>NC_083587.1:40517231-41224731 GCF_027579695.1 Neoarius graeffei | reverse complement strand
ATCCTTCTCTTTTATTATTCTGTCTTAAACAAATAATGACTCGATGATTCATCATATATTTGAACCACAAAAAAAATACATTTTTAGTAATAAAAAAGAGAGAATTCCTTAGAGACAATCTGTTGTCCAGGGCTGAACTGCAAACACTGTCAGTGGACTTTGAAATTATACTACCTTTATCTTTTTTAAGAGTGTAGTATAGACTTTAACACAGTGAGAGCTTATCTTTCATGGAGTTGAACCACTATAAACAATAATGCCACAGTCTTATCAGTATATTCTTTGAGTAAAGTTCAGAGATGTCAGCTAATGAGTTCCAGTAAAGACACCATCAGTTATTGCCCATGGCTCTACCCGTTGGTGTCAAGATGATCAAATAAATATATACAAGAAATAATTTATTGATCTGAAAATTTCTATATCCATTTTTGTAGCATATTATATAAATCAAATCCACTAAAATACATAGTTATTTCAAAAGTATTGTGACATGTAGGATAATAATAATAATAATAATAATAATAATAATAATAATTATTATTATTATTATTATTATTATTATTATTATTATTATTGGGCGGCATGGTGGTGTAGTGGTTAGCGCTGTTGCCTCACAGCAAGAAGGTCTGGGTTCGAGCCCCGTGGCCAGCAAGGGCCTTTCTGTGCAGAGTTTGCATGTTCTCCCCGTGTCCGCGTGGGTTTCCTCCAGGTGCTCCAGTTTCCCCCACAGTCCAAAGACATGTGTCAGTCCTGTGATGACCTGGCGACTTGTCCAGGGTGTACCCCGCCTTTCGCCCGTAGTCAGTTGGGATAGGCTCCAGCTTGCCTGCGACCCTGTAGAACAGGATAAAGCGGCTAGAGATAATGAGATGAGATGAGAAAATGAAACTGAAAGCAGAGTCATAAACATGGCTACAAACAAAAGTGACAGTGATAATGATAATACTTCACAAAGCCTCTGTGTCCTTACATGCACACACTGGTTGCGCCCAAATCAGTATCAGGTGTTTCCCATCACGACTGGGTCCCAAGAGCGTGCACAGCACACTCCGAAGGATCCCCAAATGTAAATGCACTCGGTGAAAGGGGCTCTGCAGAATCGCTGTGTTGTTGCTCATGTTCACTTCACTGGATAAGCACCTTGCTGTCGTTGTGAAATTTTTTTTTGAATTCTTACCTTCGTGGAAATGAAGGTAGCATACCATAGGGCTTTTGACCTCTCCGTTCGACACAGAGTCCTGCTAAATTTTTCTCCCCCCCCCATTTTTCCCTTCTACGTTTAGAAATTTCTCTATTTTTTCTCCCGATGATGAATTACTTTTGGTAAGTTAAAAAAATCTGATGTCTTTGTTTTGTGCAAAACAATTTGCATGTACAGAAATGCAGCAAAACCTTCAATAACAACTACCTCATCTGTATGAAGTACTATAAGCGTGCCCCCTGTCATGGCACTCTAGTTACCATTGCTGTGGGGTCACATGACAATGCAAAACCACTATATCTACCAAAACTTCTGTGACTTTTTTTCCTCCTCATACTTTACCTGCCTTGCTTAAAAGCACCTGTTGGATTAATTTGAGCCATGTAGCACTTCTGTCTTATTTTGTAAATTAGCTCGTTATTTCATTTCATTGTTGCGAAGTTTTTCTATTTTTAATGATTCACTGGACATGTTGTTCATTTCGGGCGGCACGGTGATGTAGTGGTTAGCGCTGTCGCCCCACAGCAAGAAGGTCCTGGGTTTGAGCCCCGGGGCCGGCAAGGGCCTTTCTGTGTGGAGTTTGCATGTTCTCCCCGTGTCCGCGTGGGTTTCCTCCGGGTGCTCCGGTTTCCCCCACAGTCCAAAGACATGCAGGTTAGGTTAACTGGTGACTCTAAATTGACCGTAGGTGTGAATGTGAGTGTGAATGGTTGTCTGTGTCTATGTGTCAGCCCTGTGATGACCTGGCGACTTGTCCAGGGTGTACCCCGCCTTTCGCCCGTAGTCAGCTGGGATAGGCTCCAGCTTGCCTGCGACCCTGTAGAAGGATAAAGCGGCTAGAGATAATGAGATGAGATGAGATGTTGTTCATTTCTTCCTTTTCCACATTTCAGCCAGCCCTAAAGCTATGATGGAGTATTGCAGACCCTGGTTTGAACTTAACCTTTTTGGATGTCAGTTGTGCCATTTTGAAAACTGTGATCTATTACTAAACCATGGACTCTATTTACTACTTTTAGTACAGCTAAAAATTCCATTCCTTATTCACAGCTACTGATACTGAAAAGCATTTGCACTTAGAATGAAGAGTTCCTTTGGAAAATTAAGTATTATATTTATAACTGTGGATTTCTTAAGAAGGTCATGGACCGTGTTATCACTGTTCACAGTCATCCTATCATCCTACTAATAAAACTGCAATTCAGCTGGCAATCGGCTGTACACTAGGGAAACCAAGAGGAGATTGGATTGTTTTATTAGCATGTTCATACCAGCAGAATGAAGGATTTCTGCTTTCCCATGGTAAAACACTTCAACAGCAATGAACATAACTTTTAATGACTTTAATGTTTGCATTACTAGTTGGTATTGTAGCAACGAAATGAGAAAGTCTATTAAATTAATACATGTACCAGTGCCACTGCTATATCACTCCTGTGTTGAGAATTATCCACCACCCGGTGATGGTCCTTTAGTGGTCTCTTTCTGCTGAAGAAAGAGACCACTCCCACAGCCATAGGCTGTGGCTATGGACCAACCGTCTATAACCACAGGTAAACTCATCTCATCTCATTATCTCTAGCTGCTTTATCCTGTTCTACAGGGTCGCAGGCAAGCTGGAGCCTATCCCAGCTGACTACGGGCAAAAGGCGGGATACACCCTGGACAAGTCACCAGGTCATCACAGGGCTGACACATAGACACAGACAACCATTCACACTCACATTCACACCTACAGTCAATATAGAGTCACCAGTTAACCTAACCTGCATGTCTTTGGACTGTGGGGGAAACCGGAGCACCCGGAGGAAACCCACACGGACACGGGGAGAGCATGCAAACTCCACACAGAAAGGCCCTCGCCGGCTACAGGGCTTGAACCCGGATCTTCTTGCTGTGAGGTGACAGCGCTAACCACTACACCACCATGCTGCCCCCACAGGTAAACTACTGTTCGTAATTGTATTCCAGGAACATAAATTATCGTATACCTATATGGTGATGCAGAAAAACCAGTTCATGCTTTTGTTACATCTAGGTTGGATTACTGTAATACATTATTGTCTGGATGTTCCAAGAGGTGCATAAACAAGTTCAAGTCCATAATGCAGTAGCGAGAGTCTTTACTAGAATCAGAAGATACAACCACATCACCCCTATCTTATCCACACTGCCTTGGTGTAATGATCTTAATTCCTTGGTCATTTGTCTTTCAATGAGTTGTCTGAGTCTTTAACGCTGTTGGCCACAGCTCTTTATTCTCAGTAGTTTCAGACAATCACAACAAACATATTCAGGACCTTCACAGACTCATACAGCACCATAAAACACCCTGAGGTGTCGATAGTAGACTGTGAAGAATTATCATATGCAATGTACAAAATGTATGTTCAATAATGCTACATTTTGTATTTGTTTAAAAGAAATAATGTATGAAACAAATGATGTACCTGACAATCACAACAAACATATTCAGGACCTTCGCAGACTCACAGTTATACAGCACCTTAAAACACTATAAAGAAAGAAAATATTAGCTTGCTATGTAACCTAGCTTATAACATGACAGCTGGTCAAACAAGTGAAGTTAATATAATGTTATTTAGATGAAGTTAGTATGATGACCACCGCACACACGAATACATCGCTGAAAAAGAAATGAAAACTTGATAAAGACAAATGACACTTCATCAGCAATATGCAAATAATTAATGAAAAAAATTAACTTGGATATGGCTTTTGCCTCTCTCTCTCTCTCTCTCTCTCTCTCTCTCTCTCTGTCTCTCTGTCTCTAAAGTCTAAAGACATGCAGTTAGGTTAACATGGGATGGCCTTGGGCTAAAGTGCTCAAGAGTGGTGGCGTACACGTATGCAGCAGCTTTGCTCTCCTATGATGAATAAAATTTTGTTGTACATTTGTGCAGTGACAATGAAGGCATTCTATTCTATAGGCTCATTCACAACCTGCCATACATGCTACTCCGGGTGGTCTATGGTAAAAAAATTTGGTAAAACTGTGCTTGAGACTTGCGCGACACTTGCATGTGTTCAGTGCCGTAGAAGGTCGCAGACTGGCCGTGGAGACTTTTGGTCCTGCACACGCAAATTCTATGAGTCTTGTGAAAAATCAAGAACGCATACACTATGTATGGGACCCATACTCCTTTTGTACGCCTGAACCAAGTCAGCAGCATGGCTAGTAGGGGCTTTGCGATGACAGTAAAGTGTAACCAGGTTCATATTACACTTTATTTTTTTAGTTTGAAATCTCACCAAAACTCACTACAGAGTACATTATTCATTGTTATATTTAGTGATAAGGTTCATTTCTTTATTTTTATATTGGGACTTTTATTTTGAAATATTTCAGTCATGCTTTCTTGTCTTGATTCGGTCCTCTCGTCAGTCGCAGCTGACTCTGACTGAGAGAGGCATTCTGAGGATGAACATGTGTGTGTGTGTGCGTGAGCTCTGCTCTCCTGTTTTTTCGTTTACAACAGACAACATATGCCATTGGTTTGAATGAGGAATAAATTAGTCAAGTTCCTGAGAATCCCGATGTCCAATCCATCTTTATGCACAACACAACGCAGCAGCATAAGCAGAGCTACACCCGTTACAATGGTGCCGTGACCTTTTAAGGATCCATGATCGACGTCAGCTCGCTCACCGGGGGGGACTGCATTCGCTCGTCCTGTATGGTATCCAGGTATTTCTTTGGACTGTGACACTGATCTTTTTTTTTTCTCCATCTTTCTCCTATGAACTGAGTTAATGTAGAGACTTGGACAACACAAGCAATTTTTCGTGGATTTGCGTTTTCATGGACAAAAAAAAAAAAAAAAGGTTTTGTGTGCAGTGTTCAGTAGCCTATAATGGTGATGTCATGTTAAAGACATTATAAGTGAACTGTTGCTTGTTGATTGATGCTATTCAACTTTATCATTGAATGTCATTCCATATTCTGATTTTGTTGCAATCCTGCTGGTAAATTTTTTTTTTCATTTTGTTTTGCACTGTAATTGCATATTTAGAATATGGCAGATGGTAAGACTTATTTACTGGGTAGTGGGGGTGATGATGGCGAGTGTACTTTTTCTGAATACCTGTCAGGTGTGGGGAGGGGGGTTTCAAGTCCACCCATAGTGACGAGGACGCCAGGGCCCAAAGTCACAGTTTTAGACACTCCACAGTTTACCTCTACTCGTTGTGTGGATCGTACCATGCCTTGCCAGGCTGAGCAGAATCCAGATCTAGGCGCACTGCTCACACAATTAGCTGAGAAGCTAGGTGAATCCATCACAGCTAGGTTGCAGTCTGATAGGAGCACACTCAGCTCTACTCCTTCACAGCCCTCTGACACTACACTACCCAATGTCAGCGTTGTAGTACAGAAAGATGCCAGGGAGCCTCCCATATTCAGGGGTGATGGCTCAGACAAATTCACCATCCTTGAATGGGAAAATCTGATGACTTTGTACTTGAGGAAACGTAACATTCCAGTTCACGAACACTCAGGAGAGATCATGGCAAAGCTTATGGGTAAAGCAGGCGACTTAGTGCGAATCAAGCTCCGCAATGATAGATCTATTGATCATACTGCAAATCCTCATAAGATTTTCAACATCTTGAAACAGCACTTCAGCGAACAGCCCTACTCTAATATGCCCTTAGCTGACTTTTACAACACACTGCCAAAGCCAGATGAAGACGCCATGGACTACTGGATACGGCTGAATAAGTCAGTGGATGCGGCAGATGAATGTTTGAAAAGACAGGGCCGTAGGATTGATGACCCAGGGCATGAGGTCAGTATGATGTTTGTCAAGCACTGTCCAGACCAGTCTCTTGCGAGCGTGTTTAAGTTCAAGTCTGCAGATAAGTGGTCTGCTTGCGAGATCCAGGAGAGGCTTGACGAACGCACTCAGGAGAAGAAGACCCGAGCTGCTGCTGCCAAGGCTCCTGAGAGTACTGCCACGGTGCATAAGGTCCACTCTCAGAGTCAGGTATCTGCTGTTGATAGTCTACCTGTGTCAGACACTGTCCCATCACCCACGCCACACCAGGCTGCACCAGTGGTCACTGGCAGTGACAATGACTGTATGAGGAGTTTAGTGAGTTTGTTGGACCGGCTGGTTATGCAAAATGTACAAGTGCCAGCTAATTCCAGACCCCAGCAGCGCTTCAGTCAGCGCCCTGCAATGCCTCAGTCCCGGGCGGCGTGCAGAGTCTGCGGTGCTAACGACCACTCAACGCTGTCTCACTGCAGACGGGAGGACAGATGTTTGAAGTGTTTGGCCCCTGGCCACTGGAAGAGAGATTGTCCTCAGCAGACCAACCAGTGCCGCAACTTGCCTTCGGTTGGCGCTGGTATTGGTGCTCCAGACCAGCAGTTAAACTACTAGACCCATACTTGGGGAGGGGCAGTGTGGGTGATTTAGACAACTCCCTCTCAGAAAGCCGTAGCCTAATTCACCTTTATGAAGATAGTTGTGCCAAGGCACCCAGCGGGTCCAGAGTGATCATTCAAGCCACTCAGAAGATCCAAACTTTCTGCGAGTTGTTTTATGTGTCCGTCCTTGTCAACCACAGTGTGCAGATTAAAGGCATGTTGGATTCTGGTTCTATGGCATGCAGTATCAGTGAGTGTGCAGTAGAGAAACTTAGTTCTGCTTGTGTTTTGCCTGAGAAGCAGCACTCTGAAGAAAATATCATCTTGGTTGGCTGTGGTGGTCTCCAGACTCGCCCTGAAGGGTTTTATGACTTGGAGATGCAGATTTTTGGTGTTAGCTTTGTTGTGCCTACCTTGGTTGTGCCTGGCCAACTTGACGACCTCATTGTGGGCTCAAATGTGATTAAGCACTTGCTTCATGACCTGAAGAGTGACGACAGCTACTGGGACCTTGCCTCCGGACGCGAGCATCAGTTTGACCCTGGGATTGAGCATTTCTTGTCTATGTTCACCAATGTTGACTGCTGGAGAGGTGGTGCTATTCCTGACAAGATAGGTACTGTCAAGCTCACCCAGGCAGTGACTCTGCTACCTAGACATGAACATTTGGTCTGGGGTAGACTTCCTGCGAATGTACCTATGTCACCTGGAAGCACTGTTGTTATTGAGCCTACTAACTCCAAAGCAATGCCGCGCGACATTCTCATGGGCCATCTTGTCACACCTCTCTGGGGTGACAGGTGGGTGCCACTGACAGTGGTGAACTCCTCTGATAGGGCAATCACACTGAAGAGAAACTGTAAACTGGCTGATGTGTCTCCATGCTTAGCAATAGAGGACCTAGAAGTATTCCAAGGTTTGCATGTGGCAAGAGAGACACACGTGTCTGACAAAGAGAAGCAACAACCCAACACTTCATTCAGTGCAAGCACTACTGCTCGGCTGAGTAGTAGTTTGCCGGAGTTAGGCTTGGGTGACATAGATGTTGACTTGTGCCAGGCGAGTGAAGCCTGTAAGACTCGCCTTATGCAACTGCTGATTGATTATCAGGACATTTTTTCCAAGCACTCACTGGATTGTGGTGAGGTGAGGGACTACACACACCGAATTCGGCTCACTGATGAGCGTCCTTTTCGTCTGCCATATAGGAGGGTGCTGCCAGCCCATTACCAGAAGCTTAGGCAGGTTCTTACGGATATGGAGGAAAAGGGGATTATCAGAAAGTCTTCGAGTGAGTATGCCTTACCTCTGGTCATGGTATGGAAGAAGGACGGTGGGGTGCGGATTTGCACCGACTTCAGATGGCTGAATGCCTGCACGCTGAAGGATGCCCACCCATTGCCACACCAGTCCGACTGCTTGGCGGCCCTTGGTGGCAATTGTTTCTTCAGCACTATGGACCTCACCTCAGGTTTTTTCAACATCCCAATGCATGAAGACGACAAGAAATACACAGTGTTCACGACTCCCCTTGGACTCCATGAATACAATCGAATGCCACAGGGGTTGTCCAACAGTCCTGCGTCTTTCATGAGAGTAATGATTGGAATCTTTGGGGACATGAACTTCTCAAAACTTCTGTGCTACCTTGACGATCTTCTTGTATTTGCCCCGACGGAGGATGAGGCCCTATCCAGACTTCAGACAGTGTTCCAGAGGTTGCGTGAAAACAACTTAAAGCTGGCACTGAAAAAATGCCATCTGCTACGGAAACAGGTCCGATTTCTTGGTCACATCATTGACAGTGGTGGAGTGTCCGTTGATCCGGACAAAGTGGAGGTCATTAGCGCCATGACGACCAGAGACCTCATGGAATATGACGGATGCACACCATCTGTTAAGAGAATAAAGTCTTTCCTTGGCATGGTATTTTATTACCAGCATTTTATCCCGCATTGTTCCTCTGTTGCAAAACCATTGTTCGCCCTGACAGCTGGCCAGAAGAGACGGGGGAAATCGGCCAAGGTCAAGAAGGCACAGGGGGTTTACCGTAAGCTCACCCCTACTGATTGGTCTGACGAATGTCAGGCTGCTTTTGACAAGTTAAAGGCCATGCTGCTGGACTGTGTTGTTCTTGCCCATCCAGATTTTGAGGAACCATTTATTCTGTCAGTCGATGCGTCATTGGATGGACTTGGTGCTGTTTTGTCTCAGGTGTCTAAGGGAGAATGTATGGCCAGACCAGTTGTTTTTGCAAGCAAAACACTCAGCGTGTCTCAGAGGAAGTATCCAGCCCATAGACTGGAGTTCCTGGCTTTGAAGTGGAGTGTGTGCGAGAAATTCAGCCACTGGCTGAAGGGACGCAGTTTCACCATTTGGACGGATAACAATCCGCTTACATACCTCCTCACAAAGCCAAAGCTTGACGCATGTGAAATCCGTTGGGTGTCTAAGCTTGCTTCCTATTCATTTGATCTCAGGCACTTACCTGGAAAAAAGAATGTGGTGGCAGATGCCTTGAGCCGTGACCCCTTTGCTAAGTGCATTGGCCAAAGACTGCTCAAGGAGCCATACTCTGCGCTCATCCAGGAGGCTGATGGGGTTGCGGAAGATTCTGTGCTGGAAGTATTCAGGGTCAGCTGCCAATCTCAAACCAGCAGGCCAGCTAACCATTCAGCAGCCTCGGGTGTGTGTAAGGCGGCCGAGATCAGGGCTCTCTGTCAAGTCCATTGCGACTGGAATGATGCAGCGGAGACCAGAGCACTCTACTTGGCTCAGCATGTTCAGCAACTTCCAGGTGGTCAGGACACATTGCCCATGTTCTCAGCGCAGGAATTGCAGTCGAGTCAAGAACAGGACCCCTACATCTCTGCAGTGTTGCCCTTTGTCACTACCAGGAGACTGCCATCTAGGCGTGAGAAGCACGGTGCTGATCCGAAGATCCTCAGATTGTTCAAGCAATGGGACAAGCTACGTGTCCATGATGGCATCTTGTATAGGGTGACAAGAGACCCTCTGTCCAAGCTGAAGAGGTTTCAGTACGTGCTGCCCCAAAGTTTGAGGGACAAAGCATTGTCTGGCATCCATGACTTGGCGGGTCATCAGGGTCAGGATCGTACGCTCTCACTTGCAAGGCAACGATTCTATTGGCCTGACATGGAGAAAGCTGTCCGGTCGTATGTGAAATGTTGTCCAAGATATGTGGTTGCAAAGTCACCAGAACCGGCTGCCCGTGCGCCTCTGGAATCTATCAAGAGCTCCACTCCTCTGGAGTTGGTATGTGTGGATTTTTGGTTGGCAGAAGACAGCAAGCAGCGATCGGTAGATGTTTTAGTGGTCACCGATCATTTCACCAAACTCGCTCATGCCTTCCCTTGTGCTAATCAAACGGCGAAGCAGGTTGCCAAAAAGCTCTGGGATAATGTATTCTGCGTCTATGGATTCCCAAAAAGGGTCCACTCCGACCAGGGCACTAATTTCGAGAGTAAGATGATTGCTGAGCTCCTACGGTTAGCTGGTGTTGCCAAATCCCACACAACAGCCTACCATCCGATGGGCAATGGAGGAATGGAACATTTCAATCGCACTTTGGGCAGTATGCTACGCACCCTTCCTCTTAAGGACAAGAGCCAGTGGCCACAACAGATTCAGACTCTTACGTTCGCCTATAACGCCACCATTCACGAGACTACGGGCTATGCGCCATTCTTTCTCATGTTTGGGCGTGTCCCCAGACTACCGGTGGACATAATGTTTAAGCAGGTTTTGAATGATCCTGCAGTGGCTGACTATGACTCGTATGCTAAGTCTCTGGTTTCCTGCTTGAAGAGCGCTATGGAAATTGCGCAGAAGCATTCTTCCACAGAGCAGCAATGCCAGGCACGGCAGTATAACAGACGTGTTAAGGGCACCTACCTGTCTGTGGGTGATTGCGTCTTGGTGGCTAATAAAGGGGAACGGGGTAAACGGAAGTTGGCTGACAAATGGGAGGATGGTGTGTATACAGTTGTTGGGGTGAATCCCCGTGTCCATGTGTACAAAATAGATGACGCAAAGGGACACACAAGTTGTACACAGGAACCTTTTATTGGAAGTCAACTTTTTGCCACTCCCCGACATGGTCCAAGACAAGACTGCTTCTACAGCTGACCTGTCAATGAATGATGGAGAGTCCGATCATGACAGTTGTGACAGTGGTGATGAAGCGGATTCGATGTCTGATGCACTACCTCAGGTTGACGATGGGCAAGGATTGCCAGGTCCCATAGATGGTGCGGTGCTTACAGACTCATCACCTGAAACATCACATCAGTCTATCATGACAGGCTCAGATGAGCAAGCCCACTCTGTTCCAGTACCTCCTGGTGCCACTGCAAACAGGCCATCTGCTTCTCTCGCACATCATGACACATACCCAGTTAACACTGATTCACATGCATACACTGGGGCTGATGGGACTATTAGGACACGTACTGGCAGGTTAGTAAAATCCGTGAACAGATTGATAGAGTCTTTAGTTCAGAGACCATTTTTGAAGAGTTGAAGGACCTTTAGCAACCATTTTCAGTTACTCCCTTCTGGGGCTTAGGGTTGTGTTCCCATGCATAAGTACTGGTTATTATGTAAGTTTCCTTGTTTTTTTCCCCATTATTACAAGTTTTGATACATGTGGATGTGTCTGTGGTGGGCAATTCCAAGGCCAAGTGTTGTGTGGCGTACTAGGCGTCATACTGTTCTAGGGGGACTCAGAGACCTGATCAACCTCTTTCTTCCCTGAACCTTGTATGTGAGGTAACTTTTCAGTTGACATGTAGACTAGGTCTTTCTTTTCACTTGTGCGAGGGTGTGCCACAGGTAGACACATTGCGACTCTGACCATTTAGTGTATGATTGGGATTTTGGTGAATTTCAGGAGGGGTGAATGTAACCAGGTTCATATTACACTTTATTTTTTTAGTTTGAAATCTCACCAAAACTCACTACAGAGTACATTATTCATTGTTATATTTAGTGATAAGGTTCATTTCTTTATTTTTATATTGGGACTTTTATTTTGAAATATTTCAGTCATGCTTTCTTGTCTTGATTCGGTCCTCTCGTCAGTCGCAGCTAACTCTGACTGAGAGAGGCATTCTGAGGATGAACATGTGTGTGTGTGCGTGAGCTCTGCTCTCCTGCTTTTTCGTTTACAACAGACAACATATGCCATTGGTTTGAATGAGGAATAAATCAGTCAAGTTCCTGAGAATCCCGGTGTCCAATCCATATTTATGCACAACACAACGCAGCAGCATAAGCAGAGCTACACCCGTTACAAAAGCTTCACTCACAACCTGCCGTAAGTGTTTTGGACATGCACGGGTCGCAAGGTTGGGTAGCTCTCAGCCGTGCCACAGGGTCGCGGTGAACCCGGGGGAAAGTTTGGGGGAGGAGTACGGGCAAAGTACTTGTCAAGTACAGGTTGTACACCTGACTTCCTTGAGGCGTGGGAAAAATTGCGCCGTTAGCCCGTGGAAAGCATATATCGGATGCATGTGATCAGTGTGTGTTCAGCGAGTGTGGAGTGTGTGAGACTTGCATTTTACCAGTTTCCTGCGCTATGAGTTCGGGCCGCACTTGTGAAGCATGTGTGACGCATATGATTAGCATGTTACAGTCACTCATAACTTGTATGTGATGCAAGCCACGAGTGGGTATAAAACCAGCATGTCTGCAGCATTCTGCATCTGTCTTTCAGCTGAAGAACATTGGATATTTTGTGGGAAAAATGTAAAAATTTTCAGTTTAAAGTTTAGAAAATGGGACCCAAGAAGAAGCAAGCAAAAGTGAAGTAACCCAGCCTGAAACAGCAGAGGGGGAGGAGGAGGAGGAAGAATTTGATGATGATGGTAGCAGCACTGGCGAGCCCTGCACGGACAGGGAGAAGTATGCTTTCAAGCCAGCAGAAGGCACAGCACCCCACCAAAGGTATTTTCATAGGTAAATACGCATGCTTTGAACAGTCATTTCAGTATCTATATGCTTATGTAATTAATATTATATATGCTGATTTTCATGTATGTTTCAGCCAGAGGTGGGTAGTAATGCGCTACATTTACTCCGTTACATTTACTTGAGTAACTTTTTGGATGAATTGTACTTGTAAGAGTAGTTTTAATGCAGCATACTCTTTACTTGAATATATTTGTGAAGAAGAAGCGGTACTTTTACTCCGTTACATTGGGCTATATTCTGCTCATTACTCGCTACTTTATTTTTATTGATCCGTGTGATGTGTGGTCTGTTTGTTTATGTTTTGTTGAGACTTCCAGCAGAGGCTGTCACATGACAGCATCTCACCGATCAAATGTAGCAGCCAGAGCCATAGTGGTAGCAGCTATGGTTTAACTCCGTTTCGCCAATCAAACAGAGCCAAGCCGCCACATGCGCCTGCACACAAAATTCCTGCGGCAAGACCAGTCCAGGTGGAAAAGAGCATGGAAGCAGAAGAAAAATGGCAGAGACAACGGCCAGCGTTTCTCATCAAGCCGAAGAGGCACACCCCTGGCCACACATACAAACCATGTTCACTCTCCAAACAGCAAAAAATAATAGTTATGTTATGCGGTGTCACATGTGTCTCCCCAAACCAGTGGACGTTTCAGCTTATAAAAACTCAACATCGAATTTGAGGAAACACATTGCGGTAAGTAGGCTGTGCGCTTTTGGCTGTCTTCGTAGGCAGACGTTAGCCCTGTTGTAACATCATAAATAACTGTAAAATACATCGTTTTGTGGAAATGCATTGACGCACTGCGGCCTCGGACGGCAAGATAACACACACACACACACACACACACACACACACACACACACACACACACACACCAGAGAACCAAGAAATAAAACTACAAAAAATCTTCCTAACAATCACTTTTTATTGATGTGAAACCAAAAAAATGCTCATGAAAATAAGGTTGCTCGCCTAATGTCAGCTCCTCAATAGCGTTACAGTTGTACATGGCTCTGGTCAAAAACTGGGAATGGAAGACTGGTGAAAACTTACTAAATAACAAAACACGTAACATATATCATTTGTGAAATCTCCATTTTTCAAGCTACTGTATTTGTTGTGGATTAGAGAGATTTGTGAAGACTTTAGGTGTTTTTTTCTGTGAGATTTGTTTTATTATTTGTCTACAAGTGCTTGTTCACAAAAGGAAGGGCATTAGCTTGTTAGCTTGACCGCTTGCTAGCAATCCCCACCACCACCCAGCCAAGCTGGGCACTGGCAGCTAGTTAGCAACCTTTTTGCTTGTTAGTTCCACTTGCTAGCTCCTCTGCGGGATGGATCCAGTAAACAACTTTTTGGGAGATGAAAGGATTAACATCGTTGACCGCATCTTACAGGATTATTTCCAGTCTTTTTCGTACGAGGAGATATTACTTGTGATGTTCAGCTGCTGTTAAAGCTGAACAGTCACTTCACGGAGTGAACATGCACGCGCGCACACACACAGTGTTATGGTTTATGTGCAGACTGCCTTTTTCTTCTTTTTCTTTATAACCTCTACCCATTGTTTTGTTATTATGTTACTTTGTAAAGATTTAATTAATTAATATTTAATTTATTATTGTTTTCACCTGTTCACGGCTAAAAGGTCACAGCTTCACAGTGCAAAATTGAGAGCCAGCTGCTGTTAAAGCTTAACAGTCACTTCACGGAGTGAACGTGCACGCGCACACAGTGTTATGGTTTATGTGCAGACTGTCTTGAGCTTCTTGTTGTTATTGTTAATACACAGAACTACACACACACAGTTTATGTGTGAAATATATATGAAATCTCTGCCTGTTATGACATCCTGATCAATAAACAAAAGTTACTCAGCAGTTACTCAGTACTTGAGTAGTTTTTTCACTTAGTACTTTTTACTCTTACTCAAGTAATTAATTGGACAACTACTTTTTACTTTTACTTGAGTAATATTATTCTAAAGTAACAATACTCTTACTTGAGTACAATTTTTGGCTACTCTACCCACCTCTGGTTTCAGCTAACGATGCCCAGAAGTGAGGACACTGCAATCCCATCATCACTGTTAGGCCATTGTGCCATGCTCAGTGATGAGGACAAGGACATCCCAACACCCCGTCCCACCACTCAGCAGGAGCAGGACAGCAGCTCGGAGTCAAAGTGTGTTTCAGTGCTCAAACTGTTGGGCTATTTAGTTGGTATTTTTTTTTACAATGTAATAAAATGTTATTCCCTTATACTCATGTTTTATTATTTGACGTTTGCATGGTAAATTAACATACACTCAAATATAAACAGCAAATGAGATGGTCTTCTTCCCTTCTACAATGCTACACGCTACATGATCGGTTCCTTGGTTCCTCCCCAATATATATACCCAGAGTCTTGCCCCTCGTGCACACCACACATGGGGTAGAAAGTGAGATGCACTTCTGTCTTGCAGGCTGCACAAATAGCAAGCGTGGAAAACTTGTGTAGTATTTCTGAGGCACGTCACTCATACAATGAAAAAGAGGAAGCATGAAATAGTGGAGCCAAAGATTAAATGGTGGAAACTAAAAGGTTGAACATCAGAAGGAGCTTAGGGAAGAAATGAGACAAGCATTGAGTGATCATGGAAGTCTGCCAGAAGATTGGAATACTACTGCTGTACTAGTAAGAGAGGCAGCAAGGAAGGTGCTAGGGTGGTCATCGGGAAGGAGGAAGGAAGACAAGGAGACATGGTGGTGGAACAAAGAAGTGCAGGAAATTATAAAAGAGAAGAGGCTAGCAAAGAAGAATTGGGACGATCAGAGAGATGAGGAAAGCAGGCGGTTATACAGAGAGATGAGACAGAAGGCAAAAAGAGCGGTAGCGAAGGCGAAAGCAGATGCATACCAGGAGTTGTACGAAAGACTGGAGACCAAAGAAGGAGAGAAACACCTGTACAGACTAGCTAGGCAGAGAAACAGGGAAGCGAGGGATGTACAGCAGGTAAGAGTGATGAAAAATGTAAATGGAAATGTGCTGACAAACAAAGAGAGTGTATTAAGAAGGTGGAAAGAATACTTTGAGGATTTATTAAATGAGGAGAATCCAAGAGAGAAAAGGTCAGATTCATTGAAGCAGGAATCAGGAAGCAGAGTTGGTTAGTAAGGATGAGGTGAGGGCAGCCATGAAAAGAACGAAGACTGGGAAAGCAGTCAGACCAGATGGTATCCCGATTGAGGCTTGGAGATGTTCGGGTGAGACAGCTGTGGAGTTCCTAATGAGATTGTTTAATAAGATCCTAGAGAATGAGAAAATGCTGAATGAATGGAGGAAGAATGTGCTAGTCCCAATATACAAGAATAAGGGAGATGTACAGAGCTGCAGTAATTACAGAGGAATAAATTGATGAGCCACACCATGAAGCTATGGGAAAGGGTATTGGAGGTGAGATTGAGAAGAGAGGTAGCAATCTGTGAACAGCAGTATGGGTTTATGCCAAGGAAGAGCACGTCGGATGCAAATTTTGCTTTAAGAATATTAATGGAGAAGTACAGGGAAGGCCAGAGAAAGCTACATTGTGTTTGTAGACCTGGAGAAGGCATACGATAGAGTGCTGAGAGAGGAGTTATGGTATTGTATGAGAAAGTGTGGAGTGAATGAGAAGTATATTAGAGTGGTGCAAGACATGTATGAGAACAGTGAAACAGCAGTGAGGTGTGCAGTTGGAACAACTGAATGGTTCAAGGTGAAGGTGGGACTCCATCAAGGATCTGCTTTGAGTCCTTTTTTGTTTGCCATAGTGATGGATAGATAGCTTGACGGACAAAGTGAGGCAAGAGTCACCATGGAACATGATGTTTGCGGATGATATTGTGATATGTGGTGAAAGTAGAAAGGAGGTTGAGTTGGGTTTGGAGAGATGGAGGTATGCATTGGAACAAAGAGGAATGAAGGTGAGCAGTAGCAAAACAGAATACATGTGCATCAATGGGAATGGGAATGAGAGTGTAGTGAAGATGCAAGGAGTAGACGTAAAGAAAGTTGGTGAATTCAAGTACCTGGGGTCAACTGTGCAGGAAAATGGTGGCTGTGATAGTGAGGTGAGAAAGAGAGTGCAGGCAGGGTGGAGCAGTTGGAGAAGGATTTTGGGAATCATTTGTAATAGGAAAGTCCCAGCAAAAGTGAAAGGTAAGATATATAAGACAGTAGTGAGACCAGCTGTGATGTATGGATTGGAGACAGTACCCTTAACGAAGAGACAGGAGGCAAAGTTGGAGGTGGCGGAGTTGAGGATGTTAAGGTTTGCGATGGGAGTGACAAGGTTGGACAGGATAAGGAATGAGCACATCAGAGGGACAGCACATGTGGAGAGCTTGGGAATTAAGCTAAGA
Source organism: Neoarius graeffei (assembly GCF_027579695.1). Classification (NCBI taxonomy): domain Eukaryota; kingdom Metazoa; phylum Chordata; class Actinopteri; order Siluriformes; family Ariidae; genus Neoarius; species Neoarius graeffei. Next base: position 41,207,761 of record NC_083587.1, on the reverse strand, counting down.
GACATGAGACTGAGATGGTATGGGCACATCCTGAGAAGAGATGCAGAGCATGTGGGAAGGAGAATGTTGAGGATGGAGCTGCCAGGCAAACGAAAACGACGAAGACCAAAGAGGAGATACATGGATGTGGTGAAAGAGGGCATGAAAGTGGTAGGTGTGGTAGATAAGGATGCGGAAGACAGGGAGCAATGGAGATGAAAGATCCGCTGTGGCGACCCCTAATCGGGAGCAGCCAAAAGAAGAAGAGGTTACTCATACAATGACCGTGCATCACTCATGCGTCTTACTGTCATTGCAAGAAGCCCCTACTAGCTGCGCTGCTTACTTGGTTCAGGTGTACAAAAGGAGTATGGGTCCCATACGCAGTGTATGCATTCTTGATTTGTCGCAAGACCCGTAGAATTTGCATGTGCAGGACCAAAAGTCTCCACGGGCAGTCTGCGACCTTCTACGGCGCTGAACACATGAAAGTCTCAAGCATTGTTTTGCCAAATTTTTTACCATAGACCACCCGTAGCAGCATGTACGGCGGGTTGTGAGTGAGGCTTAAGACGCACGAGTGATGCACGGTCATTGTACAAGTGGCATGCTTCAGAAGTACTACACAAGTACTCCACACTTGCTATTTGTGCGGCCCCCAAGACAGAAGGACATCTCACTTTCTACCCCTATGTGTGGCGTGCACACAGCGCACATGACCCACATGCGACACAAGGGCCAAGACTCTGGGTATATATATTAGGGAGGAACCAAGGAACCAATCATGTAACGTGTAGCATTGTAGAAGGGAAGAAGATGACTGTCGCCATACTGCCACAATGACTGAGGGAGTTGGACCCTTATAGGCAGATGATAGAAGCTGAGGAGCAGCATGAAGCAATATTGTTCTTCAGCCGAAAGACAAATGCAGAATGCTGCAGACACGCTGTTTTTTTACCCACTCCTGGCTTGCGTCACATGCAAGTCATGAGTGATTGTCACGTGCTAATCACGTGCATCACACATGCTTCACAAGTGCGGCCCGTGCTCCTAGTGCAGGAAACTGGTAAAATGCAACTCACGCATTTTACTCACAAGCATATGTCTGACGCATGATCAGTGCATGTTCAGTGAGTGTGGAACACGCACTGATCATGTGCATCAGACATACGCTTTCCATGGGCTAATGGCGCAATTTTTCCCATGCCTCAAGGAAGTCAGGTGTGCAACCTGTACTTGACAAGTACTTTGCCGTACTCCTCCCCCAAACTTTTCCCTGGGTTCACCACGACCCTGTGGCATGGCTGCTAGCTACCAAACCCTGAGACCTGTGTGTGTCCAAAACACTTACGGCGGATTGTGATTGTAACATATTCTCTCTCTCTCTCTCTCTCTCTCTCTCTCTGGCATATCACTGCAGTGTTTGTCCCATCAGATTGTATAAATCAACAAGTGCTTAAAACTTTTCAGCCTACCCCTGAGATGTCCATAGCACACTGGGAAGTATGGAAGGGGGTTCCAAGTCTGCAGGGTTACAAGAAGTGCTTTGAAGGGAAGAAAGCAATTCATGGAAAGTGGAAGGACACATTAATCTACTACACTGGCTCCTAATCAGATTGCTCATTGATTATCAAATACTGCTATTGACTTATAAAGCATGGAATAGTCTTGTGCCAGAGTATGTGAGGGAACTTCTGATCTTTTATAATCCTCTGTGCCTACTTTGATAAAAAAGTCCAGACTATTTGTTGGTACCTCAAACAGTGGGGGGCAGTTATGAAACAGCCTCCCAGTCAGTGTTCAGGACTCAGACACAGTCTCTGTGTTTAAGTCTAAGCTGAAAACATATATGTTTAATTAAGCATTTTCATAATAGCTTTTAATTAGATAAAGGAGTAGGTCTGGAGGGTTCACAGCTAGAGTGTTTTGCTGAACTGGGATGTTTGGATACTGTCAATCAATTAATCAAATGTATTTGTGTAGTCAAGTCAAGTTTATTTGTATAGCGCTTTTAACAATAAACATTGTCGCAAAGCAGCTTTACAGAATTTGAACAACTTAAAACATGAGCTAATTTTATCCCTACTCTATCTCCAGTGAGCAAGCCTGTGGCGACGGTGGCAAGGAAAAACTCCCTCAGATGACATGAGGAAGAAACCTCGAGAGGAACCAGACTCAAAAGGGAACCCATCCTCATTTGGGCAACAACAGACAGCATGACTATAATATTAACAGTTTTAACATGAAGTCAGTTTTGTTGATGTTGTAACTCTTCATTGATGGAAACTTGAGTGCAAAGCTGTTCATGACAACTACAGTCCTAAAGTTAGCAAGTCAACTGTAGTCCTCAGCCATAAAAGCATTACTGTAAGAGTCCAGAGCGTCCTCCAGGTGTGACTTTCAACTGTCCTCATGGGGCCATCCTCCACAGGAGCGATGCAATGAGACTCCAACCAGACACAGGGCACCAGGATGGATCAAGCAGGTCCGAGGAGCAGAAGAGGTCAGCATCTCAATCCCAGGACCGACATGTAACTCAGAGGGACAGATTTGGGGGGGGGGGGGGGAGAGAAAACACAGGTTGTTAGGTATGCCCAATGTCACCTGAATAAGTGTAGGCAACAGGTGTCAATGTCTAAAAATAACACAAGTATTAAGTCTGTGTGGTAGGCTCGCAGAGACGAGAGTCCTGACATCAGGCATAATACACAACAATGGTATGTTAATATGGTTAAAAAATATCATGACCTGCTCTGGCTGGATGCTTGAATGGGTGATGGGTGCACACTCCTCAGCAATGAGACAGTTGGAATTATAGATCAGAGCGAGTGCAGGCAGATGCAGATGGAACCCTTAGGGCTGGCCAAGACAATTCAGTTACATTTCACCAGGTCTGGGACATGCGATAAAATGTCTGACGGCCAATTCCCTGCAGGCTACGAGAGCCAATCGAGGTCTCCACCCTCTCCACCAAAAGATTTCCTGTTGACTCCATGTAACTCAGAGGGACAGATTTTTTTTTTTTTTTTTTGGGGGGGGTAGAGGGAATGAAAACACAGGTTGTTAGGTATGCCCAATGTCACCTGAATAAGTAGGAACAGTATACAATATTGCACTGAGTACAAGCAGGGACTCTGGCAACTAACTATGACAGCATAACTAAAAGGGGAGAGCTAGAAGGTAACACAGGCATGAGGGAGCCCCAGGACATAAAGCAGCCAGCCACTACACCATCAACAAACTCGAGTGAGCAAGCGAGTGGGGACTGACAGCATCCATACATCCCAGTTTACCAAAACACTCTACTGTATGTCTGAGGACCCTCCAGATCTACACCTTTACCTCATAAACACCACTAACAAAAGGCTTGACTAAACAGATATGTTTTCAGCCTAGACTTAAATGCTGAGACTGTGTCTGATTCCCGAACATTACTTGGAAGGCTGTTCCATAACTGTGGGGCTTTGTAAGAAAAGGCTCTGCCCCCTGATGTAGCCTTCACTACACGAGGTACCAGCAGATAGCCTGCACCTTTTGATCTAAGTAGGCGTGGCAGGTCATAGAGGACCAGAAGTTCACTCAGGTACTGTGGTGCGAGACCATTCAGTGCTTTAAAGGTCAATAGTAGTATTTTATAATCAATACGAAATTTGATTGGGAGCCAGTGCAGTGTGGATAAGACAGGCGTGATGTGGTCATATTTTCTAATTCTAGTAAGGACTCTTGCTGCTGCATTTTGAACTAACTGGAGCTTGTTTATGCACTTATTGGAACATCCAGACAGTAAGGCATTAGAATAATCCAACCTGGAGGTAACGAAAGCATGAACTAGTTTTTCCATGTCATGTAGTGACATTAAATTTCTTATCAGCAATATTTCTGAGATGAAAGAAAGCTATCCGGGTAATGTTATCAATGTGCGTTTCGAATGAAAGACTGGGGTCAATAAACACCCTGAGGTCTTTTACTGCTGCACGTGAAGAAACAGAAAGGCCATCCAGAGTTACTGTGTAATCAGAAAAACTTAATTCTAGCTGTATGTGGTCCTAGTACAAGTACTTCGGTCTTGTCAGAGTTAAGCAGAAGGAAATTAATAAGCATCCAGTGTCTAATGTCCTTCACACATTCCTCAATTCTATTAAGCTGGTGTTTCTCATCAGGTTTTGCAGAAACATACAACTGTGTGTCATCAGCATAACAGTGGAAACTAATACAATGTTTATGAATAATATCACCCAGAGGTAACGTATATAAAGAAAAAAGCAGTGGACCCAAGACAGAACCTTGTGGAACACCAAACTTTACCTAGTATGTCTAGAAATATATCACCATTTATATCAACATACTGATAACAATCCGTTAAATCAGAGCTGAGCCAGGAGAGGGCCATTCCCTTAACTCCCACAACATTTTCTAGTCTATCCAGAAGAATGGAATGATCAATGGTATCAAATGCTGCACCAAGGTCAAGCAACACAAGCAGCGAGACAGCCCTGATCAGACGCCAACAGTAGGTCATTTACTACTTTAACCAAAGCTGTCTCTGTGCTATGATTAAGTCTAAATCCTGACTGATACATTTCATGGATGTTATTCTTATGTAAATATGAGCATAACTGCTGTGCCACAGCTTTTTCAAGGATCTTGGAGATAAAGGGGAGGTTTGATATTGGCCTATAATTGGACAACTGACAGGGATCAAGGTCAGGTTTTTTAATCAGGGGTTTGATAACTGCTAGTTTAAAGGATTTGGGTACATAGCCTATCGTGAGAGAAAAATTTATTATTTTTTAGAAGCGGTTCAATTACTTCAGGTATTATCTGTTTGAATAGATGTGTAGGTAAGGGATCTAGTATGCAAGTTGAGGCTTTTGATGCCGAGATTAATAAAAGTAATTCAGTTTCTTTAAGGGGAGTAAAAGATTCTAATTGCTGATCTGATACAGTTATATTGTTAACTACAGGGTCACTTACATTGTCTGACCTTAAATTAGTAGTTTGAATTGTAGTACATTCAAATGATAAGTCAACACCATACCAAAGTGCTGAACAAAGCACACAACAGAAGAGTTAAAATAAAATTAAATAAAATACAATTAGACCACCCTAGACAGTGCTGTGCATATAAAAACAAGCAACAACCCAAGGCACTGTCAATCATTGTCCTACTTCCTACTCCATTCTCACACATTTATTTGGGTTTGTTTGTGGCTGGTTGCTTTATGTCCCAGGGTGTCCTCATGTCTGTCTTACTGTTTGGATCTTCCTTCTTTTTAGTTATGCTGTTGTAGCAAGATTTGCCAGAGTCCCTGCTTGCACTCAGTACATGACATACACTGTCAGTGGCAGCTGGTGCTACAAAAAAAGGGGGGCAGTATTGCATTGGGGCAGAGTTATTGCAGTTTTGAACATTTCATTAGTTTCTATTATTGAGTCTTTCAATTTGGTTTTTCATTTCAGTCTAGTTTTCAGAGTGCATAAGTAGTTTTAGTTTGGTTTTTATTTTTGAAGAATTAAGAGTGAGTTTAAGTTGAGTCTTTATTTAGTTTGTCTCATCTCATCTCGTTATCTCTAGCCGCTTATCCTGTTCTACAGGGTCGCAGGCAAGCTGGAGCCTATCCCAGCTGACTACGGGCGAAAGGCGGGGTACACCCTGGACAAGTCGCCAGGTCATCACAGGGCTGACACATAGACACAGACAACCATTCACACTCACACCTACGGTCAATTTAGAGTCACCAGTTAACCTAACCTGCATGTCTTTGGATTGTGGGGGAAACCGGAGCACCCAGAGGAAACCCACGCGGACACGGGGAGAACATGCAAACTCCGCACAGAAAGGCCCTCGCCAGCCACGGGGCTCAAACCCGGACCTTCTTGCTGTGAGGCAACAGCACTAACCACTACGCCACTGTGCCACCCTATTTAGTTTGTGTTAAGAGATATTCACATTATGAGGAAAGCCTTTATTTAAAGGAGCCCAAAAATGTAGGATGAAAGAATGCATGACATTAAATATGATCTACAAAATCTACATGATCATATTCTTCATCATCTATCCAGCTAACCAGCTCCATTTGTCATAACAAGCCTGTCCCCAATCACCTGCCTCTTAATGTTTAATTTGGGCTGGTCCAGTCCAAGCTCCTTTATTCTCTTTTTTTCTTAAAGTGTACACTATGTAAAAGGATGATTCTGTGAAGAAATAATTCTTTCTCTGTGGGTCCACTTGAACTTGCCATCTTGTGAAAGCTCCGGTCTAACGAGCAGTAGTGAGTAACAGCCGCAAATATGAAGGTCTGTGGAAAACTGTCCAATCAAGTGGGAAAAAAATGAAAAACAATTTCAATTGGCTGCTAATAAAAGAAGGCATGTCCAGGTCACACTTTGTTGCACCCCAGGCCAAAGCTTGAAGCTGCCAATTAAAATGCAGCCTCAGGTCACCTGCTTTCCAAAAGTTTGTGTAGCCACATACACACTCATTTGGCTGGTGCCGTGGCGGGTGGAAGTAAACAGGAAATGTCTGTATTCACACAAAATTTAAATAATACAGTTTAAACACAGGTTAAAATAATTTGATGGATAGAGTGTGAAATAGGATGAGTAAACAATTTTGACTTAAAATGAAGCAAAACTATGTATTATGTTTAATATCACATATTCTTTCTGATCTGGATAATTGGAAGGGGGTGCCCCAGTACCACGTATTGACCAGCTGCCACTGTACATTGTCCTTAAAGGAGATATGCAGAACCTTTATTTTTAAATACATTTCTGAGTGGACAGTATCTCCACCCTTGACCGCAAAGTTAGCATTCGAGCTGCCCCACTGAGCCAGCCAGCACTGAGTGCGTGACATCACAGCAGTAACCGGTTTTAAGGCCGAGGCCTTTGACAGCTATAGACCAAAGTCATATAAATAAAAATTTATGGTGAAAGTAAGAAATACCATTACCGACTTGCTCAACTAAGACTGATTTGACTTCATTGATTGTGGGTTGGAGCGGCATGGTGGTGTAGTGGTTAGCGCTGTCACCTCACAGCAAGAAGGTCCAGGTTCGAGCCCCGTGGCCGGCAAGGGCCTTTCTGTGCGGAGTTTACATGTTCTCCCCGTGTCCGCGTGGGTTTCCTCCAGGTGCTCCGGTTTCCCCCACAGTCCAAAGACATGCAGGTTAGGTTAACTGGTGACTCTAAATTGACCGTAGGTGTGAATGTGAGTGTGAATGATTGTCTGTGTCTATGTGTCAGCCCTGTGATGACCTGGCGACTTGTCCAGGGTGTACCCCACCTTTCGCCCATAGTCAGCTGGGATAGGCTCCAGCTTGCCTGCGACCCTGTAGAACAGGATAAAGCGGCTAGAGATAATGAGATGAGATGAGATTGTGGGTTGACTCATTAAAACAGGATAGGTGTTATAACTTATGCAGCATACATGCATTTTTACTGATAAAATGTAAAAGGCTAATTCAATAAATCAGATGAACTGAGACAATCACATTCTGAAGCAAATTAAATAATCTTATACCGGTAACTTAAACACACAATACAAGTTACACGTATGAATCTAAATGCAGGTAAACAACATGTTTTTGTTGTTTTATATCCAAATGAGAGTCAGAGCTTACGCGTCTGTGTTCTCACTTCTTGAAGGCCGATCGTGTGGCCGATTGTTTTTAAACAATCTGACTTTCAGTTGTTCGTTCAATTCTCCATTCATTTGCTTCTTCCACGTAAGGGCGAGATGGCAGCAATATCCATTGAAGAAATCAGACGGCTGCTCCACTCATCCTCCATTTTCCCCATACTGACTACTCCACCATTACTGCTCAGCTCAGGCAATTACTAAAACCCAGGACAGAACAGAATGTCACTGGTTTTAGCAACAACTGTGGGGAGGTCACTGCCTGAGCAATATGTCCTGTTCTGTCCCGGGTTTTACCAACAACCCTCGGCTCAAACTCCAGGAGAACTGATGCAACTGAACTTACTTTCCTTTAAAAAAAATAAATTAAATAAATGTTTCCTTTTCTTGTAGTTTTATTTAATTGTTGTTACTGCACCCTCTTTCAATACAGGTGTCAGTCCTGTGCGCTGTGGCGCATGAACCAAAAGGCACGCCTCGGGCTGCGTGCACGCCAAGTGAGCTCCAGCACACGTGCCGTGAACAAGGCACACCTGTTCTCAATTAGTGAACTAAGTGTTGGGCTATTTATGGACTGCGCTGATGCTAAGGCATCACAAAGTATTACACCACATTCAGTGCACATTACCAAACCTTTTTTCCCCATGTTTGTGGTTTTCCTGGTTTCTCAACTCCTGTTCCCAATTCTAGTTCTCATCCTCATTTTGCCTCAGACATACTCTTTGCGCCTCAATTGAACCTTTGCCTGTTTTCTCAGTATTGACCTTGCCTGTGTTAGGACTAGGACTGTTTTGGCCTCTAGAGGCCGCTGTTATTTCCTTTTCATGTCATGTTTATTTTGGCCTCTAGAGGCCGCCACTGTTCCTGTGTTTTGTGTTTTTGTTAATTGCCTGTTTGTCCTGATTATCTTCACCTGTGTCCTTAATTAGTTTGTGTATTTATACCCCTGAGTTCAGTCCTCTTGTCACGGAGTCTTTGTGCTGTTATGTTTATCTCCAGTTTCCTCTGTACTGTGTTCTTTGTTTTGCACTTTGCTTTTCTTTTGGATTTAGTAGTGACTGTTTTTGGATCTTCTGAGCTTTTGCATTTTTGCCTTTTCCTTTTTGGACCTTAAACTTTTGATATTTTATTTTTCCCTTTGTCTTCCCAGTGTTAGATTATACTCTTTGTTTTTTTGTTTGTTTGTTTTTTGTTTTGCCCTGTATATAGTGTATATAGTATAAATAAACCTTTTGATTCTTTTTCTACTTCCGCCTCTGCATTTGAGTCATCTCCCTGGTGGCCTAGTGGGGGTTTGCTGGGTTATCACACCAACGAACCAGGTTCGAATCCCAGCAAAACCCTAACAGAAAGACTCCGTCATGACCGACTCAGCAGAGGCTGCTTCAACTGTCTACCCGGCCAACCTTCAGGGAATTATGGCAGCTTTGACATGCTTCGGAGCGACCATGGATGCTCATGGACGTACGCTCACCAGCCAACGTGAGGCCCTTGCTCACCACGAGGAACTGCTTCAGCAAATCGGGAAAACCCTGGCACAGCTGACATCTCTGCCTGCATCTCCTGATCCAGCTCCAGCTCCCGCTCCTGCTCCTGTGCCTCCTGCCATGCTGCCTTCTTCACCTTGCGAACCCAGCCTTCCTGCACCACAGAGGTACGACGGCAAGCACAGTGAGTGCCGAGAGTTCCTTACCCAGTGTCAACCCACCTTTGAGCTTCAGCCTACCACCTACACTACGGATCGCCGCAAGATTGCCTTTGTGATAACCTTATTAGCTGGTAAGGCGCGAGCCTGGGCTACTGCTATCTGGCAAAGACAGGGACCTGAGTGCCTTGATTTCCAGCTGTTCTCTGAAGAGATGCTTCGGGTCTTCGATCAGGTGGACATCAGTACCGACGCAGCCCGAAAGCTCATGTCCATCCGGCAAGGAGGAAGCGTCGCAGATTACGCCATCTCGTTCCGAACGCTCGCAGCAGTAAGTGGATGGAACGAGACCGCCCTGGTGTCAGCCTTCCACCATGGTCTGTCTGACCCCATCAAGGACGGTCTGGCCTCTATTGGATGCCCAAGTGACCTCGAAACCCTCATCTCACATGCTATTCGTCTGGACAACAGGATGAGAGAACGCCACCAAGTCTTGAGCCCCCCCAGCCTCCCTACCTCTACCTGGAAACCGTCTACCTCCTTCAGTGACTGTCCAGAACCCATGCAAGTGGGTCGTACTCGCCTCTCTGCATCTGAGAGGGAGCGCAGAAGGAGGGACAAGTGCTGCATCTACTGTGGCAAGCTGGGTCACTTCCGAGCATCATGTCCCGAACTCTTGGGAAAAGGACCGCCCCGTCCAGCCGAGGGAGGGTTGTGACAGGGCCTACCCTCTCTCCCGGACTCCCTGGCCAAGGAATCTACATCTTGGTCTCCATCTCCTGGGGTGTCTGTCCACTCTTGTCAAGCTTTGTTAGGCTCAGGGGCGGCTGGGAACTTTATGGATATTCACTTCGCCCAAAGCATCAATATTCCTACTGCACCTCTTGAAGTCCCACTGTCTGTGTCTGCCCTCGATGGCCAAGCATTAGGTGATGGAAGAGTCACCCAAGTTACTTCTCCAGTCTTCCTCCAGTCTCAAGGTCACAAGGAAGAAATATCCCTGCACCTGATTCCTTCACCTGAGTTCCCAGTTATTCTAGGCCTTCCTTGGCTTACTCGCCACAACCCTTGCGTAGACTGGGTAACAAGCCAGGTTGTGGAATGGGGCCCTGCATGCCATGCCTCTTGTCTGCTCTCTAGCTCTCCTGTGTCTCCTGCCGAGCCCCCTGATCTCACCGAGTTATCTCAAGTTCCCACAGAGTACTGGGATCTCAAGGAGGTATTCAGCAAGAGCAGGGCCGCCGTTCTTCCTCCGCACCGGGCCTACGACTGTGCCATCGACTTGCTCCCTGGGACTACCCCTCCTCGTGGCAGACTGTTTTCCCTCTCTCAGCCAGAATGCAAGGCCATGGAGGAATACCTCAAAGATGCCCTGGTCTCTGGGTTCATTCGACCCTCCACCTCACCTGCTGGAGCCGGCTTCTTCTTTGTTGGCAAGAAGGATGGGGGGCTCCGACCATGTATTGACTACAGGGGCCTGAACAAGATCACTGTGCGCAACCGATATCCCCTTCCGCTGATGTCCACAGCTTTCGACCTGCTCCAAGGCGCCACCGTCTTCACCAAGTTGGACCTACGGAACGCATACCACCTCATCCGCATCCGACAGGGAGACGAGTGGAAGACTGCCTTTAACACCCCGTCTGGGTACTACGAATACCAGGTGATGCCCTTCGGACTCACCAACGCACCAGCTGTTTTTCAGGCCCTAATCAACGACGTCTTAAGGGACATGATTAACCTGTACGTTTTTGTCTACCTCGACGACATCCTTATCTTTTCCAAGACCGTGCAGGAGCACTGCCACCATGTCTGCCAGGTTCTCCAGAGGCTGCTACAGAACAATCTGTTCGCCAAGGCCCAGAAATGCGAATTTCATGTTCCCGAGGTCTCCTTTCTGGGATTTATTGTATGGACAGGCCAACTCCAAATGGACCCTGCCAAGACCCTGGCCGTCTGGGATTGGCCTACTCCCAAGTCCGTTAAGGAGGTTCAGCGGTTCTTAGGATTCGCTAACTTCTACCGCAAGTTCATCAGGAACTTCAGTTCTGTGGCAGCACCCATGTCAGACCTCACCAAAAGGACAGGTGGATCTTATGTCTGGTCTCCTCAGGCGGAAAAGGCATTCAAAGACCTCAAGGACCGCTTCTGCATGGCACCCATTCTGGTCCTCCCGGACACCTCCCAACCATTCATCGTGGAGGTGGACGCCTCGGACAGTGGTGTCGGCGCGGTGCTCTCTCAATGTTCCGAAGGAAAGCTGCACCCCTGCGCTTACTTCTCCCACCGCCTGAGTCCTGCGGAGTCCCGGTACGATGTGGGGGATCGAGAACTGCTAGCGGTCAAACTGGCCCTTGAGGAGTGGAGGCACTGGCTGGAGGGAGCGCAACATCCATTCCTGGTTTGGACTGACCACAAGAACCTGGAGTACCTCCAGCAAGCCAAGAGACTGAACCCTCGACAGGCTAGGTGGGCCCTGTTTTTCAGTCGGTTTGACTTCACCCTCTCGTACCGCCCCGGCTCCAAGAACACCAAACCTGACGCACTGTCCAGGCTGTTCTCTGCCACTAACAGGGAGAATGAAGTTGGGCCTATTATCCCGGTGTCCCGGATTGTGGCCCCTGTCCGCTGGGGTATTGAGGAGGCTGTTCGACGAGCCCAACGCCAGGACCCCGGTCCTGGGATGGGGCCACCGGGCCTCTTGTACGTCCCACATCAAGCCCGGGCCAAGGTTCTCCAGTGGGGTCACTCTTCCCCTCTCACCGCCCACCCGGGAGCTCGGAGGACCCTGGACTTCCTGAAAAGACACTTCTGGTGGCCTTACATGGAGAAGGAAGTAAGGTCATTTGTCCTGTCCTGTGAGGTTTGCACCAGAACCAAGAACCCACGACAGCATCCCCAGGGTCTCCTGCATCCTCTGACCATTCCCCGGCGTCCCTGGTCCCACGTGGCAGTCGACTTCATCATGGGTCTCCCTGAGTCACAAGGTAACACGGTCATTTTGGTCATAGTTGACAGATTCTCCAAGGCCTGCCGCTTCATACCACTGTGCAAATTCCCCTCTGCTCTTGAAACAGCTAAACTTATGTTCAATCATGTCTTCCGAGTCTTTGGTCTTCCACAGCACATCGTCTCAGACCGAGGGCCCCAGTTCTCCTCCCGAGTGTGGCACGGGTTCTGCAAGGTCATCGGAGCCACTGCCAGCCTCTCCTCTGGGTTTCACCCACAGTCCAATGGTCAGACGGAGAGGCTCAACCAGGACCTGGAAACCACCCTGCGAGGCCTGGCTATGGATAACCCGACATCGTGGAGCACCTGGCTGCCATGGGCAGAGTACGCCCACAACACCCTGCAGTCATCGGCCACCAAGCTGTCGCCATTCCAGTGCCAATTCGGGTTCCAGCCACCTCTGTTCCCAGACCAGGAGGAGGACGCGGGGGTGCCCTCAGTCAACCAATATGTGAGATGGTGTCGCAAGACCTGGAGCAAGGTCAGGAAGACCCTCATACAGACCTCCAGAACCAACCAGACTCAGGCCAACCACCATAGAAGACCTGCACATGCTTTCCGCCCTGGGCAGCGGGTTTGGCTGTCCACTAAGGACCTTCCGCTGCGGGTGGAGAACTGCAAGCTTGCTCCTCGCTACATTGGCCCCTTCAAGGTGGTGCGCAGGGTGAACCCTGTCTCCTACCGGCTCCAGTTGCCCCGGACTCTGAGGATCAACCCCACTTTCCATGTTTCCCTGTTGCGGCCCGTACTGACGTCTACATATGCCCCTGCCCCTAGGAACCCCCCACCCCCCCGCATCTTCCAGGGGCAGACTGTGTTCACTGTGCATCGCCTGCTTGACTCCCGCCAGGTCCACGGCGGGTTGCAATATCTGGTGGACTGGGAGGGCTATGGTCCTGAGGAGCGCTGCTGGGTTCCTGCTCGGGATGTCCTTGATAAAGAACTATGTTGGGACTTCCATTCGGCCCATCCGGATCGCCCTGGGAACGTCAGGAGACGCTCCTAGAGGGGGGGGGGGTCCTGTTAGGACTAGGACTGTTTTGGACTCTAGAGGCCGCTGTTATTTCCTTTTCATGTCATGTTTATTTTGGCCTCTAGAGGCCGCCACTGTTCCTGTGTTTTGTGTTTTTGTTAATTGCCTGTTTGTCCTGATTATCTTCACCTGTGTCCTTAATTAGTTTGTGTATTTATACCCCTGAGTTCAGTCCTCTTGTCACGGAGTCTTTGTGCTGTTATGTTTATCTCCAGTTTCCTCTGTACTGTGTTCTTTGTTTTGCACTTTGCTTTTCTTTTGGATTTAGTAGTGACTGTTTTTGGATCTTCTGAGCTTTTGCATTTTTGCCTTTTCCTTTTTGGACCTTAAACTTTTGATATTTTATTTTTCCCTTTGTCTTCCCAGTGTTAGATTATACTCTTTGGGTTTTTTTTTGTTTGTTTGTTTTTTGTTTTGCCCTGTATATAGTGTATATAGTATAAATAAACCTTTTGATTCTTTTTCTACTTCCGCCTCACGCCTCTGCATTTGAGTCATCTCCCTGGTGGCCTAGTGGGGGTTTGCTGGGTTATCACACCAACGAACCAGGTTCGAATCCCAGCAAAACCCTAACAGCCTGCTGATTTGGACTGTTTGCCTTTGTGTGTTTTTTATGCACTTCATGTACATATCGCACTGTATTATAATAAACACTTCTGCACATACATCTGCCTCTCTCACACATTTGACAGAACACTTTGCCATACAATGGATGTAGCAGATGCGTATCAATTCGCAATCCCACGCCGCTTCCGAGTTTTCTTGTCCCTGCTGCTATCCTCATATTTCTGCCGACGTACCGATGCTTACCCTCCTACGCCCTACGATGGAAAATATCATCCATGTGGTTTCTGCATCCAGTGTGGGGTCCTTTCTGATGACTTCCTAGAACCCAAGCCACCTGAACCCATCTGGGTGAGCTTCATCCTGACGTTCACTGCTGGACAAGCATGCAGATGGGTGGAATATCTGATTTGGGTGGAACACCCATGCCTTTGTAACTCTCAGACTTTCTTTGCCATGCTCAAGTTTATATATGAATCCTTAGTAAAGGAGGAACCCCTTGAAAATTTTTGGGGACAGGCAATCAGGCCAGTGGTTGACGCAGCAGAGGAGGCTGTTGGCCTAGAGTGCCTCCTAAAGAACCACTCCAGTGGCTTGACTACTAACTATTTTATTAGTGTTTTAAACCCCAGCCAATCTGTCCCCAGGATAAGTGGATAGGTGAGGCTTGGGCTAACTGGTGCCTCCACACTATATTTTTCACTCAAGAAATGAATGGTGATGGCCATTAGCCAGAATCCACCAAAGCCTAATGTGTCCTGCTCAATCAGAGGAAGCCCACAGTGTGTCAGGAATGTCAATTAAAATCCCTGCCTCTTTGTGGAAGTGATGATTCCAGGAAATCACAAGTTCCTACTGCAACGACAGACCTGCCCAGATACTGAGAGAGGAAGAGAAGCTGCAGGAGTGCTTGTTCCCAGAAAAGCCTTCATGTGGTCCTCTACCAGCTGGACCACCTCCTCCAGCAATGCTGCGTGGTGACACTGGATCTACTTTGAAGTCTTGTTTGGCAGTTGGGTGATGAATTGCTCCAGTGTCATGGGATCAATTATGTCTTCCATGTCGCACTCCCCTGCTAGCAGCCACCATTGGCAGGCCTCCCGAAGCTGTTGCGCAAACATAAACAGGCTGACCCGTTGCAGTATAGCCCACTTCATGTCTGGGTAGTCCAGCATGCTGGTGGCTGGGAGCTGCTGAGCCACAAGCTGTACTTCCCTTGACAGAAGCAACAATAGGTGAGCCACCCACTATGAGGTTGGGCACGAGCTCACCTCTGTGATGTGCTCGAACAGCTCAAGGAATGCTTCTTGGCCATCCTGCAGCCCCACCTTGACCAGCTGAACAGGAATACTGGCCACAGGAGCAACTGTTGGAGTACCCACTGATTGGATTACCTGCTGGTCCTTCACCTTGGCCTTGAACAGGGTCTGGAAGCACAGCCCCTGCTCAAGGGACAGTGTGAGAAGATCTTGGTGCTTGGCATTGAAGGTCATCAGCAAGTGTCTGGAGAAACTCCCTGACTAGTTTGGATTCCATGGCAGCATTTGTTCCTCAACTCCCAGGTTTCAGCACCAGTGTAGCACCTTCCTGAGTTGAGGCAGTGAGGAATTGGGAACGGGCATGACAGTTCAAGGTGCACTTTATTTTAATGTTCACTTTTCAGTGAGACTAACATGCATGCACACCCACACACTGGGGAACACAGCTCACTCTCTTGTTACAAGCCATCTGCAAAACACACAGAGATACAAATTAATAGACAGCCAGTAATTAGACACAGCTGTAACTCGTAACATTTTACCTGCTGGTTCAACTTGACTCCTCGCTGTTCACAGCTGATGCTCAACCACACCCCCATTACCACAAACCATATTCAACATCCTAAAAGAAATGACATTCACTATATTTAGATGCACAAAACATTGCAGTTTTTGCTCTTATTCCATCCATGCTGCTTATCTGTCATGGTCACAAGGGAAGCTGGAATCAATCCCAGCTGATTTTGAGTGAGAGGTGGGGTATACCCTAGACAGGTTGCCAACCTATTGCAGGGCTAACACAGAGGTGAGCAAACGTTCACATCTATGGGCAATTTTCAGTAGCCAGTTGACCTAATCTGCATGTCTTTGGACTGTGAGAGGAAATCAGAGCATCCAAAGGAAACCCACACAGGCACAACATGCAAACTCCACACAGGAAGGCCCCAGTCAGCCATGAGATTTGAACCCAAGACCTTCTTGCTGTAAGGCAATAGTGGTAATGACTGCACCATTGTGCTGCATGTTCTTATTCCAAAAAAGACAATATTCCAACTCAGCTGTTTATATTACATTGCAAATGAAATCAAATATTCCACTAATATTCCTGTTTACATGTAGCCATGCATACACCAATTGTGTAGTTGGTTTGTGTACAACTCACAGAGCTGACTGTGAACAGGCAAGAGGCTGTGTGTTACATAAAAAATGAGATGTATATTCTGAATGTGCTGTATATATGTCCAAAGAATGCTCCTAAAACCCATATAATATCAGCATATCCTACATGTCTTAATTGGAAAATGCTAAATTCAGAATAAGGCCAAATTCAGAATATCCAAATGGAATATGCTGTGTGTTGCCCAATAGAGCTCAGGTCTGAGCAGCATGAGCACACTTCTTCACCTTACTTACTTGACTGTGGTGCCCTTTTATGTCCTCCATGCACATCATGGAGGTTCAGCAGCAGTGCCTGTTATTGAGCTCCAGTCATGTGGAATTAGTCCACCCTGACAAAGAACTAGAGACCAGAGGTTTAAGCTGTGACACGTGGAAAGTGGGGTGAATCCGTTGTATGGTGAGTGGTAATGCCAGTCTGATGGAACATGGATTGATTATCTTGCTGATGAGGAAGGGTCCTAGGTATCTGGGGGCCAGCTTGTGGGAGACAGTTCTGAGTGGCAGATGACGCGTGGAGAGCATGACTCGCTGCCCCACCCAGTAGGTGGGTGCCTTAGAACGGCGTTTGTCAGCCTGCCTCTTGGATGCTAGGGCAGAGCGAATGAGTCTTCTCCGGGCCAATGCCCATGTCCTCCTGCAGCGGTGTATAAAGGCCTGGGCTGATGGTACAGTGACCTCCTCCTCCTGGCTGGGGAACAGTGGTGGTTGGTACCCTAGTGAGCACTGGAACAGAGAGAGACCTGTGGCAGAGGAAGGGAGAGTGTTATGTGCATATTTGATCCAAGGTAGGTACTTGCTCCAAGAACTGGCACCCCTGGACACCATGCACCTGAGTGCAACCTCCAAAGCCTGGTTAGCCTGTTCTGCCTGGCCGTTGGTCTGTGGGTGAAAGCCTGAGGAGAGACTACAGGTGGCCCCGATGAGTTTGCAGAAGGCTCTCCAGAACTGTGCAGTGAACTGAGGACCCCGGTCAGAAACTATGTCGGTAGGCAGACCATGTAGGCGGAAAATGTGGTGGATGAGTAGTTCTGTGGTCTCTTTGGCTGAGGGGAGCTTGGGCAGAGGAATGAAATGGATGGTCTTAGAAAAACAGTCAAAGACAGTGAGGATGCATGTCTTGCCACCTGAGTTGGGGAGTCCTGTGATGAAGTCCAGGGCGATGTGAGACCAAGGTCGATGCGGAGTAGGAAGGGGTCTTAGTAGGCCGGCAGGGGGTTGGTTGGCTGTCTTGTTCCGGGAGCATGTGTTGCAGGCTGCCATGAACTCTTGGACGTCCTCCTTGATGGATGGCCACCAAAAGTGCTGCTGGATAAGAGCCAGAGTTTGGGTGGCTCCTGGATGACAGGCCAACTTGGAACTGTGACCCCACTGCAGCACCTGAGTTCACACATGACAGGGGACAAACAGATGGTTACGAGGAATATTGTTGGAGTTACCTTCACCAGGGTCCTACTCCAGGGCCTTCTGCATGACCGTCTCAACCTCTAGAATAGCGGCTCCCACCAGGCAGCATGGAGGAAGGATAGTCTCGGGTGGCTTGGACTCCTCTTGGTGGGAAGAGAACATCCTGGATAGGGCATCGGGTTTGCCATTCTTGGACCCTAAGCGGTAGGAGAGTGTGAAGTTGAATCGGGAGAAGAAGAGAGACCAACGGGCTTGACTGGAGTTGAGACGTTTGGCAGACTTGAGATACTCCAGGTTTTTATGGTCAGTCCAGACTAGGAACGGGAGGTCAGACCCATCGAGCCAGTGCCTCCACTCCTCCAAGGCTAGTTTCACAGCCAGTAGTTCACGGTCACCGATGTCATAGTTTTGTTCGGCTGGGGATAGCCGGCGGGAGAAGGAGCATGGGTGGACCTTGTTGTCGTTGGCCCTCTGGGATAGGATAGCTCTGACCCCTGACTCGGAGGCATCGACCTCGACAATAAACTGCTTGGTAGAATCGGGTATGGTGAGAATGGGTGCTGTGGTAAACCTGTGCTTGAGACTGGAAAAGGCTTTCTCTGCTTCCTCCCCCCACTTGAACTTGGTCTTGGTTGAGGTCAGGGCTGAGAGAGGTCCAGCCACGGTGCTGAAGTTGCAGATGAAAGGCCTGTAAAAGTTGGTGAACTCCAGGAAGCACTGGAACTCTTGTCTCAAAGATGGGGTGGGCCAGTCAGCGACTGCCTCCAGC
The DNA here is from genome assembly GCF_027579695.1 of Neoarius graeffei. Taxonomy (NCBI): domain Eukaryota; kingdom Metazoa; phylum Chordata; class Actinopteri; order Siluriformes; family Ariidae; genus Neoarius; species Neoarius graeffei. The sequence continues at coordinate 41,189,278 of NC_083587.1, read as the reverse complement.
TTAAGGGGGTCCATCTGGATCTTGACTGGTGAAATGATGAACCCCAGGAACAAGACAGAGCCTTGGTGGAACTTGCTCTTCTCTGCCTTAACAAACAGCTTATTCTTCAGCAGGTGTTGAAGAACCTGCCGGATGTGACCTCAATGTTCCTCCAGGGAGCGAGCGGTCAGGTAAACAAAGGTGTTAAGAAAGTCCCTCAAGACATCATTAACCAATGCCTTGAAAACTGCAGGCGCATTAGTCAGAAAGGGACTATGAGGTACTCATAGTGGCCTGTGGTGGTGTTGAAGGCCATCTTCCACTCGTCCCCTTCCCTGATCCTAACTAGGTGATAGGCATTGCATAAGTCCAGTTTAGCGAATATCTTGACTCCCTGGAGTAGTTCGAAGGCTCTAGTCATGAGCGGTAGTGGGTAGCGGTTCTTGACTGTGATGGCATTGAGACCTCGATAGTCAATGCAGGGGCGGAGCGACTTGTCTTTCTTCTCTACAAAGAAGAATCCTACCCCTGCTGGGGAGACTAGGCAAAACAGAGAGCAAAAAGCCAGGAAGCAAAAAAATGGCACAGAGACGACATGAGAAACAGACAAGACATTCTGGCAAAGTCCCCTTCTGAGAACAGCCTATTTATACACAGCAGAGCAGACCAGAAAGTGAATGCCAGCAAGATGGAAGTCCCGTCCCGGATCTGGATTGCGCTGAACTGGGAGATAGTAAATCTCCGGAGTGGAAGTCTGGGGCGGATCATGACACTTACCCAGTTTCAAGACCAGGCTCCCCAGGGTGCACCTGTCAATTATGATGGAGGTGGAGCTGGCTTGACTGTGAGAGGCAGTTAAACTTATGAGGGCTTATAAATGCCTAGTAAGCCTAGCATAAAATGAGTTGTACACAGAGGTGGAAAGTAACGAATTACATTACTCGCGTTACTGTACTTGAGTAGCTTTTTTGTGTACTTATACTTTTTCAAGTAATTTTTAAAGAGTGTACTTTTACTTTTACTTAAGTATGTTTTCTTTTAAGTAGTGTACTTCGGTACATTTTACATCACAACCGTTAAAGAGTAAAAAAATAAATAAATAAAAAATTTAAAAAAGGCTAAAACGGAGAAGGGGAAATGTGGTCTGGAAATGAATTACGGGAAGGACAGTTGTTGCGCGTGCGAGTCTCACACAGACGATGGCGGACATGCACCGGCGCTTTAAGGGAGGGGGCTCAAGCCCCTGGGCCACAGCCAATCAGGGGCCTTGTAATATTAATAAAATAATAAACTGTCGGAATCGTGGGCCTACATTAATGTACGGATAGAAATAAGGTTAGAAATAAATGAGCGCACAGTAGCCTGCTGTAAGAGACATGGTGGATGTGGTTCGCGAAACGAACACCCACAACTGGAGCAGAATAAAATGTAACAAAATGTAATGTCACGCACGAAAGCGCACCAAAGACTGCAGACTACAGAGACACAAATTTAGAGGCTTTGAAAGATGAAGTGTTCACATGTTAGCGGGGCGCATAAAAGGAAAAAAAGAGAGAGATGCAGATAATGATAGAATTGTTGCCTAAAGTCACAGACTTTTTTAAGGTAAGGATCACCAATCTGTTCAGAATATCAGCTATTTATCAGTTATCAGCCTACCAGCAGCTAGGCTATGTGCAGCTAGGCTAGATATGCTATGATCTGTCCAACAGTAAAATAAATCAGTTGTGATTTGAATACGTGTCGTGTGATTTGAGTTATAATCCTGTTAGTATAATAGCATATTTCGATGGGGATAATAAAATGTCTAAAACGGCATCTATTGAAGAAATTGATGAAAAGATTGTAGCCTATAATGTTCACAGTTCGGGCAGCAGACAGAGTAAGCATACTGAGGGGAATAGCAATACAAAGCTAGCGCAGATCCACATTTCTCGCTAGCTGTGTTGGGTGTGTTGTTAACCCGTGTGGATTTAAGTGAAATACTTGAGAAGTTCTGTGGTCAAGACAACGTTTTAAGGTAAGGACACTTGATTATTAATGTTTGCCCGCCGTGGCTTGTTGACGAAAGGCCCACATGATTTTGCCTTATGCAGCTACTGCTAGCGTCATGCTTTTTAACTAGGTTAAGCTCATTTGCACTAAAGGATGGGTTTATTGAAGGACTTTGATGTAGCTAGTTTCTTTTTAAAAAATTGTATGCTCAAAACAGTATGCCCGTGTTCATCATGTTTAACTTTTTTCTTGATGGAGTGCGTGAAATCTTGTTGCAAGTGGTATTTCGATGCAGTCATGTCAAAAAGGCAGTTGAATGCACGGTCTTATTCAAGGAGAAGGAAGACTTGCATGATGCTTGAACATAGATCGGTAAAATAGACCCTAGTAGGACTCGGTTTCGTGTATTTCGGTCTGTAGAGTTATGAGTTTGGCCGCTGTCCATGGTGTTTACGTTTCATGTGGCCGCCGAGCCAAGTACCTTCATCATCATCATCATGTTCCCCTGTCAAAAGTTAAACTCTCTAGGGGTGCTTCTGCTGTAGCAGTTGCAGCAGTTGCTCAAAGTTTGATTTGTCCATCATCATACGTCTTATCTGTTGGGTGTCTATGCCCAGCAGATTTTCCCATTTCGTCCATTTGTAACCATTTTTGTCAAACAGGAGCTGCTTTTGCACTTGGTTATTGCCCATCTGGCAAACGTGAGCAATATATTTTAGTTGTTGTACGTAGCAGGATAGTTTTATATCCTGGGTTCCTGTCAGTTTCCGGAGGTCAGCATTGGACATCTTGTAGCTCCAGTCTATATCTTCATTTGTAGTGTTCTTTTGGTCAGGGGCATTCTTTCGTTTATATCCACCTTTAATCATTTTCCTTAGGAAGCCATGCCACACTACCTCAATTTTGTGAATTTCACTGGATGATAGTTGCCATGCCTGTGTGCTGTACAGTAGGGTTGGGCGGTATCCAAATTTTGATACCTTTAAACTGTCTCTGTGTTTTCCCGGGGTATACGGTATTACCGAGAAAAAAATAATATTTTGTTTCGGCCTACTGTGTAACGTGCGCCTATACCGGCGGACCTTGTCCAGACCTGCACCTATGCCTCAAATGTACTATTTAAAAGCAGCATAGCGAATTGTGTGCATTGTGGTATGGATTAAGCAGCAAAGTGAATTTTGTGCATTGATGAATGGATTAAGAGATATTTCAGAGCATCACGCAACTCTTCCTTCATCTTGAAAATAGCATTCAACTGTCGTTTACACATGTCTGCGTTGAAACGCCATTTGCAGCACTATTTCACCTACTCCATCAAAAAAAGTACACGATGATCAGGATCATACCCTTTCAAGCATGGGAAATAAAAAAAAGAAAAGAAAAAGAATCAACCAACACCCAAGTCCGTTTAGACTGTGCGATAAACCATATTCTTCAGCGCAAATGAGGCGAACCTAATTCAAATGCGTGATAGCTGCACAAGGCAAAATCATATGGGCCCACGTCATGCCATGGCGGGGAAATTAATAATCAAATGGCCTTACCTTGCTTAAAACGTTGTCTTGATCACATAACTCCTTACAATTATTCCACTTAAATCCATACGGTTTAACACACCCAACAAAGATAGCAAGCGCATTGCTAATTCCCACCAGAAACCAAACAGTTTATGCTATGATGTTTTCTTCCGTTTCTTCAGTAGATGACATTTCAAACGTTTATTACCCACATCCCAAATGTCATACGTTATATTATTTTACCTTTATAAAAATGGGTGTCCGGTGATGGACAGGGTAAAGGACTGTATAAGAGGGACACTGGATCAGGTATACAGCAAGCTACACAGGCTGTCCGGTTAGAACAGGAATTAATGGATGTCCACTCATGAGCAACAGTGTAAACCGTGGTTTTAATTCAAGGATGCACGGAATGCTCACACGGCACAAATGATGGACGTTGGATCCTGACACGTCCGCGATAGAAAGATAGAAAGCAAGAAAGAAATGAAACAGAGAGAGAAAGAGAGAAACGGATCCAAATATTCACTGATGAGAAGCAGGTGTTGCATGGAGTCCCCGTCTGATGTGTGCTGTGTTTTCCTCGATGTTTGTGCGCATCTTATATAGTCCACGCAGCACAGTGTGATGGACAGTGGCGCCAGGGTGTCTGAAGTTGGCGTGTGATGGACAGTGGCGCCAGGGTGTCTGAAGTTGGCGTGTTGTAACATGCCCTGACAACTAACGAGTTGGGAGCCACTATGTCTGACAAGGGTGCCTGTTTACTACTTTTAAAGGTCAAAATAATTAAGACCTGGCACCGCAATTCTGAACAGCCGCCCCCAACTTTGTAGAACAAAGTTGTGTCCATGATGTCAGGCAGAGGTGTCCTGAGGGAGTGAAGGGAGTCTCACCAGGCGTGAGACTGGGCGTGTGTAGGTCCGGTCCTTGACCTGCACCTGTGCAGTACGTACCCTGCCATCTGCTCCAGGGATGACAGCAGTGACCTTGCCCACAGGCCACAGGGCACGTGGGAGCTGAGGGTCGACAATCATCACGATGCTGTCAACGATGAGGTCCTCCCGGTCTCGTTGCCACTTGGAGCGGGTTTGAAGAGAGGGCAGGTAGTTCCTGATGAACTTAGCCCAGAATTGGTCCGTAAGGGCCTGGCACTGTCTCCACCTGCACCTGCTCAGGATGTCGGAGTCGGTGTAGACCACTTGTGGTATGGAGGGGTCGTGCCGCCCCATCAGCAGCATGTTTGGAGTGATGGGATCTGGATCTGCGATGTCTGATGAGGTGTAACCCAAGGGCTTGGAGTTGATGATGCCTTCCACCTCAATCAGCACTGTCCTCAACACCTCCTCAGTGACTGTCTGTGCATCGAGTGTAGTGTGTAGGGCAGCTTTGATGGAACGGATCTCCCGTTCCCAGGAACCACCGAAGTGCGGAGCATGTGGAGGATTGAACTTGAAGTCAATCTGTTGACTGGCTAAGTGGGACTGTAGCTCTGGGCTGAGGGCTTTGAACGTCTCCTGCAGTTCAGACTGACCCCCTCTGAAATTGGTGCCTTGGTCGGAGAGCAGCTCATGTGGCTTCCCTCGGCGTGCGATGAAGCGCCGCAGGGCCATCAAGAAAGCATCAGTGTCCATGCTGGTGAGGAGGTCTAGATGCACTGCATGGATTGTCAGGCACTTGAAAACGATGCCCCACCGTTTCTCAGTGTGTCGGCCGATTTTGATGAGGTACGGCCCGAAACAATCCATTCCAGTGGAATAGAAGGCTGGCTTGTGCAAGCGCAGACTTGATGGTGGCAAGTCAGCCATTCTGGGGATCACTGGTGTGCCTCGCCACTTCTGACACTCTGGACAGCTGTGCTGATGTTTCTTGACAGCCGCTCTCCCACGCATGATCCAGTACTGCCGGCGCTGCTCAGCAAACACCCGCTCTGGTCCTGGGTGCGGCAGGTGGCTGTCGAAGTCTCGGATGATGAGCTGTGTGATGGGGTGCTGAGGGTCAAGCAGGATGGGGTGCAGAGTCTCCTCCTCAACCGTGTCACACCTGCGCAGACGACCTCCGACCCGGATCAGCTGTGTCTCAGCGTCGTACTCCGGGGACAATGTGAGGATCCTGCTGTCAGTGGAGACTGGCTTTCCCGCTGAGAGCAGGGTGAGGTCTTCGGGGAAGGAGTCACTCTGTGCCTTCCTGAGGAGTGCCAGTTCCGCTTGCCTGTAGTCCTCAGCTGTGATGGCGGATGTGGCCGCCCCGTGACGCGCTCTGACTGTGGCCTCCAGCAGCTCTGGATATTGACTGAAGGTCCCTGCATCAGGCAACGCAGGGTCAGAGGTCACGGTGATGTGGCCACAGAACTGGGACTTCCGCAGCTCGGTGGCGTCCTGCAGCAGCTCCACTGAAGGTGACGGTGCACTGATGAACAGGCACGCTGGGGTGGAAGACCGATGCTTGACAGCCTTGGCGGGGCCTTGAAGTGTCCACCCAAGGCGTGTCTTCAGGGCAATGGGTCCACCTGGTGGGCCTATGTGCACAGGCTCGATGGGGATGAGAAGGTCTGGGTAGTCAGACCCAATGAGGAGCAGCGGACGGGCCTGAGTAAAGGAGTGAAGAGGCAGCCCTCTGAGGTGGCGGTAGGTCCTTTGGAGAGCCTCGACTGGGTGTGAATGAGGGGACAGTCCCAGTTCGGGTGATGTGAAGGCCCGCTGTATCTTGTACCGCTGCTGCGGTTGACTGAGGGATGACACAGAGAAGGACACTGACCTCCCCGGCACCGTTCTGATGTCATGACGGATGGTGCGGAGGGCCAGGTTCTCACTCTGTCCTTTGAGGCCAAGCTGCTGCGCTGCTTGGGGGAGGAGCATGGTGCGCTCTGACCCGTCATCAAGGATGGCGTAGGTCTCCATCTTCTTGCCCCCGTGATGAAGGAGCACCTTCACCATCTTCAGCAGCACACAACTACCTCTGCATGCTGGGTCGAGGTAGTACGTGGATGGCTGGCTGGGTGAAGACAGTGTCGCAGTCTCCGGCCTGCTTTGTGCATTCACCTCATGCAGTACCTCGAGGTGCAGGCGATTGCACTTCGGGCACCGTGCCTTGAGGTAGCACTGAGCTGCTTGATGGTCGCGTCCACACCTCCAGCACTTCTTCCCGGTCTTGATCCACTGGAGCCTTGGTTCCAGTGACATACTCTTGAACGCAGTGCACTGGTTGAAGTAGTGCTCCGTGCTGTTGCAGAAGGGGCAGTACTTCTTTGGAGGCTCCACCTTGGCGGGTGTGCGTGGAGCTGACTTTGATGGCTGCTGAGCTGACTTGGTTGGGGGGTCTACCAGCAGGACCGTGGTGGAGCGTGTGGCTGCCGGCTGCTTGCCTCTGGTGCTCCGCTGCCGCTCTGCCTGGCTCGCTGTTGCCTTTGGCGGGTCGTTGGTCTCGTCCAGCTGCACACCAACCTCGTACTGTAACCATGCGGCTAAGTCCAGGAGTGTGGGGACAGGCACACGGTCTGGGTCGATGTACCGCCTGAAGGCAGTACGCAGCTCGTGAGGCAGCTTGGGCAGCAACCGAGACACATGCGAACCACACCGTAGCTCAAGCTGTTCCTGGGTCCCCATCTTATCCAGCATCCCCACCAAGGACTGCACCTTCAGGGCGAAGTTCCTGAAGCCTCTCTGGTCACCGCTCCTGACAGGGGGCTCAGCCAGGACCTGGTTGATCTGCCTGAGTGCCAGTTTGCGGGGCTGCCCAAAGAGCTTCGTGAGGGCTGCCATCGTATCACTGTAGGGATAGCTACTGTGGCAGTAAGCATCCGCTACCAGGACAGCATCCTCTAGCTTCAGGTGGTCCAGCAGGATCTGATATTTGAAGCGCTCTGTCGCGTCGGGTGGTAGGACGTTGTCGAGCGCCAGCTGCATCCTGTTGAACTGCCGTGGGTCGTCCTCGGTGAACGCTGGGATTCTCATCTTGGGCCCGCGGTAGGTCAGCTCCTGAGGGGGAAGAGATGTCAGTCGCTGTGGGACAGGTGACAGCCTGTGATGATCTGGTGCCACTGCCCTCTGACCGGCCGACACCGGTGATGACGTCCGCTGTCTCTGAGCAGACGAAGGGCGCCGTGGGCTGAATGGCGCTGAGTACTGTGGGGTGGCAGGAAAGGGTGAGGATGACGTGAATGAGTGACCCCGTGGCAGATTCATGCTCCTCAGGTGCTCTGTCAGCTCTGCCATCAGTGGTGTTGGCAGATGGGGAGCTCCTCCATGTGGCGGTGTGGATGTCGCTGCCTCAGTTCCTGCGATGTGTGGCCGAGGTAGAGGTGACGACTGCTCTGCCATCGGGGCGCGGCGATGTCCACTGGTTGAGTCAGCAGGGCTGTATGTTCTGTCCTGCTGCAGTGGTGATGATAAGACTGCTGGGGGGGTTCCAGGCGTGATGGCTGGAACCTGGATGTCCCTCGCTGGAGTGCGTGGAGGTGATGCATAGTGTTGTTGCAACAGGTACTGCACATCCTGCTGCAGCTGCCGATTGTCCTCCCGTATCTCCTGAAGGGCGAGGAGGATAGCTGCTGATGTGTCCAGGGGAGTCTGCCCAGCAGGGGGAGTGTGTGATGGCTCCCGGGGCCTGCTGTCTCCCACGTGGGAAGAATCATCCTGGGTGTGTGCGCCGTCCTGTGGCAGCCGTCGCTGAGCCTGGGTCACCACGTAGTCATCCAGGTGCCTGGGGTGGTGGTGCTCACGGCGAGGACGGCCACTGCCATCATGAGTGGACATCCTGACTGTGTAGAATGCTGTATCCGGCTCGAAGGACCATATAAAAATGGGTGTCCGGTGATGGACAGGGTAAAGGACTGTATAAGAGGGACACTGGATCAGGTATACAGCAAGCTACACAGGCTGTCCGGTTAGAACAGGAATTAATGGATGTCCACTCATGAGCAACAGTGTAAACCGTGGTTTTAATTCAAGGATGCACGGAATGCTCACACGGCACAAATGATGGACGTTGGATCCTGACACGTCCGCGATAGAAAGATAGAAAGCAAGAAAGAAATGAAACAGAGAGAGAAAGAGAGAAACGGATCCAAATATTCACTGATGAGAAGCAGGTGTTGCATGGAGTCCCCGTCTGATGTGTGCTGTGTTTTCCTCGATGTTTGTGCGCATCTTATATAGTCCACGCAGCACAGTGTGATGGACAGTGGCGCCAGGGTGTCTGAAGTTGGCGTGTGATGGACAGTGGCGCCAGGGTGTCTGAAGTTGGCATGTTGTAACATGCCCTGACAACTAACGAGTTGGGAGCCACTATGTCTGACAAGGGTGCCTGTTTACTACTTTTAAAGGTCAAAATAATTAAGACCTGGCACCGCAATTCTGAACAACCTTGTTGTTACTCATGTAACCTACTCAAAACACTCAGATTGGAGGTGTTCCCCTCTCGCGCCGTGACCGTCTTCTTACATAACCTACTTTACACACAGCTTCATCTGTGTTTGCTGGCTCGCCCTTTTCGTTTGGTTTGAAACCAAAATACTGCCACACTGCCGATGTTGTATTTTTTTTTGCCACTAACTCGTTATCTTGACTTGCCATCTTTCACCCCCGGTCTCAGTCTCTTGCGAAGCTTTCTGTCAGACTCCAAATGTCACGCAGGGTTGCCATGGTAACGACATAAGCAACCCTGCACGCGATGAGAACTTCTTTAGGAAATTGATAGAATTAGTGAAAATACGATCACACAGTTATTCGGGATGATCTTCAATTTATTATTTTATATTATGACCTCATGTACTCCATATTTATTTAGATATTATATATTTTTTTTAAAATGACGGTAATGAGACCGATACCGTTGGTACTTTTGGATACCTCGGGATACCTTCTTACCATAATACCGCCCAACCCTACTGTACAGGAGATGAGATTGAATGCATACCACTAGGAACTTTATACGGGTTTTTAGTAGTATTCGGTGGTCGGTTAGAACGTGTTTCAGTTCATTCCATTTCATGAATGCAGCACTTATCCTAGCATGCAGGAAGTGTGAGGATTCATCACAGTTGCTGACATTATAACCAAGATATTTAAAGGTGCGGACGTTTTTAATATTAGTGCCGCCAAGGGAAATGATACTTGGTTTACATTTGAGATCCTCATTGACGTTAAAAGCCATTGTTTCTGTTTTGACATATGATATTTGTAAACCAAAGCGGGTGTAGGTCTTATCATACAACTGAAGAATATTCTGAAGCTCCTCGATGGATCCAGCGAGTATGGCCTGATCATCTGCGTATAGAATCTCTGTTATGCAACCCTCTCCTGATGCTCGTGCTTTCGTACGCATTTCTCTTGTGGATACCTCATTTGGAATGCAATATCTGAACTTGAAGCCTGTATCTGGGTACAGTTTTGATATCTCATGCTGTGCAATCCTGACAACAAAGTCCATATAGATATTAAAAATTGATGCCGATTCTAGGGCACCTTGTCTTGCAGTGAATGTTTGTTTTCATGCTGCCGAGCTATTTTTATGTATTTTATTTTTTAAAAGGACTTGTCTGTGGGCGGCACGGTGGTGTAGTGGTTAGCGCTGTTGCCTCACAGCAAGAAGGTCCTGGGTTCGAGCCCTGTGGCCGGCGAAGGCCTTTCTGTGTGGAGTTTGCATGTTCTCCCCGTGTCCGCGTGGGTTTCCTCCGGGTGCTCCGGTTTCCCCCACAGTCCAAAGACATGCAGGTTAGGTTAACTGGTGACTCTAAATTGACCGTAGGTGTGAAAGTGAGTGTGAATGGTTGTCTGTGTCTATGTGTCAGCCCTGTGATGACCTGGTGACTTGTCCAGGGTGTACCCCGCCTTTCGCCCGTAGTAAGCTGGGATAGGCTCCAGCTTGCCTGCGACCCTGTAGAAGGATAAAGCGGCTAGAGATAATGAGATGAATGAATGAGACTTGTCTGTAGGTGTGTGTGTTTTATGTTTACAACACATAGGTCTACATTAGCGCACGCGCGCTTGTGTGGTTATCTCTGGCCATGCCCCTGCGTGAAAGTTACGCAGTATCACTGTCCTGTCCGTGGTAATAATCAGAACCGGCTCTGTAATGATAATGCGCGTGTTCTTCTCTCCCTCTGTGGTCGGATGTGTTGAGCGATGTGAGCGTGGGCCTTGCGCAGCTACGCTGAGCCAAACGTAACCTATTGTAGGCTTCTAGGCTAATTACGCGCTTACACTGTAAATGCTTGACACGTATTGCAAATAAAATAAGAGTGTTTTCCTGGCCAACGGTAAGGGTAGGGTTGACAGGTAGCCTATGAGGGGCCTAGCCCCTGGGCCACGGGTGTTGATAAAGCACCCCTGCGGACATGGAGGAGACCGAGGAACCTGTGGTGGACGACCCTGCAGAAAACGCAATTTCTTCCAGTAAAGAAGTGCACCCCTGGCCCTACATACGTGATCACTTCAGCTTCGTAGAGAAAAGGGGTGACAGTTTCATTATGCAATGCAGATTATGTGTGTCCAAGAAGACAACCATTGCGGCATACAAAAATTCGACGTCTAATCTGCGCAAGCATGTTGAGGTAAGTATTGTCATTGGCATCATAATCACGGGTGCAGATAGAGGGTGGGACGGGTGGGATTCGTCCCACCCAGATTTAAATTCACCTCGTTCGGTCCCCCCCACTTATAGGGAGGAAAAACGTCTATGCTGTCTTTCTTTGCATAAGGCAAACCTCACGGAAAAATCAAAAGACTAATTACCATTCGGTTTATTGAGGTGCACAGCAGTGTATACATAGTTGCAACAACTCACATAAAACAAAACAAAGACTGATATTCGGTTGGTTGAGCTGCGCAGACTGCACAGGTTGCGAGCTCGAGCTTGGTTGCTATGGTTACCCACAACAAGTTTGACAGGCATATCGGGATTGGGGTTGGTTTGCTGGCAGCTTTGTCCCCCCCAGTTTTTTGTCCCCCCCAGTTTTTTGTCCCCCCCAGTTCAAAAAACGTATCTGCGCCCCTGATCATAATGTTTCCTTTCCATAGTAAAACCGACAATAGGCTGGTTATATTCCAAAAATAGTGGATGGCATTGCTAATGTTGAAGTAGCAACCTGTTGGTACTGTAACATAACAGCAACTAGTCTGTTATTCGGTTGGCTAATCATGCAAGCAAGTTAGCTCGCCAACCTGACGTGATCAGTCCTCCTACCATTCTACATCCAACAGGCCAGAAAGGAATACCAAGCAAAACAAATAATGTTTGAATTGAATTGTTCAATAACACACAGTGCACACAGGCAAGCTACAAGATTTCGGTGCAACATTTCACTTTCATATTTTGTGTACAATGCTTTGTGTGTGGTCAGGGCGATGTAAACGACATGACTGTGTGTATTGACCTTTTTTGTTTGTCTCAGTTTTAATGCAGCATTATCCTAAGCATTCAATTTGATACACTTCCTTTAAATAAAACATCTGGGTTGAGATGTACATATATCCTTGTTTCCTCTTCTTTTTCATTTTTGCACAACACAATGGAGGCAGAAAACACCCATTGTTAAAAGTAACGTTTTACTTTTACTCAAAGTACATTTTAAATGATCTACTTTTTACTTTTACTTGAGTAGATTTTTTGTCTGGTAACTTTACTTGTACTTAAGTAAAATTTCATCAGAGTAACAGTACTTGTACTTGAGTATAATATTTTAGTACTCTTTCCACCTCTGGTTGTACATCATGCAATTTGCACCCCAAAATTTGATTTGATCCAGCTTCTTGAGGTTCTGTTTAAATCTCTCTATGAGCTCATACATTTGGGAGTGGTAAATGGAGGTCTGGAGATGTTTTACCTGCAGGAGCCGACATAGGTCCATCATCAGCTTTGACATGAAGGGGGTGCTTTGGTTAGTGAGCAGGTCCTTCAGGATTCCTATCTGGCTGAAGATGAGGATCAGCTCCCTGATGATGCTTTTTGTTTAAAAATGTTGTACAGGTACCCTTTAAGTGAGTGGGAACACAAAATAATTTTAAAGCACTGCTTTATGTGATACAGTGTGACAGTACAGGGTAGTCAAAATGCATTTATGCAAAATGGGTAACATTTCTAGCTTCTGTTTATTTTTCACTGCAGGTACCATTACAGTCACTCTGTCTGGCCTCTGTTTGACACAATACAGTAATGGTTTTTCACATATTGAATAAGACATCCACTTTTGCATATCTCCATGAAGTCAACCATCAAAGTTAGCTGTTTTCTGTTGAAATACTCAGAGCCTTAGCAGTGCTCTGATTTTTATATAACTAGTACAGCTCTTCTTCATCAGTGATCATATGAGTAGCTGTTCTAGGAAAATTAGCTCCAGTATAGATACAGTATATGCAGATATCTTTATTAAACTTTAACACACCTGTTTCCTGTTTTAGGTCTTTAATTCTCATTCCTGTTTTCTAAATTACTCTTTTTAATCAACCTCATAATGTATGCAAAAGTTCACCAGGACCAACACAAACATCCCCTTGCTCGCACTCTCTCTCTCTCTCTCTCTCTCTCCTGATGAGACACAGAGAGAGAGAGAGAGAGAGCACAGAGCACAGTCCCATCCAAAAGTATTGGAATTGCAAGGGTTTTTTTTAATGTGTATATGTTTTTTAGGTTTTGATTTACCTGTACCGAATGAGGTTGAATTGACAAAGTATGATATAGGAATGTAGACCTCTTCTGCCTAAGAGATTCTGCCTCACATATATCCAGGAGATTCTGTCGCATTGCTCAATGTGGGAGCAAAGAGTCACTGACACAATCACAGTTGCTCAGAGATGTTTCTCAGTTTACTGTAGGACAAACATGAGTATATATTCACATTCAAGAGTGTGTTGTAGCTATGTGATTGGATGATGATGATGAGTTAATTGATGAAGCTAAATTATCTATGTATAACATAAATGGGTGATGAGAGACCTTATGTACCATTACATCGCCTATCAGGATCATAGTCTCATGAAAAGAAGAAATATGTTACTGGTCAACATAACCTTCATTAAGCAGAGAGAAGAATGTGTGAATGAAGATAAATCTCAAGGATTTAACTTAACCAAAACAAGTAGCAATCAGGACCATCTGTACCAGTTTCAAGAACAAGTCAAACAAATATCTCTATCACCTAGCCTGTTAGAGTTAAATATTATACTCTTGTTGTGGCAGTTATGTTTGGTGTTTTACTGTCAAAAAAGCTTCAGATGTGCTGTGCATTTTATCTATTATATTGCTGACAGGTGTGAATTTTTTACCCAGCAGGGGGCTCACACCCCTCCTGTTTCCCATCACCCTGCCACCACACCAAGTCATGATACTTTACACATAGAAACCCAACCGTTTCCTGACTAATCTTATCACAGGCCTGCAGAAAAATAAATTAAATAAAATTTATAAAATAAATAAAATCATTTGTTTATACTGATTTAAAATGTTAGATTAGTAATTTTCATTCCATTGGTGGAATGGAATGCCAGTGTATTGCTAGAAAGGGTTAAATTAAAACAATTAATAGCTCTGAATATCTACTTTTGGATAAATCCATGGGTTTTGCCTGTGAAGACTGCATTTGTGATTAAAAAGGATAAACCAAGATGAAGACCAGCGAACTGTCTATGGGAGAAAAGCAAGTCATTTTGTAACTGAGAAAAAAGGGAAAATCCATCAGAGCCATTGTGCAAGCATCAACTTAGAATGTCTTGGAAAAAGAATCACTTGGGTATTAACAATCAGACATTGAACACAGAGACCAAGTTCACCAGAACCATCAGAACTAAAAGAAACTGATGACAGAAACTGGTCTGTCTGTACTGAAGGAGGTTGGATTGACAATGTATGATCTAGGAATGTAGACCTCTGCTGACCAATAGATTCTACCATGCAGATCCAGGAGCAAACAGTCACTGATGCAGACACAGTTGTTCAGAGATGTTTCTCAGTTTATAGGACAAACATGAGTATATATTCACATTCAAGGGTGTGTTGTAGCTATATGATTGGATGATGATGATGATGATGATGTCATTGACAAAGCTAAGTTATCTGTGTATGACAGGCTAACGTCAATGAGCATTACATTACTGATCATATTAACCTTATGGAAACAGAACAGATGTGTGAGCAAAGATCAATCTCAAGGATTTAACTAGCCAAACAAGTAGCAATCAGTAAGCCTGTACCAAGTTCAAGTATACCAAACAGATATCTCTATCAATGCCCTCTTAGATCCTGAAAGGATCTGATGCATGCTTGATCACACTGGACTTTCCTAGTATTTAAGTTTGAGGTCTTCCAATGGTGTGGCTATAATAAGTGACATCTACAGTGATGCTTGAAAGTTTGTGAACCCTTTAGAATTTTCTATATTTCAACATAAATATGACCTAAAGCATCATCAGATTTTCACACAAGTCCTAAAAGTAGATAAAGAGAACCCAGTTAAACAAATGAGACAAAAATATTGTACTTGGTCATTTATTTATTGAGGAAAATGATCCAATATTACATATCTCTAAGTGGCAAAAGTATGTGAACCTTTGCTTTCAGTATCTGGTGTGACCCCCTTGTGCAGCAATAACTGCAACTAAACATTTACGGTAACTGTTGATCAGTCCTGCACACCGGCTTGGAGGAATTTTAGCCCATTCCTCCATACAGAACAGCTTCAACTCTGGGATGTTGGTGGGTTTCCTCACATGAACTGCTTGCTTCAGGTCCTTCCACAACATTTTGATTGGATTAAGGTCAGGACTTTGACTTGGCCATTCCAAAACATTAACTTTATTCTTCTTTAACCATTCTTTGGTAGAACGACTTGTGTGCTTAGGGTCGTTGTCTTGCTACATGACCCACCTTCTCTTGAGATTCAGTTCATGGACAGATGTCCTGACATTTTCCTTTAGAATTCGCTGGTATAATTCAGAATTTATTGTTCCATCAATGATGGCAAGCTGTCCTGGCCCAGATGCAGCAAAACAGGCCCAAACCATGGTACTATCACCACCATATTTCACAGATGGGATAAGGTTCTTATGCTAGAATGCAGTGTTTTGGTTTCTCCAAACATAACGTTTCTCATTTAAACCAAAAAGTTCTATTTTGGCCTCATCCATCCACAAAACATTTTTCCAATAGCCTTCTGGCTTGTCCACATGATCTTTAGCAAACTGCAGACGAGCAGCAATGTTCTTTTTGGAGAGTAGTGGCTTTCTCTTTGCAACCCTGCCATGCACACCATTGTTGTTCAGTGTTCTCCTGATGGTGGACTCATGAACATTAACATTAGCCAATGTGAGAGAGGCCTTCGGTTGCTTAGAAGTTACCCTGGGGTCCTTTGTGACCTCACCGACTATTACACGCCTTGCTCTTGGAGTGATCTTTGTTGGTCAACCACTCCTGGGGAGGGTACCAATGGTCTTGAATGTCCTCCATTTGTACACAGTCTGTCTGACTGTGGACTGGTGGAGTCCAAACTCTTTAGGTTTTGTAACCTTTTCCAGCCCGATGAGCTTAAACAATGCTTTTTCTGAGGTCCTCAGAAATCTCCTTTGTTCGTGCCATGATACACTTCCACAAATGTGTTGTGAAGATCAGACTTTGATCAATCCCTGTTCTTTAAATAAAACAGGGTGCCCACTCACACCTGATTGTCATCCCATTGATTGAAAACACCTGACTCTAATTTCACGTTCAAATTAACTGCTAATCCTAGAGGTTCACATACTTTTGCCACTCACAGATATGTAATATTGGATCATTTTCCTCAATAAATTAATGACCAAATATAATATTTTTGTCTCATTTGTTTAACTGGGTCCTCTTTATCTACTTTTAGGACTTGTGTGAAAATTTGATGATGTTTTAGGTCATATTTATGCAGAAATATAGAAAATTCTAAAGGGTTCACAAACTTTCAAGCACCACTGTACATGTTGTGCCAGCATATGGATCATAAGTGATTGTTATGAGAAAGTTAATACAAAAATGACTATATGTGTATTTGAAAAGGTAAGATGAGAAGAGGTCCCTTAAAGTGCACATCTTGGGTATATTTAGGAGCAAGATCAATGTAATTCTCTTATTTTATATTAAACTTTGGTCAAATATCTGTCACATTTTGCATTTTGTGCAATTTTTTTTACCTTGCGCAATACCAGAAAAATTCAGTTGAAATCAAACCATTTGAGGCAAATTCATTTGCCTCTGAAAAAACTTGTCATTTGGATTTCCCGGCAAACACTGTTTTTCGTGACGTCATGCATGGGACACCTCCTGAATCCCATGTCAGCGTTGGTTTGTCTATGAGAATACGACCTGGTGGTTTTCTGCAAATTTTTTCAACATTATCACGTAATTATTAAAATGATTAACAGATGTGGGTGGCACGGTGGTGTAGTGGTTAGCGCTGTCGCCTCACAGCAAGAAGGTCCTGGGTTCGAGCCCCGGGGCCGGCGAGGGCCTTTCTGTGTGGAGTTTGCATGTTCTCCCCGTGACCGCGTGGGTTTCCTCCGGGTGCTCCGGTTTCCCCCACAGTCCAAAGACATGCAGGTTAGGTTAACTGGTGACTCTAAATTGACCATAGGTGTGAATGTGAGTATGAATGGTTGTCTGTGTCTATGTGTCAGCCCTGTGATGACCTGACAACTTGTCCAGGGTGTACCCCGCCTTTCACCCGTAGTCAGCTGGGATAGGCTCCAGCTTGCCTGCGACCCTGTAGAAGGATAAAGCGGCTAGAGATAATGAGATGAGATTAACAGATGTATTGTAGGAGGGTGTAGCAACACCAATCATGATGGGATTAGTACCCATCGTTTTCCAAAAGACCGGACAATGCGAGAGAAATGGGAGCATTTCGTGCGAGGCACTCGGAAAAAGCTGAGGACCAAGCAGAGACGAGAAAAAGACCAAGAAAATTGGCAATTCACAAGTTGACTGTTGCCAGGGTAAGAAATAAGAGAGACTATACTCTAAATTAGGTGTTCCTGTGTTTGTGTGGTACATGGATAATGTTATTTACTGACACACACAAAAGTAAACAACACAAAAGCACTGGGCGATAATACACTTACTTCACATGTATCAAGGGATGTGCGTGTCAGGGCTCGAGATCTTGGGACCTGTCAAACACATTAAATGTATATACAACCCTGCTTAGCTGATTCCATATGTGTAGCTTATGAAATCTTTCTCCTACAGTAGCCAGTACTCTTCTAAATGAAGAAATATATACATACATGATAGTAATTTGAAAAAATATTATTTATGTAACAATAGATAGATGAGCATTGATACATGAATCCATGGGTTTAGAAGCTCAGGCAACAATTCCATATTTCAGTGCAAACTCGCTAGCTGCTAAACTTGGGCTACACAGACTGTGCACTGAATCCATGCAAGCTATCTCAGCCTGCTGGTGGATCCGCACATGACGTCACGAATCTGGCTCCAGACTCCCTTGGGATTTTTCCAGATGCGTTTTGTTATTTTATTTTTTTCTGCTGTAGACAGATGGCCTTGTGCAAAATTACCCTTCTGGATGAGTGTGTAAAGGGGCATACTTTCATATAAAAAAAACACTAAATTGGTCCAGGATATGCACTTTAAGGACTTCTTGATTGCTGAATTGCTCCTGTCAAAGGTGAGATTAGATGAGCTACCCTAAGGACTTTTTGATTGCTGTATTGTTCCTGACTTTTTGGGTGAGATGAGATGAGGTAGAGGACACTTTTTCAGATGATCCACCATGGCTGGGAGTTAGTGAGTATGGCTGTTCTCGTCAGCTGTTCTCATTCAGGCTGTGCACTAATACCAATCACATGGAAGAAATGGTTGAGTAGGCTTTCCTGTGGACAGAGGAAGAGACACAGAGACATGACCATGTACACCATTCAAGTTTTCAATCAAAGCTAAAGTAATCACCAACAATCATGTCCAGATCGCCTGTAAATAAAATACCAGGGTTAATTTTGGTCCAAGGGGTTGGGAATGGTCTGGCCTTAACTACCTCAATAGGAGACAATTTGGATCTCAAATTGGGAGTTATTCTGATTTTGAAAAGGACGGACAGTAGAAGGTCAAGTCAGCCTCAGTAGCCTGAGTCTTTAGAAAAGCTATGTCTAGGCTGTCAGGAGACAAATAAAAATGAGAAAACATACACTTACTGGTCACTTCATTAGATTCACCCATACACCTGCTGTTTTATGCAGTTATCTAATCAGCCAATCTCTTGACAGAAGCAAAATGTATAAAATCAGGCAGATACAAATCAAGAGCTTCAGTTAATATTCACGTCAAATATCAGAATGGGAAAAATTGTGATCTCTGTTACTTTCACTGTGGCATGGGTGTTGGTGCCAGAAGGACTGGTTTGAGTATTTCAAAAACTGCTGATCTCCTGGGTTTTTCACACAAAGCAGTTTCTAGAGTTTACACAGAATGGTGCCAAAAAAAAAAAACATTGAGTGAGTGACAGTTCTGTGGGTGGAAACGCAAGGTTAGTATGAGAGGTCAGAGGAAAATGGCCAGATTGATTTGAGCTGCCCGGAAGGATATAAGCAACTCATAGCAACTCTTTACAACCATGGTGAGCAGAAAAGCATCTCAGCATGCAACAGCAGAAGACCACACTGGGTTCCACTCCTGGCAGCCAAAAACAAGAATCTTCGAATCAAGAACAAGTTCTTATTAAAGTGGCCCATCCATTATCCATAACCACTTATCCTCTGCAGGGTTGCAGGCAAGCTGGAGCCTATCCCAGCTGACTATGGGCGAGAGGTGGGGCACACCCTGGACAAGTTGCCAGATCATTGCAGGGCTGACACATAGAGACAAACAACCATTCACACTCACACCTACGGTCAATTTTGAGCCACCAATTAACCTAACCTGCATGTCTTTGGACTGTGGGGGAAACTGGAGCACACAGAGGAAACCCATGCAGACATGGGGAGAACATGCAAACTCGACACAGAAAGGCCCTTGTCGGCCACTGGACTCAAACCCAGAACCTTCTTGCTGTGAGGTGACAGTTCTAACCACTACATCACTGTGCCACCTGATTTCCAACTACAACCCCGATTCCAAAAAAGTTGGGACAAAGTACAAATTGTAAATAAAAATGGAATGCAATGATGTGGAAGTTTCAAAATTCCATATTTTATTCAGAGTAGAACATAGATGACATATCAAATGTTTAAACTGAGAAAATGTATCATTTAAAGAGAAAAATTAGGTGATTTTAAATTTCATGACAACAACACATCTCAAAAAAGTTGGGACAAGGCCATGTTTACCACTGTGAGACATCCCCTTTTCTCTCTACAACAGTCTGTAAATGTCTGGGGACTGAGGAGACACGTTGCTCAAGTTTAGGGATAGGAATGTTAACCCATTCTTGTCTAATGTAGGATTCTAGTTGCTCAACTGTCTTAGGTCTTTTTTGTCGTATCTTCCGTTTTATGATGTGCCAAATGTTTTCTATGGGTGAAAGATCTGGACTGCAGGCTGGCCAGTTCAGTACCTGGACCCTTCTTCTATGCAGCCATGATGCTGTAATTGATGCAGTATGTGGTTTGGCATTGTCATGTTGGAAAATGCAAGGTCTTCCCTGAAAGAGACGTCATCTGGATGGGAGCATATGTTGCTCTAGAACCTGGATATACCTTTAAGCATTGATGGTGTCTTTCCAGATGTGTAAGCTGCCCATGCCACATGCACGAATGCAACCCCATACCATCAGAGATGCAGGCTTCTGAATTGAGCGCTGATAACAACTTGGGCTGTCCTTCTCCTCTTTAGTCCGAATGACACGGCATCCCTGATTTCCATAAAGAACTTCAAATTTTGATTCATCTGACCACAGAACAGTTTTCCAGTTTGCCACAGTCCATTTTAAATGAGCCTTGGCCCAGAGAAGACGTCTGCGCTTCTGGATCATGTTTAGATACGGCTTCTTCTTTGAACTATATAGAGTTTTAGCTGGCAATGGCGGATGGCACGATGAATTGTGTTCACAGATAATGTTCTCTGGAAATATTCCTGAGCCCATTTTGTGATTTCCAATACAGAAGCATGCCTGTATGTGATGCAGTGCCGTCTAAGGGCCTGAAGATCACGGGCACCCAGTATGGTTTTCCGGCCTTGACCCTTACACACAGAGATTCTTCCAGATTCTCTGAATCTTTTGATGATATTATGCACTGTAGATGATGATATGTTCAAACTCTTTGCAATTTTACACTGTCGAACTCCTTTCTGATATTGCTCCACTATTTGTCAGCACAGAATTAGGGGGATTGGTGATCCTCTTCCCATCTTTACTTCTGAGAGCCGCTGCCACTCCAAGATGCTCTTTTTATACCCAGTCATGTTAATGACCTATTGCCAATTGACCTAATGAGTTGCAATTTGGTCTTCCAGCTGTTCCTTTTTTGTACCTTTAACTTTTCCAGCCTCTTATTGCCCCTGTCCCAACTTTTTTGAGATGTGTTGCTGTCATGAAATTTCAAGTGAGCCAATATTTGGCATGAAATTTCAAAATGTCTCACTTTCAACATTTGATATGTTGTCTATGTTCTATTGTGAATACAATGTCAGTTTTTGAGGTTTGTAAATTATTGCATTCCATTTTTTATTTACAATTTGTACTTTGTCCCAACTTTTTTGGAATCGGGGTTGTATATTCTCCAAATTATCAATAAAAAGTTGCACAAAATAGCCAAAGCCCTTATCATACATGAATTGTTTTGGAGTCCTATATTTATTCTTAGACTGACCACTTCCACACATTTTGACACATACAACACACACAGAAAACACAACTAAAATACAAGAGCAGGAGAATTCCCTTGGCAGAATGAGGAACAATTTTCAATCAATTAAAATATTGGGAAATAATTCTCAGCTTAAAGTGTATAAACATCTCAACCTGTCTCGGGGAACACCATTGATACCATATCCATACAGTATATGGCAGCTTTAGAATATTCCTTTTTGAGTAAGACTCAACCTTCTTATTCCCAGAAACACTCAGAGATAAGGATAACTTGGGCAAATCAGACAAATCAAAGTCAGAGGAATCAAAATCAGACAGATCAAAATCACAGTCTCTTCCAGTTGGCCCTATGAAACACCATAGGACTATTTATGCAATCAATATTTGTTTGCAACTGGGATAACCAAAACTACTTCATCCAGTCAGACCTAGGAAATACCAAAACACCATGTATACAATCAATGTATGTGTGCAGCTGGGATAACGAAAAACACATCATTCAGTTGGCCCTAGGAAACACCATTGGACTACTTATACAATCAATGTGTGTGTGTGACTGGGATAACTGAAATTACTTCATCCAGTCAACCCTAGGAAACACCATACAATGCATTTAACCATACAATGTATTTAACATGTGTGTGTTTAACAAAACAATTTCTCTTTTCATTCTGCATGTTAAATTTGGCACAGTTTTACGCCGGATGCCCTTCCTGACGCAACCCTCTCCAATTTATCTGGGCTTGGGACCAGCACCAAGAGTACGCTTATGCACCCCCAGTGGCATGAAAGTGACAGGTGTGGTAGAGAAGGATGCGGAAGACAGGAAGCAATGGAGACAAAAGATCCGCTATGGCAACCCCTAATCGGGAGCAGCCAAAAGAAGAAGAAGAAGAAGAAGTGTGTGGCAGAGGGGGCATGGTCAAGCATCGGTCTGTGACTGGAGGGCGGAGTCAGGGAAGGTAAGTGGCAGAATCACTGCACCTGATGTTGGTTAATCTGTGTTTGTGTGTCTTCCCCAGTGACCACGCCCTATATAAGGATAAAGAGAGCAGAGGAAGGAAGCTTCCTCCCAACCACAATGCATGTGCGTGTGGTAGTGTGAGATAGTGTGAGTGAGTGAGTGAGTGAGTGAGTGAGTGAGTGAGTGAGTGAAAGCTAAATTAAGTAAAATAAAAAGTTTTCTTCGTGGAACTTAATCCTGGCCTGCCATCTTTCTGTGCTCCACTCATACGAACTGCCACAGTGGTGCTGAAACCCGGGAAATTCGAGCACAGGAAGAACAGCCCCATGGAGTCCTCCCCCTTCGCGGACCTGGTCCACGCCCTTGCCATGGCCCAGCAGAGCCAGCACCAGGCGCTAGTCACCCTCCGAAAGGAGCAGGAGCACCGGTTCGAGGCCCTGGTACTGGCGCAGCAGAAAGACGGCAGGCCAGGATTAAGTTCCACGAAGAAAACTTTTTATTTTACTTAATTTAGCTTTCACTCACTCACTCACTCACTCACTCACTCATTCACACTACCACACACACGTGTTGTGGTTGGGAGGGAGCTTCCTTCCTCTGCTCTCTCTCTCCTTATATAGGGCGTGGTCACTGGGAAAGACACACAAACACAGATTAACCAACATCAGGTGCAGTGATTCTGCCACTTACCTTCCCTGACTCCACCCTCCGGTCACAGACTGATGCTTGACCACGCCCCCACTGCCACAAAGTGTTGAACAAAACAATGTGTTTAACAAACACTTGTGTATTTAACAGTGTATTTAACACCATACAATGTATTTAACCATGAAACACCATACAATTATTTATACAGTGCTCATATGTCTGTGATTGGGATAACCAGATTTCAGCTCTCCAGATGGAAGAACAGAATCTAATGTACTTAATAAAAAAGTTCTCTTCCTTTCCACATAGAGAGCCCAGACATGAGCCCCCAGAAAACTGATAGGTTTTGATCTGTCTATCCTGAAGGAGGTTAAATTGAAAAAGTATGATCTAGGAATGTAGACCTCTGCCGCCTAGGCGATTCTACCTCGTAGATCTGGGAGCAACAGTCACTGACACAGCTGTTCAGAGAAATTTCTCATAGAACAAACACAAGTATATATTCACATTCACTCTGCTATGGGTTACTACCTTGTCGTGGTGGAGGGGCTTGTGTGCCTCAATGACCCTGAGAGCTATACTGGCAGGAGCTTATGCTGCTGGTAGGACCACCCAAGCCAGACAGGTCAAAGGATAGAGGCCAGACTAAGAGTAACCCAAACTGGGTGTCCTGGGCATGACATTAAGCTGCATCCAATAAGTGCATTGGCAGCAGGGCATCCTATGGTGGTTTGTGGCAGTTGAGTCCTTTTCAGGTCAATGGCACAGCTACTTCAGTGGGATGCAGAAGAGCCAGTATTGGTCAACGGATGGCACCACTAGACTAGTTAGTTGTTGCTGCAGGGAAACTTCCCCATCCAGCAAGTTCATTGCACTCCTGTGTACCAGTTGAGATTGGATTTGGAAGTCCAGAGAGGCTGTTGCTGGGGCCACCATGGCATATTCTGATGAAGACAAGGAGTCCTTCTATCAAGAGCTGTCCAAAGTGGTTGATGATATCCCAAAGGCAGAGAAGCTTCTCATTCTGGGAGACCTCAATGCCAGGGTAGGTAAGGACCATGTCACCTATGAAGATGTTATTGGTAAATTTGGGAAAGGAAACAAAAACACCAATGGTGAGCTCTTGCTGAACTTTTGTGCTCAGAGAGAACTGTTTATGAACTCTCACTCACTTCCCCTTTCACAACTGTCCACCTGTCTCAATGATATAAGCAACTGGATGACACATAATTTTCTAAAACTCAACCATACCAAGACAGAAGCCATAGTCATTGCCACTCCGGCATTGCTGAAAAAGTTAAACACTACACAGTTTTCCATTCCTGGCTACTTCACCACTACCTCATCTGAAGTAAAAAATCTGGGTGTCATTATCGATTCTGTTCTCTCCTTTGACTCACATATAAAACATATCACTAAAACTGCATTTTTTCATCTTAAAACCATCTCCAAACTCCGCCCTTCTCTCAGCCTCACTACTGCAGAGACCCTCGTTCATGCTTTCATCACCTCTAGACTTGATTATTGCAATGCCCTGCTCATTGGTCTTCTGGCTAAATCTATCAATAGATTACAATACATCCAAAACTCTGCAGCTAGACTACTCACACACACCAGACCTTGGCATCACATAACACCCATCCTCCATCAATTACACTGGCTTCCTGTTCAATATCGCATCCAATTCAAAATTCTCCTGCTTGTCTACAAGGCCCAACACAACCTAGCACCCACATACCTCACTAGTCTCCTTAACCCATACCTACCCACTCACACTTTACGCTCCTTTGACACGCTTCTTTTGTCCATCCCCTCCACGAACCTCCACTCCATGGGTGACAGGGCATTTAGTGTTGCCGGCCCTAAACTCTGGAACAACCTCCCACTTTCACTGAGACAATGCACTTCCCTTTTGTCATTCAAATCCATGCTCAAAACTCACCTCTTCAGCCTTGCTTTTCCTGCACAATGATATCTTATTGATTTTTATTATTTTATCCCATTTATTTTATTTGCTTCTTTCTCTGATTTTATTTTGTATTATGATACAATGCCTTTTACCATGTACTTATTGATTTTTATTTGTTTATTTTCCTTTTACATATATTACTGACCTGTATTTTTTTATTGTTTTATTACCCATCTTGCTATTGTTTTAACATTCTAGTATTTTAACATTCTGTACTGTAAAGTGTCCTTGGATACCTTGAAAGGCACTACAAATAAAATGTATTATTATTATTATTTTTAGCAACACCTTTTTCTGTCAACCCGAGAAGAACTATTTCACCTGGATGCACCCAAGGTCGAAACATTTCCATTTGCTTGATTATCTTGTAACTCAAAGGATAGACATGCCTGAAGTTCTGTCAACTAAGGTAATATGAGGAGCAGAGTGCTCAACTGATCACTGCATTGTCTGATCACAACTTAGACTGAAGCTATTATTGCCAAGGCAAAAGACTTCCAGCGAGGCACCCAAGAAATTAGATGTTGCCAAGTTGGCAAGTGAAAAGCACCAATGGAGACTGGTTACAGCAATAACATCAGCTCTCCAAGAAAACAATGTTTCACTCATTGTGTTGACTAATATCGAAGAATATTGGGAGAAACTTAGGGACATTGTTCACTCCACTGTGAGTGTTGTGCTTGGCAACCCTAAAAGAAAAACTCCTGACTGGTTTAAAGAGCAAAACCAGTCAATCCAACAATTACTTGATGTTAAGCAAAAGCTGTGTGTGTATCATCTGAATGAGAACTCTGATAGAAGTGAAACAAAATTCAAGGCCATCAAAGCCAAAGTACAGATGGAGATCTTTGCTTTGAAAGACAACTGGTGGAGCAGACAAGCAGATGAACTGCAAGAAATGGCAGACAGGAATGACGCTCATGGGCTGTTTTCGGGACTGAAAGCTGTATATGGACCAAGAAGTAACACAGTGGTCCCAGTGAAATCAGCAGATGGTAGTGTACTGTACATTGATTTGAAATACATTATTGAATGTTGGAGAGAGCATTTCTGCAATCTCCTAAGTCAACGAGGCTAGGGTGACCAATGTGCGTGTGATAGGCTGTCAACCAGACCAGTCAGAGAAGAGCTATGTGAAGCTATCACTATCACAGAATTGAATAAAGGTATGAGGGACACCAGAAATGGTAAAGCAACCAGACAGGATGGTATTCCATCAGAGGTATTGAAACAAGGTGGTCCTATCTTGAAGTCTAAGCTACTGGACCTATACAATGCCTGTTGGAAGAATCAATGTCTCCCACAGGATTTCAAACAGGCAATGATTGTCACCATTTATAAGAAAAAAGATGACTGAACGGATTGTGGAAACCACAGAGGAATCTCGCTTTTATCAATAGCTGGTAAGATCATGGCAAAGATATTGCTAAACAGATTAAAGATCATCTCAGAGGATGTACTCCCTGAGAGTCAATGTGGCTTCAGGGCTGGAAGAGCAACCATTGACATGATCTTCACTTTAAGACAACTTCAGGAGAAGGCAGTTAAACAACAGCAACCACTGTATCTAGTCTTTCTTGATTTTTCAAAGGTGTTTGATATGATGGATAGAGAAATACTCTTGGAGGTGCTTAGAACATATGGCTGCCCATAAAATTTTGTTAACATGATCAAGCTGTTTCATGAGGGCATGTTAGGCAAAGTGGCAATTGGAGGAAATGTCAGCAAAGCCTTTACCATCAACCACAGATTAAAGCAGGGATGTGTACTTGCTCCATCATTGTTCACACTCTACCTTGCTGCCGTTTTGGAGACCATGTCCCACAACTTAGTTAAAGGTGTATATATCAGGACTCGTTCACATGGTAAATTGTTCAACCTGTCAAGACTCAAAGCATTAACCAAGACAAGAGATATATGTGTAAGAGAGCTTCTGTATGCTGATGACTCCACCCTGGTTGCTACTGATGCTGATGACATTCAAGAAATTGTAGATCACTTTTCATCTGCTGCAACTTTGTTTGGGTTAAAGATTAATTTTTCAAAAACAGAACTTCTGTTCCCGTCCCCTACTATGTACAGCCCCAGGGGGACCAATCCACCTGACATACAGGTCATTGGGGTAGCACTGAGAAGCACAGATTCTTTTACATACTTAAGGAGTGCAGTCACAAACACCAACTCGTCAGATCTCAAATGCCGCTTTTCCACTACCAACGCGGCTGAGTTGGGCTGAGCCGTGCCGTGCTGAGTTGGGCTGAGTCGAGCTCAGTGGGGCTGTTGGAGTTGCATTTCGACTACAACCGCGCTAAACCGTGCTGGCTGGAAGTGGGTGGACACATTGGGTGGAGTTAGCGAAAGTGGGTGGACGTCACGTGATGTTGTTAGGCAGTGCAAACAGTGACATCAGTGACCTTTTAAGCGGTAGTCTCATGACCCGGATAGTAAACAATAAACATGGAGGACATGGAGTCGTTAGTGTTGCTGGTCTTGGTGCTGTGGCTTGTTGTCACCGACAACGCCAACAGATACTGGCAAGAGCGTATAGATGAGGCGAGGTGCATAAGGCTTCAGAAATTCTCGTAATTCGTAATTCTTCTTCTTCTGGGTTTACAGTGTTTACAGATCCCAGCGTGCTCGCAGGGCATGTGTGGGCATGTGAGGACACTCCTCCTCACCAATCAGTGCACAGGGGAGTGTCTCCTCACGCCCCTAGCCCCACTCGGCTCGGTTTGGCTCGCTTCAGCCCTACTCCAAAACTGTGTGAGTTTTGGGTGCTGAGTAGGGCTGAAGCGAGCTGAGTCATGCTGTTCTGAAGTAGTCGAAACGCGAGCCGTGTCGGGCTGAACTGGGCTGAAGCGAGCTGAAGTGAGCTGAAAAAGGGTAGTGGAAAAGGGCCAAAAGTTGAGAGGAGAATCCTTTCAGCAGCAAAAGCCTTTGGTGCATTGCAAAAACAACTTTGGTCCTGTCGTGGCATTAAAATGGCAATCAAGATCAAAGTGTACAATGTAGTTGTTCTGCCATCTCTGCTTTACTCAACAGAAACAATGACACTGTACCACGGGCACTTCATAAAGTTGATCAGGACACAACTTCGGCGCCTGTGGCAAATGCTACATATAAAATGGGAAGAGAAAATACCAGACTCTTTTTTGGGAATTCCCTCAAGTATTTCCCTTTAGAGCAAATGTGAGATAAGACTCTGTGTCATGCTTTTGACCAAGTGAGAGAAGTTGATGGTCAAATGCTCCAGCCAAATGCAGCACTCTCTTGTCTGTACTTTGCAATAAGCAAAGACAAGAAGAATCCAGTGGCCATGCCAAAGGTGCCATTGCACCCTTTACCCTGATTAAGACCCCCCTTTGAAAGAATTGGTATGGATCTCATCAGGCCATTAGACCAGTCTGCATGAGGGCATCACTTTAAATGACTCAAGCCACAGTATGAGAGGTTCTGCAAGCCTCCACAGGGTTTTTCTCATTCAAATTATTATATGGGCATAAGCCTCATGGCATCCTGGATGCACTGTGGAAAAACTGGGAGAAGGGACCTTTGAGCAGTAGAAACAAAATTCAATACATTCTCGACCTGCACGCAAAACTCCATACATTCAGTCACTTAAACCAGGAGAATTTGCAGCAGGCACAAGAATGTCAGGCCTGGCTGTACAACAGGGGTGAGTGCCTCCTAGAGCTCACTGCAGGAGATAAAGTGCTCATATTATTACCCATGTTGAGCTCAAAATTACTCACCAAGTAGCCAGGGCCCTTTGAGGTCATATGGTGAATTGGCAAAATCAAATATGAGGTGTAGTGAATGGACAGGGATGGGGTGCTGCAGATCTACCACCTCAATCTGCTGAAACATTGGAACAAGGGAGTCCCTGTGGGATTAATGTTGGTAGTTCTTGAGAGGGTGGAGCTGGAGCCAGAGGTAAAAATGAAAGTAACCACTCCACCCTGGTCCCCTGTGGAGACCACCTCTCACTGGCCCAACTCACAGAGGTTGCCAAGTTACAAGTGGAGTTTTCTGATGTGTTCTCACTCCTCCCCAGCTGCACTCACCTCATAGAACACCACACTAAGATGCCTCCAGGGGTGGTGGTGCATAACTGTCCTTACCACTTACCCAAACACAAGAAAACTGTGGTTCAGGATGAACTCAAGGCTAGGCTTGAGATGGGAATCATCAAGGAGTAACACAGTGACTGGAGCAGCCCAGTGGTCTTGGTCCCTAAGACCGACGGGTCAGGCCGGTTCTGTGTGGATTACAGAAAAGTCAATGCGGTGTCAAAATTTGGCATGTACCCAATGCCTTACACTGATGAGTTGCTCGAGCAGTTAGGCGCTGCTTGCTTTTACTCAACACTGGATTTGACAAAGGGATATTGGGAGATCCCCTTGACTCCTCTATCCTGAGACAAAATGACTTTTTCCATACTGTTTGGCTTACACCAGTTCATCACCCTTCCTTTCGGGTTGTTCAGGACTCCCACAATATTCTAGTGGCTCGTGGACAAAATTCTCTGGCTGCATGCCAGCTATGCTGTGGCCTACATAAATGATAACATTATATATAGCTATGATTGGCCATAGCACTTAAAACACCTCAGGGCTGCCCTGGAGTTGCTGAGGTGTGTGGGCCCCATGGCTAACCTGAAAAAGTGTGCAATTGGGCAGGTGGAAATATAGTATCTGAGCTTCAGTTTGGGTGATGGGCAGGTGCATCCCTGAATTGACAAGACTGCAGTGATTGTGGCCTGCCTGAGGCCCAAGACTAAAAAGGGGGTGAGACAGTTCCTGAGGCTGGCTGGCTACTATCACAGGTTTGTACCAGCACCATCGAGAAGGAGTGTCTGGCCATCAAATGGGTGGTCCTCAATAACCCTATATTACCTGCTAGGGTGCTCTTTTACCCTTTGTTCAGCTTACATCAGGTGGCTCCACCACCTGAAAGATGCCAATGTGTGGATAACACATTAGTAACTAGCCCTCCAGCCTTTCAAGTTTGAGCTGGTCCACAGGCCAGGGTCATAGATGGTGGTGGCAGGCTTTCTTTCCCAATGGGGGGGGGGGGGGAGTTGGCTGCAGGTGAGTGGCAAAGTGGTAACCATGTTGTGTAAATCAAATGGTGCTAACCCCCCAAAATTCAATTTTAATTCTAGCTTGTAATGTGACAAAACAGGACAAACAACAATGGGGATGAATACTTTTGCAAGGCACTGTATATAGTACTGTTCAAAAGTCTTCGGCAGCAGGGGCATAGTCAAGCATCAGTTTGTGAATGGAGGGCGAGGCCAGGGAAGGTGAGTGGCAAATTGATAACACCTGTGGTTAACTGGTGCTCTGTGTGTGATTTTATGTTTTGCAGGGGTGGCTGAGGGCTGATAAGGAGGGAGAGAGCAGAGAGGTGGCATTCATCTCCTGAGCAGAATACTCAGGTGTTGTGTGTGTAGAGTAGCACCCATTAGGCTAAGCTGAAAGGCTGAGGAAGAGAATAAAAAAGAATGAATTTACTACCATTACCAACCTGCCTGTGCTTCAGTGTTCTACTCACTCCCAGGGATGTTTACAGATGTATATTTGCAACATATGTTAATAACAGTGCAATGCAATGTTGTAGAAAGGCAATTCCACTTTACTCTGAAGTTCAATGGGCATCATGATGTCAATTTCTGCCATCTTGAATTGTCCACCATTTTTAATTTTTTTCAAAACAATTTTTTCTCTTCCGATAAACTTTGTCCAGTCATAACCAAATTTGAATCACAGCATCGTGAAACTATCACAAAAAGTTGTTTCTTTCATTTTGATAGATGGGAAGTTTTGTCCATAACACACAAAACTGACAGCAACACCACCAAACAGGAAGTGAAGGCATATCTCAGCAAAGATGTGACCTATTGTGAGCACAATTTGTAGATATCTGTAAGACCCCACCCTAAGCATCATCACAAATGTTTGACTAAATTTACCTCTTGATGGTGCTATAATTAACAGTTTTGTAAAATTACTCATAACTTCATAACCACTCAATATTAAAAGAAAATTCTTATTCAGCTTGATTAACTTGAAGGCATCAGTGTAACAAATTTGTGATTTCTCAAACAGGAAGTTGGCAATTTTGAATTTTTCCAGAAACAGGGTTTGTTTGTTTGTTTGTTTGTTTGTTTTTTCTTTCTAACTTCTCCTACAAATTTTGTCCAGTCCTCACCAAATATGGCATGCAACATTGTGAGACGAGTCATTTTCAAATATCATCGCTTACTAAAGGCCTTCATCCTAAGGATCTCCCAGAAGTTTCATTTAATTCAGCTCCATGTGGTGTGATAGAATCTCAAATTTGTAAAACTTCTTAAAAGTTTTGAACTGCTTAACATCAAAACAAGATTTTTGTTTCTCTTGATTCAGTTGAAGGTTTTGAGTGTTGCTGATGTAACAAATTTTTGATTTCTCAAACAGGTCAGCCTTTATGAATTTTAAGAAAACTGTTTTTAGGCTCTTCTCTGACAAATTTTGTTGAATTTGAAGAGATCATCTGGAGACCAACCTGAACAAAATAATTTCTCAGATTTTTGATATGATGGTCCATAGCATTAAAATGAATTTGACAGTGAAGTTGCCAAACAGAAAGTGAGGGCAGATATCAGCAATGGTGTGACTGTTTATGAAATTTGGATAAAAACATCATGAGATCAGTTTAAAAAGGTTTATCAGATTTTGATATCGGGGTCGGCACGGTGGTGTAGTGGTTAGTGCTGTCGCCTCACAGCAAGAAGGTCCTGGGTTCAAGCCCTGTGGCCGGCGAGGGCCTTTCTGTGCAGAGTTTGCATGTTCTCCCCGTGTCTGCGTGGGTTTCCTCCGGGTGCTCCGGTTTCCCCCACAGTCCAAAGGCATGCAGGTTAGGTTAACTGGTGACTCTAAATTGATCGTAGGTGTGAATGTGAGTGTGAATGGTTGTCTGTGTCTATGTGTCAGCCCTGTGATGCCCTGGTGATTTGTCCAGGGTGTACCCCGCCTTTCACCCGTAGTCAGCTGGGATAGGCTCCAGCTTGCCTGCGACCCTGTAGAACAGGATAAAGCGGCTAGAGATGATATGAGATTTTGATATCTGTGATGAATCCATAATGTGCAAATGAATTTGAAGTTTAAGTCACCAGACAGGAAGTGATGGCATATCTCCACAACACTTTTATATAGTCACATTAAACATATATACTGGATGTTTGAAAAGTTAAGAAACACAATGTGACATTTCCAATTTGGGATGGCTACTGAAAGTCAGAAGTGAGAGATATCAAGTCGAGTTTATTTGTATAGTGCTTTTAACAACAGACATTGTTGCAAAGCAGCTTTACAGAAAATTAAAGACTTTAAACATTAACTAATTTTATCCCTAATTTATCCCTAGTGAGCAAGCCTCTGGTGATGGTGGCAAGGAAAAACTCTCTCAGATGGCACGAAGAAGAAACCTTGAGAGGATCAAGACTCAAAAGGGAACCCATCCTCATTTGGGTGATAAGAGAGCATGATTATAAATCACTTGCTTCTATAACTGTCCTATATAGTCACAAAGAATAACTGTGTAAACAGGAAAATCATTATAGTTTTAGTATGAAGTCTGTTTTGTTGAAGTTATCAACTGTTCATTCATGGAAACTTGAGTACAAAACTGTTCATGACAACTGCACTCCTAAAGTTATCATGGCAATTATAGTCCTCAGCCATAGATGCATTACTGTAAGTGTCCTGAGTCATCCATACATACATCTCAGTTTATCAAAACACTCTATGCCTGAGGACCATCCAGATCTATTCCTTTACCTATGAACAAAAGGCTTGGCTAAACAGATATGTTTTCAGCCTAGACTTAAACACTGAGACTGTGTCTGGGTCCTGAACACTATTTGGAAGGCTATTCCATAACTATGGGCCTTTGTAAGAAAAGGTTCTGCCCCGTGATATAGCCTTCATCATGTTGAGGTACCAACAGATAGCCTGAACCTTTTGATCTAAGTAGGCATAGCGGTTCATAAAGGACCAGATGTTTGCTCAGGTACTGTGGTGCAAGACCATTCAGTGCTTTGAAGAAGAAGAAGAAGAAGATGAAGAAAAAGAAGCCTTTATTTGTCACATGCACACTCAAGCACAATGAAATTTGTCCTCTGCATTTAACCCATCTGAAGCAGTGAATACACACACAAGTAAGCAATGAGCACACACACCCAGACAGAGGGCAGCTATGCTATAGTGCCCGGGGAGCAGTTGGGGGTTAGGTGCCTTGCTCAAGGGCACTTCAGCCCAAGGCCACCCCATGTTAACCTACAGTGGTGCTTGAAAGTTTGTGAACCCTTTAGAATTTTCTATATTTCTGCATAAATATGACCTAAAACATCATCGGATTTTCACACAAGTCCTAAAAGTAGAGAAAGAGAACCCAGTTAAACAAATGAGACAGAAATATTATACTTGCTCATTTATTTATTGAAGAAAATTATCCAATATTACATATCTGTGAGTGGCAAAAGTATGTGAACCTTTGCTTTCAGTATCTGGTGTGACCCCCTTGTGCAGCGATAACTGCAACTAAATGTTTGCAGTAACTGTTGATCAGTCCTGCACACTGGCTTGGAGGAATTTTAGCCCATTCCTCCATACAGAACAGCTTCAACTCTGGGATGTTGGTGGGTTTCCTCACATGAACTATTCACTTCAGGTCCTTCCATAACATTTTCATTGGATTAAAGTCAAAACTTTGACTTGGCCATTCCAAAACATTAACTTTATTCTTCTTTAACCATTCTTTGGTAGAACAACTTGTGTGCTTAGGGCTGTTGTCTTGCTGCATGGCCCACCTTCTCTTGAGATTCAGTTCATGGACAGATGTCCTGACATTTTCCTTTAGAATTCGCTGGTATAATTCAGAATTCATTGTTCCATCAATGATGGCAAGCCATCCTGGCCCAGATGCAGCAAAACAGGCCCAAACCATGATACTACCACCACCATGTTTCACAGATGGGATAAGGTTCTTATGCTGGAATGCAGTGTTTTCCTTTCTCCAAACATAACGCTTCTCATTTAAACCAAAAAGTTCTATTTTGGTCTCATCCGTCCACAAAACATTTATCCAATAGCCTTCTGGCTTGTCCACATGATCTTTAGCAGACTGTAGACAAGCAGCAATGTTCTTTTTGGAGAGCAGTGGCTTTCTCCTTGCAGCCCTGCCATGCACACCATTGTTGTTCAGTGTTTTCCTGATGGTGGACTCATGAACATTAACATTAGCCAATGTGAGAGAGGCCTTCAGTTGCTTAGAAGTTACCCTGGGGTCCTTTGTGACCTCGCCGACTATTACACGCCTTGCTCTTGGAGTGATCTTTGTTGGTCGCCCACTTCTGGGGAGGGTAACAATGGTCTTGAGTTTCCTCCATTTGTACACAGTCTGTCTGTCTGTGGCTTGGTGGAGTCCAAACTCTTTAGAGATGGTTTTGTAATGTTTTCCAGCCTGATGAGCATCAGCAACACTTTTTCTGAGGTCCTCAGAAATCTCCTTTGTTCGTGCCATGATACACTTCCACAAACGTGTTGTGAAGATCAGACTTTGATAG
Source organism: Neoarius graeffei (assembly GCF_027579695.1). Lineage (NCBI taxonomy): Eukaryota > Metazoa > Chordata > Actinopteri > Siluriformes > Ariidae > Neoarius > Neoarius graeffei. The sequence continues at coordinate 41,154,820 of NC_083587.1, read as the reverse complement.
ATCCTTGTTCTTTAAATAAAACGGTGCCCACTCACACCTGATTGTCATCCCATTGATTGAAAACACCTGACTCTAATTTCACCTTCAAATTAACTGCTAATCCTAGAGGTTCACATACTTTTGCCACTCACAGATATGTAATATTGGATCATTTTCCTCAATAAATAAATGACCAAGTATAATATTTTTGTCTCATTTGTTTAACTGGGTTCTCTTTATCTACCTTTAGGACTTGTGTGAAAATCCGATGATGTTTTAGGTCATATTTATGCAGAAATATAGAAAATTCTAAAGGGTTCACAAACTTTCAAGCACCACTGTAACTGTATGTCTTTGAACTTTGGGGGAAACCAGAGCACCCAGAGAAAACCCATGCAGACACAGAGAGAACATGCAAACTCCACATAGAGAGGCCCCCATTGGCCATTGGGTTTGAACTCAGAACCTTTTTGCTGTGAGGTGACAGTGCTAACCACTACACCACCATGCCATCCTGTAGTAAATAGTAGTATTTTATAATCAGTATGAAATTTGATTAGGAGCCAGTGCAGTGTGGATAAGATAGGGGTGATGTGGTCATATCTTCTAGTTCTAGTAAGGACTCTTGCTGCTGCATTTTGAACTGGAGCTTGTTCATGCACTTTTTGGAACATCCAGACATTAAGGCATTACAATAATCCAACCTAGAGGTAACAAAAGCATGAACTAGTTTTTTCTGCACCATGTAGTGACATTTACCTTTGCAATATTTATGAAATGAAAGAAAGCTATCCTAGGGCGGCACGGTGGTGTAGTGGTTAGCGCTGTCGCCTCACAGCAAAAAGGTCCTGGGTTCGAGCCCCGTGGCCGGCGAGGGCCTTTCTGTGCGGAGTTTGCATGTTCTCCCCGTGTCCGCGTGGGTTTCCTCCGGGTGCTCCGGTTTCCCCCCCAGTCCAAAGACATGCAGGTTAGGTTAACTGTTAGGACTAGGACTGTTTTGGCCTCTAGAGGCCGCTGTTATTTCCTTTTCATGTCGTGTTTATTTTGGCCTCTAGAGGCCGCCACTGTTCCTGTGTCTTGTGTTTGTGTTAATTGCCTAATTATCTTCACCTGTGTCCTTAATTAGTTTGTCTATTTATACCCCTGAGTTCAGTCCTCTTGTCACGGAGTCTTTGTGCTGTTATGTTTATCTCCAGTTTCCTTTGTACTATGTTTTTTGATCTTCTTAGCTTTTGAATTTTTGCACTTTGCTTTTCTTTTGGATTATACTCTTTGGTTTTTTTTTTGTCTTTTGTTTTACCCTGTATATAGTGTATATAGTTTAAATAAACCTTTTGATTCTTTTTCTACTTCCGCCTCACGCCTCTGCATTTGAGTCATCCCCCTGGTGGCCTAGTGGGGGTTTGCTGGATTATCACACCAACGAACCAGGTTCGAATCCCAGCAAAACCCTAACAGAAAGACTCCGTCATGACCGACTCAGCAGAGGCTGCTTCAACTGTCTACCCGGCCAACCTTCAGGGAATTATGGCAGCTTTGACACGCTTCGGAGCGACCATGGACGCTCATGGACGTACGCTCACCAGCCAACGTGAGGCCCTCGCTCGCCACGAGGAACTGCTTCAGCAAATTGGGAAAACCCTGGCACAGCTGACATCTCTGCCTGCATCTCCTGCTCCTGATCCAGTTCCTGCTCCTGATCCAGTTCCTGCTCCTGATCCAGTTCCTGCTCCTGATCCAGTTCCTGCTCCTGATCCAGCTCCCACTCCTGCTCCAGTGCCTCCTGCAATGCTGCCTTCTTCACCTCGCGAACCCAGCCTTCCTGCACCACAGAGGTATGACGGCAAGCACAGTGAGTGCCGAGAGTTCCTTACCCAGTGTCAACTCACCTTTGAGCTTCAGCCTACCACCTACACTACGGATCGCCGCAAGATTGCCTTTGTGATCACCTTATTAGCTGGTAAGGCGCGAGCCTGGGCTACTGCTATCTGGCAAAGACAGGGACCTGAGTGCTTTGATTTCCAGCTGTTTTCTGAAGAGATGCTTCGGGTCTTCGATCAGGCAGACATCAGTACCGACGCAGCCCGAAAGCTCATGTCCATCCGGCAAGGAGGAAGCGTCGCAGATTACGCCATCTCGTTCCGAACACTCGCAGCAGTAAGTGGATGGAACGAGACTGCCCTGGTGTCAGCCTTCCACCATGGTCTGTCTGACCCCATCAAGGACGGTCTGGCCTCTATTGGATGCCCAAGTGACCTCGAAACCCTCATCTCACATGCTATTCGTCTGGACAACAGGATGAGAGAACGCCACCAAGCCTTGAGCCCCCCCAGCCTCCCTACCTCTACCTGGAGACCGTCTACCTCCTTCAGTGACTGTCCAGAACCCATGCAAGTGGGTCGTACTCGCCTCTCCGCATCTGAGAGGGAGCGCAGAAGGAGGGACAAGTGCTGCATCTACTGTGGCAAGCCTGGTCACTTCCGAGCATCATGTCCCGAACTCTTGGGAAAAGGACCGCCCCGTCCAGCCGAGGGAGGGTTGTGACGGGGCCTACCCTCTCTCCCGGACTCCCTGGCCAAGGAATCTACATCCCGGTCTCCATCTCCTGGGGTGAGTCTGTCCACTCTTGTCAAGCTTTGATAGACTCAGGGGCGGCTGGGAACTTTATGGATATTCACTTCGCCCAAAGCATCAATATTCCGACTGCACCTCTTGAAGTCCCACTGTCTGTGTCTGCCCTCGATGGCCAAGCGTTAGGTGATGGAAGAGTCACCCAAGTTACTTCTCCAGTTTTCCTCCAGTCTCAAGGTCATAAGGAAGAAATATCCCTGCACCTGATTCCTTCACCTGAGTTCCCAGTTATTCTAGGCCTTCCTTGGCTTACTCGCCACAACCCTCGCATAGACTGGGTAACAAGCCAGGTTGTGGAATGGGGCCCTGCATGCCATGCCTCTTGTCTGCTCTCTAGCTCTCCTGTGTCTCCTGCCGAGCCCCCTGATCTCACCGAGTTATCTCAAGTTCCCACAGAGTACTGGGATCTCAAGGAGGTATTCAGCAAGAGCAGGGCCGCTGTTCTTCCTCCGCACCGGGCCTACGACTGTGCCATCGACTTGCTCCCTGGGACTACCCCTCCTCGTGGCAGACTGTTTTCACTCTCTCAGCCAGAACGCAAGGCCATGGAGGAATACCTCAAAGACGCCCTGGTCTCTGGGTTTATTCGACCCTCCACTTCACCTGCTGGAGCCGGCTTCTTCTTTGTCGGCAAGAAGGATGGGGGGCTCCGACCATGTATTGATTACAGGGGCCTGAATAAGATCACTGTGCGCAACCGATATCCCCTTCCGCTGATGTCCACAGCTTTCGACCTGCTCCAAGGCGCCACCGTCTTCACCAAGTTGGACCTACGGAACGCATACCACCTCATCCGTATCCGACAGGGAGACGAGTGGAAGACTGCCTTTAACACCCCGTCTGGGCACTACGAATACCAGGTGATGCCCTTCGGACTCACCAACGCACCAGCTGTTTTTCAGGCCCTAATCAACGACGTCTTAAGGGACATGATTAACCTATACGTTTTTGTCTACCTCGACGACATCCTTATCTTTTCCAAGACCGTGCAGGAGCACCGCCACCATGTCCGCCAGGTTCTCCAGAGGCTGCTACAGAACAATCTGTTCGCCAAGGCCCAGAAATGCGAATTTCATGTTCCCGAGGTCTCCTTTCTGGGATTTATTGTACGGACAGGCCAACTCCAAATGGACCCTGCCAAGACCCTGGCCGTCCGGGATTGGCCTACTCCCAAGTCCGTTAAGGAGGTTCAGCGGTTCTTAGGATTCGCTAACTTCTACCGCAAGTTCATCAGGAACTTCAGTTCTGTGGCAGCACCCATGTCAGACCTCACCAAAGGGACAGGTGGATCTTATGGCTGGTCTCCTCAGGCAGAAAAGGCGTTCAAAGACCTCAAGGACCGCTTCTGCACGGCACAAATTCTGGTTCTCCCGGACACCTCCCAACCATTCATCGTGGAGGTGGACGCCTCGGACAGTGGTGTCGGCGCGGTGCTCTCTCAACGTTCGGAAGGAAAGCTGCACCCCTGCGCTTACTTCTCCCACCGCCTGAGTCCTGCTGAGTCCCGGTACGATGTGGGGGATCGAGAACTGCTAGCGGTCAAACTGGCCCTTGAGGAGTGGAGGCACTGGCTGGAGGGAGCACAACATCCATTCCTGGTTTGGACTGACCACAAGAACCTGGAGTACCTCCAGCAAGCCAAGAGACTGAACCCTCGACAGGCTAGGTGGGCCCTGTTTTTCAGTCGGTTTGACTTCACCCTCTCATACCGCCCCGGCTCCAAGAACACCAAACCTGACGCACTGTCCAGACTGTTCTCTGCCACTAACAGGGAGAATGAAGTCGGGCCTATTATCCCTGTGTCCCGGATTGTGGCCCCTGTCCGCTGGGGTATTGAGGAGGCTGTCCGACGAGCCCAATGCCAGGACCCCGGTCCTGGGATGGGGCCACCAGGCCTCTTGTACGTCCCACATCAAGCCCGGGCCAAGGTTCTCCAGTGGGGTCACTCTTCCCCTCTCACCGCCCACCCGGGAGCTCGGAGGACCCTGGACTTCCTGAAAAGACGCTTCTGGTGGCCTAACATGGAGAAGGAAGTAAGGTCATTTGTCCTGTCCTGTGAGGTTTGCACCAGAACCAAGAACCCACGACAGCGTCCCCAGGGTCTCCTGCATCCTCTGACCATTCCCCGGCGTCCCTGGTCCCACGTGGCAGTCGACTTTATCACGGGTCTCCCTGAGTCACAAGGTAACACGGTCATTTTGGTCTTAGTTGACAGATTCTCCAAGGCCTGCCGCTTCATACCACTGTGCAAACTCCCCTCTGCTCTTGAAACTGCGAAACTTTTGTTTAATCATGTCTTCCGAGTCTTTGGTCTTCCACAGGACATCGTCTCAGACCGAGGGCCCCAGTTCTCCTCCCGAGTGTGGCACGGGTTCTGCAAGGTCATCGGAGCCACTGCCAGCCTCTCCTCTGGGTTTCACCCACAGTCCAATGGTCAGACGGAGAGGCTCAACCAGGACCTGGAAACCACCCTGCGAGGCCTGGCTATGGATAACCCGACATCGTGGAGCACCTGGCTGCCATGGGCGGAGTACGCCCACAACACCCTGCAGTCATCGGCCACCAAGCTGTCGCCATTCCAGTGCCAATTCGGGTTCCAGCCACCTCTGTTCCCGGACCAGGAGGAGGACGCGGGGGTGCCCTCGGTCAACCAATATGTGAGACGGTGTCGCAAGACCTGGAGCAAGGTCAGGAAGACCCTCATACAGACCTCCAGAACCAACCAGACTCAGGCCAACCGCCATAGAAGACCTGCACACGCTTTCCGCCCTGGGCAGCGTGTTTGGCTGTCCACTAAGGACCTTCCACTGCGGGTGGAGAACCGCAAGCTTGCTCCTCGCTACATTGGCCCCTTCAAGGTGGTGCGCAGGGTGAACCCTGTCTCCTACCAGCTCCAGTTGCCCCGGACTCTGAGGATCAACCCCACTTTCCATGTTTCCCTGTTACGGCCCGTACTGACGTCTACGTATGCCCCTGCCCCTAGGAACCCCCCACCCCCCCGCATCTTCCAGGGGCAGACTGTGTTCACTGTGAATCGCCTGCTTGACTCCCGCCGGGTCCGCGGCGGGTTGCAATATCTGGTGGACTGGGAGGGCTATGGTCCTGAGGAGCGCTGCTGGGTTCCTGCTCGGGATGTCCTTGATAAAGAACTATGTCGGGACTTCCATTCGGCCCATCCGGATCGCCCTGGGAACGTCAGGAGACGCTCCTAGAGGGGGGGGTCCTGTTAGGACTAGGACTGTTTTGGCCTCTAGAGGCCGCTGTTATTTCCTTTTCATGTCGTGTTTATTTTGGCCTCTAGAGGCCGCCACTGTTCCTGTGTCTTGTGTTTGTGTTAATTGCCTAATTATCTTCACCTGTGTCCTTAATTAGTTTGTCTATTTATACCCCTGAGTTCAGTCCTCTTGTCACGGAGTCTTTGTGCTGTTATGTTTATCTCCAGTTTCCTTTGTACTATGTTTTTTGATCTTCTTAGCTTTTGAATTTTTGCACTTTGCTTTTCTTTTGGATTATACTCTTTGGTTTTTTTTTTGTCTTTTGTTTTACCCTGTATATAGTGTATATAGTTTAAATAAACCTTTTGATTCTTTTTCTACTTCCGCCTCACGCCTCTGCATTTGAGTCATCCCCCTGGTGGCCTAGTGGGGGTTTGCTGGATTATCACACCAACGAACCAGGTTCGAATCCCAGCAAAACCCTAACATTAACTGGTGACTCTAAATTGACCGTAGGTGTGAATGTGAGTGTGAATGGTTGTCTTTGTCTATGTGTCAGCCCTGTGATGACCTGGCGACTTGTCCAGGGTGTACCCCGCCTTTCGCCCGTAGTCAGCTGGGATAGGCTCCAGCTTGCCTGCGACCCTGTAGAAGGATAAAGCTGCTAGAGATAATGAGATGAGATGAGAAAGCTATCCTCGTAATGATATGAGTTTCAAATGAAAGACTGGAGTTAATGATCGCACTGAGGTCTTTTGCTGCTGCACATGAAGAAACAAAAAGGCCAGCCAGAGTTGCTATGTATTCAGAAAATCTACTTCTAGCTGCATGTGGTCCTAGTACAAGTACGTCTGTCTTGTCAGAGTTAAGTAGAAGGAAGTTAATAAGCATCCAGTGTCTAAAGTCCTTTACACATTCTTTAATTTTATTAAGCTGGTGTCTCTCATCTGGCTTTGCAGCAATATACAACTGTGTGTCATCAGCATAACAGTGGAAACTAAAACTATGCTTATGAATAATATCACCCAGAGGCAACAGATATAAAGAAAAAGGCCGTGGGCCTAAGACAGAACCTTGTGGAACACTAAACTTTACCTCAGTATGTCTAGAAAAATCACCATTTACATCAACAAACTGATAGCAATCAGTTAAATAAGACCTCAGCCAGGAGAGGGCTGTTCCTTTAACTCCCACAACATTTTTTAGTCTATCCAGGAGAATATATCATCAGCAGTTTGAACTTTTGCCTTCAAATTAGAATATCTCCTTCTGAGCAAGTGCTGATGGTCCCAGTGGATCTGGTCTCCCTCAGTCACTAAGGGGTGGGGACAGAAAATACTTGGCCCGCTTAATTGCTGCTTGCAGCTACTCACCCATTATCTCATCTCATCTCATTTCATCTCATCTCATCTCATCTCATCTCATTATCTCTAGCCGCTTTATCCTGTTCTACAGGGTCGCAGGCAAGCTGGAGCCTATCCCAGCTGACTATGGGTGAAAGGGGGGGTACACCCTGGACAAGTCACCAGGCCATCACAGGGCTGACACCCATTATTATTATTATTACAATTCCTCCTACTAGCCTGGATCTAGTGCAATTCTGCCCTTTCTTAGTTTTATAGGACAGTGTAGAATCAATGCAAAAAGGCCTGATTTGTAAAACGAGCTATTTAAAATACAATATCTTCAATTTATCTTCAACTAAAATTAAATAAAGTTTGATTAGACATTTACTGTCATAAATAAACGAATAACCCAGTCATTTTGCTGTTTCCACCTTATTCACTCAGACCTCACATTTTCACTGCTAACTCTGAAAGAACAATGGCTTTTACCATTTAGATTATGGCATTGACCCACCATTGTCCATGGGGGGTGAAGGGGTGGCTAAAAGCTACCTGTCAAAGTGTCTTCTCAAATGAGGACAAGCCTGTCATTCACTTTGCATGAAATCTATTTTTGCACAGATGACAGAGTTATTAATTTGCATGATCAGTCCATGGCCAAGGCCAGTCCATGGCCTTAAACTTCTTTAAGATCAAGTTTGCATCTCATTTCCATTTATGCACTGGACAACCTTTCCATTGTGATATGACACTGCTGTCCTTTTCTGTGAGTCCCCATCGTGATTAGATAAGACTCAACTCTTAAAATGTCCAGACAGTAGTATGTGTTTGACAAACTAATGACACTTACAGTCCTGATGGTTAAGAAAGGGTTTGGATAATTGAAAATGACACAACTACATGGTAGCTTAAGTCAGTATCACTAGCAGCATCTTTTGCTTATTGTTGCACCAATTTGTTATACCCAGTAATGAAATATTTTATGCTGATCCACAACATCTCATCTCATCTCATCTCATCTCATCTCATCTCATTATCTCTAGCTGCTTTATCCTGTTCTACAGGGTCGCAGGCAAGCTGGAGCCTATGCCAGCTGACTATGGGCGAAAGGCAGGCTACACCCTGGACAAGTCGCCAGGTCATCACAGGGCTGATCCACAACATGTCTAAAAGAAAATATGACAAGTAACAGGCTTTTTATAGGCAGAAACAGTGAACATGCATAAATAATTTGGACATATTTAAATTTAATGACATTGAAGAATTTTTAAAATCAGTGAATTTTAATTTTCAAGATTACAAGGTTTCCCTTAAAGCATCATAGCGTAGCAGCCCCACTACACTTCATTTATTGACCAATATGCTTAGTGACATGCTGCTACCCATTAAACCACCGCCATGACACTTACAGTTAGGCCTACAGTATAAAGCTAGAATCAACATGAATGCATGTGTTTTGTAGCCTTTGAGCAGGTAATCAATACAGCTCATGTAAGCCCATGGCCCTGAACTTGACCTAAATTCACAGCTGATGTCAGAGAAGGGTTGTCCAAGCTGATTTGCTGAGTGTATGCCGTATCCTGTGTTGGTTGGATGAGCGATATGCAATTAAGATTCATAGGTAATTTATGCAAAAATGGTGGAGCCTTCAAGTCGGGTATGAGTGAGCAAAACACCAACAGGTTGCAGCTTAATTACTACGTTTTTCGCAAAGAAAACTGTGGAAAACAACTCAGCAACAGTAGCAGACCATAGTCGTGAGACCGTGATGGTCAGTTCACTACATATTGCCGAGCAGCTTGAGTCTGACAGTGAGAGTATTTAGTCATCTGCACTATTGCCAAAATTTAATGATCAGTATTCTGAACGACTCATGCCATGTTGCATCACCATTCAATTTGTCTGATGTGAAATAAACTACAGTCTCCTTTGGAACGGTACACTGATTGTGAGAAGCAAGTGGGTTTTGTATTGACTTTGCTTTTTTTTCTGTTTTTCGGGTGGGAATTCAGTAAAATTATAAGTAAAATGTAGCCTTTTCCCCAACATGTTGAACTGGTAAAAATTAGCTCTAGATGTCACCAGAAGCCACAAAATGAACTCTTATATTTCAAAATTTTCCAGGGGATCATGCCCCCTTGACCCCCCTAGCTTATACACTGCATACAGTGGCATGCTCTTTGCACCTCACTACGCTTGAGGGGCCTCTGCTCTTTACAGTTTTTCTAGGGGAAACCCTTGAATTTATATATATATATATATATATATATATATATATATATATATATATATATATACAGTGGTGCTTGAAAGTTTGTGAACCCTTTAGAATTTTCTATATTTCTGCATAAATATGACCTAAAACATCATCAGATTTTCACACAAGTCCTAAAAGTAGATAAGAGAACCCAGTTAAACAAATGAGACAAAAATATTATACTTGGTCATTTATTTATTGAGGAAAATGATCCAATATTACATATCTGTGAGTGGCAAAAGTATGTGAACCTCTAGGATTAGCAGTTAATTTGAAGGTGAAATTAGAGTCAGGTGTTTTCAATCAATGGGATGACAATCAGGTGTGAGTGGGCACCCTGTTTTATTTAAAGAACAGGGATCTATCAAAGTCTGATCTTCACAACACATGTTTGTGGAAGTGTATCATGGAATGAACAAAGGAGATTTCTGAGGACCTCAGAAAAAACGTTGTTGATGCTCATCAGGCTGGAAAAGGTTACTAAACCATCTCTAAAGAGTTTGGACTCCACCAATCCACAGTCAGACAGATTGTGTACAAATGGAGGAAATTCAAGACCATTGTTACCCTCCCCAGGAGTGGTCGACCAACAAAGATCACTCCAAGAGCAAGGCGTGTAATAGTCAGCGAGGTCACAAAGGACCCCAGGGTAACTTCTAAGCAACTGAAGGCCTCTCTCACATTGGCTAATGTTAATGCTCATGAGTCCACCATCAGGAGAACACTGAACAACAATGGTGTGCATGGCAGGGTTGCAAGGAGAAAGCCACTACTCACCAAAAAGAACATTGCTGATCATCTGCAGTTTGCTAAAGATCACGTGGACAAGCCAGAAGGCTATTGGAAAAATGTTTTGTGGACGGATAAGACCAAAATAGAACTTTTTGGTTTAAATGATAAACGTTATGTTTGGAGAAAGGAAAACACTGCATTCCAGCATAAGAACCTTATCCCATCTGTGAAACATGGTGGTGATAGTCTCATGGTTTGGGCCTGTTTTGCTGCATCTGGGCCAGGACGGCTTGCCATCATTGATGGAACAATGAATTCTGAATTATACCAGTGAATTCTAAAGGAAAATGTCAGGACATCTGTCCATGAATTGAATCTCAAGAGAAGGTGGGTCATGCAGCAAGACAACAACCCTAAGCACACAAGTTGTTCTACCAAAAAATGGTTAAAGAAGAATAAAGTTAATGTTTTGGAATGGCCAAGTCAAAGTCCTGACCTTAATCCAATGGAAATGTTGTGGAAGGACCTGAAGCGAGCAGTTCGTGTGAGGAAACCCACCAACATCCCAGAGTTGAAGCTGTTCTGTATGGAGGAATGGGCTAAGATTCCTCCAAGCCGGTGTGCAGGACTGATCAACAGTTACCGGAAACGTTTAGTTGCAGTTATTGCTGCACAAGGGGGTCACACCAGATACTGAAAGCAAAGGTTCACATACTTTTGCCACTCACAGATATGTAATATTGGATCATTTACCTCAATAAATAAATGAGCAAGTATAATATTTTTTCTCATTTGTTTAACTGGGTTCTCTTTATCTACTTTTAGGACTTGTGTGAAAATCTGATGATGTTTTAGGTCATATTTCTGTAGAAATATAGAAAATTCTAAAGGGTTCACAAACTTTCAAGCACCACTGTGTGTGTGTGTGTATATATATATATATATATATATATATATATATATATATATATACACAAAACCCCAATTCCAAAAAAACTGGGACACTGTAAAACATAAGTAAAAACAGAATGTGAAGATTTGCGAATCATGGAAACCCTATATTTCATTGAAAATAGTACAAAGACAACATATCAAATGTTGAAACTGAGAAATTTTTATTGTTTTTTGAAAAATATTTGTTCATTTTGAATTTGATGTCAGCAACACGTTTCAAAAAAGTTGGGACGGGGCAACAAAAGACTAAAAAAGTTGTGTAATGCTAAAAAACCCCGAATTTGGTTAATTGGCAACAGGTCAGTAACATGATTGGGTATGAAAAGAGCATCCCAGAAAGGCGGAGTCTCTCATAAGTAAAGATGGGGAGGGGTTCACTGCTCTGTGAAAGACTGCATGGGCAAACAGTGCAACAATTTAAGAATAGCATTCCTCAATGTAAAATTGCAAAGAATTTGGGGATCACATCATCTATGGTACATAATATCATGAAAAGATTCAGAGAATCTGGAGAAATCTCTGTATGCAAGAGACAAGGCTGAAAACTGACACTGGATGCCTGTGATCTTCAGGCCCTCAGGAGACACTGCATTAAAAGCAGACACGCGTCTGTAGTGGAAATCACTGTATGGGCTCAGGAACACTTCAGAAAGCTATCTTTTGTGAAAACAGTTCATTACTGCATCTACAAATGCAAGTTAAAACCAGATATAAACAATATTCAGAAACACCACCACCTTCTCTGGGCCCGAGCTCTTTTACGATAGACTGAAGCGAAGTGGAAAATTGTCCCAAGGTCTGATGAATCAAAAGTAGAAATTCTTTTTAGAAATCATGGACACCACGTCCTCCAGGCTAAAGAGGAGAGGGACCATCCGGCTTGTTATCAGTGTGCAGTTCAAAAGCCAGCATCTGTGAGGGTCAAAGCGAGTCAAAGAGTCCCATATATACGTTTGGGTACGTACATTGGGGGAGTGCCTGTTAGAGAACACAATCTGTCTAGGCCGTCGGCATGGTGAGGTAGGGTGGCCAGTTCCTTTCCTCGCCACCTTTGACTTCCCCAGTGTTTTTCCACCAGGTCCCCATTCACTGCTGGGTGGACAGGGAGCGAGCCCCAGATCCCCGTCGAGCCGAGGCTTGAACCAGGGACCGTTCGCTTAGCAGTCAAGCGCTCTAACCACTTGGCCACCTGTGCTCCTCTGTGAGGGTATGAGGGTGCATTAGTGCACATGACATGGGTAGCTTATACATCTGAGAAGGCATTATTAATGCTGAATGATATAAACACATTTCAGAGCAATATGCTGCCATCCGGGCAGCATGGTGGTGTAGTGGTTAGCGCTGTCGCCTCACAGCAAGAAGGTCCGGGTTCAAGCCCTGTGGCCGGCGAGGGCCTTTCTGTGCGGAGTTTGCATGTTCTCCCCGTGTCTGCGTGGGTTTCCTCCGGGTGCTCCAGTTTCCCCCACAGTCCAAAGACATGCAGGTTAGGTTAACTGGTGACTCTAAATTGACCGTAGGTGTGAATGATTGTCTGTGTCTATGTGTCAGCCCTGTGATGACCTGACGACTTGTCCAGGGTGTACCCCCGCCTTTTGCCCGTAGTCAGCTGGGATAGGCTCCAGCTTGCCTGCAACCCTGTAGAACAGGATAAAGCGGCTAGAGATGATGAGATGAGATGAGATGAGATGCTGCCATCCAGACAAAATCTTTTTCAGGGAAGGCCTTCCTTCTTTCAGCAAGACAATGCCAAACTACTGTCTGCACATATTAAAACTGCATGGCTTTGTAGTAAAAGAGTCCAGGTGCTAAACTGGCCTGCCTGCAGTCCAGACCTGTCTCTTATTTAAAACATTCGGTGCATTATGAAGAGCAAAATATGACAAAGGAGACCCCGAACTGTTGAGCAACTGAAATTGTATATCAGGCAAGAATGGGACAACATTTTTCTTTCAGAACTACAGCAATATTGGTCTCCTCAGTTCCCAAACATTTACAGAGTGTTGTTAAAAGCGACATAGTAGTAAATATGCTGCTGTCCCAACTTTTTTGAAACATGTTGCTGACATCAAATTCAAAATGAGCATATATTTTAAAAAAACAATAAAATTTCTCAATTTCAACATTTGATATGTTGTCTTTGTACTACTTTCAATGAAATATAGGGTTTCCATGATTAGCAATTTTTTGTGTTCTGTTTCTATTTCCAGTTCACACAGCATCCCAACTTTTTTGGAATTAGGGTTGTATCTATGATCCAAATACTGGTAAACAGTACTATTCCACCCTACAAAAGAAGATGGGCCTGCATCAAATACAGAAAACTTTTTTGTTCAGCATATTGTTTGTCACATTAATTCTCATCATATGAAGAGCAACTTCATCTGTTTGACCTAGATCACTTTCCTGACAGGTAAGTCTGGTATACAGTTAAATTATATGCATGATCATGGGGCTACCTATGGCATGAAACATAAAGTCCAAACAAGCCTGTTCTGTTTTGGAAAAAAAAAAAGTAATTTTATATGCATCAGTATCTTATACTGGAACACACTGCTGCTGTATCTATGCAAAACCAGATCCACATTTGCATGACAGCCTGTGTATTTGCAGCAGGTCCTTATTCATTCATATATATATATATATATATATATATATATATATATATATATATATATATATATATATATATATCACACAGATAAAGGTGGCCAGTGCTGGGATCTTCATCACACTAATCCTTCTGTTCTCTGTGTAAAGATGATTTCTAGCACTATAGGCTTCATCTGAGATATAAAATTCAGTAGATTGAAAGCTTGATAAGAATGAACATAAATCATTTTGAATGTAGGCACAAATTAAAAAAAAAGACTATTTGCTTACTGTAAGCAATCTGTCATGAATTAATTTCACTGACCTTATAGCTTACAACATACCAGTATGGAATTCCATGAAAATTCCACACTTCAGTGCATTTCACTTTTAAAATATAAGCCCGATTTTTAAATTCTGAACCCTAATTCTGACTCATCAACAGATTCAGGTAGGTTATGCCATAACTAGAGAACTTTTAGAGAAAATGCTCTGCCTCCTAACATTTTCCCAATTCTCTGTACTTAAAAAAGCCACTGCCTTGCTCCTGCGGTAGGTGTGTCATATCATAACAGGTGATGAGTTCACTGTGATATTCATGATTAAAACTGTGTAGTGCTTCATTACAGCTCTGTAGACGTATTTCATAAGCAATTCACATTTTATTGGCAGCAAGGGTTGTGGTGATGTAATATGACCATGGTCAGATGTTTTAATTATGATATTAGCTGCCTCATTTTGGACTAACCAGAGCCTGTTTCGCTCTTAATGGGAGATCCAGTCAAAGAGCCCTTATGATAGTCCAACCTGTAGACTGGTTTATTAAGTATATTTCTTCACAATATTTTGATTGATAATTGGAGGCCTAGCAATACTTTTTCATGAACATCAAAAATATATAGATATGTATACTGTGTTGGAGGACAGTAATAAATATTATAGACTAGTAACATTTTAACTCACTATAGACACACTACAACCCATCTATAGACTGCCATGAACCATCCTATCTGTTGATTCTTATCATGGCAACTGATGTTTATCTTTCTTTCCACACATCATAAACTGTATCAATAAAATGCACATGAACTGAATTTGAAATTGTGACCTGTCTAAGGACGAGTTGATAGGCTATTCTATTAACGTTTAATTATATCATTTCTTTATGTTTACTTATTCATCAAGAATTAATAAATATTGTTATAAGATTGTCATAAAATGTAACATATAGTGACATTTTGTTTGGAGAAACTTTCCTGACAGTTAGGTGTTTAGTGAGGGAGGCACTAATGTTGCTGCGTGTGGTTTTGAACGTTATGTTACTTCCTGCAACCACAGCGAGCACTGCTGAGCCTGAAAAAGCCCCACTAACGTTAGACGAAAAAAAAAAAAAGCAAGCAGCGACGGGGGAAGAGGAGAGAAATCGGAGCCATCGGACGTATCCTACTTTCAGCCCCGATCTGCTTCCTATTACTCCCACGCTGTCGTTCTTTATTCTAAGAGGATGCACATTTTTATACGATTTAACGGAATATGATTGGATTCTGCTTGAGTTAAAGCGAAACCGTATTTTTTTTAATCGACGGTAATAGATAAGCGACGGATTTTTTTTTCCCCGCCCCGTTTTTTTTCGTGTGATAGATCTTTAATCTAATAGTTTACATTAGCGTTCATTCAATAACGTTGTGTTTGTGTGGAGAGCTTGGCGGAAGATGGGCTGTTTGGGCAACAGCAAGACCGAAGACCAGCGCATTGACGAGAAGGCTCAACGAGAGGCGAATAAAAAGATCGAGAAACAGTTACAGAAGGAAAGGCAGGCTTACAAAGCCACACACCGGCTACTTTTATTAGGTAAGATTCTCCAGATGGACGCACGAAGCGAT
Organism: Neoarius graeffei; assembly: GCF_027579695.1. Classification (NCBI taxonomy): domain Eukaryota; kingdom Metazoa; phylum Chordata; class Actinopteri; order Siluriformes; family Ariidae; genus Neoarius; species Neoarius graeffei. The sequence continues at coordinate 41,139,234 of NC_083587.1, read as the reverse complement.
GAGGCATATATGTGGTCGCTCCTTCTCAGCAGTGCCTTTGACAGGTCTTGAATAATTCAATGGATTGGACAACTAACATGGATTTTCCAGTTTCACTATGCGAAGCAACGGTGCTGTCCTGAACTGTGTTGACATCAATCTGTTGCTATTATTATTTTTTTTATATTGTTTTCCTTTCATTTGTTTGACTATCAAAGGGGCCGGAGAATCCGGAAAGAGTACGATTGTCAAGCAGATGAGGATCTTGCACGTCAACGGCTTTAACGCAGAGTAAGTATTCGTTATCCATTTTAACCCTGGTGTGGTCTCACGTTTGGCCTGCTGTTTTGATACATCAGTAATCATTTACTGCAATTTTAATGATAAGCGACGCCTCAGCTTGCGCTTTAATTTTTATCCGGTACTCGAGAATCGGCCAGCATGGCGACAAGCTCACTGTGTCCGACTGATTACTAATAGCTGCCAGCCAGATAAAGGCCTCATAGTGGTGTGTGTGTGTTTCAATTCCAAGGTTCCTTTCATAACTAGCTCCAGGTTCAGTAATGAAACGGTTCCGATATGTAGCCAACGGATTTAGTGTTCACTCATTCGTGATAAATACAACCTTTAGTACAAATTCAGCTAATGCAGATGACAGCCCTTATATATATATATATATATATATATATATATATATATACACCCCCCCCCCCCCCCCCCCCCATACGCCCTTCCTTTGGAATTGAAACCTGTATCTCTGTTATTTCGTATTCTGATATTGCTTGAACTGTGACCAAACCTCTGCATTAGAGTAATTAATTAATTAATATTAATAATAGGGGCGGCATGGTGGTGTAGTGGTTAGCGCTGTCGCCTCACAGCAAGAAGGTCCGGGTTCGAGCCCCGTGGCTGGCGAGGGCCTTTCTGTGCGGAGTTTGCATGTTCTCCCCGTGTCCGCGTGGGTTTCCTCCGGGTGCTCCGGTTTTCCCCACAGTCCAAAGACATGCAGGTTAGGTTAACTGGTGACTCTAAATTGACCATAGGTGCGAATGTGAGTGTGAATGGTTGTCTGTGTCTATGTGTCAGCCCTGTGATGACCTGGCGACTTGTCCAGGGTGTACCCCGCCTTTCGCCCGTAGTCAGCTGGGATAGGCTCCAGCTTGCCTGCGACCCTGTAGAACAGGATAAAGCGGCTAGAGATAATGAGATGAGATGAGAATAGGGGTGGCACGGTGGTGTAGTGGTTAGCGCTGTCGCCTCACAGCAAGAAGGTCCGGGTTCGAGCCCCGTGGCCGGCGAAGGCCTTTCTGTGCGGAGTTTGCATGTTCTCCTCGTGTCCGTGTGGGTTTCCTCTGGGTGCTCCGGTTTCCCCCAAAGTCCAAAGACATGCAGGTTAGGTTAACTGGTGACTCTAAATTGACCATAGGTGTGAATGTGAGTGTGAATGGTTGTCTGTGTCTATGTGTCAGCCCTGTGATGACCTGGCGACTTGTCCAGGGTGTACCCCGCCTTTCGCCCATAGTCAGCTAGGATAGGCTCCAGCTTGCCTGCGACCCTGTAGAACAGGATAAAGCAGCTAGAGATAATGAGATGAGATGAGATATTAATAATATTGTGGGCCTAGCCTATGTAGCATTTGTGCTCATTGTACTTTTTTTTTTTACATTCATGATAAAATTATCACACAAATTCATCTCAGGTCTGAAGAATTATGGTGTTGCTTTTAATAGTTTGTTCACTTCTTTTATTTATATTTTTTTTCCTCAGAGAAAAGAAGCAGAAAATATTGGACATCCGAAAAAATGTGAAGGATGCCATTGTAGTAAGTCCTTATCCAAATTCAAAACATGCCAAGTTAACATCTGTTTTTGTGCCCCAAGTGGCTGTTATATCAAGTAATCCTATTTGGTTAACAGTGCAATTAATTCCATGTTTGTCCTGCTTTGTGTGTCTTTCTTTCTTAGACAATAGTATCGGCCATGAGCACTTTAATACCCCCAGTGCCACTTGCCAACCCAGACAATCAGTTTCGATCTGACTACATAAAAAGCATAGCGCCACTTTCTGACTTCGACTACACAGAGGTAAGGGATCTGCTCTCTCAGCATTTGGTTTATGAAGATGAAAATGGATGCAGTATTTACTCTAACTGTACTGTAAGTAACTGCAGGTGGTGTAGCGGGTAGTGGATTGCACACTACACTCATGCTATGCTTGCTAAATGAAGAAAAAGAGATTCAATGTGACAAACGATTGTCTGTCTATATATGCTATAACATCCTCATACACTAGTATTGTATGTGCTATGCATTTTGGTTCCATGTGTTTTTCATTCATCTCTTGGCTAACCAGGTGGGGGTTGAGATTTGGTAATGTTGATCCTGCTTGCTGATGTCATTATCTTTATCCACCATGTGTTAAATATACTGGTCTTTTGTTATAACATAGACTGTACATATCTGTTTTTTGTATAATGTGTTAAATGTTAGACACCAGGGTGCTGCTGATATCTTTTTGGTTTTGTGGTGCCAATTCAAATAAGAGTAATCCAAGAAACATAGACATGGTGTCTGCATCATCGATCACACACCCCTACTTTTTGTAAATGAACTTAGTGCTTTGCTAGATGATAATAGTTGATAATGTATGTTGATACGCAAATATACTTACCAGCCACTTTAGAACATCTTTACACCTGCTCATTCATGCAATCAGCCACTCATATGGCAGCACCCCAATGCATAACAATGTCAGGTCAAGAGCTTTATTTAATGTAATCACATGACCGAAGGGGGGAAAATGTGATCTCAGTGACTTTGACCATGGCATGGTTGTTGGTGTCAGATGGGCTGGTTTGAGTATATCAGAAGCTACTGATCTCTTGTGATTTTCACACACAACTCTAGTGCTCTAGAGTTTACACAGAATGGTGCGAAAAACAAAAAAGTCCAGTGAGTGGCAGTTTTTCTGGCAGGCAACACTTTCTTGATAACCATTGTTGAGCAGAAAAGTATCTCAGAATGCACAACACATCAGACCTTGAGGTGGCTGGGCTACAACAACAGAAGATCACATTTGAGTTTCATTCCTTCAGCCAAGAACTGGTCTGATGAATCTCAATTTCTGCTGCAAAATGCAGATGATAGGATCAAAATTTGGCATCGGCAGCATGAATCCATGGTCCCAACCTAGGTTTTGTCAAGAGTACAGTACATGCTGGGGGACGTGGCATAATAGTGTGGGGAATGAATACCACAGCCTATCTACTAGTGTTTCTGTCCACATGTATCACAATAAAATTCAATTCACGATATTGGGTTGATTAAATTTTTCCAGGATACTCTTGGAAAAAAAAAAAAAATGTATATATATATATATATATATATATATATATATATATATAAAAAACCAAATAAATGCAACATTTATTTTCTTAAATTAATTTATTAGATAGAAATTTACTTTTCCTAAACTTAAATATTCCTTTTGTTCAACAGGATAAAGCGGCTAGAGATAATGAGATGAGGTGAGATGAGAGGAGATGATAATAATAATAATACCTTTTGTTTCATTGTCTTAACCAACAATAATTATTTGCCCACATTTGTAAACGTTGGGGTAAAATATAATAACCTATTATCCAAAATATTCCTTAAATTAAAAATGAAAAGGAAACAAAAACAAAAAAGGCCTTTTCTTAAAAAAAACAAAAAAACTTTCATGAACATTTACATCTACCTCCATTTTTCTACCTTTTTTTTTAGCTTTTGGCAGCCCATAAAAAGGGCACTCCAATTTCTTGTTAAATCTATTTGTTTAGTCAATCACACGGCAGCTCTTTACCATTTTAGAACTGTTTTGTGTGTGTTTTCGAAGCATAAGAGTTGTTACTTCCATCTAGGGTGAAGTCTCATGCATTTGTGCTATTTTACGTTATTACGCCCCCTGCTTTCTCAACAACACAATTACCGCTGGGAAAAACAAGGAAATTATGCAGCCTGATAATTGCGATTCATTTTTTATTTCATTGATTTGAATTGTCAAATTTGTATCATGATTTATCGTCCTATGATATATTGTTATAACCCCAATTCCAAAAAAGTTGGGATGCTGTGTAAAACATAAAAACAGAATGCAATGATTTGCAAGTCATGGAAACCCTATATTTCATTGAAAATAGGACAAAGACAACATATCAAAATGTTGAAACTGAGAACTCATTGTTTGTTGAAAAGTATATGCTCACTTTGAATTTACTGCCAGCAGCATGTTTCAGAAAAGTTGGGACAGAAGCAGCAAGAGACTGGACAACTTGTGTAATGCTTTAATAATAATTTGGTTAATTGACAACAGGTCAGTAACATGATTTGGTTATAAAAAGAGCATCCCAGGCAGGTTGAGTCTCTCAGAAGTAAAGATGGGGAGGGGTTCACCACTCTGTGAAAGACTGCGTAGGCAAACGGTGCAACAATTTAAGAATAATGTTCCTCAGTGTCAAATTGCAAAGAATTTGGGGATCACTTCATATACAGTACATAATATAATTAAAAGATTCAAAGAAATCTCTTTATGCAAGGGACATGGCTGAAAACCAACATTGGGTGCCCGTGATCTTCGGGCCATCAGGTGACACACATGGTTCTGTAATGGAAATCGCTGCCTGGACTCAGGAACACTTTGAAAACCCATTGTTTGTGAACACAGTTCATCACTGCATCCACAAATGCAAGTTAAAAAATTTTATTTTTATATATATATATATATATATATATATATATATATATATATATAAAAATATATAAGGGGTGGCACGGTGGTGTAGTGGTTAGCACTGTCGCCTCACAGCAAGAAGGTCCGGGTTCAAGCCCCGTGGCCGGCGAGGGCCTTTCTGTGCGGAGTTTGCATGTTCTCCCCGTGTCCGCGTAGGTTTCCCCCACAGTCCAAAGACATGCAGGTTAGGTTAACTGGTGACTCTAAATTGACCGTAGGTGTGAATGGTTGTCTGTGTCAGCCCTGTGATGACCTGGCGACTTGTCCAGGGTGTACCCCGCCTTTCGCCCGTAGTCAGCTGGGATAGGCTCCAGCTTGCCTGTGACCCTGTAGAACAGGATAAAGTGACTAGAGATAATGAGATGAGATTTATAAGACTTTGCAAAAATTGGTGAAAAAGTTAATGCTGACACCTTTCTGTTTTAGCCTGCATTAACCTTTTCAGCAGTTTGTGTTACAGTAGCTTTTCTGTGGGATTGGATCATATGGGCTAGCCTTTGTGCCCCATGCGAATCAATAAGCCTTCGACACCCTATCACTGGTTGTCCTTCCTTAGACCGCTTTTGGTAGGTACTAGCCACTGCATACCGGGAGCACCCTACATGTTGTGCCATTTTAGAGATGCTCAGACCCAGTCATCTAGCCATCACAATTTGGCCCTTGTCAAAGTTGCTCAGATCCTTACGCTTGCCTATTTTTCTTGCTTCCAACATATCAACTTCAAGAACTGACTGTCCTCTTGCTGTCTAATATATCCCACCCCTTGACAGGTGCCATTGTAATGAGATAATCAATGCTATTTGCTTCACCTGTCAGTGGGTTTAATGTTATGGCTGACCGGTGTATACATCTAAATTATCTGTTCCCTCTTATTTCTTAATACAATTCTTAATTAAATTTCTTTTAAATTATTGTTGAAATCTATGGATTTTAATTAACATGCTAATGTACCAACTCACAGCCTTGGATCTCATATCATGTGGTCTAGCACTGTGTCTTTTGTCACACATACTAAAATTATATATATATATATATATATATATATATATATATATATATATATATATATATATATATATATATATATATAAAATCTTTCCAAGTACAAACAGAACGTATTCCCAAAAAAGTGCTACGTTATCACTGAAATAGCCAAAACTCTCACGTTACATTTTGCAACTTACAAAAATTTCTTACCATCATCCTATGAAAACTTAATGATTTCAACCATAAAATGAAAACAATGCTTAATTGTGCTAACCTCCAATTAAAACCAGGAAAATAACTACAAAAATGGTTGCCCCATGGAAAAATAATCAAAACCATCAAACTAAAAAGAGACTTGCACAATTGCTGAGTGCAGATGGAAAGAACAAAATTAGCAATCCATCACAATATACTCACCAAAAAATTTAAACATTACAACAAGGCAATTCTAACATAATAGCAGGCATATTTCTCAAACCTGATAAACACCAACATTCATAATCCCAGACTGCGTTTAGGACAATAGATTCTCTGGTAAACCTCACAACTATCTACAGTATCAAGCTTCCAGGTTCTAAATGTGCTGGCTATATCAGGGAGGAAATAATCAACTTGAGATCTGGTACAGTGTCTTGTAGAAGTGTTCATCCCCCTTGGTGTTTTGTCATGTTACAAGCTGGAATTAAAATCTATTTTTTGGGGGTGGGGAGGGTTAGCACCATTTGATTTACACAACATGCCTACCACTTTAAACGTGCAATTACATTTTTTTTTGTGACACAATTCAGATGAAAAAACAGAAATCGGGAATGTGCATAGGTATTCACCCCCTTTCATATGAAACACCTAAATAAGAGCTGGTCCAACCAATTAATTTCATAAGTCACACAGTTTGTTGATTAAGATCCACCTGTGTGCAATCAGTGTCACATGACCTGTCATGTGATGTCTGTATAAATCAATCTGTTCTGGAAGGACCCTCCCTGTATCCAAAATCACTCACTACATAGTGGACTATATAGTGAGTTTGCCATTTTGTAGTGCTGTCTGAATGTATAGTGAGTGTACTGTTGCACCCAACGTGACCCCGTGTCCTAATTGAGATTCACAGCCAGCTAAACTCTCTCTTGCACCATTTCCTCCAAGGAACAGGCAGGTGTTGTATTTGACCAGGATTTAATGCAAAATAAAAAATAAGTGTGAAACTACAAAGATACAAAATACGAAGAAGTATTCAGTAAAAACAGTAAAATCAACAGTGCACATTAAAGTTACACTGTGTAAACAATTAAATGATTAACAGTAGCTGAGCAGTATCACTCACTACGTTTACATGCACATAGAGAGAATCGAATTTCTGCCGTTGCTCGACTGAAATCGAAGTTCAAAATGCCATGTATACACCTTAATTCGGCTGAAATTGAACCGAACTTGATTTCTTGGAATCGAGCTACACGACCTAGTTTATGCGATTTCTGCCGAGCTACTTAGTGCATGTATATCCTATTGAGCTACGTATTCGAGCTACTTACTTCAGCACTGCCCCTTCCGGAAGTGACGAGTGACAAGACCACAAGGGAAACACAACAGCCTCGGTCGGCATGACAACGAATCATGACAACGGCATGAATCTTTTCTTTTTGTGGCATTGTTTGCACTGTTAAAATTTAGCTCACTTACTGTATCACCAAATACATCTGTACAGCTGTTGCATAGCTGTGAATTGTGTCGAAAAAACAGCCTCGGTCGGCATGACACTTCACCTTAGCCACCCACTTTATTAGGAACATTTCTGTTCGTACATACAAACTACAAACACTCTTCTTAGAGTTTAGAGTTTATTTTATTTTTAAAAGGGACAGTGCACAAATTAAACATTATCCTTGTGGTCAGGACAGATGTCTGTACCAGGTTATAGCAGTGCATGCTAATTTCCGCCTGTAGTCACTTTGTTTATACTCTTGAATAGCTCTTCATGACGACAACCGGAAGTGTACCAACACGATGGGGCGTGTAGCGCCACCTGTGGCTCGGGTGCACAATGCCCCTCATAACAATAGCTCGATTTAAACACTGTGCATGTAGGATTGGATTTCTCTGGCACCCTGCTGGGACCTTCAGCTCGATTACCGACAGCAGCTCGATTTGGACGTGCATGTAAACGTAGTCACTAACAACTCAAATAGGCTCCACTGTCACTACTGGAACATCTCAAATAGCATCTATAAAATATCACAAACTATGACAAAGTGCAACAAATATACTTGCCAACATTCATATTTAACATGAAAACTTACTCATATTGCCACTCAAAGGGCTGGAAATGAGAAGATGGCTTCAGGTTATACAGAAAAACACCTCATGGACTGATTGTCATTCTGCAAGCTAGTTTTCATCTGGCCACCTACTGGCTAAATCTATCACCACAATTGCCACTAGCACCCTCTCGCAGGCTGGATGAACATAACATAAAACAGTTTCAATACACTCCCCGCCTGGCATTATTTTAAGGATGCCACTATAACCAGAGGTGGAAAAACCCTGCCACATTTTTGCTCCAGCCAATTCAGTGAACCAGCTGATCCTAATTACCACATCCCCTAAGCCAGGTTGATGAGCTAATTGGTGAAATCACCTGTGTTGAGAGCACAGGCAGAAGGAAAACCTAAGCAGGACTTTTACTTTGTCAATCCAGTTTTTCCACCTCTGACTATAACTAACTAAACAGTAGGGGATAACAGTAAAATACAGTCCGAGATAGGTCTGGAGAAGGTCTTCATAGCCTTGTCGCATGCCACTTTGACCTCAATCTTCCTCACAACTCCATCCTTGCTTGGAAGAGTCTTCACAATGATTCCCATGGACCATTTGTTCCATTTTAATTGCTTGTCCTTCAGAAGAACAATGTCTTTTTCCTTCAGGTTTGGTTTATTGCATTGCCACTTCTGACGACTTTGGAGCCTGTTGAGGTACTCTCTTTGCCATCTGGTCCAGAAGGTGTCGGCCAGGACTTGAACTCTTTTCCATTAATGTTTGAACATGTCTGTGTTGGTGAAATCTCCTGGTGGAACTGGAATTGCTTTTGTTTTGTGTTAGCAGCATCATGGGAGTCAAGATCAAAGGTGCGTCGGGATCTGAGGAGACAGGTACCAAGGGCCTTGCATTGATAATAGCTGTGACTTCAGCCAGCAATGTTGTCAGGACCTCGTGAGTCAGTGAGGGATTTCCTGCTTGTAAGAGCATAGAGTCGAGAATGCGACGTGCGATTCCTATCATATGCTCCCACGTACCTCCCAAAAGCACCTTTGTTCACATAGTCAGTCATCCACACTTGTGTCATCAGGCTTTGGAGGTTCCAGCTTCAGCTCTTTAGATGCGCCAATGAAGTTGGTACCGCAGTCAGACTGTAACTGTTTAGCAGGCCCTCTGATGGCGAAAAATCTACAAAGAGCATTGATGAAACTTGAGGAGCTTAGCGTCTCGATAACTTCAATAAGAATGACTCTTGTAGACATGCAAGTGAACAGAACCGCCCATCGCTTGCTGTTGGCGTGACCACCTTTACTGTGGCGCGTTGTGACCTCCCACGGTCCGAATACATCCAGGCCAACATACGAGAATGGGGGATCGGTTTGTAGACGTTCGGTGGGCAGATCTGCCATGATTTGCTGCTCCGTTTTCCCTCGAAGCTTTCTGCAAGTCACGCATTTGTGAATGAAACTGCTGATAGATCTCTTGGCACCAACCAACCACAAACCACTTGCTCGAACTGCTCCCTCAGTGAAGTGTCTTTCTTGATGCTTGACAGCTTCATGATGTCAAATGAGCAGGGTAGCAATGTGATGCTTTCCTGGGATCAGAAGAGTATTGGCTTCTTGACTTGTAAGCTTGGACTCTGACAAGCGTCCTCCAACACGGAGTAGATCTTTGTCATCAATGATCGGCTTGAGCTTGTACAAAGGACTGTTGCATGGCAGATCTTGTTTTGCCTTAATGCATTTGATTTCTTCGGCATACACTTCATTTTGGACACATCTGATGATAGTGTACTCTGAGTTAAAGCTTCTTCTGTGAGACTTATTTTCCAAAGGTGCCAGCCTTTACAATCTTTGGACTTGAAACTGTGAGCTACGTGACGAAGGTATGCCGCTGCTTTGACAAGAGAGGGCCACTTTGAGAATCGTTCAAAGCGCATTGAACCTAAGCTGCTTGACGTGGTTCTGGTCACAAACACGGTAGCGTTCTGACGAATTTCTGCATCTGACTCTGGGTCAATGAGTTCGAATGGGCCTTTTTCAGGAACAACACTCTTGGTCTTGAGAAGAAATGCTGGGCCAGACCACCATGTTGTGCTTTCTATTTTCTCTGCAGCCAGTGAGCAAGAACCATGGTTGGCTGGATTGTGCTCAGTTGGGACGTACTTCCACTGCTCTGGGAGAGAAGATTGCTTGATTCTCTGGACATGATTATTCACATATACGTGGAACCTTCTGTTCTTGTTGTGGATGTATCCCAACACCGCTTTGCTGTCAGTGAAAAATGTGATCTTGTCAAACCTGATCTTCAGCTCATCTTTGAGAAGCTCCGACATCTCCACTGCAAGCACTGCAGCACAAAGTTCTAATCTGGGAATGGTGAGCTCTGGCATAGGAGCAAGTTTGGCTTTGCCCATGATGAAGCCGACTCCGCTGTGACCATCTTCAGGTGTTGCTTTTAGGTAGGCTACTGCTGCTATAGCTTTCACTGAAGCATCTGAGAACATGCAGAGTTCGATGAAAGCGGCTTGTAAGATGGAGAAAGACACATAGGTATGAGGAATGTGCAGGGTTGTAAGGTGCTGCAACGAGTCCTGCCATCTTCTCCAGTTGTCATACATGTCTTGTGGCAACAGGGTGTCCCATTCAAGGTTGTGGCTGGTGAGCTCCCTGAGAAGAAGTCTGCCCTTGATAGTTACAGGTGCAAGCAGCCCAAGAGGATCAAACAAACTATTGACAGTTGAGAGCACACCACGTCAAGTGAAGGGCTTCTGATCTTGTGGAACATCAAACATGAATGTGTCTGATGTGGTGTTCCAAATCACACCCAAACTGCATTGGACTGGGAGCTTATCTGTTGTTAGATCGAGGTCTTTGATCTCTTTTGCTCTATCTTCAGGAGGGAAAGCACTCACCACCTCCACTTTGTTGGAAGCTATCTTGTGGAGACGTAGATTAGAGAGGGCAAGCATTTTCTGGGCTCTCTGGAAGACGTCAACTGCCTCAGCTTCTGTAGGGAAAGACTTCAGCGCATCGTCGACATAAAAGTCTTGCTCGATGAAGTTGCGAGTATCAGTTCCATATTCACCTTCGGCTTCTTTTGCTGCCATCCTCAATCCATAGATCGCCACTGCAGGGGAGGGGCTGTTCCCAAAGACATGCACCTTCATGCGATAGTCCACCACGTCCTTGGTTAGGTCATTATCTTCATACCACAGGAAACGAAGATGGTCCCTGTGATCCTCCTGGACAACAAAGCAGTAAAACATCTGCTCAATGTCAGCTGTGATAGTGACAGGTTCCTTCCTGAACCATAGAAGCACACCCACAAGTGTGTTGTTAAGATCAGGGCCAGAAAGCAGAACATCATTGGAGACACTCCATCGAACTGAGCACTGGAGTCGAACACCACACGGATCTTCCCAGGCTTCTGTGGGTGGTAGATACCAAAAGTGGGAAGATACCAGGTCTCTTTATTTTTGGTGCGAGGTGGTGCAAGCTCAGCATGTTTGTTGTCAAGCATCTTCTGCATGAACACAATGAAGTGAGCCTTCATGTCTGGCTTCTTGTCAAGCGTACGTCGGAGAGACTTGAGGCGCTTAAGAGCGTAGCACCTGTTGTCTGGGAGAAGACGTCTCGGGCTTCGAAACAGAAGTGGTGCAACCCAGCTGTTAGTCTCATCTTTGAAGATCTGCTCCATCTTTTTCAGAAAGATGAGGTCCTCAGCTGAATGCGCAAGGCGGTTGTCTTCGTCGGTTTGACAAAAAACAGTCTCTCCTAAGTTCTCATCTGTGGGCTTTGCTTGTAGACTTGAAGGTGGCAGTGGTTTGGAAATGGCTTTGGACTGGCTCAATGTGAAGCTCTCTTTTATGTTGAAGCGACTATTGCAGGGTGTGAGATAGCTTCGGCGACCATTGTCCAGCACATGTCTTGAGAGCACTTACTTCACTTGGCTTGTGAGCATTACCCAGACATACATCCCCGATGATGACCCAGCCTAGGTCAAGCTTCTGCGCAAATGGGTCATTGTGCTTGCCACATATTTGTTTTCTGACCTTGTGGACCCTCAGAAGATTCCGTCCAATCAGCAGCAAGATGTCAGCATGTGGGTCAAGGGGTGGTATCTCACCAGCTATGGCTCTCAGGTGAGGGTGGCGTGAAGCAGCTCCTGCAGTGGGTCTCTCATCCCTATTGTTTGGGATAGCATTGCACTCTATAAGCATGGGGAGAGAAAAGCTCATTTTTCCATCGAATGACTGAACAACGTAGTCACAGGCTCCTTCTGCCACTTACTTGAGTCACACCGGAGCAGGTTTTTAGCGTGTATGGCATAGTTATGCCTTGTATTGCAAACATGTCAAAAAACTCTGTCTTTACTAGTGACTGGTTACTTTGATCGTCTATTATTGCATGCATCCTTTTCATGTTGTGTGGCTCACCTTTGGGGTGGACTTGCACCAAACAGATCTTGGAGCAGGACTTTCCAGTGATCTCATTTCCACATACCTCTGTACATGTGGCCGTAACATCAATGTCCTGTGCAACTTCTTGCTCCCCGCTGTGCTCTTTAGGGGATGACGGAGTCTTGGATGTTGGCGGTGCTGGGCCTGGGTGAAGAGCTGCTAGATGTCTCTCACTGCCACACTCTTCACACTTTGTGGCTTTACATTCCTTGGCTTGGTGACTGGTGGAAGCAAGGCAGCGATAGCAGATGTTATTGTCTTTGAGCAACTTTTTCCTATCTTCCAGCAGCATTGTTCTGAAACCTCTGCATCTTTTCAGCGGGTGTGGTTTGTGATGTATGGGGCATTCCTTTTGAATGCCTGTTCTTGTTCCTTTTGTCTTGTCCATCTCTGACACTTCTATCTTGTGTGCTGTGACGTACTGTCTCTGGCTGTAGTTACTTGTTGGCTTAATTTTTTATAACTGACTGTAGGGTTGACAGGTGGGTTATAAGCTGTGGTGAAGCTCGGGTCATTCCTCGCTTTGGCTTGGCATTTCACAAAATCCACAAAGAACGAGAAGGGTGGAAAGCTTACATTATGGTCTTCTTTATACCTCGACCCCACCATTGTCCATCTCTCCTGAAGGTGAAAGGGCAGCTTTTCCACAATTGGACTCACTCCTCTAGCTGTATCAAGGTAACTCAAACCTGTGAGATATCCATCTAGTTTTGCAGCTTCCAGTTCACACAGTAGATCCGACAGGTCGCGAAGCTTGTGAGGCTCATTGCTTGAAAGCTTTGGAAAGTTCTGTAACCTTGTGAACAGGGAGTTTTCTATTGCTTCTGGAGAGCCGTAACATTCTTCCAGTCTCACCCATATCATGTTCAGACCAGCATCTGGGAATTTGATGTTGACTGCCTTTAATCTTTTTGCATGTTCAGAAGACTCAGGGCCGAGCCATTTGATGAGGAGGTTCATTTCTTCGTTAGCTGTAAGACCCAGGTCTCTGATAGTGCTCTGGAAAGTGGCTTTCCAGCTGAGATAACTCTCTGGTTTGTCATCGAATTTAGTTAGCCCTCCAGTTACTAGTTGACTTTTGGCTAGGAATCTGGCAAGGTCACTAGTTGTGTTGTCAGCGCTATTTAGATTTGAAAACTGCTTTGGTTGCTGAATTGAGTATTTGTTTGGTTCTTGTTTAACATGGAAAGGCATGTAAACACTTGGTTGGTATTGTTCTTGAAATGTAGAGTTGTGTTGAAAAGTCTCTCTATTTTGAGTAGGCTCATTGTTGTAACTGTTGTTTATGTACTCACTCATTTTTTCTTCTGTAGTTGGTTGTAGGGGCAAGAAACTCAGTTCGTTACTTTTCTCTACCTCCTCATACTGCGCTGCAGCTGACTCCATCACCTCAGCTTTGGTCATGGCAGCATCTGCTTCCCTCTGGAGGTTGAGCACATCAAGAATTGCTTCTAACCGTGCTTTTTCCACTTTGATGCTCAGTTCTTTCTCAGCATATGCTGGCCTGGCTTTGGCGGCTTGAGCACGTGCTGCAGCCATACTGGCTCGGCTTGAGGCTGACGACTTTGTAGATGCCCCAGTTTCTGAGCGAACAGTTAGTTTTCCTGAACGTATTGAGAACTTTGATAAAGGTGCCTTTAATGAGTGAGAGGAGTGTGACTTTTGACTTCTTTCTCCATAGTAGCGTTTTAGCAGGGTTGCAGATGTTGATCGTGTTTTTCTTCCACCAACCGTTCACTGTAGTCCCTCGCTGAGCAATGTGATTTCACTGTACTGTTGCACCCAACGTGACCCCGTGTCCTAATTGAGATTCACAGCCAGCTAAACTCACTCTTGCATCATTTCCTCCAAGGAACAGGCAGGTGTTGTATTTGACCAGGATTTAATGCAAAAAAAGTGTGAAACTACAAAGATACAAAATACGAAGAAGTATTCAGTAAACAGTAAAATCAACAGTGCACATTAAAGTTACACTGTGTAAACAATTAAATGATTAACAGTAGCTGAGCAGTATCACAGACAACTCAAATAGGCTCCACTATCACTACTGGAACATCTCAAATAGCATCTATAAAATATCACAAACTATGACAAAGTGCAACAAATATACTTGCCAACATTCATATTTAACGTGAAAACTTACTCATATTGCCACTCAAAGAGCTGGAAATGAGAGGATGGCTTCAGGTTATACAGAAAAACACCTCATGAACTGATTGTCATTCTGCAAGCTAGTTGTTTTCCTCTGGCCACCTACTGGCTAAATATATCACCACAATTGTCACTAGCGCCCTCTAGCAGGCTGGATGAACATAAAACTTTCAATACAGTGAGAATTATTGCACCCTATTGAGGTATTTCACCTGATGTCACAGGGTCACATGACGCCGCGGTGTCTGCCATTTTGAACGTCAAGCTAGCTAATGTCAACAACAGTAGCTGGTATGTTACTGTAGCAATGTTTACATTCAGTCATTTGGATGACTGTTAAAACCTTTCAGTCTCAAGTTTTTCCTTTACTGGATTTACTAGTTTACTGAGCTAGCGCGCGCCGGCCGCCGGGGAGCTAGCGCGCGCCGGCCGCCGGGGAGCTAGCGCGCGCCGGCCGCCGGGGAGCTAGCGCGCGCCGGCCGCCGGGGAGCTAGCGCGCGCCGGCCGCCGGGGAGCTAGCGCGCGCCGGCCGCCGGGGAGCTAGCGCGCGCCGGCTGCCGGGGAGCTAGCACGCGCTAGCTCCCAGCTTGCCCGAGCGCGCTAGCTCAGTAAACTAGTAAATCCAGTAAAGGAAAAACTTGAGACTGAAAGGTTTTAACAGTCATCCAAATGACTGAACGTAAACATTGCTACAGTAACATACCAGCTACTGTTGTTGACATTAGCTAGTGCTAACAGCTAGCTGCTAGTGCACTGCTACAACTACACCGACCCTAATAATACAGTTCTTGGTCATTGCCTGGTAACAGCAAATTTATAACGGGCCATGTCTCAACAGACTAAGAAGTTATTTCAATGACATTTAATAACATTTTGTTTATCCTGAGGACCGAAAGTAAATGAAAATGTGAACAAACCTTAGCTGTAATAAGATGGCGACCACCGGCTCCAGGGACGACCCGCTGATGTAGGCATGTTACCCAACTTGACACAAAATATTTTTAGGCATCCAAACTCTTATACGCTTTCAGATCAATACCTGTGTATGGCGATGGGTTTTTAATGACATAGGTATACAGATCATGTGGGCCGAAGTCAGGTAAAGATGAGGGCTTCGTGTACTTCCGTACGTCAGTGAGCAATCCTGGTGGAAGCAGGTAAACATCGTTCTCTAAGCCTGCTAACCTCAATTTTTGCAAATACCTCTCCCTCTGCTCGCCCTGTAAATGCCCTACGTTGCTGGATAGTGAAGGTGTTTTCTGCATCTCGCTCCTTTTTCTTTTATGTTTTTCGTTTGTCGCCTTCCTCGCATTCAAACTGATTCGAGCCGTGCCGTCCAAAATTGCAGCATCACATGACTTGGTCACGTGGGTGAAATACCTCAATATAGTGGACTCATAGTATCCCATAATGCATTATGAAAAGTAGTGTACAACCGATGTTCACTAACCAAGCAATGTATACCATCATGCATTTCAGTTGCGCTGAAAGGAAAAAAAAAAGTGTGTTGGGTGTGAATGGAAGAGAAACATTATAAATGGACATTCAAGTACAATTAAAAACAGTAAGAGAATAGAAAATAAGCTAAAATAGAATAAGATAGATAAAATGCAAGAATAAAATTTACAGTGCAGCGTGATGAATGAATCAAAAGCCTCAAATTTGATTTTATAAAAGGAGAAGAAAGAGTTCAGCCTTGATTTAAAAGAACTGAAAGATGCAGCAGACAGTACTTTATATTTATTAATGTAGGAAATACACTCAGCATAATGTGTTTATCAAAAAAAAAATACATGCATGTATTTATTATTTTGAAAACGCACTAGCTGACTGATCTGGCACATTTTAATTGTGCAACAGTAATGACGCAAATAACGGTGCAGCGGAATAGTATCCAAAAATTTTTTTTTTTCATTTTACCAATGAGCTCACTATATAGTCCTCTATATAGAATTCCCTAGATAGTGAGTAGGGAGTAGTGAATGAGTGAGTGATTTCAGACACAAGTCCTGACTGCAACACTACTAAGCAAGCAACATGAAAACCAAGAAGCACTCCAAACAGGTCAGAGACAAAATTGTGGAGAAGTATAGATCAGTGTTGGGTTATATAAACATATATCCCAAACTTTGAATATCCCATGGAGCACCATTAAATCAATTATAGCAAAATGGAAAGAATATGGCACCACTACAAACCTGACAAGAGGAGGTCACCCACCAAAACTCACAGACCGGGCAAGGAGGGCATTAATCAGAGATGCAATGAAGACACCAAAGATAACACTGAAGGAGCTGCAAAGATCCATAGTGGAGATGGGAGTATCTGTCCATAGGACCACTTTAAGCCATACGCTCCACAGAGTGGGGCTTTATAGAAGAGTAACCAGAAAAAAAAGAAAAAAAATTGCTTAAAGAAAAAAAATAAGAAAACATGTTTGGAGTTTGCCCAACAGCATCTGGCAGACTACCTAAACACATGGAATAAAATTCTCTGGTCAGATGAGACTAAAATCGAACTTTTTAGCCATCGTGGGAAATGCCATGTGTGGCGCAAACCCAACACTTCCCATCATCCTGAGAGCACCATTCCTACAGTGAAGCATGGTGGTGGCAGCATCATGCTGTTTTTTTTCCTCCAATCTGCAGGGGCAGGAAAGCTGATCAGGATTGAAGGAAAGATGTAAATACAGGACAATTCTGGAGAAAAACCTGTTTGAGTCAACCAGAGGTTTGAGATTGGGATGAAGGTTCACATTCCAGCAGGACAATGACCCTAAACAGACTGCTAAAGCTACACTGGAGTGGTTTAAAGGGAGACATTTAAATATCTTGGAATTACCTAGTCAAAGTCCAGCCCTCAGAATCTGTGACATAACTTGATTGCTGTACACTAACGCAATCCATCTAACTTGAATGAGTTGGAGTAGTTTTGCCTTGAGGAATGGGCAAAAATCCCAGTGGCTAAGTGTGATAAGTTAATAGAGACATATCCCAAGAGATTTGCAGCTGTAATTGCAGCAAAAGGTGGCTCTACAAAGTATTGACTTTAGGGGGTGAATATGCACGCTCCAGATTTCTGTTTTTTTCATCTTAATTATTGTTTGTGTCACAATAAAAATAATAATTTTTCACCTTTAAAATGGTCGGCATGTTGTGTAAATCAAATGGTGCTAAGCCCCCCAAAATCCATTTTAATTCCAGCTTGTAATGCGACAAAACAGGACAAACACCAAGGGGATGAATACTTTTGCAAGACACTGCACAAAGCAAAAACTTAAAATACCTATGTATTTTGTCAAAGTCCCTCTCATTCCAGAATCTGGTCTTCCCAGGCAGTCTCCTGTCCCAGTACTAACCAAATCTTTAAGGCGTATGGGTGTGGCACCGATTTCCATTTCAATAGCCTTCGGCCTCTCGCCTATAGAGGATGTGCAGTCACGTGACCCGTCCGTGTTTACTCCGCCATATTGGACGGCTTCAGGATTGTTTACCTTGCGCGAGCGTAATGGATCCAGGGAGTAATCCCCAAGAAAATTCGGAAAATACCCCATCTACATCGCTCAATAACTTGTATAAGTTTGTTCAGCATCTTGAAGGTGACGTGAGGCAGCGTTACGTGGAAAAGTGTTCCAGGTTGGGGATTGCAGATCTGTACAACTTGCCGCAATCCTTGTTCAGGGAAATTCGGAGCTGCGGTGCCGGCGATTTGCCCGATCTGGCCTACCACAACATTTACAATTTTCTTGTTAATCGTGAATCGTGTTACACTGGCAAAGCCCTCAAAACTTACAAGAGCCTGGAAGCTTATAAATATTTTGTTGCGGGATGGGTATCCCCACTATACCTCTGGAAGGTTCCGAAGAAGAATGTCTACTTGATAACCTCACGGGTAAGTGGCATTAAGACGTTTATCATAAAGAGACTATGCAGGACATTTTATCGTAAGAATGTTTGAAATCTAAACTCAGTTCCAGATAATGACAGGGTTGTAAATATGTATGTTTTTGTCTGAAAAAAAATATCACAAATCACCGACTATGCAGTTATCATTCAATCCGAAAATCAACTTAACAGATGTACTAGGAGTATTGAATTAGAAGATTACACCTACCTGATATGAAGTGTTCACTACAAATTCGGCTGGTAGAACTGGGGTACCAGTTTTCTCTTCGCACAGCGGACACCCATTTTGCGCGTCTCTCCTCGTCTGCGGGGAATCTATAAAATGACAGGCCCTCCTTTTGGCCCTGTCTATTGGTACAACCAAATGCTGAACAAGATATAACCATTCTCGAAAAATCTACTCCCACACACTTGATAATTAGAACGGGTTCGTCTAAGTTCTATGCACGGCCATGCTGTCCAAGATGGCAAATAAACAAATATCATGTGGCCTCGTGACGTCATGTGCACGCTGTCTATACAGCTAGGGTTAGAGTGGGGGGGCTAGTCTTCTGGTAACCGCGAGAGTTTGACTTCCCCACTCACATCTGTATTGCGGTGTGCCTTGCTAGACAGTAGTAGGTATCATTTTTATGATGGTCTTTTGTATAACCCAACCACAAGTTGAACTCGTGATCTCCCAGTCGAGAGGCAGACATGCTAACCACTAGGCCAGCTCACCATCAGTCATGTATTTGTAATCTAAGCATATTTAATTTCAGCATACATTCTCACTTTTTTTTCTTTTTAATTTCAATTTGTCCTTTATTTTGTAACTAAAAATGTTTTCTGCCGTTTAAAGGAGTGGGGAAGGGAAACAACAATGTTTTGGCTGAAATTGGTTTTATTATCTCTGTAGTATATAAACATTTGGTAAAACCATATGTTATGACAGCAGATGTAGATAAGACAATCTAGACTTTTCAAATTTCAGTATATCAAATTATTGTAAATTATGAGCTATATGCATTTTTGTAGTTATAGCAACCCTTATTGGCCAGTTGTTATGAAATGTGAGGGGTGCCCAAAGAGTATCCTACTGACTATATATTGTAAAGTTAGTAGAAATTTGACTTTGCTTTCAGAAGATGTCTCTTTTAGTCTATACATGCAATGGTTTAAAGTTTTATTGGTCTGCAGCAGTTTTGGCCAATCACATTTGTTTGATATGTTTTTTTTTTCTTCCTCAACAAAATCTTCTTGACTTGCGGGATGTCTCTTCCCTAGGAGTAGTTTAAAAAAGAAGGATTTTTTGTGGCAGAAGATCACAGAAAATATATCAGCCAAAAGTAATTAAACCAGATGGAAAAATGATGGAGGACTGAGGAATTCTGCTGATATAACAAGTTTTATTTTATTCCCTACAGATGTGAAAATATAAACCAAAAGGCAAATTAATTTATTATACCACCCCTTTCTGGTGGACATGGGTCATTTAATTTGCCACGGTAGGGGGTGGGATATGGGACCTTACCACCAAATTTGGCAGCAATATTTCAATGGTAACCTTGACCTATAGCTGTGTGAGAAACTTGGGTTCTGCCTCATTAGAATTTATTGACATCTGGTGGCCATATTAGTGCATTTCAAACAATTAGAATATTTGTGAAAAAGTTATTTTTTTTTGTAATTTAATTCAAAAAGGTAAACTTTCTTATATTCTACATTCATTACACATAAAGTGAAATATTTCAAGCATTTTTTATTTTAATTTTGATGATTATGGCTTTATAGCTTATGAAAAGCAGAAATCCAGTATCTCAAATTATTAGACTATTTCCTAAGATTTATCAAAAAAGGATTTACAATACAGAAATGTCCAACTTCTGAAAAGTATATTCATTTATACACTCAATACTTGGTTGGGGCTCCTTTACCGTGAATTACTGCATCAATGTGACATGGCATGGAGGCAATCAGCCTGTGGCACTGCCGAGGTGTTATTGAAACCCAGGTTGCTTTGTGAGCAGCCTTCAGCTTGTCTGTCTTTTTGGGTTGGGTGTTTTTCATCTTCCTCTTGACAATACCCCATAGATTTTCTATGGAGTTTAGATCCAGCGAGTTGGCTGACCAATCAAGCACAGTAATATCCTGGTCAGCAAACCATTTGGTAGTAGTTCTGGCACTGTGGGCCGGTGCTAAGTCCTGCTAGAAAAAGGAAATCTACATCTCCATAAAGCTTGTCAGCAGAGGGAAGCATGGAGTGTTCTAAAATCTTATGGTAGATGGTTGCGTTGACTTTGGACTTGATAAAACACAGTGGACCAACACCAGCAGATGACCTGGCACTCCAA
Source organism: Neoarius graeffei (assembly GCF_027579695.1). Taxonomy (NCBI): domain Eukaryota; kingdom Metazoa; phylum Chordata; class Actinopteri; order Siluriformes; family Ariidae; genus Neoarius; species Neoarius graeffei. Next base: position 41,118,391 of record NC_083587.1, on the reverse strand, counting down.
ATCATCACAGACTCTGGAAACTTCACACTGGACTTCAAACACCTTGGATTCTTTACCTCTCCACTCTTTCTCCAGACTCTAGGACCTTGATTTCCAAATGAAATGCAAAATTGACTTTCATCTGAAAAGAGGACTTTGGACCACTGAGCAACAGTCCAGTTCTTTCTCTCAGCCCAGGTAAGACATTCAGGAGTGGCTTGATATTAGGAATACAACAGTTGTAGCCCCTTTCCTGAAGACATCTGTGTGTGATGGTTCTTGATGCACTGACACCAACCTCAGTCCACTCCTTGTGAAGCTCTCCCAACTTCTTGAATCAGCTTTTCTTGATAGTCCTCTCAAGGCTGTGGTCATCTCTGTTGCTTGTACAACTTTTCCTGCCAGGCTTTTCAGCAATGACCTTCTGTGGCTGACCCTCCTTGTAGACGGTGTTGATGATCATCTTCTTAACAACTGTCAAGTCAGCAATCTTCCCCATGATTGTGATTGTGTGTACTGAACTAGACCAGCAGATGCACAGTATTTATACTGCTTATTCAAACTCAAAATTAAATACTATCATATTTTAAAATGGTTTTTTTCTTTCTTTTGTGTTGTTGGCTATAATGCATTATGGGGCTACAGCATAATACATAAGTGCATTTCACCGGCTTTGTACCTGTCCTCTGCACAATGACAAAGTTGAATCTAATAATTATTAAAATAGAAAAATGTTTGAAACATTTTAATTTACATGTAAGGAGTCTAAAATATATTACATTTACACTTCTTAAATAATTGATGGAAAATATTGAACTTTTTCACAATATTCTAATTGTTTGAGATGCAGTAATATAGTTTGTCAACTGTCAACATGCACACTCTGCTGAGCAGTTTGATACCAAAATTGTAAAGATGGGACAAAAATCTGGTGGCACGGTGATGTAGTGGTTAGCACTGTCACCTCACAGCACGAAGGTTCTGTGTTCAAGCCCAGTGGCCGATCGGGGCCTTTCTGTGTGGAATTTGCATGTGCTCTCTGGGTGCTCCGGTTTCCCCCACAGTCCAAAGACATGCAGGTTAGGCTAATTGGTGGCTTTAAATTGACCCTAGGTATGAATGTATGTTTGTCTCCATGTGTCAGCCCTGCGATGACCTGGTGACTTGTCCAGGGTGTACCCTGCCTCTTGCCCATAGTCAGCTGGGATAGGCTCCAGCTTGCCCACAACCTGCACAGGATAAGTGGTTATGGATAATGGATAAATGGAAGGACAAAAATCCAAGGACAAGTTCTCAAAAGTAGATTTTGCATATTAAGCAAATTCACAAAATTGTGAGTGGGCAGATCTAAATGGACTGTCTTTGTTTGGGAGAACCTAAGTAATAAATTGACAAACTAATTTTCACTGTTGGACATATGACATGAGTTATGAGCCAAAACATAAAACACTTTGCTTTAGTGCCACCATTAGGTGACCCGTTTGGGCTCATCTCTTTTGTGTGTGTTGTGAGAGGGAGTACTATCTAGTGTCCAAGTTTCGGTCTGTAGGACCTACGGTTTGGTCTGCACGATCAGTGTTGGTGGAGAAAAATGAGAAATAGAAGAAGAAGAATGTGACCTGCTTGGCCCCCAAGTATAGCCATAAGTACCAATCTGTGGGGGCCAAGAACCACATGCAGATTGCACCACAAGCAGCTAGTTCTCACCAAGTTGCATAGAACACTAAAGCAACCATAGATGTACAGACTAAAAATTTTGTGACTGCAGCTTAAGGCTACAACTGTAATGTGAGTGCTGCAATGTGATTGGCTGAAGGCCAGCATGTTGTGGCTTTTTTTTTTTTAAATAAAGTATCCTCGTCAACAGTAAGTAGAAATCCAGTCACAGATTACAAGTTGTAGCTTGATTCAATTCACTTTCTTAGAAACGTTTATTTGAATCTTGCCCCTTCTAAAATCTGTAAGGGGAATTCTGTTTTCTTCATACAACAATTGTATTATGGTCGTGTATCATGAAAAAAGTGGAAAAAAACCCCAAACCTTTGTTTAATTAATTAAACCACTGCAGGGAGTCCACTCAGAACTAGGATTGGTCCAGTTACCGGTCATTTACCATTACCAGTAAATGAGACATTTGAAATGGTACGGTATCATCATTTTACACATTTTGGTAGTTAACATTACTGCATTTCACTGCTTTTTTTTCATGATACTTTAAAATGTGCCTTTAAGAGTTTGCTCTTTTGTTTGCCTTTTAAACTGGCAGCTCATGGGTGTGATGTGTCAAACACTAATAGTAGAAGAGCTCTCTCTCTGACCAGTGTCCATACCCAACTGGTTCGAGTTATCGAGCTACATTTGGGAAGATGGTATGGATTCAGCAATTGCTGAACAAACTAGTGACATTAGATTTCTGAAACTTGTTGAGAAACAAGGCTTTCTGAGTGAGATATGGTGATATTTTGCTTTCAGGGCAAGTGATAGTGGAGAGGTGGAGTCCCCTTTTACCCTGTTGTTGAAATGGTATGTCAAGTCATGTGTGGCGGGAGGAGGCAAAACATCTAACCTGATGAAACATTAAATGCATGTACATCCCAATTTGAACAAAGAATTCCAGGAATGGAAGGTGCGCATGATCACAAATTGAAAATGATTGTCTCATTGATATGTACCAAACTTTGTCCATAGTTAGCATATTCACAATATTTCCCATTCTGAATCTAGCTAACAAACTAGTTCACTTGTAAAGTAAGTTTAGCTGACCTAATGGGGCTCACTGGTGCCCAGCCACTGTGGTAATAATACTAAGGCTGCCGTTTGTCTTCTTGGGCTACGTCCACGTTAATACATTTTTAGTTTTAAAATGCATCAGTTTTGCTACATTTACGCTTGGCGTCCACACAACTCCAGAGTTTTCAAGCCCTAAAATGGAGACTTTTGTGAGCACTGTTGGCTCCGTTTCAGGCTTGTAGTCCTGGACTCGAGCCTGACTCCTGCCCTAATTTTAAGGACTCCTGACTTGACTTAGACTTGAGCACTGATGACTTGGACTCGGACTTGTGCATTGACTGCATTCGGACTTGGAGACGAGGACTCTGTTTTTTTTTTCTTTATTTTTTGTAACATGCCATAATAATTTGGCATAAGATATTTATATCGACATTAATTTTGTACTAATTTCATGCAAGAGTGTCACACCTACATGCCTTGGCGCATGCATCAGATAGACTCTCGGGCACATTCTGGACAGCGCGCGCACCAAGCGGACTCTTACGCGCGTGCTGTAAACAACTCGCACCTGCACAAGGTTAAGGTGCAGTCAGTGTGCCAATATAAAAAGTGTGAAAACGTACTTACTTTGTGAAGTATTGAGTTGTGTTGCTGACACATTATTGAGCCTTATTTCCTTGTTTGGTTTCCTGATCCCTGACTTCCTTTTTTTCGTCTTTTGATTCCGCCTAGTCTCCGATAGCCTGTTTGTGCCTCGCTTAACCTATTGCTTGTTTTACGATTTTGCCTGCCATTCTGGATTGTTTACTTATCTTCACTTGTATTAATAAACACACCTTCTGCATTTACATCCATCCCCCAACCATCTCTGACAGAATACTTCGCACTCCCTGACAAAGCGAATGCACATTCACCTCTTCATACATCATGTTCAGGAACAAACTAATGTTAATGGCACTAAAACAGCCACTGTCAAATGGTGCGGTTGGAATCTTGTTCTCGGATCAATAATGGACTCCACTTGGACTCAACTCTGATAAACAGTGGACTCGACTGGAAATTTTTTTTAATGACTTGGACTTGACTCAGACTTGAACACTGGGGACTCGAGACTGGACTCAGACTTGAGGTTTAGTGACTCAACTACAACACTGCTCTGTTTTAGTTTGAAAACTCTGGTGTAGCATTTTGGTGTACAACCCCGATTCCAAAAAAGTTGGGACAAAGTACAAATTGTAAATAAAAACGGAATGCAATAATGTACAAATCTCAAAAACTGATATTGTATTCACAATAGAACATAGACAACATATCAAATGTCGAAAGTGAGACATTTTGAAATTTCATGCCAAATATTGGCTCATTTGAAATTTGCAACACATCTCAAAAAAGTTGGGACAGGGGCAATAAGAGGCTGGAAAAGTTAAAGGTACAAAAAAGAAACAGCTGGAGGACCAAATTGCAACTCATTAGGTCAATTGGCAATAGGTCATTAACATGACTGGGTATAAAAAGAGCATCTTGGAGTGGCAGCGGCTCTCAGAAGTAAAGATGGGAAGAGGATCACCAATCCCCCTAATTCTGCGCCGACAAATAGTGGAGCAATATCAGAAAGGAGTTCGACAGTGTAAAATTGCAAAGAGTTTGAACATATCATCTACAGTGCATAATATCATCAAAAGATTCAGAGAATCTGGAAGAATCTCTGTGCGTAAGGGTCAAGGCCGGAAAACCATACTGGGTGCCCGTGATCTTTGGGCCCTTAGACGGCACTGCATCACATACAGGCATGCTTCTGATTGGAAATCACAAAATGGGCTCAGGAATATTTCCAGAGAACATTATCTGTGAACACAATTCACCGTGCCATCCGCCGTTGCCAGCTAAAACTCTGTAGTTCAAAGAAGAAGCTGTATCTAAACATGATCCAGAAGCGCAGACGTCTTCTCTGGGCCAAGGCTCATTTAAAATGGACTGTGGCAAAGTGGAAAACTGTTCTGTGGTCAGACACATCAAAATTTGAAGTTCTTTATGGAAATCAGGGACGCCATGTCATTTGGACTAAAGAGGAGAAGGACGACCCAAGTTGTTATCAGTGCTCAGTTCAGAAGCCTGCATCTCTGATGGTATGGGGTTGCATTAGTGCGTGTGGCATGGGCAGCTTACACATCTGGAAAGACACCATCAATGCTGAAAGGTATACCCAGGTTCTAGAGCAACATATGCTCCCATCCAGACGATGTCTCTTTCAGGGAAGACCTTGCATTTTCCAACATGACAATGCCAAACCACATACTGCATCAATTACAGCATCATGGCTGTGTAGAAGAAGGGTCTGGGTACTGAACTGGCCAGCCTGCAGTTCAGATCTTTCACCCATAGAAAACATTTGGTGCATCATAAAACGGAAGATACAACAAAAAAGACCTAAGACAGTTGAGCAACTAGAATCCTACATTAGACAAGAATGGATTAACATTCCTATCCCTAAACTTGAGCAACTTGTCTCCTCAGTCCCCAGACGTTTACAGACTGTTGTAAAGAGAAAAGGGGATGTCTCACAGTGGTAAACATGGCCTTGTCCCAACTTTGAGATGTGTTGTCATGAAATTTAAAATTACCTAATTTTTCTCTTTAAATGATACATTTTCTCAGTTTAAACATTTGATATGTCATCTATGTTCTATTCTGAATAAAATATGGAATTTCGAAACTTCCACATCCTTGCATTCCGTTTTTATTCACAATTTGTACTTTGTCCCGACATTTTTGGAATCGGGGTTGTAGATGGACAAAAACGGAGCTGTTTGGAAACAGTGATGCAGACAACCATGTTTGCATCCTGATTGAGTCTTATCAATCATGATGTATCCTTTCTTGAGTCGTAACGCTCTTATCACGTGACCCTTTCCCGGAAGAAAACAAATGGCATCATCTGTTTATACTGGCACGTGCATGCCCAGTGTATGTGAATGGTCAAGGGATATGTGTTTTCAGGCGTGTTAGTATGGACAGAGATTATTTCTGATATGGTGCTACAACACTCATCTGGACGAATATTGTTTTCATTTTAAAACTGTTTTTTAAAACTAAAACATCTTAATGTGGACACAGCCTTAGCCTACTTAGCAGTCTACTCCTTAATTAATACTATTGTTTGGACTATTTTCTGGACTGTGACATTAATGAATTCATTAATGAAAGAATAACGAGGCTATAGAAATAACCTTGGTCAGGTGTTTGTAAATTGATCCTCCCAGTAAATCTTTGTTTCTACCCCTGTCATCCACAGACACACAGAAGCAGGAAGTCAATATCTTCACTCATTTAATGCAATCTTTAAACAATACAACTTTTATTTGTGATCAGTTTTTTTTATTGGAAAATGTATAATATATATATTCACATCATATGCATAATTTTTCCCCCTTTTTTTCACCCTCCCTACACAGTGAGTGCAAACAGACACAGAGTCACTTGTACATTTGCAAGGAGGTAACAATATTACAATATTAGAACCACTATATCCCTCCCACCCTCGCCAGACTCCCTATGGTGACTCCGTATGGCAACTCCCTATGAACCTCCCACCCAGGATCTCTCCCCCCAATAAAAATAAAACAGAAAAGTTAAGGTCGGCTGCGCTGCACCCTCTCTTTAACTAACTCGTGTGCTCCCTCCGAGGCCTGCAGAGTCTTGTGGCAGGCCCCGTGCACACGGGCCACGGACCACTCCATCAAGACAATTTCAAGAAATGAGTTGACCCACGGGCGGCATGGTGGTGTAGTGGTTAGCGCTGTCGCCTCACAGCAAGAAGGTCCGGGTTCGAGCCCCGTAGCCGGCGAGGGCCTTTCTGTGCGGAGTTTGCATGTTCTCCCCGTGTCCGCGTGGGTTTCCTCCGGGTGCTCCAGTTTCCCCCACAGTCCAAAGATATGCAGGTTAGGTTAACTGGCGACTCTAAATTGACCGTAGGTGTGAGTGTGAATGGTTGTCTGTGTCTGTGTGTCAGCCCTGTGATGACCTGGCGACTTGTCCAGGGTGTACCCCGCCTTTCGCCCGTAGTCAGCTGGGATAGGCTCCAGCTTGTCTGCGATCCTGTAGAACAGGATAAAGCGGCTAGAGATAATGAGATGAGTTGGCCCACTGCTGCCAAGCCAAGGAATGTGGCGGTTGCCACCTGAGGGCCAGTATTTTCTTGGCTGCAGTAAGACCGGCCCATAGAATGCATCTATGCCGCAGGGACAAATCTAAAGAAGAGTCATCATTAAGCAGAAGCAAGGCCGGGGAGACTGGAATCCTGATCTCCTGATCTAAAGTGAGGGAGAGTTCCTTCCAGAATCTAACCACGCCGGGGCACTCCCAATAGACATGCATGAATGACCCCTGGGCATTAAGTGGACAAAGATCATAATTTGGAGATGTGGTGATCTTCATAGAGTAGCACCTTCTGGGGGTGAGGTACACCTATGAACATACTAATTGATGGTTGGGGTTTTTGGATGTACCACTGAGATTTTTCCACACTGTGTCCCAGCAAATCTCTCTATCAGTTACTTCATTTAAATCTCTATTCCAAATGCCCTCTATTGGTAAAGGTATATAGGGTCCAGAAATTAATTTGTAAAATTTAGAAACCATCCCCCATGTAGGTCCTAATGAGGCAAGTGACTTACGTAGAGGGTGTGTGGGGAGTGCTGCTCCCCACGGGACACCGTATGCCTGCATAGCTGATCATAACTGCAGATAGAAGGCAAGGCAAGGCAAGTTTATTTATATTGCACATTTCATACACAATGGCAGTTCAATGTGCTTTACAGAAGTAAAAACAAAACAGTAAACAATAGAGAATAAAATTACATAAAATAATTTTATTTTTAATCTAATATATAATATTAAAAGAATTAAACAATTAATTAAAAGAATTAAAAGAAAATAATAAGAATTAAACAATAGTAGAAATAAAATAATAAAATGAAGTAGTAGTTCAAATAGGAGGAGAAAAAGAAAAAAAAGAAACCAGCAGAATAAAATAGAATAAAGTTAAAGTAAATTTGAAACATGCAGAGAAAGTAAAAATTATAAAAAAATGTAAAGAAGACAATATTAATTATTTAACAGAAAGCATCTGAAAACAGCTTGGTCTTTAACCTAGATTTGAAGCTGCCACCAGCAGGAGCATTTTTAATGTCCTCTGGCAGTTGGTTCCATAGCTGTACTGCATAGTAGCTAAAAGCTGCTTCACCATACTTTGTTTTAACAACTGGTTTTAATAGTAAATTTTTTTGTTTCGATCTGGTAGATCTGATTGGGTTAGGCCGCTGCAACATATCAGAGAGGTAATTGGGTCCTGTACCATTTAGAGATTTGTACACCAGCAGCAATGTTTTAAAGTCAATTCTGTAGCTTACTGGAAGCCAGTGAAGGGACCTTAGAATTGGAGTAATGTGCTCTGTTCTTTTTGTTCGTGTGAGAACCCTAGCCGCTGCATTTTGAACCAGCTGAAGTCGTTTGATGGTCTTTTTTGGCAGGCCTGTGAAAAGGCCATTGCAGTAATCAACCCTACTAGAGATGAAGGCATGTATTAGTTTTTCCAGATCATTTTTTGACACAAGTCCTCTTAGTTTGGAAATGTTTTCTAGGTGATAAAATGCTGTTTTAGTGATTGCTTTCATGTGACTGTCAAAGTTTAGCTCGCTGTCAATGAAAACACCAAGATTTTTAACCATTTCTTTAGTTTTAATCCCTTTTGTGTCAAGAATAGTGGTAATCCTGAGTCTTGATGAACCTGGAAGATCAAATTAATCTTGTAGATCTGTAAAAGCTCGTAAACCTATACAGATCTTTTAGTACATTCACTCCCCTATTCTTCCAATGCGGAAATGAAAAGGGCATATTACCAGTGAGAAGTGAGAAATTATTGAAAATCGGTGTGTGATTATGCCATTTATAATCTGTGCCAACATGCTTCATTGCAGTACGGTAAGATGTGAGTAGAAATGAAATAATAGGGCCTAATCGTAATTTGGCTTTTTTCAATGGTATGTTAGCATACACCAGGTCTTGCAACCTGTGAGGTAGTGCAAGATTCTCCTCAGTTGGTCTCCAGGAAACAGAGGAATTAGGGTTGAACCATGTAGATAGAGGGTGTAGCACCAGGGGCGCAGATAGGAAATTTGAACTGGGGGCGACTGAGCTGGCAGCAAATGATTCCATTTTGTGTATATATGTATGTGTGTGTGTGTGTGTGTGTGTGTGTGTGTATGTGTATATATATATATATATATATATATATATATATATATATATATATATATATATATAAAGATTTTTTTTTTACACACTACCGTTCAAAAGTTTGGGGTCACTTTGAAATGTCCTTATTTTTGAAAGAAAAGCACTGTTCTTTTCAATGAAGATCACTTTAAACTAATCAGAAATACACTCTATACATTGCTAATGTGGTAAATGACTATTCTAGCTGCAAATGTCTGGTTTTTGGTGCAATATCTACATAGGTGTATAGAGGCCCATTTCCAGCAACTATCACTCCAGTGTTCTAATGGTACAATGTGTTTGCTCATTGCCTCAGAAGGCTAATGGATGATTAGAAAACCCTTGTACAATCATGTTAGCACAGCTGAAAACAGTTTAGCTCTTTAGAGAAGCTATAAAACTGACCTTCCTTTGAGCAGATTGAGTTTCTGGAGCATCACATTTGTGGGGTCGATTAAATGCTCAAAATGGCCAGAAAAATGTCTTGACTATATTTTCTATTCATTTTACAACTTATGGTGGTAAATAAAAGTGTGACTTTTCATGGAAAACACAAAATTGTCTGGGTGACCCCAAACTTTTGAACGGTAGTGTGTATACATGTTATTTCACCTCCCTCACTGCCATCACCAGGAACTACCTGCAGGCCAGGACAATGATAACATTTTAACATAGCCTATGGAAATCCAAAGTTTACACGTTATCATCACGCACAGAAATTGCAAAACTGCAAAACTAGTTTTAAAACCGCTAAGTTCCAACTGTTAAACATAGCGAGAGGCTGGGCTACATGTGTGTGTGTAAAGTGTAAACCAGTGCATCCTGACTTTCTAACTATGCCTGTGTGTTGCGTGAGCGGCAGTCAGTCAACAACTCTTCGCAAAGTTTCCTTATGAAACAATATGCTCGCTGAAATTATGGCAGGGAACGCCAGATTAAACATTAAAACTGCCTTCTGAGCACTGTATCTACAGGCTACCACCGAAAGGAGGCTACCAGAAAGGCATCACTCCGTACGATTTTACTTTCACTACGACATTACTTTGAACAGACTATCAAAAAATTGCAAGGTGATATGATAAAGTAAGGCACAGTTTACTTACAGTCTTTTTTTTTTTTTTTGAAAAAACGATGCAATCGTTTTCTGCCTTTTGGCACCCTTCATCATGCCGTGTTGGGGTCCTGAACTAGGAGGAGCTGTCCCCGATATGCCTGTCAAACTTGTTGTGGGTAACCATAGCAACCAAGCTTGAACTCGCAACCTGTGCAGTCTGCGCAGTTGCAACTATGTATGTACTGCTGTGCACCTCAATAAACCGAATGGTAATTAGTCTTTTGATTTTTCCATGAGGTTTGCCTTATTCTAAGAAAGACAGCATAGACGTTTTTTCCTCCCTATAAGTGGGGGGGACCGAACGAGGTGAATTTAAATCTGGGTGGGACGAATCCCCCCTGTCCCCCCCTCTATCTGCGCCCGTGTGTAGCACATAAGACCAGAAGTAGATTTTAAAATCTGGCAGAGCCAGCCCCCCCTTGTGTCTTGTCTCGCTGGAGAGTTGTAAGTTTTAGGCGTGGTCTCTTTCCTTTCCATATGAATTTAGAAACTAATCATTGAAGTTTATCCCAATAGCCCAAAGGGGGAGCAAGAGGGATCATAGAGGAGTAAAAATTAACACAAGGGAGTATATCCATTTTAACTATTGCTATTCGGGCTTGAAGTGAATTTGGGATATTTGACCAGTGCTCGAAGTCCTTCTCCATCTGACTGTATATACCTTGAAAATTTTTTATTACAATGGATGACGTGGAGGGAAAAATTTCAACTCCGAGATATTTTAAGCTTTTAACTATTGGTATTTAGGAGGGCAGGGGAACTTGGAGTGCAGCTGAGTTTAAATGCATCAGTGCTGACTTTGTCCAGTTAATTTTGTATCCAGAAAGTGAGCTGAATGAATTAAAAGAGGAAAGCAAATGTGGGATTGAGGAGCCAGCACTGCCCACGTAAAGGAGGATGCCATCAGCGTACAAGGATATATGATGCTCTGTGTTACAAAAAGTGATGGGATGTACTGATGGATGTTGTCTTATTTTCTGCACCAGTGGCTCAAGAGAAAGAGCAAAAAGTAGGGGTGAAAGGGGGCAGCCCGGCGAGTGCCCCTAGATATTGGAAACTGGGCAGAGCAGATGCGGTCTGTGCCGACCATTGCTGAGGGATTTGCGTATAAGACCTTTTATCATATTAATAAAATGCATACCTAGCCCAAATTTGTCCAACGTGGCCCAGAGATATTCCCATTCTAACCAGCTGAATGCTTTTTCAGCATCCAGCGATAGAACCGAGCAAGGGGGATCAATACTATTAGCTGCATGAATGATGTGTAACAAGTGATGCACATTATCTGATGCTAGGTGAGTTTTAATAAACCCGGTTTGGTCATTGTGTATAAGTTTTGTAAGATGTACCTCCAAACGGGTTGCAAGCACTTTAACATATAGTTTAACATCCCCATTTAGGAGGGAGAGAGAGGTCTGTAATTACCGCATTTAGTCAAATCTTTGTTTGGTTTGGGCAGGACTGTGATTATAGCTGTGTTAGTGCTGCAATTAAATGCACCCTTATCAATGGCTGTATTAATCATGTCCAATAGTGGTTTACCCAGTACATCCCAGAAAGTAAGGTATAGCTCAGGTGGGATTCCATCCCACCCTGGGGACTTGCCCTTTTTCATATTAACCAGAGCCTTCCTCAACTCTTCTAGAGAAATGGGGGTATTGAGTGATTCTGATTCACTGTCAGATAGAGAAGGTGGATCGAGTTCCTGGAAAAAATCTGTACACGCATCCGTATCAAGAGAGCTTTCTGAATTATAAAGAGATGAGTAGAAAGATTTAAATTCAGAATTAATATCAGGTGGGCTGCTCAAGGTGCGAAGAGGTGTTTTAATGGCTGTGATATTTGAGTATTTTTCATGGTTTTTCAGTCTTAAAGCTAAAAGGTGCCTTGGCCTGGCACCATTGAAATAATATGTTCTTCTGGTCCTGTGCATTAAGAACTCCGCCCTACGTCTTAACAAAGAGTTCAACTCAGTTCTTGTCACAACTGTTCTGCCTTGTAATGTCTCAGAATATGTGGCTTGTTGTTGTGCCTCTAGGTGAGTGAGAGCATTCTCCAGTTCAATTATCTTGTTGAGTCTACTCTTATTAAGGTGGGATGAGAATGAGATTGAGGAGTCCCTAATACAGCCTTTTATAGTGTCCCATAAAAATCTAGGATCATCTACTGAGCCTGCATTAACATCTATGAAGGTGTTTAACTTTTCTTTGAGAAAAGTGCAAAAATCTCCATTTTTGAGAAGTGAAACATTGCACCGCCAACGTGGAGCTCCAGGGGGTGTACCTAGGAGTGTAAAGCACACTGCAACAATGCTATGATCTGATAGAGAACAAGGCTTGATTACAACATCATGTATTTCAGAAAGGGAAGCAGATGAGGTTAATATTTAATCTATTCTGGAGAAACTCTGATGTCTTGCTGAATAAAAGGTGTATTGTTTAGATGTGGGGTTGATAGTGCGGTAAAGGTCCGTTAAGCTAAGTGCTGACAGAAAGTTCTGAAAGTCTCTTGATACTTATAGCTGTGTGGCTGTGGAGCGCTGAACAGATTTATCCAATATCACATTTGCATTACAGTTCATGTCTGCACCAAGGATAAGCGAGAAGTCTTGAAGATGCAATAAGACTGCTGTTAAGTTGGGGAAAAAACTCTGGTTCATATTGGGATGGAGCATAAACTGAAATAAAAGCAAATTTGCACCCAGATATAATAGTCTTAATATAAGAAATCATACCATCCTCACTACCAAAATGTCCAAGTATAGTTATTGAGAGGTTACATCTCAGAACTATTAACGAACCCCTAGTTTTGGTGTCCAGTGATGTTGAGGCAGCCACATAATAATGTTTGTTTGAAAAGCGGTGGGCATCTATAGTTCTTAAGTGGGACTCTTGTATAAAGGCAACATCCACATGTTGTCTGCGTAAGAGGTCTAAGCAGGCTGTACGCTTAATTTGACCATTCAGCCCATTTACATTCCAGCTGATTACATGCATACTACTCATAATAACTAATAGTGCCTAGTACAACCCCGATTCCAAAAAAGTTGGGACAAAGTGCAAACTGTAAATAAAAACGGAATGCAATGATGTGGAAGTTTCAAAATTCCATATTTTATTCAGAATAGAACATAGATGACATATCAAATGTTTAAACTAAGAAAATGTATCATTTAAAGAGAAAAATTAGGTGATTTTAAATTTCATGACAACAACACATCTCAAAAAAGTTGGGACAAGGCCATGTTTACCACTGTGAGACATCCCCTTTTCTCTTTACAACAGTCTGTAAACGTCTGGGGACTGAGGAGACAAGTTACTCAAGTTTAGGGATAGGAATGTTAACCCATTCTTGTCTAATGTAGGATTCTAGTTGCTCAACTGTCTTAGGTCTTTTTTGTTGTATCTTCCGTTTTATGATGCGCCAAATGTTTTCTATGGGTGAAAGATCTGGACTGCAGGCTGGCCAGTTCAGTACCCGGACCCTTCTTCTACGCAGCCATGATGCTGTAATTGATGCAGTATGTGGTTTGGCATTGTCATGTTGGAAAATGCAAGGTCTTCCCTGAAAGAGACGTCGTCTGGATGGGAGCATATGTTGCTCTAGAACCTGGATATACCTTTCAGCATTGATGGTGTCTTTCCAGATGTGTAAGCTGCCCATGCCACACGCAATAATGCAACCCCATACCATCAGAGATGCAGGCTTCTGAACTGAGCGCTGATAACAACTTGGGTCGTTCTTCTCCTCTTTAGTCCGAATGACACGGCGTCCCTGATTTCCATAAAGAACTTCAAATTTTGATTCGTCTGACCACAGAACAGTTTTCCACTTTGCCACAGTCCATTTTAAATGAGCCTTGGCCCAGAGAAGACATCTGCGCTTCTGGATCATGTTTCGATACGGCTTCTTCTTTGAACTATAGAGTTTTAGCTGGCAACGGCGGATGGCACGGTGAATTGTGTTCACAGACAATGTTCACTGGAAATATTCCTGAGCCCATTTTGTGATTTCCAATACCGAAGCATGCCTGTATGTGATGCAGTGCCGTCTAAGGCCCCGAAGATCACGGGCACCCAGTATGGTTTTCCGGCCTTGACCCTTACGCACAGAGATTCTTCCAGATTCTCTGAATCTTTTGATGATATTATGCACTGTAGATGATGATATGTTCAAACTCTTTGCAATTTTACACTGTCGAACTCCTTTCTGATATTGCTCCACTATTTGTCGGCGCAGAATTAGGGGGATTGGTGATCCTCTTCCCATCTTTACTTCTGAGAGCCGCTGCCACTCCAAGATGCTTTTTTATACCCAGTCATGTTAATGACCTATTGCCAATTGACCTAATGAGTTGCAATTTGGTCCTCCAGCTGTTCCTTTTTTGTACCTTTAACTTTTCCAGCCTCTTATTGCCCCTGTCCCAACTTTTTTGAGATGTGTTGCTGTCATGAAATTTCAAATGAGCCAATATTTGGCATGAAATTTCAAAATGTCTCATTTTCGACATTTGATATGTTGTCTATGTTCTATTGTGAATACAATATCAGTTTTTGAGATTTGTAAATTATTGCATTCCGTTTTTATTTACAATTTTTACTTTGTCCCAACTTTTTTGGAATCGGGGTTGTATGTGCTGTGATACATATAAGATGCAGAGCGGAGAAACAACATACAGTGCAGCTGACTGACCAAAATATGAAATTAAAGTGCTGAGAGAGATCCATCCCACCCCAAAACCCCAGTCGCCATGAACCCGCCACTCTCCGAAGAACGAGAGAGGGCATGAAAACAAAAACCCACACAAAAAAAAATTTTGACTCCTCCTGGGGAGTCTAACTTCCCCCCACAAGTTGGACCTGTGATCCTCGAGCGGCGTGTTCCTTCCCAGCGCGCGCGCAGGCACCCCCCCCATAACAGTTACAATTATATCATACCATAGTAACGATCATGACAATTGTAAATGAGCTACCCAGAATGTACAAACATACTGTAGGCTATATAGGTGCATATTAATGCTGAATACAAGTAGAACATGGTTGGTAAGATTTGTAATTTACAGTAGAGTTGGCAACATGCCAAGTCTATAAAACCAGCCTTTCTTCTTGAAAACAGAACCTGAGAGCTCAAACAAAAATCAAACAGGAGTCAACTAACAACAGCAACACTTAAGTCCCTAGCATTGTGCAGGATTATAAAATTGGCGTTTCTTATTACTAACTGAGCAAAGGAACAGAAACAAGAAAGAGGAATATAGCCTATATATTAAGCCAGCTTCACTCATTCAGAACGTGAAGAGCTAAAGCCCACTACATCCAAATATGTTTAGTTAGAACATAGGCAATACAGGGTCAAAGCATGTAAAGCCGGCTTTTATCATTGGAAAGAAAGTAAAACAAATCAATAAAGCAAAGTAAATAACCAAAAATCACCCAGTAGAAAATCAGTGAAAATGTCATTGCAGGCTATGCCTGGTAGTCCATGCCAGACATAGTGTCTGAGTTGTCTATTAGCCTACATGCAAAAGATTTAGCATTAAGCTAGCCAGCTGATTGGATTACCTGGGTAGTTGTAGACTATTCACCAAGAGAATTGATGAAATCCTTTACCTCCCCTGGGGTGTTGAAAAGATGGTTCACTCCTCCTTGCATCACCTTAAGCTTTGCAGGATAGAGGAGAAAGGTGCAAAAGTCCAGTTTCTGCAGAGCGTCCATTGTGTCGGAGAAGGCCAGCCTGCGCTTGAACGTGTGTAGGCTGTAGTCCGGGGTGAAACGGATGATTTTCCCCTCTAACTCCATGGTCGCAACACGTGCCACTTTCAGGATCTTGTCTCTGTCGGTGAAGCGCAGCAGCTTGAAGATGATGGTGCGAGGCACAGGTCTGCCATTTGTGTCTTCTTTCGGGGCACCTACGCGGTGTGCGCCCATAATTTCAACAGAGCCCAGGTTAGGAAACCACCGTGGGATGGCCACCGACAGGAAAGTAAGAACATGCGATGTTTCTGCATTCTCAGGGACTCTGCGCACACGTATGTTATCTCTGCATGACCTGTCCTCCATGTCGGCAATTCTGTCCTCCAGCTGGACATGCTTTGCTGCCAGTTTGCTCACCGACAAAGAGAGCCGTCTGTCCGCCTCCGCCATACGATTCTCGTCCTTCTCCATATAGTCCATACACTTCGAAATATCAGCCTGTATGGCAACCATATTGCCACGGAATACCATGGTCTGTGCATCCACCAGAGCCTATGTCTTGTTTGTCAGCTGAGACACCATGTCCTCCATGAGTGTGGGGATAGTCTCCTTGATAGTTTCTGCAACTGCTAGCTTAACTAGCTCAGCGAGCTCTGCGCTCTCGGCTAAACGAGCTGTTGTCAGCTGTTTGTCTTTTTTTTTGAGCTTGCTGCCATCTTGGTGTGCTCAAAACTTCCACAAAACAGAAAAATCGATCGAGAGCTTAAAAAGTAGTGTTGAGTATGAAAATAATGTTAAATATCGGGGGCTTCTGCGGAGCAATGAAGCAGAGCGACGAAACGAAGCTTCTACATCCCTCACGATGATCACGTGACTCACCAACAATACAACTTTTGATGTTTATTAATTTCATCAGTTTGCATGAACTTTATTTATTGCATTGGTGCCAAACTAGTACCATTATCATTCTACCATGCCAGGTACTGTACTAAAACCGAAATTTTGGAACGAAACCACCCCTACTCAGAACTGTGTGTTGTCAGTAAGTAAAGTAGGGTTTACAAAACAATTAGCCAGATCTTCAGTTAAACTTCTTCAATAAGGTGAACTATGGTTCTGTACACAGGGAACATTTAAAAACTGATGAACTTAACATTGCAAAAACAATGTGACACATTGATGTACAAATACTGCTTATTTTGCACTGTGGAAGGAAGCAATAGCATGTATTTCCCCTTTTTGTGTGAGACTTCTGGTTCGATTCTTTTAAATGTAGTCACATAACAAAAGAGAATTTTTGCTGTTGTTCTTACATGACATTACATCAACAACTGACGGTCGACATAGCGAGCGCCAATACTGGCTGCCCTGTTCCAATGTTTATGGTGTACACAAGGTCGGAGTTGTTGGCCATTTCTTGCAAAATAAGATCTATGCCACTTGACGCGAGTACATGGAGAACAATCAAGAGTTTGGGTATCGATAAGATAAAACCAAGTCATCGTGGCTGTAAAGGTGGCCGAAGGAAACGCATCGGAATTATATCTAGACCTCGCAAGATTGCCACTTATCCTACCATACATCATCCTGATATTTCATCTTTTAGGGACCATGCATTGGCAATTTCATCTCATCTCATTATCTCTAGCCGCTTTATCCTTCTACAGGGTCGCAGGCAAGCTGGAGCCTATCCCAGCTGACTATGGGCAAAAGGCGGGGTACACCCTGGACAAGTCGCCAGGTCATCACAGGGCTGACACATAGACACAGACAGCCATTCACACTCACATTAACACCTACGGTCAATTTAGAGTCACCAGTTAACCTAACCTGCATGTCTTTGGACTGTGGGGGAAACCGGAGCACCCGGAGGAAACCCACGCGGACACGGGGAGAACATGCAAACTCCGCACAGAAAGGCCCTCGCCGGCCCTGGGGCTCGAACCCAGGACCTTCTTGCTGTGAGGCGACAGCGCTAACCACTACACCACCGTGCCGCCCGGCAATTTCATCAAGAGCTATTAACATATGTGTGGCAACGGGGGCGTGGCCAAGCAGCAGTTTGTGAATGGAGGGCGGGGTTGGGGAAGGTAAGTGGCTAAGTCATTACACCTGGCGTCATTAATGTGTGTGGGTGTGTTTGTTTGTTTGTCACAGAGATTGAGCATAAAAGGAGGGGGAGAGCAGAGAAGAGGAGCTCCCCGACCCCAAGCATGTGTGTGACTGAATGAATGAATGAATGAATGAATGAAGCTGAAAAGCCAAAATAACAAAATAAAGTGTGTATGTGAACATCAACTCTCTCCTGCCGTGTTTCTGTGCTCCACCCACATCAGGAACTGTTACAGTGGTGCCAAAACCCAGGACGCACAGAAGCATGGCAGGCAAGAGTTGATGTTCACATACACACTTTATTTTGTTATTTTGGCTTTTCAGCTCTATTCATTCATTCATTCATTCATTCAGTCACACACATGGGGTCGGAGAGCGCCTCTTCTCTGCCCTCCCCCTCCTTTTATGCTCAATCCCTGTGACAAACAAACAAACACACCCACACACATTAATGACGTCAGGTGTAATGACTTAGCCACTTACCTTCCCCGACCCCGCCCTCCATTCACAAACTGTCGCTTGGCCACGCCCCCGTTGCCACAGTATGTCATTTAAATACCTGGTCAATTAATAACATCAATGCATGTCAAAGACTTTGTTGTGGACAGCAAAGTTGACATCATGGTTTTAACTGAGACTTGGCTTTATCCTGGCCCTGATTATATTGTGCGGGATATTTGACCTAATGGTTATTTGTTTACACATTGACCTAGGATCAGTTGTATTGGAGGTGGAGTTGGTGTATTGTATACCAGCTCTTTAAGACTGGAGAAACCTGAACCAAAATCTTTCAGATCCTTTGAATCTATGGAGTTGGTCATTTGCCCTAATTCCACATCTTCTAGAATTATTGTAGTATATCATCCTCCCTCTTCATCTTTTGTCATTATTTTTGGATGAATTTTCTTCCTTAATAGAGCATGTCAGCATTCTTCCTGGAAATGTCCTCATTACTGGTGATTTTAACATTCATGTTGACAATCTTACTAATAGTACTGCCAGCAAGTTTAATGGTCTCCTTGGTGCACTTAATCTTAAACAACATGTTTCCTTCGCTACCCATAAGGATGACAATATATTAGATCTGATTATTACCAGAAGCAATGACTTTTCTGTTGGGAATGTGTCTGCACTGGATCCTGCAATATCTGACCATTCTGCCATCTTTCTCAATTTGACTGTATCTAAACCACTGCTTTCACTGTGACTTGCTTTCCTAGTCATTGCTATCTCAACAAGCATCGACCATTCAGGAGCTCTGGAGTCAGTGTGATACCATGCTATCATTTTTGCTTTACAGTCATGCTTCTCTTCCGAGAAAGTCTGTTGTTATTCGACCATCTGCCCCATGGTACAACAAGGAAATCACTGAACATAAGAGATTTGAGGCAGAGATTTGAAAGATGATTGCGCAAATCCCCACTTGAAGTAGACCGTCAGATATGTCTTGACCAATGCAAATTGTTGAAAGATCTCATGTATTCCACCAAGAGGAAATACAAGTGCAGTCTTGCAACTGTGATATTACTCTGCTCTCATTAAAGAAGCTAGTAATGATCAAAAGGCTCTTTTTCACTTAATAGATTGTGCACTCTGTCGTAAGCCTGTGAAAGTCTATCCCATTGTGGCTTCAGCTGTTGAGCTTGCAAAGAATTTTGCCAAATTCTTTAGTGATGAGATCTAGGCTATCAGGAGTAGACTCCCATCTAAGGACTCCCAGTCGGATATTTTTTCAGCACTTGATAACACTGTTGACTGTCAGCTCAATGTCCTTGAACCAACTACTGTTGATGAAATATCAAAAAACATTGGCAAGGTCATGTCTAATTTATGCCTATTGGATTCCTTACCATTGAATCTCCTCAGTAAGTATCAATATGACATCTTGCCTGTGATCGTAACCATCATCAGTCTATCTCTGGACTGGAGACATCATATGTGCCCTCGTGCTTGAAGAAGGTAGAAGTTACTCTGTTATTGAAGAAACCACAGTTGGACCATGAGACTTTTTTGAACTTCCGACCAGTTTCCAACCTTCCTTTCTTATCCAAGGTCATAGAGAATATTGTGGCCATCCATTTGAACTCACACCTCCATGATAATGGCCTGTATGAACCCCTACAATCAGCATATACTGTAGACAATATCACACTTGTTCATGTGCAGAATGACATCCTATTGGTGTTGGACAACAACTGTTGTGTGGTGCTGTTGCTGTTAGACCTGTCAGCTGCCTTTGATACAATGGACCATCTTGTGCTACTCCACTGAATGTCATCTTGTTTTGGAATTAAGGGGAAAGCATTGGACTGGTTTAAATCCTACCTCAGCAATCATGCCCAATTTGTCTGTGTGGATGGTGCCTGCTCTTCAACTCACCAACTTAGCTGTGGTGTTCCCCAGGGTTTCATTTTTGGTCCCTTGTTGTATCTTTACACTTCTCCATTGGGCGATATCCTGCATAAATGCAACTTGAAGTATCATGTGTATGCAGATGACATTCAGATATATGCTACATTTATATATGACAATCCTGATGATATGTCTGTAGCTAAATTCAGAATTGAAAAGTGTCTGGTTGATATTGACTGTTGGATGTCCATCAGCGGTCTGAAACTGAATAAGAGTAAGATTGAGCTTCTCATTTCCATTCGAAGTTCCACAAGCAGCCGCCCTTCCCATCTCAGGTCTTTGGTGATGAAATTATCATTCCATCAATCTCGGTGAGGAATCTTGGTGCCATCTTGGATAGAACTATGTCAGTGTCTATGAGAACTATGCCAGGTCAATGCTGTGTGCAGCAGTGCTTTCTTCCATCTATGAAATATTGCACGTATCAGGAAGATTTTGTCATTGAACACAACAGAGATCCTTATTCATGCTTTTGTGACATTGAAGGTAAACTCCTACAATGCTCTTCTCTTTGGTGTGCTGAAGTGTTGTATGAACTTCTGAAGCTTCAATGTGTTTTTTGCGAACAGTGCAAAATTGGCTTTGTGACAATGTCTGTTGTTCAAAGTACAATACAGATAAACTTGACTTGACTGCCGCTGTTCGGCTTCTGACGTACAAGTAGAAGCTTCTTAAGCAGCTCCATTGGTTACCAGCAGAGACTCATTCATTTCAATTCTACTTCTGGCCTTTAAAGGGTTGCATGGTCTTGCGCCTGGTTATATCAGTGATGCTCTACAGCTCTATGTTCCGACAAAAACACTGAGATCTTCAAATGCTGTTCTTTTAAAGCTGGTGGATTACCATCTCAAGACATATGGCTATTGTTCTTTTGCTGTAGCTGTACCTCACCTCTAGAATATGTTACCCATCGACACTAGATCTTGTGACTCCCTCTATCTTTTCAAGTTAAAACTTAAGATTAATCTGTTTAGAATTTCACATCAGTATCTCTTATTGCCCATTCATATGTATTTACATATTGTATATTTAGCGCTTAGTACTCTTTTGCTAGGAGTGCTTTTATAAATAATTTTGTTGTTGTTTGGTATAATAATTATTCAGTCATTAATCAATCAAACCAGTCACTCAATCAATCAATTAATTAATTACTTGGTTGTACCATAATCAATCAATCTTTTTTTTTGTCATCATAGTTGTTTTGTTGTGTGTGTGTGTGTGTGTGTGTGTGTGTGTATTTATTTATGGGTCTGTCTCAAAAACTGGGTACTGTGGGGGTACCCCACTAAATATACTCACAGTCAATAAACTATACCGTTTTGAATGGTGATGTTGGCTTTAATTTGAAATAAAATGATGAAAGAAATAATACAGATAAAACTAAATCTTTGATGTGAATATTCAGAATTTGGCAAAAATTCTGCAAATTTGTGGAAAAATGGCGGCTTGATCTGGGATATGATAAATGGTTGACTACATCGCATTCCCTTAAAAAGGTTGTAGTCCACTGAAAAGTCTTCATTTATCACTAATTGTATTTTAAGTTGTAACTTTATACACCTAAGGATTGGTGTGCTCACAGAATAATCATAACCATAATAAAACGTCATACAAAATATTTGATCACCATTGTAACTCCATTTTCCGCATACCCAAAACCAATACGATCGTGTGTTTTGATCTAAACGGAAAGCCTCAGGGTCAAGGTCACTACCTCACCAAAATTAGTAACTTAAAATCACTACGCCATATAAAAATTTAGTTATAAACCTGTGATTTTGTTTTTTTAAAACGAAAGCTGAAAGTAGCTGAAAGAATATGTTTCTTACAGAATATGTTACAATGGTAGCTGGTCTTGTATGAATTTCTGAGCTATAAAATGAGTTGTGGTCCATTTTTTACCGTAGCGTGTTATTTGTGTGCGGGGAAGGACACACATTAACAATTTGCATGTGTAGAATGGAATTTTCCACTCCAACGGTTAGAAGTTGATCGTGCTTCCATTTGCGGTCTTTCTGTTACACAAGTGATTTGTTCTGACGTTATCACTGAAAAGGTGAGTTTTGACAGTTTTATTTTGTTTTATTCTTGCAGTATAAAGCAATAGAATGTTTCTTTTTAATCTTACTTTCATATTTCGTAGTGTTTGCATATTTTTGGCCAATATTTTGCAACCATGGTCAATTTAGATCGAACTTTTGATAGAATCTACGGCCAGTCATTTTACCACGATGATGGATTTGAACATTTGGTCATAATGGGCCACATTATCAGCTTAGTTCTAGGCATTTCATATTGAATAACTTTATTTGACATTAATATTTGATGACCATCAGGCCTAGCTGTGAAGAATTTATATTATTTATGAGGAATTAGAAAATTTAAAATTTTTCACACTTTCGTAATACAGAAACGGCCACATGTAATCGTTTATTACGATAGTGAGCTTTTAAACCATAAAATGGGAACAAGAATTATTTTATTACAATAAGGTGGCCGACCGTTTCATTTCCTTTCAGAAGCGATAATAACGGACAGAGCTGGGAAAAGTTGATGTGATTTGTGAGAAATAACGGAATTAATTATTTTATCTCACGTTCATAACGAAGTGGTCAGCTGTCTGAGATTGTGCTTCCTTATTACGAGAGTGAACTTGTAACCATAAAGAGTGAATGAGAATAATTTTTTTGAAATATGTCACTAACTGTTTCAGTTCCTCACAGAAATTATAATAATCACACAGTTAGCTGAGAAGAATTGATAGTGAGCAACTATGGAATTAACAATTTTATCTTACATTTGTAACACGGAAGTGGTCGGCTGTCTGTGCCTCCTTGTATTTAAAGCCCCTCTTTCACAGATTATAGGCGAAATTGATTGAAATTTCATATCAAGGAAAAATCATATATTTATTCTATATCTCAGTAGTTCTTTGTATGTAATTGATCAGGATGAGAAAATGGATCATTTTGACGGTATGCATTATTGAAGAGGTCATTTTTAACAGGATCACTGATACTGCTTATATTTCACTGTCATTTTGCAAACAGTCCTATTTCGCCATATCAAATACCCAAAATGTATCATATTATTCATATTTAAGTGAATAATCAATTCGGTCACCATAACTTGGCATTTTTAACCCAAGCAATCAAAAAGAGGAAATTTATTCAATATTTTCACTCATTTGTGAAGGAGGGGCTTTAATTCTTCATGATGTAGTTTATATGTAAATCAATTTTATGAAAACATTTGAATTGTAATCAAAATAATACTTAACTTTAAGTTGTGAGAATGATTACATTTTAATGCAGTGTGTAAATTTGCAACTTGTTCAGATGTGATAAGTTATGATATCTTCACTGTAAAAAGAAACTAGTAAAGGGGAAAAAACGTGTTTCCACGTTACGTTAGTGATGAAAAAAGCAAATAATTGAATAAATCAATGGGATATTGTGTGAGTTTCAAACTTTTGTCTGTGTATTACTATTATGCTAATTGATAATTTAGTACAAAATAAGGGGTGTATCTACATGACATCCTGCAGGCACAACAAAGTAAAGTTTAATAAAATGTATGATAACTGATGAACATTCGAAACTAAGGAGTAAAATTTAAAAATAATAAATATGTTTTTGTTTTTCTGTCCAATAATTGCATTTAAAGAAACAAATATATGTACAGAAAAAGATATTCCTTGGTTATTAAAGAGGGTTTTTAAATGCATACATGTTTCCATGTTACACGAGTGAACTTCAGAACATCATTAAAATTTTCCCCAGTGGAGGCCAGATAAAGCAAGATGCTATCTTTATTCTTATTAAACATGATAAAAGAAACATTGAGTGTTAAGTAAATGCAAAAAAAAGTAAAATTAGAAAATGTATTTTTTGACCAGAATGTCCCAAATGAGAGACCAGTTTCTGAGACGGACCCATATATATATATATATATATATATATATATTTTTTTTTTTTCTGTTAAAGAGATCAGTGTGGGGGGAGACATGAACAGCTAACTTACGTCTTCAGTCACTCAGACTTCCTTAATAGAAATTGTTCATTAGTTGCAGTAACTCAGAATTTTAACTTTTGATACCTTAGTACCTTTCCAAGTATTGTTGTACTTTAACTCAAGCACAAATATACATAGAAAACCTCTACTTTTATTCAGGCACTTTTTTTGTTTAGCTTCTAATTCTGAGCAATGAGCATAGCTATTTGACTTGAAGCTACTGTTATGAACAGACTTAGCTTGCTGGTTTAGCTAGTTTTTTTTTTTTTTTTTGGGGGGGGGTCTCTCAGAGAACAAACTACTCCTGAAATAACATAATCCTTGTCTGCATCACCTGCTCTTTTGATACACTGGACATCACTGGGCTATCAAACGACTAGTTAATTCCATTTAACATTTGTTACAATGTAACATTTCATTTCATTCCCACACAGTTTAGCTTGCATTTATGTGTTGATTTTCTCCTAAAAAACGCCACCTCAAATTTTTCACTGGCTTTTCTGAGTCCAAACACTTCACTGTTTATGGATGCGCTTCTCCAGGGCCACTATTCACAAAGTTAAAAAGCAAACGTACAGTTGCTTTGGTGGTTTCTTTAGTTTCAAGCTTTCAACCAAATCCGAAGAGCTTCATGTTTAGGAGGCAGCTGGAGGTCCTATGGCATCTCACATCCACATTCAGCTCTGTTACGAAATTTATGGTTAAAACACACCTGCTGTAAGAAAACTATGTTTGTGTCAGTTAGAAAAGGAACCCCTAACTGCACACTATTACCAATTTTCCATGAATCCATTAAATATTAATGTTAAATCTCATCTCATCTCATTATCTCTAGCCGCTTTATCCTTCTACAGGGTCGCAGGCAAGCTGGAGCCTATCCCAGCTGACTACGGGCGAAAGGCGGGGTACACCCTGGACAAGTCGCCAGGTCATCACAGGGCTGACACATAGACACAGACAACCATTCACACTCACACCTACGGTCAATTTAGAGTCACCAGTTAACCTAACCTGCATGTCTTTGGACTGTGGGGGAAACCGGGGCACCCGGAGGAAACCCACGCGGGCACGGGGAGAACATGCAAACTCCGCACAGAAAGGCCCTCGCTGGCCACGGGGCTCGAACCCGGACCTTCTTGCTGTGAGGCGACAGCGCTAACCACTACACCACCGTGCCGCCCTAATGTTAAATATGAGACATTAAAATGGCAGTGTTGATAGATGATGTGGTGAATACAAACTAGTCAGCTGAAATAATCAGAAAAGGCTAACCAGTTATCTTTGACACAGTTGCATTGTGACCACGTTTGAAGGTAGTTTGGGCCACATATGGCTGCATTCTTTGAGCAGTATACACAAATGTATCCTGGACCAAACTGAAGGATCACCTACTCAAATGATGTCCTCTGCATAAATACATACTCATTCACATGCCAATGGCATCATGTTAAAGTGGGACAACAGGCAACAGCTTCACAAATCGCCTAAGCTAGCTTTGTCCATGACATCTGAAAATTCCTAAAAGCCCACAGAGATATATGATGAGTGCATCAAAAATCTTGGTGATTTTCATTTGCCTGGAATAGACCCAATCAATATTGTTTTGATTTCTGCTTCTTCTTTCAACTTCTGGTGGCCTAGGCACAGGAAGTGCATTGCTGCCTTCCACTGGTTAAAAACAACAATACATTTGGTCGTTTGCAAGTTTTTAAGTGTATGAAAATGTAACATACAACATATACACTCACTGGCCACTTTATTAGGTACACCCATCCACCTGCTTCTTTATGCAGTTATCTAATCAGCCAATCCTGTGACAGCAGCACAGTGCATAAAATCATGCAGATACAAATCAAGGGTTTCAGTTAATGTTCACTTTAAACATCAGAATGGGAAAAATTATGATCTCTGTTACTTTCACTGTGGCATGGGTGATGGTGCCAGATGGACTGGTTTGAGTATTTCAGAAACAACTGATCTCTTGGGGTTTTCACACACAACAGTCTCTAGAGTTTACACAGAATGGTGTGGAAAAACAAAACAAAAAAAATTGAGTGAGTGACAGTTCTGTGGGTAGAAATGCCTTGTTGATAAGAGAGGTCAGAGGAAATTGGCCAAATTGGTTCGAGCTCCCAGAAAGGATATAGCAACTCATAGAAACTATTTACAACCATGGCAAGCAGAAAATCATCTCAGCATGCAACAGCAGAAGACCACATTGGGTTCCACTCTTGTCAGCTAAGAACAGGAATTTTAGAATCAAGAACAAGTTCCTATTAAAGTGGCTGATAAGTGTAATGTTATACATAACTATGTGAACTTATAGCCATTCTTGGTAAAAAGCATTAAACTAGCTATATCCAAGTATCTCTCTTGGATTTCTTTTTCTTGTTTCTTGGTCTGGCTCACACTTTTTCTGTTCAAGGCAGTAAAATGCACACTGCTTTCATTCATACTGTATCACGAGCCTCACTGAGTCTAAGCCCTCAAGAGTTTCTTCCAGTCACTCTCTCTGTCATTCTAGTTCTTGGTAGGGCAATTTCTTTTGCAAAAGCACAAATACAAGCAGAGAGAAGGAAAGATGGTAGAATTAAAAAATTTAAGACAGACCACCAGCATATCTTTTTATTTACAGTGGATATAAAAAGTGTGCATGCCCCATTAAAATGATAGGTTTTTCTGATGTAAATAAATGAGACCATGATAAATAATTTAGAAAATTTTCCCACCTTTAATGTGACATATAACCTGTACAATTCAATTGAAAAACAAATAAATCTGTTAGGGGCAAAAAAAAAAAAAAAAAACGTACAATAAGCTGGTTGCATAAGTGTGCACACTCTTAAACAAATACTTTGTTGAATCACCGTTTGATTTAATTACAGCATTCAGTCTTTTTGGATACACACCTGCCATCAATTAAAATGACTCTGATTAACCCCAAATAAAGTTCAGACATTTACTCAGTTGCATCCTCCAGCAAAAGCCAGGGTTCGCAAAGAGCTTACAAAGCATCAAAGGGCTCTCATTATTGAAAGGTATCAGTCAGAAGGGTACAAAAAAATTTCCACGGCATTAGATATACCATGAGGCACAATGAAGACAGTCATCAAGAAGTGGAGAAAATATGGGACAACAGTGACATTACCAAGAACTGGATGTCCCTCCAAAATTGATGAAAAGACGAGACGAAAACTGGTCAGGGAGGCTGCCAAGAGGCCTACAGCAACACTGAAGGAGCTACAGGAATTTCTGGTAAGTACTGGTTGTGTACTACATATGACAACAATCTCCCATATTCTCCGTGTGTTTGGACTATGAGGTAGGGTCAAAGAAAAACATCCAGGCCCGGCTAAATTTTGCAAAAAAAAAAAAACAACTCTCCCAAAAGCATGTAGGAAAATGTGTTATGGTCTGATGAAACCAAGGTTGAACTTTTTGGCCACAGTTCCAAAAGGTATGTTTGGCACAAAAACAACACTGCACATCACCAAAAGAACACCATACCCATGGTGAAGCATGGTAGTGGCAGCATCATGTTTGGGGGTTGTTTTTCTTCAGCTGGAACAGATGTTTTTCTTCAGCTGGAACTTTAGTCAAGGTGGAGGGAATTATGAACAGTTCTAAATACCGGTCAATTTTGGTCTAAAACCTTCAGGTGTCTGCTAGAAAGCTGAAGATGAAAAGGAATTTCATCTTTCAGCATGGCAGTGACCCCAAGCATACATCGAAATCAACAAAAGAATGGCTTCACCAGAAGAAAATTAAAGTTTTGGAATGGCCCAGCCAGAGCCCAGACCTAAATTCAATTGAAAATCTATGGGGTGACCTGAAGAGGTCTGTGCACAAGAGATGCCCTCGCAATCTGACAGATTTGGAGCACTTTTGCAGGGAAGAGTGGGCAAATATTGCCAAGTCTAGATCTGGCAGGCTGAAAGACTCCTACCAAAAAGACTGAGTGCTGTAATTAAATAAAAAGATGCTTCAATAAAGTATTAGTTTAAGGGCATGCACACTTATGTAACCAGCTTATTGTATATATATATAAATTTTTTTTTTTATGTTTTTCCCCCTAACAGATTTGTTTGTTTTTCAATTGAATTGTACAGGTTACAGGTCACATTAAAGGTGGGGAAAGTTTTTAAATTATTTATCATGGTCTCAGGTTTTTCTGCAGTCTTTAGTCACTGCAGTTGACTAAAGACTTAGCTAGGTTTTATTGCAGTCTTTAGCTTCCAGGTCAAGGCTGCAATATTCTAGAAAATTATTCTCACAAATTATTGAATTGTAGATCTTAAAACTGTTGGGGTCCATTGTCTGTGTTAGAAGGGACAAAAAGCTCTAATTTATAGGTCCTCACTTTACCAGTAAAGGAAATGCCCCCGGTAAGGTTTCCATTTCTATGCTCACTTTCCCCACTTGTGTCTTCCTGCTAAACCTGTATCCTGTGCTCCATTGCTTTGCTCTGGTTCTCCATTTCCTGTAGACCCTGGCTCACTCCTGCTTAATTCAGCCATTTGGGTAAAACTAAGAACTTTGGGGAGCTCTTTCACCGACGAGATCAGAAAAATGACAGCTCAGAAGGAAATGATATCTTTGTTTTAGCCAGAAATGGTCTGGCTTAATGTATACTGTTTAAGTGAATCAGATGTGATCTGAGTAGAAAGGTGGAATAGTGTACCTTACATTACAGTCATTTAGCAGACACTCTTATCCAGAGCGACATACAACAGGATCCTGAGCAGCCCGGGGGGTAGTTGGGGGTTTGGTGCCTTGCTCAAGGGCATTTCAGCTATTCCTGCTGGTCCAGGGAATCAAACCAGTGACCTTTTGGTCCCAAAGCTGCTTCTTTAACCATTAGGCCATGGCTTCCCCATATAGGATGATTCCTGAGTGAGAGATGTGTGATCAGACTGGAGAGAAAGACTTGGACTGTTGGTCAGTATTTCAAAGTCCTCCTTCAGATGAAAGTAAATTTTGCATTTCATTTTGCATTTCTTTGGAAAGCAAGAATGGAGAGGCACAGAATCCAAGGTATTTGAAGTCCAGTGTGAAGTTTTTGCAGTCTTTGGGGTGCCATGTCATCTGCTAGTGTTGGTCCACTGTGTTTTATCAAGTCCACTGAGCAACAGTCCAGATCTTTCTCTCTTTAGCCCAGGTAAGACGTTTCTGATGTTGTCTGTGGTTCAGGAGTGGCTTGATGTTAGTCATGCTACAGTTGTAGCCGCTTTCCTGAAGACGTCTGTGTGTGGTGGCTCTTGATGCACTGACACCAGCCTCAGTCCACTCCTTGTGAAGCTCTCCCAAGTTCTTGAATTGACTTTTCTTGACAATCCTCTCAAGGCTGCAGTCATCCCTGTTGCTTGTGCAGCTTTTCCAGCTAGCCTTTTCAGCAATGACCGTCTGTGGCTTACACTCTTTGTGGAGGGGGTTGATTGATCTCCTGGACAACTGTCAAGTCAGCAGACTTCCCCGTGATTGTGGTTGCATGTACTGAACTAGACCGAGAGATACATGGTATTTATACAGTTTTACTCAAACTCGAAATGAAAAATTTTCATATTTTGAGATACAGGATTTCTGATTTTCATGAGCTATAAGCCATAATCAGCAAAATAAAAAAGGCCATGAAATATTTCACTTTTAGTGTATTGAATATAGAATAAATGAAAGTTTACCTGTTTTAATTAATTTACGAAAAAATGAACTTTTTTCATGATATTCCAATGTTTTGAGATGCACTAGTAATGTCAAAACTATTAGTTCTTCACATTCTGTTCATAATTTAATTTTTTAAATATTTTCAAGTGAAATTCTTAAAAAATCATACATATAGCATCTTTAAAGGTAAGAAGTTTTACTTTTTTATTCTGATACTGTGTGTAGCCATGTTGATTTCATGTCACTCTACTCTATAAATGGGGAAGGAATTCAAATTTGAGAAAAATACCCCAAGTTGACTTCTGAGTTGCAGTGGCATTTCATGTCACAAAAGACACAGTCCCCATTTACTTTGTAGAAAAAGAAGGGTTGACTAAGCTATGCAAAAATAGTAACAGTGCCATCTATAGCAAATATTGCAAACAGTGTGTGTGTGTGTATCCTTTATTTAAAACACTGATTCTCAGTCCTGCTCCTGGGGCCACCCTACTCCACATATTTTCCATCTTTCCCTGCTCTACTTACCTGACTAAATTTCAGTGTTGTAGCCGAGTCACTAAACCTCAAGTCCCCAGTGTTCAAGTCCAAGTCATTAAAAAAATTTTGAGTTGAGTCCACTATTGATCCAGACATCCCAACCTGCAGAAACTCATTTCAGGGAGGTGTCGTGACGCATGACTTTTTTCCCATCAGCGTGGGGGGTGTCACGACACCTCCCTGAAATGAGTTTGGATGTCTGTAAACCAATCAGGATGCTCTTTGTCTAGCATGTGCTACATGAACAGGCACACACGCAGTCTCTCTCCCTCGCGCACTCCGTCATATGCGCGATGCAGACATTAATGTTTCGCGTGCACGCTCTTGCTCACTTGCTCTAGATTCCGGGAGATATTATCCAATTTGCGGGCATCAGGGAGCCACTATCAATATGCGGAAGACTCCCGGAACTTCCGGGAGACTTGGGATGTCTGTTGATCCGAGGACAAGACTCCAACCATACCATTTGACGGTGGCTGTTTTAGCACCATTAACATTAGTTTGTTCCTGAACATGATATATGAACAGGTGAATGTGCATTT
Source organism: Neoarius graeffei (assembly GCF_027579695.1). Lineage (NCBI taxonomy): Eukaryota > Metazoa > Chordata > Actinopteri > Siluriformes > Ariidae > Neoarius > Neoarius graeffei. The sequence continues at coordinate 41,087,324 of NC_083587.1, read as the reverse complement.
GCTTTGTCAGGGAGCACGAAGTATTCTGTCAGAGGTGATTGGGAGACGGATGTAAGTGTAGGTGTGTTTATGAATACAAGTGAAGACAGGTAAACAATCCAGAACGGCAGGCAAAAATCATAAAACAGTGAAACGGGCAATAAGTCGAGTGAGGCATAAACAGGCTATTATAGACTAGGCAGAATCAAAGACAAGAAGCAGGAAATCAGGTACCAGGAAACCAAACAAGGAAATAAGGCTCAGTAATGTGTCAGCAACGCAACTCAGTAATTCGCAAAGTAAGTGTGTTTTCACAGTCTTTATATAGACACGGTGATTGTGCCTTAATCCTGTGCAAGTTATTTACAGCACGGGTGCGTGCGCGAGAGTCCGCTTGGCATGTGCGCTGTCTGGAGCACGCCCGAGAGTCTATCTGATGCATGCGCCAAGGTGCACAGGTGTGACACTCTTGTACAAAATTAGTACAAAATTAATGTAGATATAAATGTATTATGCCAAATTATTATGGCATGTTACAAAAAAATAAAGAAAAAAATCAAAGTCCTCGTCTCCAATTTACAAGTGTTAATGCACGAGTCCAAGTCATCAGTGCTCAAGTCCAAGTCAAGTCACAAGTCCTCAAAATTAGGGCACGAGTCGGACTCGAGTCTGAGTCCTGGACTCAAGTACTACAAGCCTGCTAAAATCATCTGTGGCACCTTTCATTAGCTGAGCGCACCTGACTTAATCAAGAGTATGTTAATCACACTAAATTCAGTCAGGTGTTTTTGGAGCAAGGATATATGGAAGATATGCAGGAAAGGAGGGCTCCATGAGGAGGATTGAGAAATGCTGATTTAAAAGAACCATTGTTAGCACTATTTGCTGTAGATGATGCTGCTGTTATTTTGCCTGTTGCATGTTGTCTCAAAAATGCATGTAACACAGGTACCATAGTTGATAGCATGACGTCGTGCGACGTGCTGACTCGCAAATGTTACTGCTTACTCATGCTGCATACAAATGACCATGCCACTCTCTGTTCATTTGCAACAGAAGCAATCTTGGAACTTTTTGATTGCAACTCCTGCATTTTCCAAAGACCATTCTAATAAACAACTTTATAAATAAATTGCTTATTTTATTTTCAATTGCATTATGTAAGAACAAAAAAATTTAATTGAGAATCATTCATAAAGTTGAAAAATTGAATTTTTTTTAATAACCTAAAGAGGCCAGATACAAACAAAAATAATAGTTGGGTTAGTGCATTTAGTGGCCAAATTTCTCATAGCTTATAAAATAGCTTAACACTTGATCAGGCATATCCTACATTTTGAATGATGAATTTCATGATCGCTGTTTTGAGTTATCAAATGAATAGAATAATGCCAATCATATGCCAACACATCCTGCCCCAAAACATTCTCTGGTTGAAAATGTCTCTGCCTTGTCTCTGAATCAAACTGGACAGTCAATTGTATGTTTGTTCACAAATACAATGTCTTGCAAAAGTATTCATCTCCCTTGGTATTTATCCTGTTTTGTCGTATTACAAGCTGGAATTAAAATGAATTTTTGGGGGGTTAGCACTATTTAATTAACACAACATGCCTACCACTTTCAGGGTGCATTTTTTTTTTAATTGTGGCACAAACAATAATTAAGATGAAGAAAACCTGAACCCATCAGCCTGCACATCACATGATCTTGTGACATGTTCTTTATTCACTCTCACCTGTGTCTCCTTATGCCTTGTTACTATTTAAATTATAAGCTGCAGTGTAATGCGGAGTGCATTCTATGAGTATGTAAGCAAGTAGTAAGGATACAATTCGGACGTACTCCGCCATCATCTAATGGTACATTCCATTTGTACTGGGAAGTTGGGATTTCTGTGTCCCAGTTGGAAATATCAGTTGGAATGCCCCCTGATGTCAGATTCCCAACACAGAACATTGGGGGAACCTCACCAACCTCAACCTCAAAATACGAGATGGCTGCTCTGTGCATCAACGGAGAGAAAGGTGTAGTAATATGCTGTTTAGCAGCATGTCTGTCTTATTTGAATCTCGTTAAATTAGTCAGACACACAGTACTCTCCAACGTCTATCTGTGCACATGTTGCTACAGTGTTTGTATGCACAAAATGCCATGTATTGATGCATTATCAACAATTGGGCTTGCTAACAATGGCTAGCCTGGCTAGAAATTGCTGGTATTAGTTTTCTAACTTGTATACTGGAATGCAGTCAACTTGGGTGTGATGTCATTCCCACCTCCAACTTCTGACTTCCAAGGTAAATGGAATACAGTGTTGCCTGTCCTTTGACCCTGATGTTCACTGATGTTGTATACCCACATACGCCACAAAAAATTTAAAAAAATCATTTTTGCCATGGCAGAAATGCTTAAACTCTTCCTTTTGTACATTACCAGATACACTCCTTGGATGCTGCAACAACTGGCTTTGCTTTGGTCTGCCATTCCTCCTTGAGGAATTCTTCTTCGTTGGTTATTTGGAGGCTCCAGCTGAATTATAGGACCGCGTAGTGTATCATGCCTATCATCAAATATTATTTGTGCTGAGCAAAACAAACAGCTTGCCTCCTACCTTGAACGACAGAAGAGGTTGAGAAAGTTGACAAAGTTTCAAAAGTTCACAATGTTATAAGATTAATGTCCACACTGCTACATGCTAAACTCAGAAAGAGGCCACATGTCTTTGTAACTGTGTTGTCTTAGTAATTGTGGTGAAAACATCAATAAATCAAACGTAGAATTCCCATCACCCACTCTGACTATATCTAATGGTTCAGCTTTAACAATAACAACATTAGCAAAAATACTGAGCGAGAGAGAGAGAGATGGTAAACATACTCTATTTTTAGGCTTCTCAAAAGACAAAAAAAAGCCCACCTCGAACCAGTATTCTAATATGAATGTGTGAATACTTTTGGATGTGCATAGTTGAGCTTCATGTTTGAAGAAAGCAACGGATCTTTAATTGCAACTAAAATCAGATGTGTTTTTATCTTGTTCATAAAACTCAAAGATGTATGTGGATTTAAACACTTAGCCCATAAGGACTGGCGCAGTTTCATTTTTTTTCCTCATATTGATATGGAAACTGACAATCATATTACACAGAGCATCAAAGAAGAAGGAGCAGATTTTAGCATGGCTGAACATCAAGGAGTGTGCATGTGTTGGAGTATTCTTAAAGCAGCTATGAGAGAGTACCATGTTATCATTTCACAGGCTTGAAATATGTGCTTAGCTCTGTGTGTGTATATATATATATATATATATATATATATATATATATATATATATATATATATATATAAAATGTGTGTGTATGTGATCACCAATAACAAATTTGGTCATGTTGTTCATCCGATCAACTTCTGTTAATTTTGGTGCTAATTCATCTGGAAACAATTGAACAGTTGGTGCTAACATGGATAAATGGAGTAAAATTCTTACTTCCTATAAAAGGATGGGGAAAAAGAAACTATGCAATGTCAATGAAAATAGGACCCTGATTACATAAAATATGGTTTTACATGCACAGAACACAAACATGGTTTGTGCAGAACACAGTTTGTTTTGTGCACTGGGTTATAGGCTGTGGAAAGCATGAAACCTTCGAAATTCAAAAGGTATTTAGAGACAAAACACTCAAGCCCCGTTTTTTCTGTTTCCAGTTGAGAGTACGCCATACGCATTCTGGCTGCTGCTTCTCACCGGAGCATTTTTATTTTTTATTTACAACCCCGATTCCAAAAAAGTTGGGACAAAGTACAAAGTGTAAATAAAAACGGAATGCAATGATGTGGAAGTTTCAAAATTCCATATTTTATTCAGAATAGAACATAGATGACATATCAAATGTTTAAACTGAGAAAATGTATCATTTAAAGAGAAAAATTAGGTGATTTTAAACTTTATGACAACAACACATCTCAAAAAAGTTGGGACAAGGCTATGTTTACCACTGTGAGACATCCCCTTTTCTCTTTACAACAGTCTGTAAACGTCTGGGGACTGAGGAGACAAGTTGCTCAAGTTTAAGGATAGGAATGTTAACCCATTCTTGTCTAATGTAGGATTCTAGTTGCTCAACTGTCTTAGGTCTTTTTTGTCGCATCTTCCATTTTATGATGCGCCAAATGTTTTCTATGGGTGAAAGATCTGGACTGCAGGCTGGCCAGTTCAGTACCTGGACCCTTCTTCTACGCAGCCATGATGCTGTAATTGATGCAGTATGTGGTTTGGCATTGTCATGTTAGAAAATGCAAGGTCTTCCCTGAAAGAGACATCGTCTGGATGGGAGCATATGTTGCTCTAGAACCTGGATATACCTTTCAGCATTGATGGTGTCTTTCCAGATGTGTAAGCTGCCCATGCCACACGCACTAATGCAACCCCATACCATCAGAAATGCAGGCTTCTGAACTGAGGGCTGATAACAACTTGGGTCGTCCTTCTCCTCTTTAGTCCGAATGACATGGCGTCCCTAATTTCCATAAAGAACTTCAAATTTTGATGTGTCTGACCACAGAACAGTTTTCCACTTTGCCACAGTCCATTTTAAATGAGCCTTGGCCCAGAGAAGACGTCTGCACTTCTGGATCATGTTTAGATACTGCTTTTTCTTTGAACTATAGAGTTTTAGCTGGCAACGGTGGATGGCACGGTGAATTGTGTTCACAGATAATGTTCTCTGGAAATATTCCTGAGCCCATTTTGTGATTTCCAATACAGAAGCATGCCTGTATGTGATGCAGTGCCGTCTAAGGGCCCGAAGATCATGGGCACCCAGTATGGTTTTCCGGCCTTGACCCTTACGCACAGAGATTCGTCCAGATTCTCTGAATCTTTTGATATTATGCACTGTAGATGATGACATGTTCAAACTCTTTGCAATTTTACACTGTCGAACTCCTTTCTGATATTGCTCCACTATTTGTCAGCGCAGAATTAGGGGGATTGGTGATTCTCTTCCCATCTTTACTTCTGAGAGCCGCTGCCACTCCAAGATGCTCTTTTTATACCCAGTCATGTTAATGACCTACTGCCAATTGACCTAATGAATTGCAATTTGGTCCTCCAGCTGTTCCTTTTTTGTACCTTTAACTTTTCCAGCCTCTTATTGCCCCTGTCCCAACTTTTCTGAGATGTGTTGCTGTCATGAAATTTCAAATGAGCCAATATTTGGCATGAAATTTCAAAATGTCTCACTTTTGACATTTGATATGTTGTCTATGTTCTATTGTGAATACAATATATCAGTTTTTGAGATTCGTAAATTATTGCATTCCGTTTTTATTTACAGTTTGTACTTTGTCCCAACTTTTTTGGAATCGGGGTTATATTATTCTTTTTTCTTTTGTTTTTTTTCTTTTTTGTGTTTGTATAGTTTGTTTGTTTGAACGTTTTGTCCACCGGTTGTGGCATAACTCCTGGCCCAGTTTTGGGTGTCGGTTCCCCCCAGGCCTTGGTCCGCCTTGGGTGATGCCTGTGCTCCTCGCTATGGACTGCAGTGAGCTTATTGCTCTTTTAACATCAGGGTTGTCCAGCACTCTGTGCGGAGTTGCTTCTGTGCTTCATGCGGTGTTCCGAGTGATGTTGCCCGGTGGCGTTATGGTGGCTGTGCAGGTGGTTTGGGACATACCAGCGCTGTGTGGCAGTGCTTCTGTGCTCACTTTATGGATCCATGGCACGGTGTTCCGAGCAATGTTGCCCGGCGGCGGCGTGGTGTGGGATTTATCTTCGTGTGCCTGGTGGGAATGTGGGTAGCTATGCCATTGGAATTACATCCTGACACTTTTGGGGGATTCCCCCCCCCACAAAAAAAAGTGTCCTTGGGTGTGAGAAAGGCACTATATAAATTGAACTGCTTTATTATTATTATTATTATTATTATTATTATTATTAAGCCATAAAAACAAGCTTGTTGAGTTTTTCAAAGAAAGCAATGGGATCTGGATATATCTCGATTAAAAATATAGCCTCAAGCAGCTATGGTGGGCCCTCGCATCTCTGGTGCTATCACCAGATTAACACAGCATGACAATTTAAGAGTTCTTTTTTAAGAAGCATATGAAATGCCTCCCAACATCAGTGAATTTTAGAACACTGCTAATGTGTTCTCACTACATAATCCAACATGGCGACCCTTGTCTGGATTGGGGTTCAAGTCCCTGCTGTGCATGGCCTGACAGTCTGAAGTACCTCTGCACCCTTGTTCTAATGACTGGACAAGCAACACAGCCTCTTTCGGAGATTCAAATCTTCTTTGAAGGTGACAGTAGATGGAAAGCAATGTAGCCCGGTACAACAATGCATCGTCCATGTTCATTTTCTTTAGTCGAGCCTTTATGTCATCAAAAGCTTTACATCTTCAGACCACTTCAGCCAAGGAATCATTGAAAAAGGAGATTTTGAGCTCTGTGTGGAGTCATCTTGACTGGATTGGTGAGAAGATCCAATCCGATGTGCCGCCTCCATTATTCGCTGTTTGTCCCTAAAGTTGTGGAACTTCATTATCAATGGTCTGGGACGTTGATTAGAGCTGGGTTTTGGTGCCATGGTTTTGTCTAGAATGGAGAAGTAAGGTGACTCCTTCCCTCCACTAGCCTGGGTGGACACCTTGGGCAAGTGTTAGCACACACACACCCATGCCTCCATTGGCCAGGGATACGGCCTCGGTGAATCTGTTACATCAACTCAGCAACTTTTCCAGCAACTGGCAGTCCTGCAAGTCAGCTCAGCTGCAGCTTGGTAGTAGGCAGTGCTGTTTGTCAACTTGGCAACGGTTCTGGCAAACGCAACTGGTATTTCCTGCAACCGTGTCAGCACTGCTGTCCCGTCGAATTCCAGGAAGTACTCACCAAGGGACACTATTTTGTGCCATTAGTGTCGATGTTTTTAGGCACAGCCTTGCAATTTTTATGACATGAGTTTATCAAGAGCTTCAAGAGATAATGCTACTGCGTTTGAGGAAACCGACATGCCACAATGCAAAGTAGTGGTGGAAAATAGGCGAAGTCATTATGATAATGTTACAGCATCCAGGATATCGAATAGAAAAGTTCCTCTCGAGTAGAAAGCAGCTTCTGAACATGGCGGCATGGAACGTCCACACCACTGGTGATGGCGATACAGCCATCAGACCTGAACGAGCTACGGCAATCATCTGTAAAAAACTTGAAAAGTCAGGGATAGACATCTGTGCACTGAATGAGGTTAGACACCTGGGCTCTGGCAACATCAAGGAGAAGAGTCATACTGTCTTTCAAAGATTTTTTTTTTCAGTTTTGTGGGCATGTTGTCCATAGTTTTCAGAAAATAACTGTCCAGGCTCATGTTAAGCTATCTCCTGTTCAAAAGTCTGCATTTTTACCGCACAGACATGAGAAATATACAAATAAACTGATAAATGCCACCAGAGCTCACTTACAGTGATGTTTACTCGATGACACTAACTTGCCCCCCTCCACCAAAACGGAGCTTTCTGGCAATAAACACTCAAGGTGTGTTTGGTGTAAAAAGAAGGATTGTTGTAATGAAAAGAATCCTATCCAAACTGTTAAACAGTGTTTTAGTCGAGTCCCTAAACCCCGAGTCCAGTCTCGAGCCCTCTGTGTTCAAGTCCGAGTAAAATACAAGTCATTAAAAAAAAAAAAGAGTCAAGTCCACTATTGATCCGAGTCGAGTCGGAGGGCAAGACTCCAACTGCACCATTTGACAGTGGCTGTTTTAGCGCCATTAACATTAGTTTGTTCCTGAACATGACATATGAACAGGTGAATGTGCATTCTCTTTGTCAGGATGTGCAAAGTATTCTGTTAGAGATGGTTGAGCGATGGATGTGAGTGCAGAAGGTGTGTTTATTAATACAGGTAAACAATCCAGAACAGCAGGCAAAAACGTAAAACAGTGAAATGGGCAATAGGCCGAGCAAGGTACAAACAGGCTATAGTAGACTAGGCAGAATCAAAGACAAGAAACAGGAAATCAGGGATCAGGAACCAAAAAAAGAAACGAGGCTCATAACATGTCAGCAGTGCAACTCAATACTTCGCAAAGTAAGTGCGTTTTCACAGTTTTTATATTGGCATGCTGATTGTGCTTTAATCCTGTGCAGGTGTGAGTCGTTTACGCCGTGCATGTGAGTCCACTTGGCGCGTGCACTGTCCAGATTGTGCCCGAGAGTCTATCTGATGCATGCGCCAAGGCATGCAGGTGTGACACTCTTGCACGAAATTAGTACAAAAATTAATGTAGATATAAATATCTGATGCCAAATTATTATGGCATGTTACAAAAAATAAAGAAAAAAATCAGAATCCTCGTCTCCAATTTACGAGTCCTAATACAGTTAATGCACAAGTCCGAGTCCAAGTGAAGTCATGAGTCCTTAAGATTAGGGCAAGAGTCAGACTCAAATCCAAGACCTGGACTCGAGTACTGCAAGCCTGCTGTTAACTATGGTGGATATTCTGTGATGTTTTGGGGCTGTTTTTCTCCAAAGACCCTTGAAACTGTGTTAGAGTACATGACCTTGTGGACTCCATGAAATACCAGGACATTTTAAATCAAAATCTGGCTGCCTGTGGGGTGATCTGAAGAGGAGAGTGCACAAAAGACGGCCTAGGACCGTGGATGACCTGGAAAGATTTTGTAAAGAGTCATAGTCTCAGATGCCCTGCTCTGTATTCTCCAACCTTATAAAATGTTATAGGAGAAGACTCGGTGCTGTTTTCCTGGAAAAGTAAGGTTGTACAAATTATTAAATGCAGGGGTGCCAATAAGAGTGGCACGGGTTTTTGTTGAAAATAATTATTTCTTGATGAGGGATTTGTTTTTCTCTGAATAAATTTTATTTCAATGAATGGCGGGATTTTTCAAATTTTATTTATTTATTTATTTATTTATTTATTTCATAAAGCGTGAGATGAAGTTTCTTCACCAAAAGGATTTTTTTTTCTGGGCCTTTTTACGAATCTTTCCAAGATTAGTATGAAAATGTATATAAAAATAGTGTGTTGTGTGTGTGTGTGTGTGTGTGTGTGTGTGTGTGTGTGTGTGTAATTTTTTTTTTCATGTACTGTTTGTACTCCATTGTTTTCCTCTTTTTTACATGGGGCAGGAAAAGAAGTGAAGGCATGTTCTGTATGTGTCATCTAAAGTCCTCAGTTCGAGCTATCACACAGACTGTATTGTGTCAAGGTTAGATCATGATGCCATGACAGTTTACCTCAGACACAAAATATAAGCACAGGAAGTGTTAACTATTTCAAGATAAAGTTAATAATGAAGTTAGCTAAGCTACAAGTACTCATTTTCTGTAGCTTCTGTGGTTAATTTACAGTCAGTTCCAAAAGAAAAAACGTGTTGGTCTCTTCAGTTCTAAATCTTTGGTCTTCCATTTTCTGTAGGCCAGTTTGAGGTATGACTGCATTTGGTGTACTCTGCATCTCAAAAAATTAGAATATCATGAAAAAGTTCATTTTTTTTGTAATTTAATTAAAAAAACTAAACTTTAATGTATTCTATATTCGTTACACATAACATGAAATATTTCTAACCTTTTTTGTTTTAATTTTGATGATTATGGCTTATAGCTCATGAAAATCAGAAAGCCAGTATCTCAATGTATTAGAATATTTCCTAAGATCAATCAAAAAAGGATTCACAATACAGAAATGTTCAACTTCTGAAAAATATTTTCATTTATACACTCAATACTTGATTGAGACACCTCTACTGTGCATTACTGTATCAGTGTGGCATGGCATGGAGGCGATCAGCCTGTGGCACTGCTGAGGTGTGATTGAAACCCATGTTACTTTGTTAGCAGCCTTCAGCTCGTCTGTATTTTTGGGTTGGGTGTTTCTCATCTTCCTCTTGACAATACCCCATAGATTCTCTTTGGGATTCAGGTTAGGTGAATTAGCTGGCCAATCAAGCACAGGAATATCATGGTCACCAAACCATTTGGTAGTTTTTTTTGGCACTGTGGGCAGGTGCTAAGTCCTGCTGGAAAAGGAAATCAGCATCTCCATAAAGCTTGTCAGCAGATGGAAGGGTTTACGGTTATTTAACACAAAAGATTTTTAGCACAGATCCAAAGTCTTTTAGCACAAGTTCTAAAGTCTCTTAACACAACTCTAAGTTCTTTAGCACAAGATCCAAGAACACTTAATCTTTATTATGAATACTTACTGATCATGTTTAAAGAAGTTTGATGGATTTTTTATGAAAGTTGCTGAGAGTCCGATTGAAAATGAGCGATTGCATTTCCTCACTCCGCCATCTTGAAAGTGCCATGTTTGATGTAGCCCGTATGTTAGTCACCAGTCCTCCCTCCAAATTATTTAACACAGCACATACCCTGACACAGTACACTGCTACAGCCAACTTCCAGGTTTGTTTTGTCTTTTATTAAAGTGCTAAGCTTAAATTGTATCATGCTTATTATTTACAATTTGCTAATTTGATAATCAGAAAGCCAGTATCTCTTCATCTCTTCTTCATTCAATCTCTTCATCATCTTGCTTCACGATTGCCGTATTATAAACAATTGCTATATTAATTTTGGTTGTTTTGTCATTCCTGAGCGTTTATATTGCACTTTTATTTAATTGCCATTTGTTCGAGGATACTTTAGTGGAAGTTTCTTTTGCTTGTTTACATATGACAACTGTTGGTTACTAAGGAGATATGATTTCTTATTTTTCTCATTGAAATTGGTCTTTTTTCGGTTAAAGACTTTATAGCTTTTTTAGTCAAATACATATGAAAACAGTAATATGTGATATCAAATGGACTTTTAATAATTTGAGTAAGTTTTTAGGAATAGATTCCACTCTTAGTCGGCAAGACATGTCAAGCAGGGCAAGCGACATAATCCCCCGGTTAATTAATTCGGCAAACACGTAATTCAAGTCAAGTCAAGTTTATTTGTATAGCGCTTTTAACAATAAACATTGTCGTAAAGCAGCTTTACAGAATTTGAATGACTTAAAACAAGCTAGTTTTATCCTTAATCTATCCCCAATGAGCAAGCCTGTGGCGACGGTGGCAAGGAAAAACTCCCTCAGACAACATGAGGAAGAAACCTCGAGAGGAACCAGACTCAAAAGGAAACCCATCTTTATTTGGGCAACAACAGACAACATTAACAATTTTAACATGAAGTCAGTTTCATTGATGTTATAAACTCTTCATTGATGGAAACTTGAGTGCAAAACTCTTCATGACAACTGCAGTCCTAAAGTTAGCAAGTCAACTGTAGTCCTCAGCCATAAAAGCATTACTGTAAGTGTCCAGAGCGTCCTCCAAGTGTGACTTTCATCTGTCCACATGGGGCCGTCCTCCACAGGAGCGATGCGATGAGACTCCAACCAGACACAAGGCACCAGGATGGATCAGGCAGGTCCGAAGAGCAGAAGAGGTCAGCATCTCGCTCCCAGGACCAACATGTAACTCATTATTGACAGTCAGTTCATTATTGACAGCGTAATTATTGACAGTCAGTTGAATTTGTGATATGATCAGAAGTGACTGAAGTTATCTATGAAGGTGCCCATAATTCAAGATTTGTTATATCCAAAGACACCAAAGAATCGGATTTTCAGTCCACGTTTCAGGGATCAACAACTGATCCTTAACATGCGCAGCAGCAGAAATTCTGGCTTCCAGTCCCGAAGCAATCATAATGAGCCACTTCCTATATCAAGATGAGTATTTGTTTTTGATTATTGTGACCATAAAAGACTTTGGATTTGTGCTAAAAGACTTGTGCTAAAATACTTTTGTGCTAAATAACTGGATACTGATGGAAGCATGGAGTGCTCTAAAATCTTCTGGTAGATGGCTGCATTGACTTTGGACTTGATAAAACACAGTGGACTAACACCAGCAATATCATGGCACCCCAAATTATCATGGACTGCGGAAACTCCATACTGGACTTCAAACACCTTTGATTCTGTGCCTCTCCACTCTTTCTCCAGACTCTAAGACCTTGATTTCCAAATGGAATGCAAAATTTATTTTCATCTGAAAAGAGGACTTTGGACCACTAAGCAACAGTCCAGTGCTTTCTTTCCTTCGGCCAGGTAAGATGTTTCTAACGTTGTCTCTGGTTCAGAAATAGCTTGATATTCGGAATGCAACAGTTGTAGCCCCTTTCCTAAAGAAGTCTGTGAGTGGTGGTTCTTGATGCACTGACGCCAGCCTCAGTCCACTCCTTGTGAAGCTCTCCTATCCATCCATCCACCTATTATCTGTAACCGCTTATCCTGTTCTACAGGGTCGCAGGCAAGCTGGTGCCTATCCCAGCTGACTATGGGCGAGAGGCAGGGTACACCCTGGACAAGTTGCCAGTTCATCGCAGGGCTGACACATAGACACAAACAACCATTGTGAAGCTCTCCCAAGTTTTTGAATTGACTTTTCTTGACAATCCTCTTAAGACTGCAGTCATCCCTGTTGCTTGTGCACCTTTTCCAGCTAGCCTTTTCAGCAGTGACCCTCTGTGGCTTTCCCTGCATGTGAACGGTGTCAATGATCGTCTTCTGGACAACTGTCAAGTCAGCAGTCTTCCCCATGATTGTGGCTGCATACTGAACTAGACTGAGAGATACATGGTATTTATGCTGTTTGAATAGGAATTTACTCAAACTCAAAATGAAATATTTAAATATTTTGAGGGGTTTTTTTTAATATACATATTTTGCACTGTTGGCCATAATTATCAAAATTAAACTAGAAAAATGCTTGAAACATTTTTGTTTACATGCAATGAGTCTCTAGAATATATTCAATTTTCACTTGATTAAATAAATGATCGAAAATAATGAATTTTTTCACAATATTGTAATTTTGAGATGCACTAGTATGTAATGTCACATGCACAGGTAACCAGAATTAGCAGTTTGCTGTACCCCAATAACAGTGATTTCTTTCCTGCTAGCTCAGCTTCTTGATAGCTAGATGCAATACATAATATAATAGAGAGAGAGAGAGAGAGAGAGAGAGAGCATTGATTTGCATTTGGCATACACTGTTTTAGTATATTAGTATATGCATGACCATAGCAAGTAGCTTTTTAAAGATTGTTAAAGGAAATTATGGATAATCATAATCTTCTGCATTTTCCCTCGATATGCATACCCATAAAGTTGACTTCTGGTTAATTAGACTGTACCTACCATCTGTATTACCTCTCTGATCAGAGTACATTGTTCCAGTATAGTTCCTATGTCTGAATGTTTTTAGATAGGCATCTACTGACTTGTTCCAAATTATATCTCATTGTACTTGTATAATGACAATAAAGGTAATCAAATAAATCTTATCTATTGTGAAATGACCTCCATTTTTCCTGAAAGATAATTACTTCAGCAGTCAGCCTGAACATCTTAGTCTTATTAAAAAAATGAGATTTAGATGAGTTCATGAGAAAAATTGAGGGCAAATATCTAAATGTCTTTTGTATTGGCATTGGTATAGTTCTGTATGTGTGGTTGCACATGTGTGTTTAACTATCTTTCTATCTGTGTGTAGATCAAGGTGTGTCAGTGTTACTGAACTCCAGTAAAGTATATAGTGGAGGACAATACAGTAGAGAATGAGGGAGGCCCTCAACAGCAGTGGCTGTCATTAAGAATGTCTCTTGAGTGCTCTGTTGGCACTACTTACTTCACTTCTAATGACTCTTTTGCCTTCTCCTCTTTTCTAATGAAGGCTCAGGTAGAGTGTGGTGATGTTGAATGATGGGCCATTAATGGTTGTTAAGGTTTTGTTTTCATGTTTTCCATTCACTTGGCTCTCCCCCGACATCTTGGCTTGTCACACCAAGTTTTCCAATGGGATTGCTTCATCTCTCAGTGTGCAAGAAATGTCTGAGAAGAGTCCCTCTCGGCCTCGTTGAAGTTACTAGCAAACAAAATCTGCCCTTTCACCCCGTCTTTGTATTTTTCACAGTGCAGGTTGCTATGCCAGGGCCAGGTTGGTTTCTGCAAAGGGAATATTTTATAGAATTAGTCTTGGTGTGAGAGGTTTTCTCCCTTTTCCCTTGTCTAAGACTTGTGGTGAGATCATATGAATTGGGCAGACTCGCTGTTATCACCTGCTTACATATTTACTAAGCTGTAAGGTTCAACAGGCCTGTCACAATTATTACATAATCACGAGTCACATTTTGAGCTGATCATAATTATATGAACTAATCATGATTAACTATTCCACAATAATGTTTTCAACATGTAGAGTGTCAGTGCTTTGGGAAACAAAACCTTCTCTCTAACAGAGTTCATTGATATCATCAAATCAGCCACAGCATCATAGGTTAATCATAATCAATGGCTTTCATCCGTGAACAATTTGAACTATTGAGCGCTATTATCAGATTATTATGAGAGAATGACTGTTTTGACATGTAATGGCAATGTTAAGTGGAATAACCAAGCCATGGCCTGCTTTTGGCAAAGTACATTATTAATTGACATAGTTTTTACTTTCGTGTATTGTTGGTTGTTCAGTATTAGTATTACTATCTGTATATTTCAGTAAATGCTTTATATATTTTAGTTGTTATTTGTGTCATGTTTTCTTTTACTGTTTAAAAGGCAGACAAACATCATGTACTTCCATGGTCACTACTTTCATAAAACCACCATGAAAAAAGCTGAACACTATGAATTATTTTTATGCGATATCAAGAAAATGGTTAGTGGTTAGTACATGCTTTACTGGTGTGTGTGTGTGTTTGTGTGTGTGTGTGTGTGTGTGTGTGTGTGTGTGTGTTTATATAAATAAAATTACATTACACACCACACACACACTGACATCAGTGACCATTAGGTTAACATCTTTACAGAAAGCTAATTGAAATATATTTGGTTTCAGTTACTGTTTTAAAGGAGGAAATGGTTTACATTTATAAATATATTTTTATTTTTTCACTAAGACTATTATTATCAAATTAATTCATTAATTTATGAATAATCTTTAACAGCAAACTAGATATAAACTGCTTGATAGTAATTGTACCAGAGACAGTCAAGGATGTAAAGTATGGTGTGTTTTTTGGGGGACCTGGTACATTCTCTTGTTGGTTTGTTTTGTCTTTGTAGCCATTTGTTTTGCTGTATTGTGTTGATTATATGATGGGACCTCACTGGGGGCCTAATTACCGTATCACTGTCTTTACTCTCCAAGGAAGCGATACGGAAAAACAAGTCTTGTTCTGAAAGGCCCAATCTTCCCCCTTCTTCCCCCTCCCTCACGCTTTTCCTCTGTGTTTGCCTCCCTTGCGGGACTCTACTGAGGAGTTTAAAGAAGTTTTATTTGAATTTTGGATAAACTGACTACTTCATAGCTTTATTTAACTTTAGGGCACTTTGTCAACCAGTTTGTTTGTCCAGAATAACTATCCATCCACCCATGATCTGTAGCCACTTATCCTGTACAGGGTCACAGGCAAGCTGGAGCTTATCCCAGCTGACTATGGACAATGACCTGACAAGTCACCAGGTCATCGCATGGAGACAACCAACCATTCACACTCACATTCACACCTACGGTCAATTTAGAGCCACCAATTAGCCTAATCTGCATGTCTTTGAACTGTGGGGGAAACCGGAGCACCCGGAGGAAACCCACACAGAAAGGCCATTGTCAGCCGCTGGGCTCGAACCCAGGACCTTCTTGCTGTGAGGCGACAGTGCTAACCACTACACCACTGTGCCACCCCCAGAATAACTATTTAAGCTTAATATATTAGACACAGTCTCAGTACTGCATTGATATTAGCAAATGTTTTAAATTGCTATAAGATTTGACAAACATTTATTGCTGATAGGGTAAAGGATAAATTACTTGCCACTATTTCTGATAAAGCAAAGATAAAAAAAATTACTGGCTTTTGCTTTTAAAAGAGTGTTATTGCAACCATAATCTCATCAGTTTCACCTGATTCTTGAATGCAGAGTGTTCACTGTGCATGTGCTGCTTCATTATTTTGTCGAGATTTACAGACTGAAAGAAAAACTGACATGTCTCTGGTATTTGTGCCAGTCTATTGTACATATATTTGGTAAATTAAGCACTAATTGTTTCAGCCAACAAATCACTGCCCATTAGTGTTGTAACTTACCAGGACATTAAATTGTTGCTCCCGTACACCAGACCTTAAAAAGTTGGAGGACCCTTTCAGTTGCTGCTTTCTACCAACCATAGCCGTTGCTATATTTTTCATGCTATTGTACAAGTATCTTTTGGCTGCTCCCATTAGGGGTCACCACAGCGAATCATCATGATCCACGTATTTGATTTGGCACAGGTTTTTACACCGGATGCCTTTCCTGATGCAACCCTCCGCAATCTATCTACGCTTGGGACCAGCACTAAGGCTACATCCACACGACAACGGCAACGAGATTTTTTTTTTTAAATATCGCGTCCACATGGGCAACGGATCAGAAAAATATAAGGTCCATATGGGAACGGAACGCTTGCTGAAAACGATGCAATACACATGCCACACCTCTAGGTGCGCTGTAAGACAATTCCCTTGTGGGAAATTGTGAGAGTGATGCAGTGCGCGTAGCAGTCACAGTTGCAGGAGCTGAGCTGTACTGTGTGAATGTGTGACTTGCCTTGAGGCTTCAGGCATGTCTCTGGTGGGGTTTACATTAGACCGTATCAGCGGATCATCAGATTAACGTTTTTAAAAACAATTAGCATGCACACAGCAACGCCAATACACGATTCGCGTGCACACAGCAACGCCAATACACGGATACACTAATCACATGACTAATTAGACGGCACGTAAGTTAATGTGTCAGTGCGGCTCAGCGCTTCCTCCTTAGCGGCTGCGCTCCAAATCACTCTGCCCTGAACAGCGAGTGCCCTCTGGAGGGTGTGCACTCCGGCCCTGCACAGCTCACAGAGCGCGCGAGTGAAGCGCACGAGCAGTGATTCAGGACTGAGCCGCTGTGTGTGTGATCCCAGTGCATATCGGGCATGCGCAAGTCACTCACCACTTGTAAGTGGAAGGATGGCAAGCCTAAAGACAATCATAACTACACAATGGGCGGTATTTGCATCAGTATTTGCAGTATTTTCATACTTTTATACTCTTTAATGAAAGGTGATACAAGGCGGAAGTCCGCGCCGTTTTTCAGCAGTCGCGTCACATGACCAACGCCAGCGAATCAGGAAGGTGGATGTCACAGTGACGTTGTCCAATGACGACGTCAGCTAGAGCTCAGCACAGCGTATCCACGTATCCTCAATGTTTACACAACACCGGACCAGACACGAACTGGATTGAATACGTGGGCCCTGGCGGATTCCCGTTTCCCGGCGTTTTAATGTGAACGGACAGTGCATCCGCGAAGAAAACGAGACAGATACGGTCTAATGTAAACTTGGCCTCTGTCTGAGAGGGAGCAGCCCCTCCCTCCTGTGTGTGTGTGTGTGTGTGTGTGTGAGAGCGAGCAGCCCCTCCCCCACCCACGCGCTGCAAGCAGAGACAGAGGGTGTTTTCACACTTGGTCCCTTTCAGCCATCTAACCGAACTCAGATCGATGACTCAGCATTTTTTGCGCATATGTGAACACTCCAACCGTACCCAGACCCCTTTAAAGTGAACCGAACTGAGACCACCTCAGGAGGTGGTCTCAGTACGGTTCGCTAAAAATCAACGGTACGGTTCGCCTAATCTGCGCATTGTGAACAAAAAGCGCACCGGGTTCACTTCGCCTTTTTCACTGTAGTTTAACCTTCTTCGTTTGCCGTAGTTGGTCACGTGACTGTAGCAGGGAAACTCAACTTCCTTTTGCAACTTACCACAGCTGCTTTACAGTTCTCTGAACTTACTGACTGATGAGTCGGCCACAATAATATAACTATATTATTTATTTATTTATTTATTTATATAAATAAATAAATAAATAAAAAAAAAATATATATATATATATATATATATATATATACATATATAAATATATTAATATTATATATACTATATATATATATATATATATATATATATATATATATATATATATATTAGTGCTGTCAAGCGATTAAAATATTTAATCGCGATTAATGTCGCGACTGTCATAGTTAACTCGCAATTAATCGCAATTTAATCGCACATTTTTGTCACATGAAAAACCATTGTAATTCTCTTATCAGCATAAAAACGTGAATGGGCTTGCTTTGTATTGCAAAGCATAACACGTCTTGACACAGCCACTGCAAAGTGAAACCTAAGCCGAACACCGGGGCTGGCAAAAGAACCATGAGTGAAGTGATCTACTGCTTGAGTTAGTCTACAACTCAGAGAGACAGGTTACACAGTGACGGTAGGCTTGACATGCTTGATTATAATATAAAGTACACTATTATATTAACTTTAAGTTGTTCGTTGATAAATATTGCATTGAATCTGATCTTTACTGTTTCAGCTCACTTAACACATTTTGTACTTTTACACTTTCTGCCTGTTGATGCGTCGCGCTGTCCAATCAGAGGCAGCCAAATTTGCATATTACAGGAAGGATTTCTGGGATAGCATTGAGTTTACAGTTCAGAGGGATCTGGCTTCTTTAGACGCTGTCTTCTTAAAACTGAATAAATATTTAAAAAGAGCCAAATGAGCCAGTCTTTTGAACGGCTCTTTTCAAAGAACGGATCACAAAGATGCGGGTCCCATCAAAGAGCCATAAATCCCATCTCTACTAGCGCGCCCTGCCCGCGCTGGTTCTTTGGGGGGAGGAGGGCAGAGGACTCTGGCTGTGCGGGGCATAGCATTACAGTCTAGCTGCTATCGTTTTTCTAAGCAAAGTCTCTGTTCCAAGTTCCTGGCAGTTTCAAAAGCTTATGAAAAACCTACATCATGTCACAGAGCGTTAATCTCGCGATAAAAAAATTATCGCCGTTAAAATTGAGTCAAGTTAACGCATTAATAACGCGACATTTTTGACAGCACTTATATATATATATATATATATATATATATATATATATATATATGTGTGTGTGTGTGTTTATATTTATATATATAAATATAAACATATATATATAAATATATTAATATTTTATATATAATTTATTTTCCTTAATCCGCACTATTTTGATCAAAGAATACAGCAGGGCAAGCATGGCAGCAGACATTTTGATTCAAGAGAAAATTACCCAGAATTCCGTGCACTGGGGGTCTGAGGGCTCTAGAGGACCTGGTGTGAACAGAAAGAGGACTGAGGCCCCATCAAAGCTTAACTGGACCAGAAAGAGAACCCAGTCCTCTTTGTAATAAATTCACAGTGTGAACACAAAAAGAACTGAGTTCTTTTTCTGTTGGTCCACTTTTTGGTCCACTTAAAAAGGACTGAGTATGGTTCCTTTAAAGGGGACCAGGTATGAAAACACCCTCAGAGAAGCACACAAAAAGGGCAGTTTTTCCTCAGAGTGCTCCCTCCAAACAACGGGGATTCACACGAAAACAGAAGGAGATACTCACAAAATTCTTTCACATTAAACGCCACAAGGCTCTCCTGAACACATTGATGTAATTTTTTTGTCTGTAGTGAAAAAAATGAGGACACTAGAGCGAGTTAAAAACGAGTGACTTTTCTGATTTTGCAGTCAGAGCGCTTTCAGGATTTGAATGGGATTCTATGGGGCTACGCGCCTGTCCTCTCCTTACTTTCAGGCTTCTCATTCAAAAACTGTAAATCCTGTTGGTTAGGTAGACACATTGTGTGAATCAGGACAAGTGTGGCTACTACTTTTGAGAAAATCATGTGTGTAGAGTTAAAATTGTGGCTGAAAACACAGTTTAAATGAGAAAGTTTTAGCTTTTTTTTTCAGGCTGCCTACACTCTAAATTCCAAAGCCCCACTGGTTTGTAAGCACGTTTCATGAACCAAGTTATAGGATTTGTTGACAATTCGCATTGAGTTCGTTACACTTCTACCTGGTGTGAAGCACTGACAGTCATGTGGTTGTGACGTCATTGTAAACAAATCCGTTCTACTCATCCAGACGACTTCGCAACGGGGCCATTGCCAGATTTTTCCACTCTGGGACCCGTTCTCAAAAGATTTCATTTTGGGGCACCCAAAACGCCGGTGCCGTGTGGACACCAGGCCGAAACAATAAACAATTTTATCAGATTCACCTGAATCCATTGCCGTGTGGACAGGGCCTAAATGTGCAACCACAGCGGCTGGGTATTATTACCTCATCTGCATGTTTTTGAACTGTGGGAGGAAACTGGAGCAGCCGGCGGAAACCCACACAGACACAGGGAGAACATGCAATCTCCACACCGAAAGGCCCCTGTCGGCCATGAAGTTCGATCCCAGAACCTAATTCAAATATGCTGGTATACTATATATTTTTAAGTGTTTTTTTTTTTTACACCCCTGTAGCCAAGTCTGATTCAAAACAAAAGGGATGTATTTTTTTCCAGAGAGAATTATTTTATGATGAATAGCCTAATGCAATCTGTTGAATGTATTGTACTTTTGAATTTAATGCCTTGTATTGAGTGGTATGATGTGCTATCTCGGTCCACCCTTATAAACATGCTATATTGTGTTGGCAAATTGATTTCAGAGAAGATATTTTTGAAAATTTAATCACGTGCTTCAGTTCTTTTGGCCTTTATCATAAATGTCATTATTTAGCATGAGGTAAATTTGAAATAAACTCCAGTGATTACATTTTCTTCATATTAGAATTGAACATCATCAGCTTTATCATCAATCAATTAATATGTTGGTGTAGTAAATCCAAAATATCATTGTCTGTGTAACTCTAGAGTACTTTGCAAAAGTCTACATATAAAGGCACATATATAAAGCAATGCTGTCAAGCAAAATGCTTTCAGAACTTGAAAGAACTAACTTTGACTTTCAGAACTACAACTTGTAACTTTGACTTAAAGTCTAAGAGGATATTTGGCATGACAACCCTTTGTACACTGCATACAGTTTTATAGGAATATTGTCTGCTAAGTTTGTTTAAGCATCTTGCAGAATCTGGCAAAATATGTTTGGAGTCTTTGTCACAATCCATTCTGTTTTTGCAAGTAAAACCTCACAGAGAGCATTAATTTCTGTTGTTTTTTTTTAATGTAATATGTTACCTTCTTTACCAACATGCAAACATTTTTATGTAATGTTTAATTTTGGTTGGAAAAGTAACGTTTTGAAATCATAAATAAATAAATAAATACCCAATAATGTAGAAGTCATAAACATATACATCTAAGACAACATTAGCACAAAAATTTGGGTGCTTAAGACTTTTGCACACTAATGTATAAGTGAACACAAACATGAACATTTTTGGTCTGTTTTTATTTCATCTTATATGCTTCCTGAACACTTTAATTGTCCTGCTGTACATTTTCATTCTCTGAGCCCTTGGTTAAAACCTCACTCTGTAAAATGAATCCAGCAAAGAGAAAGCAGATCCCATGGTAATTCATAATCTTCTGAATGTTGTGTTTTACATGTGTAAAAAGTGGAATTCTGTTAAAAGTGGTGAAAGCCTGAATAATTCATATAAACGTCTCTTTATCCACAAACCTCACTCTTCTTTTCTCCATTTGACCAACAGCAAGGACTATAAAATATAAATGCAGACTGTGCATTGAAATTCACATGCTTAAGTCTTTGTTATAATATGCCTATATTATATAACAAAATATCTATATCAAGTGTATTGCAATGGTCCAAGAAATAGCTTTTCTTTTTCTGGTGTTGTTTCACTTTTCTTGGTTTAACTCCCTCCCGTTTCCTTTTTGCTTGATAATATTTTCAGTGTGATGCAAAGGATTCCCACAAACCTATGTCAGCAACTAGGAAAATAACACATTTTATTTCAATAAAGTAAATGACATGAGTTTCCCCCTGTTTTTTCCCACAGGAGTTTTTTGAGCACGCAAAACAGCTTTGGGATGATGAGGGTGTGAAAGCCTGCTTTGAAAGGTCCAATGAGTACCAGCTCATCGACTGTGCCCAATAGTGAGTACTTCTTCCTTTTCTGCAATCTTCATTTGTATAAGTTGTGCACACTGGACTTGGCTGTAATTAATTAAATCAATACATAATATTTTCCTTAACGCAGCATTGTTTTTCTTTGTACATCTTGAAATGACAGTAAATCTGTCATGGCATTATAATAATGAGAAATAAATAGGTAAGAAATACAATATATGTGATTTTTAATGATTGTTGCTTTATATACTGGTTATACTGTGGATTGATGGTTTTAAATAAAGTAAAATGTGGATATTTATGTTTACATGGAGAAGTAGAGAGTTATAGCAGTGAATCACAGTTTGACAAAGTGTGTCAGGAAACTTTACAGTATTCAATCATTAAAAAAATAACTAAATAAAAAATAAAACTGTACACTTGCAGTACAAATATCTCCATTGCTATCATCACCATTGTTTTGCTCCTTGATGGGAACATCTGTCTAAAGTGCAAGAAGTGAATTTCAATCAGTTTCAATCATAAAATCATGGTTTTCTCACAAATTATCTTCTCATTTAGGGAGGCTACTCTTACAAATTTTGTTCTAGAAATGCATTCTAAGTAACATATATTTTATGAATTATGATAGACTTATGTTTAAGTTAAAGTCTTCCTTAGTTATTTTTGTCTATTTACAGTAGCATCCAGTGACATGCATTCACACTTAAATGTGCTATTTAATAATAATAATAATAATAATAATAATAATAATAATAATAAAATCATCAATAAACAGTGTTGAAATGATCAAAATTAGCAGCAACATGCATCAAAGGAAGAAGAGAGTTGTTGAAGTTGCTGTGCTGTGCACTGGAAACTTTCTTTCTGGAGACTTTCTGCCTTGCAGGGTTTCTTTTATTTTTAGCTTGGTGTTTATTATTAAGTTTTGGGTCATAGAGGAAATCCAGTTGTTTACTTTTTGCTCATGTCATTCAGATGCAACTACATGTAGGCAGTACAATGTGAATGAATGCAATTTAAGACAATGGAAATATGTCTTCTGTCCTACTGGTCACTGCTACGTGGTTCCTGCATGTAATTTTTATAAAGTGAAACCACCTAAATTTTTCTAACCCAACCATGATTGAATATTTCACCTCTCACTATCCCATAGTCCCATCCATGTTTTTCCACTACTTCCTGCTGGAAATGAATGGGAATGAAATTTCAGGAGACCGATTTGAATACAGTGGACACATACCATGAGAGCATATTTTGATGAATTTAAGTAAGAATCTTTGGATTAGTGTTATATCAGTGTTGATTACCTGAATGATTAAAGGAGAATAAAAGACTCTTTCCAAAACTATTATTTTATAGCAATGCAATTAATGTTTATTTTAAACCTCCACATTCCTCAGTGTGTAGAGACTTACATTTCCCACCCTTATAACTACATATCATATAGTTTGAATGTCGTTCTTGAATAATTCAAATAATGTGAATTAGGATGAATAACTGAATAATAAGCTGGGATTTTAATGAATTAAGTCAATATATCTTATGTTATCTTAATTATTTGATCATTATAATTATATGCAGTATGTATGTAAAACACACAACATCTCTTCAGATATTTGAATCCCTTCAATGACGTGTGTGTGTGTGTGTGTGTGTGTGTGTGTGTGTGTGTACTTGCTACATGTTGAGGATTAGAACCCATTTTTAACCAGCAGAGTTGACATTTTTGGGAAGTGAGGACATTTTGGCTGGTCCTCGCTTTTTCAAAAGGCTGTTTGAGGGTTAAAACTTAGTTTTAGGGTTCAGGTAACAGTTAGGTTTAGGTTAGGGTAAGGATCGGGTTGAGGCATTTAGTTGTGATGGGTAAGGGGTAATGCATTGTCAATGAGTGTCCCCACAAAGAATGAAATGGAGGGACGACAGCAACAGAGAATGCAACTGAGTTTAGGCTGTGCTTTCAGCTTTAAATGACATGTTTGTCAATGCTCTTGACAGGAGGAGTAACTCGGAGCATCTCAGCTTGTGTTGGTTCAGTGGATGGGGAGATTAACTTGCTCTTTAGGTGGTGCCACTCGAGCAGTCATTTCTTCTAGCAGAGAGTGAAGTAACTGCTCCCACAGGAGAATAAATCTCAAACCTCATAATGCACTACTATCCTATTAACATCAATTTGTGTGATCCATAAGGCACAAGTCTGACCACAAATAGGCATTGTATGTCAGTCTGCTTTCATTACATATTTTGAGATGCTTTTACTCTCTCAGCCAATTCTGGAAACCTGTCAGATATTAGGGTAGTGTAGAAAATTAGCCATTCAGCAGAACACCAGTCCTATTTTGAAGATATATTCCAGTTTTCCAGCTAACTGTTTGAGAATGACTTAAAATAATTAAGAGAAATTACACTTTAAAAAAATTCATTGTTATCCTGTCTGCTGTGAGTAATTAGGTATTGTTAATCATGGAGCGTGAAAAGTATACTGGGGGAATATCAACCTTATCTCCATCACAGCAACAAAAATTGACTGTCTGATTTGAAGCATAAGCTTCACACACACACACACACACACACACACACACACACACACACACACACACACACACAATATAATATATACAGTGCTCAGCGTAAATGAGTACACCCCCTTTGAAAAGTAACATTTTAAACAATATCTCAGTGAACACAAACAATTTCCAAAATGTTCAAAAGACGAAGTTTAATATAACGTCTGTTTAAATTATAACATGAAAGTAAGGTTAATAATATAAACTTATATTACACATTTTTCAGTTTTACTCAGATTAGGGTGGTGCAAAAATGAGTACACCCCACAACAAAAACTACTACATCTAGTACTTTCTATGGCCTCCATGATTTTTAATGACAGCACCAAGTCTTCTAGGCATGGAATGAACAAGTTGGCGACATTTTGCAACATCAATCTTTTTCCATTCTGCAACAATGACCTTTTTTTAGTGACTGGATGCTGGATGGAGAGTGATGCTCAACTTGTCTCTTCAGAATTCCCCAAAGAAAATAATTTCTTTGCACTACAAAGGTGAAGGCTGCAAGAAGATCAGCAAAGCTTTACTTATCAGTCAGAATACTTTAGCAAAAGTGGTACAAAAATTTAAGAAAGATGGAAATGCAACCATCTCACAGAGATGTCCAGGTCGTCCACGGAAGTTAACACCTCGACAGGAGTGTCTTCTGATGAGAAGGGTTGAAGAAAATCGGCATGCAAGTTCACTGCAGTTACCTAAAGAAGTAGAAAGCCAAACTGGGGTGACTATTTCCCGTGACACAATACAGCATACACTACAGAGGAATGGCATGCATGGATGCCTTCCACGAAAGAAGCCTCTCCTAAAGCCCAGGCACAAAAAAGCCCGCCTAGATTTGGCCAGGGCCCATGCTGACAAAGATGAAGACTACTGGGACTGTATAGTCTGGAGTGATGAGACCAAGATAAATGTTTTTGGAACTAATGGCTTCAAAACTGTATGGCATCACAAAGGTGAGGAATACAAAGAAAAATGCATGGTGCCTACAGTGAAACATGGTGGTGGCAGTGTCCTTATGTGGGGCTGCATAAGTGCTGCTGGTGTCGGGGAGCTGCATTTCATTGATGGCATCATGAATTCACAGACGTATTGCTCTATACTGAAAGAGAAGATGCTATCATCACTCCATGCCCTTGGTGGTCGTGCACTTTTCCAACATGACAATGATCCTAAACACACATCTAAGGCCACTGTTGGATTTCTGAAGAAGAAGAACAGGGTGAAAGTGATTCAGTGGCCAAGTATGTCTCCTGATCTGAACCCAATTGAACACCTCTGGGGAATTCTGAAGAGACAAGTTGAGCATCCAGCATCCAGTCACTAAAAGAGGTCATTGTTGAAGAATGGAAAAAGATTGATGTTGCAAAATGTCACCAACTTGTTCATTCCATGCCTAGAAGACTTGGTGCTGTCATTAAAAATCATGGAGGCCATAGAAAGTACTAGATGTAGTAGTTTTTGTTGTGGGGTGTACTCATTTTTGCACCACCCTAATTTGAGTAAAACTGAAAAATGTGTCATCTAAGTTTATATTATTAACCTTACTTTCATGTTATAAGTTAAACAGATGTTATATTAAACTTTGTCTTTTGAATATTTTGGAAATTGTTTGTGTTCATTGAGATATTGTTAAAATGTTACTTTTCAAAGGGGGTGTACTCACTTACGCTGAGCACTGTGTGCGCGCGCGCATATATATATATATATATATATATATATATATATATATATATATATATATATCGGCACGGTGGTGTAGTGGTTAGCGCTGTCACCTCACAGCAAGAAGGTCCGGGTTCGAGCCCCGTGGCCGGCGAGGGCCTTTCTGTGTGGAGTTTGCATGTTCTCCCCGTGTCTGTGTGGGTTTCCTCTGGGTGCTCCGGTTTCCCCCACAGTCCAAAGACATGCAGGTTAGGTTAACTGGTAACTCTAAATTGACCGTAGGTGTGAATGTGAGTGTGAATGGTTGTCTGTGTCTATGTGTGTCAGCCCTGTGATGACCTGGCGACTTGTCCAGGGTGTACCCCGCCTTTCGCCCATAGTCACCTGGGATAGGCTCCAGCTTGCCTGCGACCCTGTAGAACAGGATAAAGCGGCTAGAGATAATGAGATGAGATGAGATAAAGCAAACACGCATAGGATACATAGCACATAGGATAAGGCTAACACAGAGCCTCTGAGTCTAGTTATAGTCAGTGAAAAATAGATAACCTGCTGGTGGTAAAGTGCTGTCAAAACAGCCAATCAATGTCAGCCATGTGAACTATGCATCAGCTGTATTCGAGCCAACACAAATACTCCACTATATTTGCATATGTGTGTATCTACATGTGATCAAAGGTACATCCCCCTCATAATGTGAAAGTTTCTGAGAGAAGTGAGGTACGACATAACTCATGTCATGCTCAAGGAGACACAATATATGCTCTGCAGCACTCTGTTTATTTATATATATATATATATATATATATATACACACACACACACATTTTATATATATATATATATATATATATATATATATATATATATATATATATATATAATGTATATAGGGTTGAAAGGGTTGAAAGAGCAGCTGGAACGGATGTGGAAGGTCAAGGGTTGTGTGGTCCCCGTGGTAGTGGGGGCACTTGGGGCAGTAACCCCCAAACTGGGAGAGTGGCTCCAGCAAATCCCAGGAACAACATCTGAAGCCTCAGTCCAGAAGAGTGCAGTCCTAGAAACATCGAAGATACTGCGCAGAACCCCCAAACTCCCAGGCCTCTGGTAGAGGACCCGAGCTTGAGGATGACATGGATTACCCCCCCCCCACCGGGGGTGAGAAGGAGATTTTATATATATATATATATATATATATATATATATATATATATATATATATGCACACACACAGATCATGAAATATGCACAATCTCTCATTTTTCTAATCTATGAGACAGTGCTGCAGAGCACATATTGTGTCTCTTCGAGCATGACATCAGTTATGTCATACATCATTTCCCTCAGAAACTTTCACATTATGAGGGGGCTGTACCTTTGAACACATGTAGATGCACACACATGCAAATATAGTGGAGTGTTTGCTTTGGCTTGAATATAGCTGATGCATAGCTCGTATGGTTGACACTGATTGGCTGCTTTGACAGGACTTCACCACCAGGAGGTTATCTGTTTTTTACTAAATATAACTAGGCTCAGAGGTTGTGTGTTAGCCTTATCCTGTGTGCTATGTATCCGATGTGTGTTTATTTTATTTTATATATAAAACTATACAGTGCCTTGCAAAAGTATTCATCCCCCTTGGTGTTTGTCCTGTTTTTTGGCATTCCAAGCTGGAATTAAAATGGGTTTTTGGAGGGTTAACACAATTTGATTTA
This sequence comes from Neoarius graeffei, assembly GCF_027579695.1. Classification (NCBI taxonomy): domain Eukaryota; kingdom Metazoa; phylum Chordata; class Actinopteri; order Siluriformes; family Ariidae; genus Neoarius; species Neoarius graeffei. Next base: position 41,059,355 of record NC_083587.1, on the reverse strand, counting down.
CATAACATGCCTACCATTTTAAAGGTGAAATTTTATTATTATTATTATTATTATTATTATTATTATTATTGTGACACAACCAATAATTAAGATGATAAAATAGAAATCTGGAGTGTGCATAAGTATTCACCCCCTTTCGTATGAAACCCCTAAATAAGAGCTGGTCCAACCAATTCACTTCATAAGTCACATAATTAGTTAAGATCCACCTGTGTGCAATCAGAGCGTCACATGATCTCTTACATGATGTCTGTATAAATCAAGCTGTTCTGGAAGGACCCAGACTCTGCTACACTACTAAGCAAGCAACATGAAAACCAAGGAGCCCTCCAAACAGGTCAGAGACAAAGTTGTGAAGTATAGATCAGGGTTGGGTCATAAAAAATATCCCAAACTTTGAATATCCCATGGAGCACCATTCAATCCATTATAGCAAAATGGAAAGAATATGGCACCACCACAAACCTGACAAGAGAAGGCAGCCCACCAAAACTCACAGACCGGGTGAGGAGGGCATTAATCAGAGATGCAACAAAGACACCAACAATCACGCTGAGGGAGCTGCAAAGATCCACAGTGGAGATGGGAGTATCTGTCCATAGGACCACTTTAAGCCATACACTCCACAGAGTGGGGCTTTATGGAAGAGTGGCCAGAAAAGTCGTTGCTTCAAAAAAACACTTTTGGAGTTTGCCCAACAGCATGTGGCAGACTCCCCAAATACATGGAAGAAGATTCTCTGGTTAAATGAGACAAAAATTGAATTTTTTTGCCATCATGGGTGTAGCGGTTCGGGGAGAAGGGTGGAGCACAGAAGACGGCAGGACAGAGTTGCGGGTTGATCAAGTGTTTTATTGCTACACTTTTCAGTCTAACAACTATGTGAACTTTACAGACACACACACACACTTGGCGGCTGGTTCGGGAAGAGCTTCTCTGCTCTCTGCTCTCCTTCTTTAAGTAGGGCATGGTCACTGGGAAGACACACACAGGTTAATTGACGTCAGGTGTAGTGATTCTGCCACTTACCTTCCCTGACTCTGCCCTCCTGTCACAGACCGGCACTTGACCACGCCCCCGCTGCCACATACCCCCACCGCCCGACTCAGGCCGGGCGGCCATCCGGACTGCAGCCGACTCCCCCCCCCCCCCCCGACGGGAGAGGAAGTCCGCCACGACCATCTGTGCCCCTGGCCTGTGGACCACCTTGAAATTGAAGGGTTGGAGTGCCAGATACCAACGGATGATCTGCGCGTTGTCATCCTTCATGCGGTGGAGCCACTGGAGGGGCGCGTGGTCCAAACAGAGGGTGAAAGGGCGCCCCAGCAGGTAGTAACGGAGGGCGAGGACCACCCACTTAATTACCAGACACTCTTTTTCTATGGTGCTGTAGCGCCCTTCACGCACCGACAGCTTCCTACTGATGTATAGGACTGGGCAGTCCTCCACCTCCTGGGACAAAACCGCCCCCAGCCCTCTGTCCGATGCATCGGTCTGTAACATAAAGGGGAGAGAAAAGTCAGGGGAGTGTAAAAGTGGTCCCCCACACAGTGAAGCCTTTACCTCAGAAAAAGCCCACTGGCATTGCTCCGTCCACTGGACCGGATCTGGTGCCCCCTTTTTAGTGAGATCAGTCAGCGGGCTGGTGACGTCCGAATAATTAGGTATAAACCTCCGATAATAGCCAGCCAGCCCCAGGAACTGTCTCACCCCCTTTTTGGTCTTGGGCCTCGGGCAGGCCACAATTGCTGCGGTCTTGTTAATTTGGGGACGCACCTGCCCGTTGCCCAAGTGGAAGCCCAGATACCGTACTTCCACCCACCCAATTGCACACTTCTTCGGGTTGGCTGTGAGACCCGCTCGCCTCAGCGACCTAAGGACGGCCCTCAGATGTTCGAGATGCCTCGGCCTTAGTCATTGCTATAGATGATAATATCATCGAGGTAGGCGGCCGCATAGATGGCGTGGGGGCGGAGGACCCTGTCCATCAGCCGCCGAAATGTAGCAGGCGCCCCAAACAGCCCGAACGGAAGTGTGACGAATTGGTGTAAACCGAACGGTGTGGAAAAGGACGTTTTTTCTCGGGATAGTGGAGTCAAGGGGATCTGCCAGTATCCCTTTGTCAAATCCAGTGTCGAATAAAAGCGAGCCGTGCCTAGTCGATCGAGCAACTCATCAATCCGAGGCATTGGGTATGCGTCAAATTTAGACACCGCGTTGACTTTTCTATAGTCCACACAGAACCGGACCGACCCGTCGGCCTTGGGTACCAAGACCACCGGGCTGCTCCAGTCACTGTGGGACTCCTCGACGATGCCCATTTCAAGCATGGCTTTGAGTTCTTCCTGAACCACCTTTTTTGTGTTCGGGTAGCCTGTAGGGGTGGCTACGCACTACCACCCCTGGGGGCGTGTCTATGTGGTGCTCTATGAGGTCAGTGCGACCGGGCAGGGATGAGAACACATCCGAAAACTCAGTCTGCAACTGGGCAACCTCCGCGAGTTGGGTCGGGAAGAGGTGGTCTCCACAGGGGACCGGAGGGGTACATGACGCCAATGCCCCTTTTTGAACCTCCGGCCCCAGCTCCGCCTTCTCCGGAACCACCGACACCAATGCCATGGGGACCTCCTCATTCCAGAGTTTAAGCAGATTGAGGTGGTAAATCTGTAGTGCCCCACCCCTGTCCGTTCGCCTCACCTCGTAGTCGACGTCCCCGACTCGCCGTGTGACCTCAAAGGGCCCTTGCCACTTGGCGACCAATTGGAGCTCAATGTGGGCAACAGTACGAGTACTTTATCTCCCAGTGCGAACTCTCTAAGGCGCATACCCTTGTTGTACAGGCGGGTTTGCCGTTCTTGGGCCTGCCGCAAATTCTCCTGGGTTAGGTGGGTGAGGGTGTGGAGTTTTGCACGCAGGTCCATAACATATTGAATTTCGTTTTTGCTTTGTGAAGGTCCCTCCTCCCAATTTTCCCGCAGCACATCTAGAATGCCGCGCGGCTTACGCCCATATAATAATTCGAACGGGGAGAACCCCGTGGAGGCTTGGGGGACCTCTCGCACTGAAAACAGCAAGGGCTCGAGGCACTTATCCCAATTACGTACGTCCTCACTTACGAATTTTTTAATTATGTTCTTGAGGGTGCAGTTGAACCGTTCCACTAAACCGTCCGTTTGTGGGTGATATATGCTGGTGCGGATCGGCTTAATCCCCAATAACCCATACAGTTCGTGCAGTGTCCGTGACATAAACGTGGTGCCTTGATCAGTCAGAATCTCTTTCGGGATTCCAACTCGGGAGATAACGCGGAAGAGCGCCTCCGCAATATTGCGTGCTGAGATATTGCACAGAGGCACTGCTTCCGGGTATCGCGTTGCATAGTCCACCAGAACTAATATAAAGCGGTACCCTCGTGTTGACCGATCTAATGGCCCGATGAGATCCATCCCAACTCTTTCGAACGGGGTCTCGATTAATGGTAGAGGGCGCAAAGGTGCTTTTGGAATGGCCACTGGATTTACTAACTGGCATTCGCGGCACGCCGTACACCACCTACGAACGTCGCCGCGAATCCCCGGCCAATAGAATCGGGCCATTATTCGGGCTAGTGTCTTATCCTGCCCTAAGTGTCCAGCCATGGGATTAAAGTGAGCCGCCGGGAATACCAATTCCCGGCGGCTCTTTGGAATTAAAAGCTGCGTGACTCGCTCTTTCGTCTGAGTGTCCTGCGTCACTCGGTATAATCTATCCTTCATAATAGCAAAATAGGGGAAGGACGGGGTGGCGTTCGGCGGGAGCGTTTGACCATCGATTACTCTCACTTGGTCAAACGCATGCCGCAGAGTCTCGTCTCGCGACTGTTCTAATGGGAAATCCGCGAGGGATTCCCCGAGAGAGAGAGGAGGGGCCTGTGGCTCCTCACTCTGACGCGGAGATGACGTAGACGGCTCTGTGACAGCTGCTCCCGCCAAGGCGACACCGGGACCTCCCCCTGCTGAAGTATGGCAGGACCCGCTCTCCACTAAACGGCTCGTCAACTCCCCGAATCCCGGCCAATCTGTCCCCAAAATTATCGAGTGGGTGAGGCGAGGATTAACCGCCGCCTTGACTATGAATTTTTCCTCTCGGAAAAAAATGTGGACTGACACCAAAGGGTAGCTGTGAACATCCCCGTGCACACACAACACCTTCACCCCCTGTGCTCCCCCAATGCCTCGTTTTGTACCAGGCTTTGGTGAATTGAGGTTTGATTACAACCGGAATCCACCAACGCCTGATATGTATCCCCTTGAATACCCACCAGTATGCGATATGCTCCGGCCCGATCGAGGGCGGCCTCTGGTGCGTCAGGGATCCGAACCACCGTGCCCACCTGCATTGCCGTGCACTGCTGTTGGAGGTGGCCCATCTCCCCGCAGCGCCAGCAAACCGGCCCGGGCTTCCTCTCTGCACCGGTGTTCTGGGGCTCACTCACCTGAGGGGGGGAGAGACAGACGCAGGAGGGAGAAACGGGAGGGCACCGCGGGTGCGGCGGGCCGGCTGGGGTGGTGCCGGCCCCCGCCTCCACGGTGGGGGAATGGAGTGAGGACGGGACACAGGAGGAGGGGGAGAGAGAGAAGAGGAGAGAAGAGAAGAAGCTGTCTGCTGTCCTGCCGCCGGAACAGCCGCCAAATGGTCCTCCGCCAGCTCGATGGCCTGATCCAGCGACGCCGGGCGGTGGCACTGGACCCACTCCGCGGTTCCTGCTGGCAAGCACGCGATGAACTGTTCCAGTACCACCTGGTCGATGATCCCCTCGGTGTCACGGTTGTCGGCCCTCAACCACCGCCAGCAGGTGTCCCGGAGTTGCTGGCCAAACGCGAATGGCCGGCTGACTTCCTCCAAGCGCAGAACGCGTAAGCGCTGGCGCTGCTGTTCGGGGGTGCGCCCCACACGCTGGAGGATGGCCCGGCGAAGGTCTGCGTAGGCCAGCCGGCGGTCAGCAGGGAGCTGTAGCGCGGCCAGCTGCACCTCTCCCGTTAGCAGGGGGAGGAGGCGCGCCGCGTGCTGATCCATCGGCCACCCCGAGGTCTCCGCGACTTGCTCAAAGAGCATGATGAAAGCCTCGGAGTCATCCTGCAGGCCCATCTTTGTCAGGGTGAGGGGGGACAGGCCTGCGGTGGAAGCGTCGGTAGTCCCCACTGACGTGAGGAGGTGCCGGAACGCCTGTCGATCCTCTTGCTGGGCCAACACCAGGGCCTCGAAACGCTGCTCCTGCTCCTTACGGAGCGTGACTAGCGCCTGGTGCTGGCTTTGCTGGGCCGTGGCGAGGGCGTGGACCAGGTCGGCGAACGGGGAAGACTCCATGGGATGGCTCGGCATCTGTGCTCCAGGTCCCGGGTTTCGGCACCACTGTAGCGGTTCGGGTAGAAGGGTGGAGCACAGAAGACGGCAGGACAGAGTTGCGGGTTGATCAAGTGTTTTATTGCTACACTTTTCAGTCTAACAACTATGTGAACTTTACAGACACACACACACTCGGCGTCTGGTTCGGGAAGAGCTTCTCTGCTCTCTGCTCTCCCTCTTTAAGTAGGGCGCGGTCACTGGGAAGACACACACAGGTTAATTGACGTCAGGTGTAGTGATTCTGACACTTACCTTCTCTGACTCCGCCCTCCTGTCACAGACCGGCGCTTGACCACGCCCCCGCTGCCACAGTGAGAAATGGCATGTGTGATGCAAACTCAACACCCTGAGAATACCATCCTTGGTGGTGGCAGCATCATGCTGTGGGGATGTTTTTCATCTGCAGGGACAGGAAAGCTGGTCAGAACTGAAGGAATGATGGATGGCACTAAATACAGGGCAATTCTGGAGGAGAACCTGTTTGAGTCAGCCAGAGGTTTGAGACTAGAATGAAGGTTCACGGTCTAGCAGGACAATGGCCCTAAACATACTGCTAAAGCTACACTGGAGTGGTTTAAAATGAAACATTTAAATGTCTTGGAATGGCCTAGTCAAAGCCCAGACCTCAATCCAATTGAGAATCTGTGGCATAACTTGAAGATTGCTGTACACCAACGCAACCCATCTAACTTGAAGGAGGTGGAGCAGTTTTGCCTTGAGGATTGGGCAAAAATCCCAGTGGCTAGATGTGCTAAGCTGCAAAAGGTGGCGGCACGGTGGTGTAGTGGTTAGCACTGTCGCCTCACAGCAAGAAGGTTTTGGGTTCAAGCCCAGTGGCCAATGGGGGCCTTTCTGTGTGGAGTTTGCATGTTGTCAGCGTGGGTTTCCTCCGGGTGCTCCAGTTTCCCCCACAGTTCAAAGACATGCAGTTAGGTTAACATGGGACGGCCTTGGGCTGAAGCACTCTTGAGCAAGATACTTAACCCTGACTGCTCTGGGTGTGTGTGCGCACGCGTGTTCACTGCTTCAGATGGGTTAAATGCAGAGGATGAATCTCACTGTGCTTGAAGTGTGCATGTGACAAATAAAGGTTTCTTCTTCTTCTATAAAGTATTGACTTTGGGGGGGAATACTTATGCACACTCCAGATTTCTGTTTCTTCATCTTAATTATTGTTTGTGTCACAATAATTAAGTGCACCCTTGGCATTCGACAAATTAAGTGCACCCTTGGCATTCGAAGCTTGTATTGCCTCCTTTACAGAAATAACTTCTTTTCTACATTTTGCATAATTGTCCACCAGATCTCTGATGTCTGGATGCTGAAAATTTTGACCACACTTCCATGCAAAATTCCTTCAGCTGCAAGATGTTTGAGCATTGTCTTGCATGCACTGCCCTTTTCAAATATACCCACATTATTTCAATGGGGTTCAAAACTTGGCAATTCTATCGCCTTCCATTTCTTCTTTTTCAGCCATTCCTTGGTGAATTTGCTCATGTGCTTTGGATCTTGTTGAAAGGTCCATCTCCAGTTCAACTTCAACTTTTGAAAAGGTGGCCTCACATTGTCTTCAAGCACTCTTTGATATGATTCAGAATTCATAATTGAATCAATGAATGCAAGTTTAAGTCAATGAAGCTGCTCATGCATACTATCTATACTGCTCATGCATGCTAATGATGAGCAGTATAGATCATGGATGGATGGATTACAAATTAAAATTAAATATTATGTTACTGTTATATTAAATGGCTTTTGTTTATTTGACTGATTTAACATTTACGATATTTTAGTTTCGTTGTAATCTAAGTAAGATCATGAGGGCTATAGTGACTAGAGTACATGGTTCGCACCTCGTTTGTTTGTTTGTTTATATCCCTTCCAGGGGGACTCACTTACATCAGATCTGATGTTTGCCCCTGAGAATGAGATGTAAAGAGAACAAAAGTGCAGCAGTGAAGCCTCATTAAAAGATTTCATGCACATATTGGTCAAGATGAATTTTGTAAAATTTCATAATTGGTGCTTGTATATTAATGACACTACTACAAATTAATTGTACATGGATATGATGGTAGGTGATTTGTACCATACTGAAAATAAACACGTGCTTCTTTTTCCAGCTTCTCCCATTAGGGGTCACCACAGCAGCTCATTCAATTTATGAGCTGCATATTTGAGTTGGCATAGGTTTTACATTGGATGCCCTTCCTGACGCAACCCTCCCCAATCTGTCCGGGATTGAGACTGGCATTAAGTATGCACTGGCTTGTGCAACCACAGTGGCTGGGTATTTTTACTTTAACTGCTTGTCTTTAAATTGTGGTGAAAACATGGAAACTCCACACAGAATGGCCCCCATCTGCCATGAGGTTTGAACCCGGAAGCTTTTTGCTGTGAGGTGACAGTGCTAACCACTGCACCACCATTATAAAACACATGCTTATTGGCTGCTAATTCAGCCAGTCTCATTTCTATGCATATTAACTATAAAAGATCTATTTAAAATCCATATGAATTTGTATTAATACCATAATCATTACTGGACAGAGACTGCCAATTAGTCTAACTTGCAATTCATACATAAAAATTATTTTAATGAAAAAGAATGAAAGATGACCCCTCCACTAAGCTTTTTTGCTCTAAAACATCTCATTCATCTAATTATCTCTAGCCGCTTTATCCTTCTACAGGGTCGCAGGCAAGCTGGAGCCTATCCCAGCTGACTACGGGCGAAAGGCGGGGTACACCCTGGACAAGTCGCCAGGTCATCACAGGGCTAACATAGAGACACAGACAACCATTCACATTCACACCTACGGTCAATTTAGAGTCACCAGTTAACCTAACCTGCATGTCTTTGGACTGTGGGGGAAACCGGAGCACCCGGAGGAAACCCACGCGGACACGGGGAGAACATGCAAACTCCACACAGAAAGGCCCTCGCTGGCCCTGGGGCTCGAACCCAGGACCTTCTTGCTGTGAGGCGACAGCGCTAACCACTACACCACCGTGCCGCCCGCTCTAAAACATCAGTATGAAATTTAAACTTTCATATAAAATTAGGCCTGCTAATTATTATGAAGTTGCAAGCTGAGTCCAGGCTTTAAAATAATTTTCTTTTAAACTTAAAAAAAAAAAGTTTAAACATTTTAAAGCATGGACACTAACTTTCAATACAATTTTGTTCACATTTTGATTCAATAAGTATAATTTCCACAGAGAATGTTCAAGAAATACAAGAAAAGTTAAGACTGGGTTCTTAAATAGTTTTTCTCCCCATCCCACCATCACTCCCTACACTGTAATGACATCTAAATGTTTAAAGGTCCAGGCTTACCTGATAGTTGTTTGAACTTAAAAAAAAAAAGCGGATATTTTTTCAAGGCAAGGCAAGTTTATTTATATAGCACATTTCATACACAATGGCAGTTCAATGTGCTTTACAGAAGTAAAAACAAAAACAGTAAACAATAGAGAAATAAAATTACATAAAATAATTTTATCTTTATTCTAAAATAATTAATTAAAAGAATTAAAAGAAAATAATAAGAATTAAACAATAGTAGAAATAAAATATTAAAATGCCAAAAAGAAAAAGGAGAAAAAGAAAGAAAGAAAAAAAAAAAACTAGCAGAATAAATTTCAGTCAAGCTTTCTTGAGTCATTAAATGGTCAGGCGTAGAACTTCATTTTTGTAGTGTGATTTTTTTTTTTTTTTACTTTTTTAAAACCGTGGACATAAACACTGCCTGATTAAGTTGCTGTGTCAAAGAGCATGGCCATATCAATATTGAACTCGCCTCCAGGGACTCAGTAGTGACCAATACAGGATAATAATGCACTCTGCCCCCTCACTTGCTTACTCTTTGTGTCTCTTAAGGCTAGGAATATGTCTGTGCTTGAATTGATTGAGTGCTATATCTGGCAACACATTCCAGGCTACTGGAACATGCAGAGTACAAAGTCAGATGTGCTCTCATGCAATAGAAAAAGCATAGTCTGCTTGTTAATGGGCTACATTTTTATTCACACAATTATTTATGTTAGATCTTGGATCAGTAGTTGGCTTTCTTTATGTCTCTTCAGATGCTTAAGAAGCTTCCTGATTTCCTGGTTGACCTCTTACATTTACTTGCTTCTTTTAACTTAAATAATTGTGTACAGTTTGTCAAGCATAAATATTGCAATATAATTGTAATTTTTTAATGTTTAAGTAAATAATTTCTTTCCAAACCTGAATAATAGTACAGCACAAAACTCTTCCTCTCTCCAGCTCACATCAGTAGGAAGTATCGTAGGTGTTTCAGGCTGTTCAGGGCCTGGTCCTGTTCTCTCTGACTACAGAGAACAGTGTTCTCTAGATTGTGAGGCACAGAGTAAACACACAGTTAGCTGCCATAGATAGACACATACTAGAGGTGGACAGGAGGCCTAGTGGCTGTTTGAATAGGATGGAATTTGTAGACAGAGAAATTGAATAAATAAAAAGTTCTGTAAATTGTACACAGATGTTGTACATGAGGAGTAATACCATTCAATAAGATTGGCAGTTATGACAGTTTGTACATTAATTCTAAATGTACACATAGTAACAGTGAGCCATGTTAGTCACTGTATTCAATATCTACATTGATGATACTGTAGCTGTTTGTATACTCTAACATTCTCACAAGACATGTTAATGTCCAAGCCATAACGATTCATTGTTAAAGAACCATCCATAAATGTGTGTGTGTGTGTGTGTGTGTGTGTGTGTGTGTGTGTGTGTGTGTGTGTGGTGTACAAGTAGTACAGCATTGACATTTGAATTCTTATTCATGCTCTCCAGAAACATGAAGAAACCGTGGAAATGTCCATTCATACATCAATTTAGCATTAGAAGAATTATACCGATATGCAATCAATCTGTCAGACATATTTCTCTCTCAGGGCCCGTTTACACGAGGACGCTGTCGGGTAAAAACGACTAAATATTTTATCGGAAGTGCCTTTCATCTACACGGGGACGGTGTTTCCGAGGCTGAAAAACGGAAAAAATTGAAAACGCCTTCCAGAGTGGATAAGTTAAAAACAGCCCCCGTTGCATATCCGTCTAAACTACCCAATACGCGAAACTCTGCTTGGATCTGCTCACGTCGGGTACGCGTTTACGGCATACATATGTCATATACTGTACATGCCAGCCCGGGAAGTAAGCAAGTAAGTAAAAAAGTAAGAGCATGTCTGATTACATCGATCCAACGGACCTTCAAGCTGCCCTGTGTTTTAATGCAGTAGATATGTTTTCCTGCTCACCCGCTCGGCTGGAGCTCCTCAGTTTGGTGTCGCCAAGTTACACACACACACACGCGCGCCGCCTATTCAAGCCGCTCGTGAAACCATAAACCTGAGACTGAAAACAAAACTAGCAGCCGAACGGGTTTATTTTCCTGAGATGGACACTGCCTTTTCTCTTCTTCACCGAAATAAGAGTGAGTGTTACTTAATAAAGGTAGATTAAAAGAGTTTCGGTTTGCTCCTGCTCCTCCCTCGAGCACTACAGTACCTCAGCCGGACCGGTGTTCTGTAAAGTTATCCTAGCAAGTTCGCATACAGACCGTTTTATTATTCAAAACAAGTCATTACAAATTGTTTGACTCGGCCAAAGACTCGACCAATACGCACAAAACATAAAAATCAGCAAATGCGTGAAATTCTCACCGATTTTTTATCAGCCCAGCTGATCGGTGGGACAAAACTAATGTTGAATTTTCCTACCCTCCTGGATTTCGCGCATGCACAGTAGGCTTGGTAGGACAAATCCAAGAGGTAGGATAACTTTACAGAATAGCGGCGCAGATGTGCAGATCAGACAAGACGGAAGACGTTGCGCATGCGTGCAGATATAGCGGAGACATTTATGCATCACCATATAGACGCAGATTTCCTCCTTGAAAACGGTCGTGTAGACACGGAAAAAAGTGAGAACGAAAACGGACTTTTGCGTTTTTGTTTCAGACCGTCCCCGTGTAAAGTGGGCCTCAATCCCAAATCAGAAGTTGGGACAGTATGGAAAATTTACTTTGACTTGTATTTCACTGCAGACAGTATGAACCCAAGATATTTTGTGTTTTGTCTGGTCAACTTCATTTCATTTGTTAATATACATCAATTCCTGCATTTCAGCCCTGCAACATATTCCAAAAAAAGTCAGGATGGGGGCAATTTAGGGTCAACTTCATTTCATTTGTTAATATACATCAATTCCTGCATTTCAGTCCTGCAACATATTTAAAAAAAGTCAGGACAGGGGCAATTTAAGGCTAGTAATGAGGTAAAACAATTAAGTAATGATGTGATTTGAAACAGGTGATGTCAGTAGGTGATTGTAATCATGAGTTGGTACAAAATCAGTATCCAGGAAATGCCTAGTCTTTGAGGAGCGTAGATTAGCCAAGTATCTCCAGTTTGTCAAGAAATGCACGAGACAGTTATTGAAATGTTTATAAACGGTGTTCCTCAAAGAAAGATGTGAAGGGATTTGAATATTTCTCCCTCTATGGTGCACAATATCATTAAGTGATTCAAGGAATCTGGAGGAATTTTGGTGTGTAAAGGGCAAGGGCACAAGCCTAAGCTGAACACCCATGATCTCTGATCCCTCAGATGGCACAGCATCAAGACCCATCATTCATCTATAGCTGATATAACCACGTGGGCTTGGGATTACTTTGCTAAACCTTTGTAAGGCGTTACAATACTGATTTAGAGAGGTAAATCTTTACTGTGCAAAGAGGAAAACTTGTATTATCTGTGTCCGGAAGCACTGACTTCTCTGGGCTCAGAGACATCTGGGATGGAGCATCACACAATGGAAACATATTGTGGTCGGATGAATCCGTATTCCAGGTCTTTTTTATGTAAGAAATGGACACCATGTGCTCTGGACCAAAGATGAAAAGGACCATCCAGAATGTTACTAGCAACAAGTCCAAAAGCCAGGGTGTGTCATGGTATGGGGTTGTGTCAATGCCCTTGGCAAAGGTATCTTACACATCTGTGATGGCAGCATTAATGCAGAAAAGTAAATTGAGCTTTTAGAGCAACATATGCTGCCTTCAAGACAACATGTTTTCCAGGGATATTTCAACAAGATGGTGCAAAACCATGTTCTGCAAACATTACAATGGCATGACTATGGTAGGAGAAAGTGATTGTCCCCTCTGTCCCCAATACAGAATGTGTTGCGAATGTTGAAACAAAAAATATGATGACCCTGTACTGTTGCACACTTTAAGACCTGTTTGCAGGAAGAATGGGGCAAAATAACACCTGAAGTACATCATCACCTGGTGTCTTCAATCTTTCAATGCCTTTTAAGTGTTGAGAATGAATGGCAACATTCCAAAGTGAGAAATGCCTTACCATCACAACTGGTTTTTGAAGTGTGCTGCAAGAATCAAAATTTAAATGTGCTTATCTTGAAACAACAATAGAATTCATGAGGTAAACATCAACTAATGCACTGTTGTATTGGTTTCAGTGCAATACAGGTCAAAGATTATTTACAAGTTATTGTTTCAAGTTTTTATTTCAATTTTAACATCCCAAATTTTTCTGATTTAGGATTGTATATTGTTGGGTAAATCATTAACTTCTCAGTTGATTTCTTCTTATCAATGTGGTTTAGTAGCGTTTGATGAATAATTTAACATTTAATTATTTTCAAAATGTATGATAAATACTGATTAAATACTGATTGCAATATCTATCCTGCCGCCGCTCCCCCCTTCTCCCCACCTTTTCCCCCTCCTTCCCCCCTTCCTCTCTTCCCCATATCTTATTTTTTTTATATTTGTATATATAAATACTTAATTTATCTAGAAGTTTTCTCTATTTCTTTTCTCTGTTTATCTGTAATGATGCTGCTGGAATCTTAATTTCCCTGAGGGAACCCGCCCAAAGGGATCAATAAAGTTTTATCTAATCTAATCTAATCTAATCTAATCTAATCTAATCTAATCTAATCTAATCTAATCTAATCTAATCTAAACACATTAAGAAGATATAAAATGTAATAAATAGGTCTGAGGTATTCTTCAAAACTGTAGTCCAAACTGGACCTGGCTATGGAAATGAGACTTAGGGTGTATGTAAATCTATGTAATTATAATTTGTAAATGTAATGAATACATATTTTGTATCATTAAAATACAGTTCATGTTCTTTCAAACAAAACAGACTTGTACATACACTGCAGCCCTGCTATAACGAACTCCTTGGCGGACATCAAAATAGTTTGTTATACCAAAAATGGTACCTCTATGCATTCTCCTGCCTTTACCGTCCCTCAGTCTTTCTCCCCAGTACATATAACACACTCAATTGAAGCCATGATCTGCATTGACAATTACTGGTTCAATGTCAGTAGCTCTACTTTAGAGCTCTTGCACAGGTCTAGAATGTCTGGAAAAATATTGAATCAAATTTGGAAAAGTATGAAAAAAATGCTTAACAAATGTTATGCATATTTATATTCTCTTGTCATGCAAGACCCAGTACAATAAATAAATGAATAAATAATTGTCTTTGGAAATCCTCTTAACTCTCAAGGGATCTGAGGGTATTTTCTGGCACTAATGATTTAAGCATGCTCTGTTGTTTTTTTTTTTGTCAATTTCAGCAAATCTAAGCAGTATTTTTCAAAGTCATATGACTTTTTTGTATTCAGCACAAGTTCAGCTACAATAATATCTTTGTAGTACGTACTACAGTGGTGCTTGAAAGTTTGTGAACCCTTTAGAATTTTCTATATTTCTGCATAAATATCACCAAAACATCATCAGATTTTCACACAAGTCCTAAAAGTAGATAAAGAGAACCCAGTTAAACAAATGAGACAAAAATATTATACTTGGTCATTTATTTATTGAGGAAAATAATCCAATATTACATATCTGTGAGTGGCAAAAGTATGTGAACCTCTAGGATTAGCAGTTAATTTGAAGGTGAAATTAGAGTCAGGTGTTTTCAATCAATGGGATGACAATCAGGTGTGAGTGGGCATCCTGTTTTATTTAAAGAACAGAGATCTATCAAAGTATGATCTTCACAACACATGTTTGTGGAAATGTATCATGGCATGAACAAAGGAGATTTCTGAGGACCTCAGAAAAATCACTGTTGATGCTCATCAGGCTGGAAAAGGTTACAAAACCATCTCTAAAGAGTTTGGACTCCACCAATCCACAGATTGTGTACAAATGGAGGAAATTCAAGACCATTGTTCCCCTCCCCAGGAGTGGTTGACCAACAAAGATCACTCCAAGAGCAAGGTGTGTAATAGTCGATGAGGTCACAGTGGACCCCAGGATAACTTCTAAGCAACTGAAGGCCTCTCTCACATTGGCTAATGTTAATATTCATGAGTCCACCATCAGGAGAACACTGAACAACAATGGTGTGCATGGCATGGTTGCAAGGAGAAAGCCACTGCTCTCCAAAAAGAACATTGCTGCTCATCTGCAGTTCGTTAAAGATCACGTGGACAAGCCAGAAGGCTATTATAAAAATGTTTTGTGGACAGATGAGACCAAAATAGAACTTTTGGATTTAAATGAGAAACATTGTTTGGTGAAAGGAAAACACTGCATTCCAGCATAAGAATTTTATCCCATCTGTGAAACATGGTGGTGGTAGGATCATGGTTTTGGCCTGTTTTGCTGCATCTGGGCCAGGATTGCTTGCCATCATTGATGGAACAATGAATTCTGAATTATACCAGTGACTTCTAAAGGAAAATGTCAGGACATCTGTCCATGAACTGAATCTCAAGAGAAGGTGGGTCATGAAACAAGACAACAACCCTAAGCACACAAGTCATTCTACCAAAAAATGGTTAAAGAAGAATAAAGTTAATGTTTTGGAATGGCCAAGTCAAAGTCCTGACCGTAATCCAATCGAAATGTTGTGGAAGGACCTGAAGCAAGCAGTTCATGTGAGGAAACCCACCAACATCCCAGAGTTGAAGCTGGTCTGTATGGAGGAATGGGCTAAAATTCCTCCAAGCTGGTGTGCAGGACTGATCAACAGTTACCGGAAATGTTTAGTTGTAGTTATTGCTGCACAATGAGGTCACACCAGATATTGAAAACAAAGGTTCACATACTTTTGCCACTCACAGATATGTAATATTGGATCATTTTCCTCAATAAATAAATAGCCAAGTATAATATTTTTGTCTCATTTGTTTAACTGGGTTCTCTTTATCCACTTTTCGGACTTGTGTGAAAATCTGATGTTTTAGGTCATATTGATGCAGAAATATAGAAAATTCTAAAGGGTTCACAAACTTTCAAGCACCACTGTATGTCATGACTGCACTTAAAAAAAACAGATAAACGATGCTGTAAAAAGCAGTTTTAGAACGGTGTTGGAATGTGTGTGGGGGGAAAAAAACATTAGCCATTGTGACTAATTGTATTGGTCACTTGAGGTGATTCTGTTCAGTCTTAGGAATGTATCAAGCACAAAAACTTAAAACTGCTTCATTGATTTGGACAATTAACTGGCCATAAAGAAATTTATGTCCTGTTGTTTTGGGATAAAGAATTGGCAGTGAGAGGGGTATTCAATGAGAAGATAAAGATTCCCATTCAATGAGAAGAGTGAATACCACTCCCACTGCCAACTCTTAAGCTCATTAGGTCAAGTGATCAAAACGGTTCGCCATGATGGGTAAGGTAATGTTTTTTTTTCACACATTCCAACACAATTCTAAAACTGTTTTTTACATCTTCATTTATTTATTTAAAAGTACAATCATGACATAAATACTATATAGATATTGTAGCTGAATTTCTGCTAAATACAAAAAAGTCATATGATTGAAAATACTGCTTTGATTTGTTCAAACTGAGAACATCAGAGCATGCCAAAATCATTAGTGCCAGAAAAAGACGAAGAAGAAGAGAGAGCAAACAAGCGCCAGTGCACATTTTATTTACTCAAGAAGCATAGAAAGATTATACAGAAAATTTGACTGAGTAAAATTTACTCAAATTGAAGAAAACTTTACTGTATGTCAGATAACATTTAGTCTCTCTCTAAAAAGAGTGAAAGTTACTCTTTTGATAGAGCTTTTTTCCAGAGTAAATTCTCCTCAATTCAGTAAACTGTGGGTGGTAGAAATGGGCAACTGGACTTGCTTGAAGATTCTTGAAAACGTTTCACCTCTCGTCCAAAAGGCTTCCTCAGTTCTGTCTGACTAATAGGGAATATCAGATATTTATCCTCTTCTGGATCAGAATCAGAATCAGAATTCTGATGACCAGCTCATCTAAGGTGTCATTGAGGCATCATGTTGGTGTGGGTCACTGGAGGCTGGGTGTGAATGGCGAGTCATTAGGGTGATCAAAGGATTGCCCGTTAGGGTGATCAATGGCAATCTGACTCTCTCTGTCCTCCTGTGAGTCACCGAAAACAGCTGGGTCCTGGTGTACACCCAGCCGTCTGGGAAGAGTGTCCAAGACCGCCTTGTAGATGTTTGACAAATGATGTCTTAGACCCCCACCTCTGTTCAGTGATGGCCGTTCCAGGTTGACAAAAATGGCTTCTTTAACTCCTCGCTCATACCAACGATCCTCTCTGGCTAAAATGCGTACATTACAATCCTGAAATGAGTGTCCTTTGTTGTTAAGATGAATGTAGACACCCGAGTCCTGGCCTGAGGAGCTGGCTCTCCTGTGTTGGGCCAAGCGCCTGTATAGCGGTTGTTTCGTCTCCCCAATATATGAATCCGTGCAATTCTCACTGCACTGAATTGCATACACTACGTTGTCCTGTTTATGTCTGGGTATTCTGTTCTTAGGGTGGACCAGTTTCTGCTTCAGGGTGTTATTGGGTCTGAAATGTACCGGAATGTTGTGTTTGTAGAAGATCCTCCTGAGTTTCTCTGATAGACCAGAAATGTAGTCAGACAGAACTGAGGAAGCCTTTTGGACGAGAGGTGAAACGTTTTCAAGAATCTTCAAGCAAGTCCAGTTGCCCATTTCTACCACCCACAGTTTACTATGACCTGGATGATTGAGAATCTTCACAGACATGTTTCCACGCATTTTGGGATGAGAACCCTTCGACTGGTGCGGGAGTATGAGAAGTGTTCCAGAAAACTGGCAGACTACAGAAACCACCTGCGTTTTAACCTGAGATGCCGACAATCCAACATTATCCCCACTAGCCTACGCCTATTTTCAACGGTTAAAGGACACAGAGCTGAGATAATCCTGCAGAAAGCCCAGAAGCGGCTTCTCAAAGAGAGAGTGAGACAAGTACATTTCACCATCGATGCTCTCCAGAACAAGACTAAACTGAGGTTTGAGGAGTTGACAGCCCTTCTTCCCAGTGAAGTTTTGGAACGAGTCTCTGATCTCACTGAGAAGGCACAGCTTTCACAACACACCAAAGGTAAGGAACGACAGATGCACAAATTTCAAAAATTGCTGTCTAAAACCACCTCCTCTGGCAAGACAGAAGGGCTGACTTGGAGGAGGAAATCTGACCAGGCTACACAACCGGACATAGAAGAGAAATGGGTGAAAAACTTATCCGACAGGGTACTCACCCAACCAGAGAGAGATGTCTTATCCAAGGGTCTTAACTTTGCAGTTTCACCTGAGCAGATACCAGTAGTAGAACTCATCACAGCCACAGAGACAGCCATCAGGAACAACAACCTGACCAACACAGAGTCAGAACAACTTAGACTGAAGATATCAGCTGCTCTATCCAGTGCGAAAGCACCCCCCTCCAACCTCACCAGCCAAGAAAGGAGGGCTCTTACAGTGCTTCAAAGAGACCGGAACATCACCATCCTTCCTGCTGACAAAGGGAGATGCACAGTGGTGCTAAACACAGCAGACTACCACTCCAGGATGACCAGTCTCCTCAGTGATACAACCACTTATGAAACATTGAGGAGGGACCCCACAAGTGGTTACAAAAGGAAAGTTGTTAGCTGTTTGCAACAACTAGAAAAGGACCAAGCCATCAACCAATCTCTTTACTACAGATTGTACCCTGGGGAAGCCGTGCCTCTCATATACGGACTCCCCAAGATTCACAAAGAAGGAGCTCCTCTCAGACCTATTATCAGCAGTATAAACTCGGTCACATATAACATTCCTAAACACCTAGCCACCATCTTGACTCCCCTGGTTGGGAATACACCATATGTCAAAAATTCCCAAGATTTTGCTTCTAAAGTTGCAGACCTCAAACTAGATTCAGATGAAACCATGGTTTCCTACGATGTCAATTCTCTGTTCACCTGCATTCCCACCACAGAAGCAGTCGAATCTGTAAGAAAACGACTCATTCAGGATAGCTCCTTACTGGATAGAACGAAACTCACCACGGATCAGATTTGCACCCTGCTTGACCTCTGCCTGACTACCATTTATTTCCAGTTTAATGAAAGTTTCTATAGACAGAAGCATGGATGCGCCATGGGATCACCAGTATCCCCTATTGTGGCCAATTTATACATGGAGGAAGTGGAACATATAGCTTTGACCACTTTTGCAGGAGTTGCTCCCAGCCATTGGTTTAGATACGTGGATGATACCTGGGTTAAAATCAAAATCCAGGAGGTGGAAGCTTTCTCAAAACACATCAATGCAGTGGATAGCAACATCAACTTCACTCGGGAGGAGGTCAGTGGGAATAATCTAGCCTTCTTGGATTGTGATGTACACATTAGACAAGACAGAAGCCTTAGTATCGAGGTCTACCGGAAACCCCCACACACAGACCAGTACCTACTTTTCGACTCTCACCACCCACTGGAACATAAATTGGGGGTCATTAGGACCTTGCAACACAGGGCTCAGAACATTCCTACAACATTAGAGGGAAAAGAGAAGGAGCAGAATCATATCAAGAAAGCACTTCAGAATTGCGGTTATCCCAACTGGGCTTTCCTAAAGAGCATAAAAAGGAACATAACTGACAAGGATGATAACAGGAACAAACGCAAGAACATTGTCATTCCCTACATTTCTGGTCTATCGGAGAAACTCAGGAGGATCTTCTACAAACACAACATTCCGGTACATTTCAGACCCAATAACACCCTGAAGCAGAAACTGGTCCACCCTAAGAACAGAATACCCAGACACAAACAGGACAACGTAGTGTATGCAATTCAGTGCAGTGAGAATTGCACGGATTTGTATATTGGGGAGACGAAACAACCGCTATACAGGCGTTTGGCCCAACACAGGAGAGCCAGCTCCTCAGGCCAGGACTCGGCTGTCTACATTCATCTTAACAACAAAGGACACTCATTTCAGGATTGTAACGTACGCATTTTAGCCAGAGAGGATCGTTGGTATGAGCGAGGAGTTAAAGAAGCCATTTTTGTCAACCTGGAACGGCCATCACTGAACAGAGGTGGAGGTCTAAGACATCATTTGTCAAACATCTACAAGGCGGTCTTGGACACTCTTCCCAGACGGCTGGGTGTACGCCAGGACCCAGCTGTTTTCGGTGACTCACAGGAGGACAGAGAGAGTCAGATTGCCATTGATCACCCTAACGGGCAATCCTTTGATCACCCTAATGACTCGCCGTTCACACCCAGCCTCCAGTGACCCACACCAACATGATGCCTCAATGACACCTTAGATGAGCTGGTCATCAGAATTCTGATTCTGATCCAGGAGAGGATAAATATCTGATACTCCCTATTAGTCAGACAGAACTGAGGAAGCCTTTTGGACGAGAGGTGAAACGTTTTCAAGAATCTTCAAGCAAGTCCAGTTGCCCATTTCTACCACCCACAGTTTACTATGACCTGGATGATTGAGAATCTTCACAGACATGTCCTCAATTCAGTGTTAATATTTTACTCTTTGTGGTGGTCTTTGACTCTCTATTTAGAGTATGTCTTAAAATTAACTCTTGCACTATTTTACTCAGTTCAGAGCCACAACCAACTCTGTTACACAGTTACTCTGTAATTTTGCTCCCACTCCAGCTCCAAATTTTACTCTTTAAACTCAAAGTAGAGCAAAATTAACTATTTTTGAGTTACTTTTAACTCTGGAAAAATTGCTCAGTCATTTTTCTTTTGTATTCACTGCAGCGCATGCATATCAACCGATATACTCATAAGAAATAGAAGAAATATTTACACTTGCTCGAGTTGATCTTCAGCTGGATCAAGTCAAAGTTCAACGTGACACCGTTCATCATCAGTGTCGCAGTTCTCAAGTTCCGATGAACCGATGAAATTGAATCACTGTCCTGAATCATGAATTGAATCATGAATTGAATCGCTGTCCTGAAATTGAATCGCTGTCCTGAATCATCCGAAGTACCTCCTGAGCATCAAATTGCCGTGCCATCTCGCAACAAGTTTCACCTCCAAACAGGTAACCTATACTATGGCTGACATATTTTATCCTGTTCCCACCGCGAAAGAGAAACGCATCGAAATCGAAAGATTGAAAGTGATTATCACGCCGTTACCATGTGAATAGACCTTTTATGAATGCGTAAGTGGGTGCCCAGTGCTCAGACTCCCGTGTGACTGAGTAAGGTGACAAGTTTAATGTTTCATATAATTTGGGGAATTTAGAAAATATAATGTTATTTGGCAGTGGGTCTATAAAGCATAAAGGATAAAGTTTCTGTCCATATGTTTAGCATGCTTGTATGATTTAAAAACTCATGAAGATATTTATCTCAATATATGACCTACTAATTCTCAACCTGCCGAGCTTCGCTGGCAAAGCTCTCGACTCCAGAGGGTCAATTTCCTTATTTTTTCTTTTTGTCATAGAGTTAATTCATTCATTCATCTTCAGCAACTATTTTGTTCTAATTAGGGTTATGGTGGATCCAGAGCCTATCCAAGTAACACTGGGCACAAGGTGGGAGAATCCACCTTGGATGGGATGCCAGTCCATTGCAGGGCACCATTCACAAATACATCCTCACTGAAAGGCAATCAATTTATCTACCAGCATGTTTTTGGACAGTGGGAGGAAATCAGGGAACTCAGAAGAAACTTGTGCGAACATGGGGAAAACATACAAAATGTTGCACAGGGAGTATTGAGTTCAGGATCAGTCCCAGTATCCTGGAGTTGTGAGGTGGTAATGCAAATGGCACGAGTCAAGAAATCCTAAATTTCTGTTTATGAGAAAAGTATAGGAACCTTCCCAAGTTTGAGCAATGGATTTTCTGGTTTATAGTTTGAATCTGCTTTTCAATGAGAGATCAAATTACTTAAAAGGTTTCACTTAATTTGGACATGATGGACATTACAAGGGGTCCAATTATTTGCAGAGCATGTTAAAATCACCCAACACTTAGGTTACTAGCCACACAATCCATCTCACACAACCGAAAACAGTGTGGTCTATTTGTGTTTGTAAACTACTGATTTGTGGCACATACAAAGAAAGAAGAGATGGGCAAGCAGTGGGGGAGAGAATGAGACTTGGCTACACACAGAGACCTCACTCAAATCATCTGAATCAATGGAAAAAATGAGCATCTGCTTCAGGTTGAATTTAGGATGTCTCTCTCCCTTTGCCTTCCTCTTCATTTATTTCTGTCTCTCCCTTTCTCCTCCTGTAAGCATATGTAAACTAGTTGTTGAGCTGAGCTAGGCTGTTGCTAATTTTAGTGCCGCTTTGTGGAGCACTACCCAGTCTTCGATCACATGGTTTTGGGCCAATCAAATGGAGAATCCAGCCAATGGCCAGTAAACAAAGGAAGGTCAGTAGCAGAAGGTACAGAAAGAGAAGAGAAGGATAGAGAAAGTGAGTACAAAAGTGAAAGCCTGAACAATGCATTTTTGTTTTTGTACCAGCTACTGGCTTGTTACCGCATATGTTTTCATATGTGAGTCTTGTGTTCACACACACCTCAGAAATATTGCTTACAAATGTAAAATGTAATATAAATATAACTTACAGATGCACCATGTCCTACATGTGTCATATGAGTTCAGTACTGATAATGTGAACTACACATCCACAAGGTAATATCTTCCTCTTGAACAGCTGGCAGTTGACTGTTCTTTCAAACCCACACACACAAATACACACTTCATCATTAGCTAAAATTTCTCAGACAAGATGTGTGTTCCTGTTGGGGTCAGAAGTTTACATACACAGACATGAATGTCATCATGAACGTGAATGTCATGGCAATAATGAGCTTTCAGTTAACTTTTCTTTTTCTGTGGCTGAGTGATTGTACAACATACATTTTAAATAAAAAAAGCTAATTTGGTGCACAAGTTTGAATTTATTTTGGGTTTTCAGAAATTCACACAGGGTCAAATTTATACATAAAGGGTCAAAAAAAAAAAACCAACCCAGATGCTGTCTGTGCATGTTTGTGTCTAACGGCTGCTGTCTTGCCCAATTAGAGAGAGGAAGAGGTGGAGCCCTAACTATTGACCTGCCAGCTAGAGTTACCATGGTGATCCAGCTGTGGGCCCTAACAAGCATGGACTTTTTTTTTTCTCTGTCTCTTTCAATCACACCTTCTATTTCTCTTTCACTTCCCTTATCCCTCTGTCTACGTTTTGTTCACAGTTGGCTCAGTCAGCATAGATTGCAGCAGATATTGTGGCTAATATCTTTGCCCTGGCACAGGAAGAGCCATTTATTGTCTGTGAACAGTTTCCTTGCATCCTGCTTCTCTCTCTCTCTCTCTCTCTCTCTCTCTCTCTCTCTCTCTCTCCACATGTGTGTGTGTGTGTGTGTGTGTGTGTGTGTGTGTGTGTGTGTGTGTGTGTGTGTGTGTATAAATTACTAATACTGGGTATGGTCTCCCTTTGATCTCAGTTCTTCATGTTAAAGACTCCACAAGATGTTGGAAATATTTTGGCAATATGTTGACAAAATTGCATCACTCACATCCTGTAGACTTTTTCAGGTGCACTTTTATGTTGCAAATCTCCCCATCTACCACATCCCAAAGGTGTTCTATTGGACTCAGATCCCATGACTGGGAAGGCCACTGAAGAACACTGCTTTTGCTTTGTGATGGTGCATTATTATGCTGGAAGTAGCCATTAGAAGATGGGTAAACCGTGGCCATGAAGGGACACATGTTCAGCAACAATACTCAGATAGGCTGTGACGTTCAAGCGAGGATTGGTATTAACCTGATTATAACCTGGAGATAACCTCAGATTATCTCCTGAGACATCTACAGGAAGCGATGTCTCAGGAGAGCCATAAACATCAACAAAGACTCCTGCCACACAGCACACAAACTGTTCACTCTCCTGCCCTCTGGAAGGTGCTACAGGAGCCTTCAGACCAAAACTACTAGGTTCAGGAACAGTTTTTTTCCTTCAACTGTTTTCCTGCTGAACTCTGCTCCCCAACGGCTCCCCCTCACATACACATACAGACACACACTCGCCAATCCTCCCGACCAAGCTCAATTGCATTGACTTCACTGCACTATCACTGCACTATCATCATTTGTACTATTGTTTATTCATACCGCATTTTGTATATAATGCAAATATCTATATCATACCATTGCATTATAGTACATTCATATTGCACATTTGTACATACTGTAAATATCTATATCATATCATTATACCATTCCATACCCTGTAATTTCTGTACATTTATTGCTATGCACTTCTGGTTAGATGCAATGTGCATTTTGTTGCCTTGTACCTGTGACATGTGCAATGACAATAAAGTTGATCTAATCTAATCTAACCATGAAAACCATACTTGTTGAGGCT
This sequence comes from Neoarius graeffei, assembly GCF_027579695.1. Classification (NCBI taxonomy): domain Eukaryota; kingdom Metazoa; phylum Chordata; class Actinopteri; order Siluriformes; family Ariidae; genus Neoarius; species Neoarius graeffei. The sequence continues at coordinate 41,035,192 of NC_083587.1, read as the reverse complement.
TTTTCTGACCGTACCGTCATGAAGATAAATGTGACATGAGCTTTCTGGCCCTGGAGGTCACATGATGTAACTCTTGGGTTTTCTTTATATCTCTGAGATTTAAACTGTCTCCCCTTGGATTGAATTTGCTTGGATGCTTAGGACAATGGTCAGTTGTCTTAAAGATTCTCCATTTGGAAACAAGCATTCTCATTGTACTTATTCCACACCTGGTTTCTGAAGGTTGTTGTACTTTTTGGGGGAAAAAACAACTATATATTGAAATCTGTTGTGGGTTTTTTTTTTTTGGGGGGGGGGTGGATGTTGTTATTTGAAGTTGTTTGTTTGTATAGAGAAGTTGGTGATGAGCACACAATTGTTACTTCAGCCCTGATGAATAAAATCAGAATTGAAGGAGGGTGTACTTTCTTTTTCCCCATCAGTAATATGGGAGGTTTACAACTTTGGAATTAAATTAATGCAAATCTCTGTCACTGACCACACAGCAAGTTATGTTTTTACTTGAATTAATGGTACATTAATTAGGCTGTTTAAAATACTGTGTATTTTAAATCAGCTTTGGAACAAATTTTAAATAGCAGCATATAGCAGACTTGCATTACTGTGGCAGTTGGAGTGTAGTCAAGCATTGGTTTGTGGATGGAAGGTGAGTGGCAAATTGGTCACATTTGGGGTAAATTGATGTGGTGTGTGTGTGTGTGTGTTTGTAATGATGGCTGAGGGCTGATGGGGAGAGTGGAGAGGTGGCGTTCGTCTCCTGAGCGGAGCGCTCGTGTGTTGTGTGTGCATGCATGAATTATTTATTTATTTAATTAGCTTTGCCATAGCAAGTATATATATATATATATATATATATATATATATATATATATATATATAGGCGGCACGGTGGTGTAGTGGTTAGCGCTGTCGCCTCACAGCAAGAAGGTCCTGGGTTCGAGCCCTGTGGCCGGCGAGGGCCTTTCTGTGCGGAGTTTGCATGTTCTCCCCGTGTCTGAGTGGGTTTCCTCCGGGTGCTCCGGTTTCCCCCACAGTCCAAAGACATGCAGGTTAGGTTAACTGGTGACTCTAAATTGACCGTATGTGTGAATGGTTGTCTGTGTCTATGTGTCAGCCCTGTGATGACCTGGTGACTTGTCCAGGGTGTACCCCGCCTTTCGCCCATAGTCAGCTGGGATAGGCTCCAGCTTGCCTGTGACCCTGTAGAAGGATAAAGCGGCTAGAGATAATGAGATGATATATAAAATCTTGCATCAGCATCATATTATATATATATATATATATATATATATACACACACACACACGTAGTCGTTGACTTACAACCTATGCGACTTACGACCGGTGATATCTCCAGGCACATGCGCAGTCTCTCTCGTGCTCCCTCGTGCACTCCGTCATACAGTTTCCGCCCCAGCTCCTGGTTTATGAAACGAGCAAATCCTCCCACCAGCCCGAGCGGTGCAACAGCTGATGATGACGTAGACGACCCACAGCCAAGCACCAGTGATGCCAGCGATCACTAAATTTTGTATTTTGCTATGTTTTACATTTGTATTTTGGTATGTTTCAAACTAAAATGTTTTCTATTTTTCACACCTGTATTTCTTATTTTTTGTTTTGCACATATTAAACGAATTGTACTGTACACAGTGTAGTATGCAGTGTTTGACTTAAACCAAATAATGAGCCAAGGTAATGAAATAAGAAAATGTGGATAAAATAAGACTTTAAGATGATTACAATATCATTACACATCACAATATACTTGCGTTCATTTAACATAGGCCGACTTCCAACCAGATCGGTTTACGAGTGGTCAGTCGTAACCAAACGCAGTCGTAAGTCGACGACTACCTGTGTGTATATATATATATATATATATATATATATATATATATATATATATATATATATTTTGTGTGTGTGTGTATATGTACATACATTATGGCTGGGAAACCACTACAGCTTGCACCAATTACACTGGCCCCATTGTACTGAATCTGCATATCTTTTGAACTGTGGGGGAAACCGGGGCACCCGGAGGAAACCCAGGCAGACATGGGGAGAACATGCAAACTCCACACAGAAAGGCCCCTGTCGGCTGCAAGGTTCGAACCCGGAATCTTCTTGCTGTGAGGTGACAGTGATAACCACTGCACCACCGTGCCACCCCACATGCATGTGTGCAGAGTAGCGTGTAGTGAGTTCAGCTGAAAAACTTAAAAGAAAATAAAGAGCTAATTTACCACCATTACCCATCTGCCTGTGCTTCAGTGTTTCACCCGCTCCCAGGGACATTTACACTGGTGCCAAAACCAGGGAAAACTGAAGGGAACCGCCTGCATGGAGTCTTCGCCATTCTAAGACCTTGTCCATAGCCTCATTGCCGCCCAGCAGAATTAGCCCCAAGCATTGCTTGCCCTGTGCAGGAACAGTGTTTCAAAGCCTTACTGCAGGCTCAGGAGGAGGATAGACAGGCATTTTGGAACCTTCAGCCGCTATGCCTGCAGACTTCCTCCGTGTCTCCCTCATGAAGATGGGACCCAATGATGACCCATAGGCCTTCCTTGCCGTGTTTGAGCAAGCTGCGGCAGCATGGGGATGGCCAGTTGAGCAGCAGGTGGCTCACCTACTGCTGCTCTTGACCAAAGAGGCACAGTTCACCACGTACCAACTCCCCGCCGACAATCGGCTGGACTGTGCCGACTTGAGGTGAGCCATCCTGCAATGCATCCACCGCACCCCAGAGCAACATCATCAGTGCTTTGGTGTGCTGACACTGGAGGAGGTCAGCTGGCCATTTGCTTTTGGCCAGCAGCTCCCAGACACCTGCTAGAGATGGCTGAGGGCAGAAGATCACAGTGCTGAGGGGATCATCGATCTGGTATCGCTGGAGCAGTCCATTGCATGGTTGCCAGAAGGGACAGCAGAGTGGGTCCCATGCCACCACCCAGCGTCACTTGATTGAGCGATCAAACTGGTGGAGGACTATCTGGCGGCAGTTCCAGTGGCATACGGACATCCTGCCTCTTCTCTCTCTCTCCCTCCCTCACTGCTCCCTCTTCTGGTCCCAGCTGTGTCTCTGCACCACAGCAGCAGGGGCCAACCCCCCCACAACCTGCTTGCTGAGCCCAGGATGTCCCCCTCCTTCCCCCCCCTTTATGTGTCTGTGTCTTCTCCCCCTCAGGTGAGTGATCCCCCAAATTGTTGGTGCAGAGATGAAGCCTGGGCTGATATGCTGGTGCTGTGGGGAGTCTGGGCATTTCCAGGACCAGTGCCACGTGATGGAGGTGGGGGCTGTGGTCCAGATCCCTGACACGCCAGAGACCACCCTTGATCAAGCCAGAGCATATCGCATACTGGTGAGTATTCAAGGGGATACATATCATGTGCTGGTGGATTCAGGCTGTAATCAGACCTCCCTCCACCAAAGCCTGATTCAAGGTGAGGCATCGGGGATAGCATGATTGGTGAAGGTATGGTGTGTGCATGAGGATGTTCACCTATATCTGCTAGTGTCCATTCACATCCAATTTTGGGGAACAAACCATAGTGTAGAGGTGGCAATTAGCCCATGCCTCACCCACCTCCTGATTCTGGGGGCAGACTGGCTGGGGTTTAAATGTTTAATGAAGCATGGAGTAATGTACAGGTCCTGAAGTAGTGTGTCACAGGGGGATCTCAGTGCAGCATTGTCTGAGGACACTGTCTCCGAGCCATCCACATCAGCATCGGGTCATAGTGACAGAGAGAGGGGGGTGGCTCATGTCCCCCCAGGAATTCTGTCAAGGATTTCCCTTTAGAGCACATGCAAGATTAGACTTTGCGTCATGCTTTTGACCAAGTGAGAGTAGTCGATGGTCAGACTCTCCAGTCAAATGCACATGATCATACCCATCCTTCACAATAATCAAAGCTAGATTATACCAACTGACACAGGATATTTAAACCCATGAAAAAAACATAACCAAGTTGTTAATCCCAAAGATCCATAGGGAACTCATATTCCATGTGGCTCATTCTAACCCTATGGCCAAACACTTAGGACAGGATAAGACACTAGCTCATATAAAGGCCTGAGTTTATTGGCTGGGGATTGTCCATAGGTGGTGTGTGGCATGACGTGAATGCCAGATGGTGGATCCGGCGGCCACGCCAAAGGCGCCTTTGTGCCCTCTTCCACTGATCAAGGCCCCCTTTGAAAGAATTGGTATGGATCTCATCGGGCCATTAGACCAATCTGCATGAGGGCATCACTTTATTTTACTCCTGGTGGACTATACAGTGCAATACCCAGAAGCAGTCCCATTGCATAACATTTCAGCACACAATGTGGCAGAGGCACTGTTTAAAATGATCTCCGGAGTCAGAATTTCCAAAGAAATCCTGACTGATCAGGGCACAACATTGATGTCACGCACACTTTGCGAACTCTATGAATTATTAGGGCTTGGTCAAATGGTTTAACCAAACTCTTAAGAATTTAATTTGTAAGTTTGTAAGCAAAGATGCCTTAAATAAATGGCTTGAGACCCTGTTATTTGCAGTACGAGAGGTTCCACAAGCCTCCATGGCTTTTGAGAGTTCACTCTGGGATATAAAGTGCTCATACAACCCCGATTCCAAAAAAGTTGGGACAAAGTACAAATTGTAAATAAAAACGGAATGCAATAATTTACAAATCTCAAAAACTGATATTGTATTCACAATAGAACATAGACAACATATCAAATGTCAAAAGTGAGGCATTTTCAAATTTCATGCCAAATATTGGCTCATTTGAAATTTCATGACAGCAACACATCTCAAAAAAGTTGGGACAGGGGCAATAAAAGGCTGGAAAAGTTAAAGGTACAAAAAAGGAACAGCTGGAGGACCAAATTGCAACTCATTAGGTCAGTTGGCAATAGGCCATTAACATGACTGGGTATAAAAAGAGCATCTTGGAGTGGCAGCGGCTCTCAGAAGTAAAGATGGGAAGAGGATCACCAATCCCCCTAATTCTGCGCCGACAAATAGTGGAGCAATATCAGAAAGGAGTTCAACAGTGTAAAATTGCAAAGAGTTTGAACATATCATCATCTACAGTACAGTGCATAATATCATCAAAAGATTCAGAGAATCTGGAAGAATCTCTGTGCTTAAGGGTCAAGGCCGGAAAACCATACTGGGTGCCCGTGATCTTCAGGCCCTTAGACGGCACTGCATCACATACAGGCATGCTTCTGTATTGGAAATCACAAAATGGGCTCAGGAATATTTCCAGAGAACATTATCTGTGAACACAATTCACCGTGCCATCCGCCGTTGCCAGCTAAAACTCTATAGTTCAAAGAAGAAGCTGTATCTAAACACGATCCAGAAGCGCAGACGTCTTCTCTGGGCCAAGGCTCATTTAATATGGACTGTGGCAAAGTGGAAAACTGTTCTGTGGTCAGACGAATCAAAATGTGAAGTTCTTTATGGAAATCAGGGACACCGTGTCATTCGGATTAAAGAGGAGAAGGACGACCCACGTTGTTATCAGCGCTCAGTTCAGAAACCTGCATCTCTGATGGTATGGGGTTGCATTAGTGCATGTGGCATGGGCAGCTTACACATCTGGAAAGACACCATCAATGCTGAAAGGTATATCCAGGTTCTAGAGCAACATATGCTCCCATCCAGACGACGTCTCTTTCAGGGAAGACCTTGCATTTTCCAACATGACAATGCCAAACCACATACTGCATCGATTACAGCATCATGGCTGCGTAGAAGAAGGGTCCGGGTACTGAACTGGCCAGCCTGCAGTCCAGATCTTTCACCCATAGAAAACATTTGGCGCATCATAAAACAGAAGATATACGACAAAAAAGACCTAAGACAGTTGAGCAACTAGAATCCTACATTAGACAAGAATGGGTAACATTTCTATCCCTAAACTTGAGCAACTTGTCTCCTCAGTCCCCAGACGTTTACAGACTGTTCTAAAGAGAAAAGGAGATGTCTCACAGTGGTAAACATGGCCTTGTCCCAACTTTTTTGAGATGTGTTGTTGTCATGAAATTTAAAATCACCTAATTTTTCTCTTTAAATGATACATTTTCTCAGTTTAAACATTTGATATGTCATCTATGTTCTATTCTGAATAAAATATGGAATTTTGAAACTTCCACATCATTGCATTCCGTTTTTATTTACAATTTGTACTTTGTCCCAACTTTTTTGGAATCGGGGTTGTATTATTACCCACGTTGAGTTCAAAAGTCTTTGCAGGGAATTTTGGAAAAGTGGGAAGGGCCCTTTGAGGTCATACAGCAAATCAGGGACATCGACTATAAGGTGCAAGCGAATGGATAGGGGTGATGTGCTGCAGATCTACCACCTCAATCTCCTGAAACATTGGAATGAAGGGGTCTCCGTGGCATTGGCACTGGTAGTTCCAGAGAAGATGGAGCTGGAGCCGGAGGTAAAAATGAAAGTACCCGATCGATCCACCCTGGTCCCTTGTGGAGACCACCTCTTGCCAGTCCAACTCATAGAGGTGGCCAAGTTGCAAGCAGAGTTTTCCAATGTGTTCTTATCCCTTCCTGGCCACATTCACCTCATAAAACACCATATTGAGACACCCCAGGGGTGGTGGTGCATAGCTGCCCTTACCACTTACCTGAACACAAAGAAACTGGTTCTGGATGAACTCATGGCCAGGCTCGAGATGGGAATCATCAAGGAGTCATACAGTGACTGGAGCAGCCTTAGTCCCCAAGACCAATGGGCCGATCCATTCTGTGTAGATGACCAAAAGGTCAACGTGGTCTCTAAATTTGATACGTACCCAGTGCCTTGCATTGACAAGTTGCTCAACCAGTTAGGCGCCCCTCCTTTTTACTCAACACTGGATTTGACAAAGGGATATTGGCAGATCCCCTTGACTCTTCTATCTTGAGAGAAAATGGCTTTTTCCACACCATTGGGCTTACACCAGTTTGTCATCCTTCCTTTCGGGTTGTTTGGGGCTCCTGCAATGTTCCAGCGGCTCATGGACAAAATCCTCTGTCCGAATGCTACCTATGCTGTGGCCTACCTAGATGATAGCATTATATATAGCAGTGATTGGCCACAGCACCTAAAAAAAGTCAGGGCCATCCTGGAGTCACTGAGGCATGTGGGCCTCATGGCTAACCTGAAAAAGTGTGCGATTGGGCGAGTGGAAGTGCAGTATCAGGGCTTCCACTTGGGTCATGGGCAGGTGCATCCCCAAATGGATAACACTGCAGCAATTGCAGCCTGCCTGAGGCCCAAGCCTAAAAAGGAGGTGAGCCAGTTCCTGGGGCTGACTGGCTATTATGCCAGGTTTTTAACCTAACTATTCAGACATCACCAGCCGGCTGACTGATCTCACTAAAAAGGGGACACCTGATCCGGTCCAGAGGATGGAGCAGTCCCAACAGGCGTTCACTAAAGTCTGCACTGTGCAGGGGGCCACTTTTACACTCCCCTGACTTCTCTCTCCCTTTTATTTTGCAGACGGACGCATCAGACAGAGGGCTGGGGGCCATTCTGTCCCAGGAGGGGGAGGGGAAGGATCACCCGGTGTTGTACATAAGCCGCAAACTCTGTGCAAAACAGTAAGTACAGCACTATCGAGAAGGAGTGTCTGGCCATCAAATGGGCGGTCCTCATCCTCCGATATTACCTGCTGGGGCACCCGTTGGTATCTCACCCACCAGCCTTTCAAGTTTGAGGTGGTCCACAGGCCAAGGGCCCAGACGGTGGTGGTGGACTTTCTTTCCTATCAGGAGGAGTCAGCTGCAGGCCGGATGGCTCCCCAGCCTGAGTTGGGTGGGGGGGTATGTGGCAGCAGGGGCATGGTCAAACGTTGGTTTGTGAATGGAGGGCAAGGCCAAGGAAGGTGAGTGGCAAATTGATCACACCTGTGGTTAACTGGTGTGTGTGTGTGTGTGTGTGTGTGTGTGTGTGTGTGTGTTTTTGCAGTGATGGCTGAGGGCTGATAAGGAGGGAGAAAGCAGAGAGGTGGCGTTTGTCTCATAAGCAGAGCTCTCGTGTTGTGTATACGCGTGTGTGTAGAGTAGCATCTAGTGAGTTTAGCTGAAAAGCTTAAAAGAAAATAAACAAGTCTTGCCAGGCAAAACAAACCTCGCCTAGTAGCACTTATTTTAGTGTTATAACAGCTGATTCAATCTCACAAGTGTGGTCTCTGTTCTTTCAAGGTCACTAATACTAATGAGAACATTTTGTTTCAAAAGGTAAATTTTTTTTAAATAAACACCACTTACTCAATATCGAATCTAGCCTTGGTGAGCCACGAGGTGAATTTTGTTTATCTTTTTATCTGTTGATTATCTTCCGATACTATGAAGTTATAACAAAGTTTCTCTTATTTCGTTTCTAGTTCTGATTAGTTCCTAAGTTTATCAAGAAATAGAACGGGTAATCGGGCGGCACGGTGGTGTAGTGGTTAGCGCTGTCGCCTCACAGCAAGAAGGTCCAGGTTCGAGCCCGTGGCCAGCGAGGGCCTTTCTGTGCGGAGTTTGCATGTTCTCCCCGTGTCCGCGTGGGTTTCCTCCGGGTGCTCCAGTTTCCCCCACAGTCCAAAGACATGCAGGTTAGGTTAACTGGTGACTCTAAATTGACCGTAGGTGTGAATGTGAGTGTGAATGGTTGTCTGTGTCTATGTGTCAGCCCTGCGATGACCTGGCGATTTGTCCAGGGTGTACCCCGCCTTTCGCCCGTAGTCAGCTGGGATAGGCTCCAGCTTGTCTGCGACCCTGTAGAACAGGATAAAGCAGCTAGAGATGATGAGATGAGATGAGATGAGATGAGATGAGATGAGATGAGAACGGGTAATCGAACTTGATCAGGATAAGTGCTGATTGGTTACAAACGCTGTGTCCTAAATCACTCATTCACTATGCCCTACTCACTATATAGGGAATTACTATATAGAGGACTATATAGTGAGCTCATTGATTAAATGATAAAACTTTGCCGCGGCTTTTTTTCCTTTGCTGCAGCACTACTTTTCGTGATGCATTGTGAGATCCTTTGAGTGCACTATATAGGGTGTAATAATGCTCACCTATATATTTGGATAGCACTACAAAATGGCGACCTGACTATATAGTCCAATATGTAGTGAGTAGGGAGTGATTTGGGACATTGGGACACCATTTGCACCAAAAATGATTTTGACCTTTTTGGTGACCTTGACCAGATGACCCTCAAAATGTTGGAGGTTCTATTTGAGACCAATGCCCATCTATCCTGAAAGTTTCATGAAGATTGGTCCAGCCGTTTTCCCATAATGTTGCTAACAAAAAAACAAAGAAACCCCACTGAAAACAATACCTTGCCCCCTGGTGGACTCCGTCCCAGGTGAGGTAAAAATACCTAATTTACCACCATTACCTGTCTGCCTGTGCTTCAGTCTTCCATCCACTCTCAGGGACGTTTCCAATGACCTTACAAAGTAAACGAAACATCCATTGCAAAATTACTTGGCTAATCGCAGTGTTACAACTGCATGACAATGCTTGATGACACTAGAGTTCTGCATGAGAATCCTATACATTCTGCCAGTCTAACTCATGTCTTAATGTGAAGATAGCAGTTGCCTGAACTAGGTGTATGTAATGCATAAATAACTAATGTTATAATCGAATGTCATTGTGAAACCTCTTATAGCCAAATGCAGTTGCATATGCTTAGGACAATTCATTTAATTTATATTTAAAGGCATGTAGTTAGTCAGCTTTTACAGATGTTTCTTCATTCTTACAAGCAGTAATAATGGTCAAATATTGTATGTTAAGACTTAACAGATGCTTTGTTTACTACTTAAGATGTTTCCATTTTCTATCTCTCTACAAGTTTTGAATACCCAGCCTCTGTTCCAATGTGTCCATTCTTTTTGTCTGCCAGATGATTACAGTTTCTTCACACACTGTCATACACTGCTTTCTTTAGCTCTGATCTAGAAATTATAACAGTAATTTGAACTAAAAACCTGCCCCCCTTGTGCTTTACATTTTGTCTTGTTGGACATTTCAATATTTTTTATAATTATTTTGGAATTATATTTATATTGTTTATATATATAAATTAATTGAACACACAGGTGTTTGGCACCTGCAAGACGTTTGCTGGTCACACCTCCACCAGTGCCAGAGTGGTATGTGCTCCTTTTGGAATACTTGGGGATGCAAATTATGCAGTTCAGTTCTAAAAGTTTCACAGTCTTGGCTTACCTGTTTTTCTCTACTTTGTTGTACGTAGTTCAAAATTTTAGTTATTAAATGCCAGTGACAAGCATTTCTGAACAATTTATTCAGCAAAGGTTTGAAGCTAAAATCTAAAATCCAAATCTAAAAACATGCAGTTGTTCCTCAGAGCACTCATTTGTAAATATGGGTCAGTTTGGGGGATGAGGAATGAGGAGAGAATGGCAGTTGGCAACCATCTTGGACAGGTACTTCACTTATCTGTTTATATCCTCAGGACTGGTGTGAGGCTCCATTCTTAGACCTATTTTTAACTCCTGCAGCTGTGTATGCATGTATGTATGCATATGCTTGTCTGTGTTTTGTGTGTGTGTGTGTGTGTGTGTGTGTGTGTGAGAGACTAGAAAGGTACAAATAAACAGAAAAAAGAGAGAGGAAGGCTGTACTTTTTGGAGGTGCTCGGATGCATCTGTTTTTTGTAGCTGTCAGGATGAGCAAGGGTATTCTCTCCTTTCACATAAACCTTCCTTGTCTGCCAGGAGAGAAATGCAAAGTTCAAGAAAGATTGAATGGGAAAGTAATGGAAAGTAGGAATGGAGAGAAATGAAAAAGAAAGAAATGAGGACTGAAGGAATACCACCACACTGAGCATTGCTCCCCCACCAAGGCTGTGTGCTCAGTCCACTGCTGTTCACTCTGCTGACTCACGACTGTGTACCAGTGCACAGCTCGAATCACATCAAGTTTGCTGATGACACAACCATGTAGGGTCAGCCTCATCAGCAAGAATAATGAGTCAGCATACAGAGAGGAGGTACAGCCTCTTCTGCATGTTGTAACAAACTGGTGCAGAGCCAAGAACCTGTCTCTGAATGTGGACAAAACAAAAGAGATGGTTGTTGACTTCAGGAGAGCATGAAGTGACTGCTGTCTGCTGAACATCAATGGCTCATCTGTAGAGATGGTCAAGAGCTTCAAATTCCTTGGTGTTCACCAATGGAGAAGCTCACCCAGTCCCTCTCACCTGGTCATCTCTACTTTCTGTAAAGGCTGAGAAAAGCCCATCTCCCCTCCCCCATCTCCACCACATTCTACAGAGGAACTGCCAAGACCATCCAGAACAGCTACATCAGTGCAATTTCCAAGCCAGGCAATGTCTCGAATTGCGGACCCCGCAGAGGACAGTGAGCACAATTGAGAAGATCGTCAGAGTCTCTCTTCCCTCCATCGCAGACATTTACACCACACGTTGCATCTGTAAAACCACCAGCATTGTGGATGGCCCCATGCACCCCTCACACAAACTTTTCATCCTCCTGCTGTCTGGCAAAAGGTACCATGGCCAGACTGTGTAACAGTTTCTTACCCCAAGCCTCCTCAATATACTCCGTGGAGTCATGTGACTTTGTATTCTTTATGCTGCCATACCGAATGGCATAAAGTACACTTGAACCCATCATGTAGTATATATTCGCAAGAAGCAATTACTGGAAAAAAAATCAAAAGGAAACAGCAGATGTACTTCCTGTCCAAGTATGTGGAAAAACTTGAATTATTATGATATTTATTAAAAATAAGAATGACCTATTAAGGTTGTGTGAAAGAGAAATTTACTTTTTGTCAATCTATCCTCACCTCAGAGTAGCCTCAGTATTTACTTTAGTCTACTAGTAAAAATCTATTATATTAGCAGTTGTCTAGTGCAGTACAGTGTACAGTAAACCGTAATCGAGGCAGCAAACCTGTCATGACATTTGACAACATGCTGGCAAACAAGTTGAAACTCTACAGAAACATTCTATCTCATGAAAAATGATGCTAAAAAGTTTCTGCAGAGACAAAAAAACTTGACCAGAAGTGAATTGTTCACTGCGTTCAGCACACGGCACATCCTCCACTTGGCTTTTAAGACCATTATGTTGTCTTCCTGCTTCCGCACTCCGAGATTGTGACATAGCTGACACACCACATGACTTACCTAGGCCTAGATCTCATGAATACATCACTTCTAAATTTTTGTAAACAACCCGATGCCCGAGTGTCAAGTGTTTGGGTGTAAAAATAAGCCTGATCATTGCAAAGGGAAATCGTTTTTTGCCATCCCTAATCCTACTAAGGATATTACTTTGACAAGCGGATATTACAAGTGGCGAAATGGCTGCATTTCATCGGCACTGGTCACACTGTGGACAAATTTCATTTTGGCAGGCACAAGGTGGTTTGCGAAGACCACTTCACAGCGGAATGGTTCACATGGGAAAAGATTACAGAACCAGGAAGAAAAGAAAGGCACTAAGGTGAGCAATAATTTAGACTCTTCCATAACCATAACGCATTCTGTCAAATGCACTTGGCCAAGCTTACATACGGTACGCAAGATATCCAAATCCCAGATATAGCAGCCCTGTCATTAACTGCCGGCAACTGGCAATTTTTTTTTTTAATTGTGTACTTTATTAATCCGGAGGGGAACTTAGGCTCTGCTTTAACCCATCTGAAGCAGTCAACATGCACACACAAATGAGCAATGAGCAGACATACCCAGAGCAGTTGGCAGATGTTTTGTCGCCAATAAATGCTCCATCGCCTGCTAACTTGCAGTGTTTGGGGTTTTTTTTCCCTGAAAACATTCATTTTTTCCTTGTATTTTTATATGACATGCATTTGTTTGTTTTTATTCACTGAGAAAAGTGAGCTTTTTTGATGGAAAGAATTGCGTTTGTGCTAGAAATTGTTTACTAGTATCTGTGTCAGTACTGCACATGCATTATCTAGCTAAGTTAGATTTAAACTTCATAAAAGTGAATTCTGTTGATTTTGTTGTCAGTAAAAATCACATGGTTATAGAAAATTTCTGATTAGATATTTAGAATTAGAAGCCTTTGTCACATATACTTTTGAGCATCGTGAAATTCTTTCTCTGCTTTTAACCCATCTGAAGCAGTGAACACATGCATGCATGCACACACACACACACACACACACACACACACACACACACACACACACAAACCCAGAGCAGTGGGCAGCTGCACTACAGCACCCAGGGATTTTTTTTTTTAAGAATTAGAAGCCTTTATTTGATGGCTCTGTGTTTCTAAGGTAAATGTGTAAGCTAGTGTGTAAGCTATGTCACAAGGGGATATCCAATTTCAGTGCAAATGGCAGCACCCAGGGAAGCCTATTCTTAGCAATACCATGACTTTTTTAAAATGGATAAATTGTTATTATGAAGTTTTATTTTTAATTAAAATGTGCGTGGGCACTTGCCATGATCAGCAAATGGAGTTCATTTTTTGGGTTTTGTTTGGGGTTAACAGACAGATCAAGAATGAGACAAAGGCCAAACTCAACAAAAAAGACAGATTGGAGCAGGAGTTTAGTGACATGAACACAAATTCTTTCATAATGTAAGAACGCTAACTGGTTATGAAACTATGCAAGATGGTTCCATAATCACAGATCCCACTACCTTTTGCCATCACTCTGCATACCTTCTATGTACAGTTTGACATCCACAGTCACTCTGCTACCTGTGAGGTTCAGCTTACTTCCCTCCCATATCATGAGCCCTACACCATGAATCTTTCCCCTATCCTTTACTGCATCTTCTGGGAATCTTACAGGACATCAGTTCCCACCCTTGAAAATCTCCACCTTTATACTGGTACCCAAGAAACCCCGCCCCTCTGAATTCAACCACTACTAGTTGGTCACACTCACCTCAATAGCCTGGAAAAAAATTATTCTGTACACTATCCTACCAGCTGTAAGATCACAGCTGGACCCATATCAGTTTGCATACAGGGCCAAGCTGAGGACAGAGGATGCTGTGGCATGCCTCCTCTTCTCCCTCCTCCAACATCTGGAATCGCCTGGCAACTTTGCCTCAGTCCTTTTCATTAACGTCAGCTCCACCTTCAACACAATTCAATGCTACCAGATCAAGAAACTCCACCACCTCAACATCCCTCCTCACCTTACCCATGACTTCCTCAGCAACAGACCACAGTCTGTAAGAATAGGTACAGTAACATCATTGACCATCACCACCAGCACTAGAGCCCCTCAGGGCTGTGCTCTCAGTCCCTTTCTCTACACTCTTGACACATATGACTGCTTCGGCCTCTCCCATCACCACTGAGCATAAATACTCTGACACTGCCATACTGGGACTCCTTTCTACTCTTCTCATTTCACATAGTGGTGCACTGAAAACTACCTTCAGTTGAACTTGGACAAAACAAAAGAAGTGGTCATTAACACACCCTTCATTGGATTGAACCCCATGTCCATCCATGGCAAGACAACAAGTCAGCAGCTTGAAATATCTTGGACTTACTTGAGACAGTAAACTCAGTTCTGATCAACACATCACTGATATCCATAAGCAATCCCAGCAAAGACTCCATGTCATCTGCAAACTCTGAGCACTTTCTGTTGCCCTCCACCACCTGTTACTTTATAATCCAGTCAATCCTGCTGTACTCTTTCCCCCTGTTTCTACATGATGCTGACTGTCTTCAACAAAAACAAATATACTAGAGTCACACATGATGCCTCCAAAATTACCCACCACCCCAGACTCAACCTTTCAGACATGAATAATACAGCCACCATACATCTTGCACTCAATAGTATAACCCAAATTCCAAAAATATTGGGATGCTGTGTAAAATGTAAAGAAAAACAGAATTTGCAAATCATGCAAACTCTGTATTTTATTGAAAATAGTACAAAGAAAATATTTCTCAGTTTCACACTTTAATATTTTATTGTGTTTAATTTTTACTAGTTTATGATAATTTTGAATTTGATGCTAGGAATGGGCGGCACGGTGGTGTAGTGGTTAGCGCTGTCGCCTCACAGCAAGAAGGTCCGGGTTCGAGCCCCGTGGCCGGCGAGGGCCTTTCTGTGTGGAGTTTGCATGTTCTCCCCGTGTCCGCGTGGGTTTCCTCCGGGTGCTCCGGTTTCCCCCACAGTCCAAAGACATGCAGGTTAGGTTAACTGGTGACTCTAAATTGACCGTAGGTGTGAATGTGAGTGTGAATGGTTGTCTGTGTCTATGTGTCAGCCCTGTGATGACCTGGCGACTTGTCCAGGGTGTACCCCGCCTTTCGCCCGTAGTCAGCTGGGATAGGCTCCAGCTTCCCTGCGACCCTGTAGAACAGGATAAAGCAGCTAGAGATAATGAGATGAGATGAGATGAGATGAGATGAGATGAGATGCTAGGAATGTGTTTCAAAAAAGGTGGGAAAGGGGCATGTTTACACCTGTGTTGCATTACCTCTACTTTTAACAACACTCTGTAAATGTTTGTAAACTGAGGAGAAAAATTGCTGTAGTTTTGAATGTTAAATGTTGTCCTATTCTTGCCTGATATACAATTATAGTTGCTCAACATTTTGTGGTCTTCTTTGTTGTACAACCCCAATTCCAAAAAAAAGTTAGGACACTGTGTAAAACATAATCTTCACATTCTGTTTCTATTTTGCAAATCATGGAGACCCTATATTTCACTGAAAATAGTACAAAGACAACATATCAAATATTGAAACAGAGAGAAATTTATTTATTTATTTATTTATTTAGAAAAATAGATGCTCATTTTGAATTTGATGTCAGCAATACGTTTCAGAAATTTGAGACAGGAGCAACAAAAGACTGAATAAGTTCTGTAATGCTAAAATAATAATAATAATAATTTGGTTAATTGGCAACAGATCAATAACATGATTTGGTATAAAAAAGAGCATCCCAGAAAGGCTGAGTCTCTCAGAAGTAAAGAGATGCATCACTGCTCTGTGAAAGACTGTGTGGGCAAATAGTGCAACAATTTAAGAATAATGCTCCTCAATGTAAAATTGCAAAGAATTTGGGGGTCACATAGTCTATGGTACATTATATCATTAAATGATTCAGAGAATCTGGAGAAATCTCTGTATGGAAGAGACAAGGCTGAAAACTGACATTCGATGCTTGTTATCTTCAGGCCCTCAGGCAACACTGCATTTAAAAACAGGCACGTGTCTGTAGTGGAAATCGCTGTACGGGCTCAGGAATACTTCAGAAAACCATCATCTGTAGAAACAGTTCATGACTGCATCCACAAATAAGATAAAACCACATATAAACAAGTGTTGCCAGGCAAAACAAACCTCGCCTGGTAGCAGTTATGATGAATATGAAGGAAGATATCACAAAAAAAAAAAAAAAAAGGTATGCTATGGGTATATGTGGCTACTGCTTATAAATAAAATTGTTTTCTGATACCATGTCCATATATATGTGTATGTGTGTGTGTGTGTGTGTGTGTGAAATTTACTCAGAGGCAGTAGCCACAAAAATAAAGTGTAATCCAAAAATGAACAATTTAAAAATCACAGAAGTAAAATATACCAAGTGTCTGCACTTTATATTATTCTAATCTTACTTCTTACAGTTTTCGAAACAGAAACCTCTGAACCGAGGCTGACATACACACGCTGTCACCATGACCTAAACTCTTATTTCCTGGAAATGGCCTGGCGCTAGAGCTCAGTGGAATGCACTTTCCCTGTGTAATAAGTATAAACATGTCTGAAAGTGATTTCTTTAGTCTAGTCCATTTATTTTGAATGGTGAACCAAATTGTATACACTCAATGGCCATTTTAATTGGAACATGTGTATGTGCATACGCAGTGCACGACTGTTAAACTCTTACCGGTACCTTCTTACAGCATGATGACATAGTGGCTAGCACCTCTATATGAGGCAGCAGCCACAATAAAAATGATTTTGACCTTTTTAGTAGAGGATCTGGGGCGGCACGGTGGTGTAGTGGTTAGCACTGTTGCCTCACAGCAAGAAGGTCCTGGGGTCGAGCCCAGCGGCCGATGAGGGCCTTTCTGTGTGGAGTTTGCATGCTGTCCCCGTGTCTGCATGGGTTTCCTCTGGGTACTCCGGTTTCCCCCACAGTCCAAAGGCATGCAGGTTAGGCTAATTAGTGGCTCCAAATTGACCGTAAGTGTGAATGGTTGTCTGTGTCTATGTGTCAGCCCTGCGACTTGTCCAGGGTGCACCCTGCCTCTTGCCCATAGTCAGCTGGGATAGGCTCCAGCTTGCCTGCGACCCTGTAGAACAGGATAAGCGGCTACAGATAATGGATGGATGGAGGACCTGGGTTAGATATGTATGCACATAATTTAGGAGAGGATAACTCAACTGTTCTAGGCTAATTTGAACCCAAGGAACAACTTGGGATGTGTGCCAAAATCACTATCCGGGGCAAACAGGCTGAAAATTACCAATCCAAGATGGCTGCTGGTAGTCATATTGAAAATGTCAATTTTTGAACCACTCACCACAGAAGTATGTGCAATACCTAATTTTATGAGTATGAGGAATCCATTAGTGACAATTTTCATGACTGAAGGAAAAAGGAACAAAAAACACTAAAAATTGGCCAAAATAGCAGTTTCACAGAAAACATGAGAAAAACAGAATAACCCTACCTCAAACATGAAATCATGGAATTGGGAGACCTTTGCACATAATTTAGGAGAGTATAAGAAAGCAAGCATTTGATTAAAGAAATTTTATTTTCAATCATACTATTATGATCAATGGAATGTTAAATTAAAGTGAAAAATACAAAACTTATTACTTTAGTAGGCAGCAATGTCTTGAGAGCCTAAATGTTTAACAGCCAAAAATACCACTTTTAACATCACATTATTACTGCTTGTGTCACATACACCAGGGTCAGGAACATGAAGAGTAACACAATAATAATACCATAATTGTTAGGGGTCGTGGAGGTGTGGTGAGATAAGGATCCACAAGCAGAACACAGGCAGTAATCAAATAAATAGAGATTTAATCCAGGGAAAAGGGTGTGGCACAAGGGTAAACAAATGGGACAAAAACAAACGGCAAAAATAATCCAGATAACAAGAGACAGAAAACTAGACAAAAACATGAAACAGGCAAGGACAAAAAATGCTAGAACACAAAAACAAGAAAAAAACCCTAGTGCAAAAACCATGAACTAGAAATAAACCCTTAGTGCAAAAACCATGAACTAGAAAAAAGAGCTTAAGCAAACAACCATGAAATATAACAGAGGCACAGAAACGGCTAGAAGCAAAGCGAGATGTTCTAGCAAAGTTCTTGTCTGAGAACGGTGTTTTAATAACAGCAGAGAAAACCAGGAAGTGAATGCAGGCATGAAGGAATTCCCGTTCCGGATTCGGATCGGTGCTGATGTGAGAGATTCGTAATCTCTGGAGTGGATGTCCGGAGCAGAGCATGACAATAACACCGGTGGCCATCTTGGATTGGTAATTTTCAGGCTCTTTGCCCCGGATAGCGATTTTGGCACACATCCCAAGTTATTCCTTGGGGTCAAATTAGCCTATAACATTTAAGTTATCCTCTCCTAACTTATGTGCATACATGTCTAAGCCAGGTCCGAGACTATTTTTGGTGACCTTGACCGGATGCGCCTCAAAATGTTGGAGGTTCTATTTGAGACCAATGACCATCTATCCTGAAAGTTTCATGAAGATTGATCCAGCTGTTTTTATTATTAACAAAAAAAAAAGAAAGAGACAAACAAACAAACAAAGAAACCCGACCGAAAGCAATACCTCACCCCCTGGTGGACTCCGTCCCGGGTGAGGTAACAATATCCAGAAACAACAACACCTTCTTTGGGCCTGAGCTCTTTTACAATGGACTGAAGCAAAGTGGGAAAATTGTCCTGAGGCCTGAAAAATCAAAAGTAGAAATTCTTTTTAGAATTCATGGACACCACATCCTCCAGGCTAAAGAGGAGAGGGACCATTCAGCTTATCAGTGTACAGTTCAAAAGCCAGCATCTGTGATGGTATGAGGGTGCATTAGTGCACATGACATGGGTAGCTTGTACATCTGGGAATGCATCGTTAATACTGAATGATATACACGTTTCAGAGCAATATGCTGCCATCCAGACAAAATCTTTTTCAGGGAAGGCCTTCCTTCTTTCAGCAAGACAGTGCCAAACCACTTTCTGCACACATTAAAACTGCATGGCTCCATAGCAAGAGAGTCCGGGTGCTAAACTGGCCTGCCTGCAGTCCAGACCTGTCTGCCATTTAAAACGTTTGGCACATTATGAAGTGCAAAACACGTCAAAGGAGACCCTGAACTGTTGAGCAACTGAAATTCTATATCAGGCAAGAATGGGACAACATTTCTCTTTCAAAACTACAGCAACTGGCAATTGGTCTCCTTAGTTCTCAAAGGTTTACAGAATATTGTTAAAAGTAGAGGTGCTACAACATAGTGGTGGTAGACATGCCCCTGTCCCAACTTTTTTGAAATGTGTTGCTGACCACCATGCTGCCAAGAACACTGGAAAATGTCAAACATATACATACATTATCTATCTATTTCTCTCATATTCATATATATATATATATATATATATATATATATATATATATATATATATATATATATATATATTGTGTGTGTGTGTCTGTCTTGCAAAAAGTATTCATCCCTCTTGGTATTTGTCCTGTTTGGTCGCATTTCAAGCTGGAAAGCCCAGATTCTGTGGTCTGGGCTTTGACTAGATCATTCCAAGACATTTAAATGTTTCCCTTTAAACCACTCCAGTGTAGTTTTAGCAGTCTGTTTCAGGTCATTATCCTGCTGGAATGTGAACCTTCATCCCAGTCTCAAACCTCTGGCCAACTCAAACAGGTTTTCCTCTAGAATTGCCCTGTATTTAGTGCCATCCATCTTTCCTTCAATCCTGACCAGCTTTCCTGTCCCTGCAGATGAAAAACCTTCTCACAGTGTAATGCTGCCACCACCTTGCTTCACTGTAGGAATGGTGTTCTGAGGGTGATGGAAAGTGTTGGGTTTGCACCACACATGGCATTTCCCATGATGGCTGAAAAGTTCAATTTTAATCTCATCTGACCAGGGAATCTTCTTCCATGTATTTGGGGAGTCTGCCACATGCTGTTGGGCAAATTCCAAGCATGTTTTATTGTGTTTTTTTTTCTTTTTTTCTGGCCATTCTTCCATAAAGCCCCACTCTGCAGAGTGTATGGCTTAAAGTGGTCTGATGGACAGATACTCCCATCTCTGCTGTGGATCTTTGCAGCTCCTTCAGTGTTATCTTTGGTGTCTTTGTTGCATCTCTGATTAATGGTCTCCTTGCCCAGTGTGTGAGTTTTGGAGGGCAGCCTTCTCTTGTCAAGTTTGTAGTGGTGCCATTTTGCTTTTATGAATTTAATGGTGCTCCGTGGGATATTCAAAGTTTGGGATTTTTTTTTTTAATCACCCAACCCTGATCTATACTTCTCCACAGTTTTGTCTCTGACCTGTTTGGAGTGCTCCTTAGTTTTCATATTGCTTGCTTAGTAGTGTTGCAGAGTCAGGGTCCTTCCAGAACAGGTTGATTTATACAGACATCATGTGACAGATCATGTGACACTTTGATTGCATACAGGTGGATCTTAATCAACTAATTATGTGACTTATGAAGTTAATTGGTTGGACCAGCTCTTATTTAGGAGTTTCATATTAACCCTCTAGGGTCGAGAGCTTCGCCAGCAAAGCTCGACAAATTTAGAATGAGTAGGTCATGTATTGAGATAAATATCTTCGAGTTTTTCATTATACATGCATGAGAAACATATTGACAAACTTTAAAGTTTACACTTTCCTATGTGCCCGCTGCCAAATAATATTATAGTTTTTAAATTACCTAAATTAGATGAAACATAAAACTTGTCACCGTCCTCAGTCACACCGGTGTCGGAGCACTGAGCGCCCACTTACGCATTCATAAAAGACTATTCACATCGTAACAGCATGATGATCACTTTCACTCTTTGGGTTTTGATTGGTTTCTCTTTCGCGGTGGGAACGCCCACTGTAAACAGGATAACATCTGTTCAGACATAGGCTGTTTGGAGGTAGAACTTGTTGTGAGATGGCACACAGATTTTATGCACTTTGGATGATTCAGGCCAGCGAATCAGTTCATGATTCAGGACAGCGATTCAATTCAATCTTGATAACTGTGACACTAATGATGAACGGTGCCTTTTTTTTTATTTACATTTTTTTTTTACTTCGACTCGATCCAGCCAAAGATCAACTTCAGTAAGTGTAAATATTTCTTCTATTTATTATGAGTGCATCAGTAGATATGCGTGCACTGTAGTGCATACACAGGAAAAATAACTGAGCAATTTTTTCCAGAGTTAAAAGTATTTTGCTTGATTTTGAGTTTAGAGAGTAAAATTTGGAGTTGGAGTGGGAGCAAAATTACAGAGTAATTGTGTAACAGAGTTGGTTGTGGCTCTGAACTGAGTAAAATAGTACAAGGGTTAATTTCAAGACACACTGAATAGAGTCAAATACTAAAATAAAGTCAAATACCAGATAAATGAAGCTGCTGTAAAAAGCAGTTTTAGAACTGTGTTGGAATGTGTGAAAAAATATGACCTTACCCATTGTGACTTGACCTGATGGGATTAAAAGTTAATCTGATGGGATTAAGAGTTGGCAGTGGGAGGGGTTTCCACTCTTTTCATTGAATGGAATTTTTTAGTCTTCTCATTGAATACCCCTCCCACTGCCAACCCTTTATCCCAAAACAATAGGACATAATTTTTTTGATGGCCAGTTAATTGTCTAAATCAATGGAGCAGATTTAAGTTTTTGTGCTTGATACATTCCCAAGACTGAACAGAATCACCTCAAGTGACCAAAACAGTTCGACAGAATGGGTAAGATCATGTTTTTTCACACATTTCAACACAGTTCTAAAACTGCTTTTTACAAAATCTTCATTTATCTGTTATTATTTTTAAGTACAATCATGACATACATACTACATAGATATTATTGTAGCTGAACTTGTGCTGAATACAAAAAAGTCATATGACTTTGAAAATACTGCTTAGATTTGTTGAAATTGAAAACAAAATCAGTGCATGCCAAAATCATTAGTGCCAGAAAATACCCTCAGACCCAAGAGGGTTAAAGGGGGTGAATACCTATGCGCACTCCAGATTTCTGTTTTTTTTTTTTTCATCTGAAGTATGGTGTGTGTCACAATAAAAGAAAAAAAAACAATTTGCACCTAGTGGTACGCATGTTGTGTAAATCAAATGGTGCTTACCCCCCAAAAATCAATTTTAATTCCAGCTTGTAATGCGACATCACAGGATAAACACCAAAGTGGATGACCACTTTTGCAAAACACTGTATGTAATAAAAAGAAAATCACACATTGGCTTGAAGATAAGTTTATCTTCCTATGTTGGAAAACTCAGATTTTTCAAAATAAATGCATCATGGATCTGAGTGACATTTCCTGATATCTTCACTCCGATGACATCACTCCCAATGTTTTCACACTGACTTGACGCACATTATCAAAATGGCAAACAGGGTCAAAATTAAAATTGTTTTAACTTGCATATTTTTTGTGGATCTGTCCATGTAATATAAATAACATTCCACGGTCACGCAAAGATATGAAGTTTATCTTCTCATGTCAAAAAATATTTCATGGCACAGCCCAGCTCAGAGACTGGGAACAAGAATGGGAAACAGGCAGCTCAAAAAGTAATTTATTCAGAAAAGTAATATAAATCAACCCCAAAATAACTAAATACCAATGAAATAACATAGAATAACTAAAAACACAGCAGCTGTCGTGGGTGCTGACAGGGAGTGGGAAGGTTCCCCCGAGAGAGAGTAAGATAATCAGCCACAGAATGAAGGGAGATTTAAAGGGTGGAACACACTGGGCCCAGGTGTGACTCATTTGGCTAATAGCCCTCAATTCAGCTTCCTGCAAAACAGAAAAGAACAAAGACAGGGGCACCTCGAGCCCAGGTGGGCTGGTCATCGCATTGACTTGTTCAGTACGCTCACTCGTGAAATATGTTCACCACTCAAAGATAAATTTCATATCTTCATGTAACCATGTAATATCCTCTATTAATTACATAGACATCATTGTTTTACTGGGAAATATGCCACTTGTATTTTTCGTACAAATTACATCCAGGACATTGAGTAACATATTTTCCAGTAGCCTTACTTCTGAGGATATTGATGAATTGTTTTGATTTAACTTGCACAGATTTTATTTGTGAATGTGCCTATATAATAAAAAGAACATTACATGTTGGCTTGATGATATGAAGTTTTATCTTCTCATGTTGAAAAACTTGTATTTTTATATGAAATTCACCCTGGACCTGAGTGGCATATTTTCCAATACCTTCACTTTGGTGATGTCACTTACAGTGTTTTCCCACTGACTTGATGCACTTGGTCAAAATGGTGAAAGGTTAAAAATTAAAATCATTTTGATTAACTTGCATATTTTTGTGGCTGTGTCTATATCATAAAAAGAATATTACACATTAGTGTGAAGACATGAAGTTTATCTTCTCGTGTTGAAAAATATTTCACTCGTTCGTTATGCTCACTTGTGAAATATGTTCACCACTCGAAGTTAAACTTAATATCTTCGCACCACCATGTAATTTTATATATATATATATATATATATATATATATATATATATATATATATATATATATATACACACAGTTGTGCTCATAAGTTTACATACCCTGGCAGAATTTTTGCTTTCTTGGCCTTTTTTCAGAGAATATGAATGATAACACAAAAACTTTTTCCCCCACTCATGGTTAGTGGTTGGGTGAAGCCATTTATTGATAAACAACTGTGTTTTCTATTTTTAAATCATAATGACAACAAAAAACATCCAAATGACCCTGATCAAAAGTTTACATACCCCAGTTCTTAATACCATGTATTGCCCCCTCTAACATCAATGACAGGCTGAAGTCTTTTGTGGTAGTTGTGGATGAGGCTCTTTATTTTCTCAGATGGTAAAGCTGCCCATTCTTCTTGGCAAAAAGCCTCCAGTTCCTGTAAATTCCTGGGCTGTCTTGCATGAACTGCGCGTTTGAGATCTCCCCAGAGTGGCTCAATGATATTGAGGTCAGGGGACTGAGCTGGCCACTCCAGAACCTTCACTTTGTTCTGCTGTAGCTAATGGCAGGTCGACTTGGCCTTGTGTTTTGGATCGTTGTCATGTTGGAACGTCCAAGTACGTCCCATGCGCAGCTTCCGGGCTGATGAGTGCAAATTTGCCTCCAGTATTTGCTGATAACGTGCTGCATTCATCTTTCCTTCAACTGTGACCAAGTTTCCTGTGCCTTTGTAGCTCACACATCCCCAAAACATCAGCGATCCACCTCCATGCTTTACAGTAGGAATGGTGTTCCTTTCATCATTGGCCTTGTTGACACCTCTCCAAATGTAACGTTTATGGTTGTGGCCAAAAAGTTCAATTTTGGTCTCATCACTCCAAATTACCTTGTTCCAAAAGTTTTGAGGCTTGTCTCTGTGCTGTTTGGCATAAATTTTTGTTGGTCTACCTGACCGTGGTTTGGTTTTAACAGAGCCCCTGATTTTCCATTTGTTAATCACAGTTTGAACACTGCTGACTGGCATTATCAATTCCGTGGATATCTTTTTGTATCCCTTTCCTGTTTTATACAGTTCAACTACCTTTTCCCGTAGATCCGTTGACAATTTTTTGCTTTCCCCATGACTCAGAATCCAGAAACATCAGTGGTTGGATGAAAGATGCAAGAGTCTGTCTGGATCCCAGAAAATCACTCAGCTTTTATGCACACACACTGATTACAAGCAAACAGATCACAGGTGAGGATGCTACCTTTAGTAGCCATTCAAACCCATTTGTGTCAACTTCTGTGCATGTTATCAGGCCAAAATCACCAGGGTATGT
Organism: Neoarius graeffei; assembly: GCF_027579695.1. Classification (NCBI taxonomy): domain Eukaryota; kingdom Metazoa; phylum Chordata; class Actinopteri; order Siluriformes; family Ariidae; genus Neoarius; species Neoarius graeffei. Next base: position 41,010,113 of record NC_083587.1, on the reverse strand, counting down.
GAACTTTTGATCAGGGTCATTTGGGTAGTTTCTGTTGTCATTATGATTTGAAAAGAGAAAACACAGTCGTTTGACAATAAATGGTTTCACCCAACCACTAAGCATGAGTGGAAAAGATGTTTTTGTGTTATCATTCATATTCTCTGAAAAATGGTCAAAGAATCATAGATTCTGCCAGGGTATGTAAACTTATGAGCACAATTGTGTGTATGTATATATATATATATATATATATATATATATATATATATATATATATATATATAGGCAGCACAGTGGTGTAGTGGTTCGCACTGTTGCCTCACTTCTCACTCAATATCACGGATACCTATAGCCATGGCACTGCCCACCAGTTCATCAATTCTGGGAATGCATCTCCTACATCACATCTTTGGTTCTGAACTGCACCATCCCACTATCCCCAAAGTTCTGCCTGCTTGGTGAGTCTAACAACTCTTGACCCACAATATCCATCCATCCATTATCTGTAGCCGCTTATCCTGTATAGGGTTGCAGGCAAGCTGGAGCCTATCCTAGCTGACTAGGGGCGAGAGGCGGGGTACACCCTGGACAAGTCACCAGGCCATCACAGGGCTAACACAGAGACAAACAACCATTCACACTCATATTCACACCTATTGTCAATTTAGAGCCACCAATTAACCTAATCTGCATGCCTTTGGACTGTGGGGGAAACCAGAGCACCCGGAGGAAACCCACACAGACACGGGGAGAACATGCAAACTCCACACAGAAAGCACCAAATTAGAGAAGTACACAGCATCAGTGACCAGCTACATCAACAAGTGCATTAATGATGTTATTGTCTCAAAGAGCATCACCACTCATCCCAATCAGAAGCTGTGGATTACAGCAGAGGTGCACGCGCAACTGAGGACCTGAGATGCTGCCTTCAGAGTAGGTGACAGGGCGACCCTAGGAGTGGCAAGGGCCAGACTGTCTCGGGCCATCACAGCAGCAAAGCATGCACATGCCCAGAGAATCCACAGCTACTTTCAGGACAGTGGCAACACACAGCACATGTGTCAGGGCATCCAGGCCATCACGAACTACAGGACAACACCACCTGCCTTCCAGATGTGCTGAACAGCTTCTACACACAGTTTAAGGTGCAGCATGGTATGGCAATGAAGAAGACTATCCCTCCTCCCAATGACCAGATGCTGTGTCTAACCACAGCCTATGTGAGGAAAACTCTACACAGAGTCAACCCCTGGAAATCTGCTGAACCAGAAAACATCCTTGGTAAAGTGCTCAGAGGATGTGCAGACCAGCTGGCAGATATTCTCATTGACATCTTCAACATCTCCGTGAGCAATGCCATCATTCCAAAGTGCTTCAGGACTACAACCATTGTCCCTGTGCTGAAGATGTCTTCAGTATCCTGCCTCAGTAACTACCATCCTGTTGCACTCACACCCATCATTATGGAGTGCTTTGAGAGGCTCCTCATGAGGCACATAAAGGACCCTGCTGCCTCCCTCACTGGACCATCTGCAGTTCACATATTGCCATAACCAGTTAACAGATGATGCCATAGCCACCGCCCTTCAACTGGCCCTTGGCCACTTGGACAAAAAGGACACACATTTGAATGTTGTTCATAGACTTCAGTTTAGCATTCAACATAATTATTATTTTGCAGCTAATTGGAAAGCTGAGCCTGCTGGGCCTGAACACCTCCCTCTGCAACTGGATCCTGGACTTCCTAACTGAGAGACCTCAGTCAGTCTGGATTCGGAGCAGAACTTCCAGCACCACCATATGGCGTTGCACTGGGGCCACTCAGGGCTGTATACTCAGTCTGCTGTTAATCTGTTGACTCATGGCTGTGCAGCAATGCACAGTTCAAATCATATCATCAAATTTGCTGATGACATGACTGTGTTGGGTGGGTCTCATCAGTAAGAACGACAAGTCATCATGCGGAGAGGAGGTGCAATGGCTATCGGACTGGCGCTGAGTCAACAACCTATCTCTGAACATGAACAAAACAAAAGAGATGGTTGCTGACTTCAGAAAAACATGGAGTGACCACTCTCTGCTGTACACCAATGGCTCACTCATGGAGAACGTCAATAGCACCAAATTCTTTGGTGTTCATCTGGCAGAGAACCTCACCTGGTCCCTCAACACCAGCTCCATAGCCAAGAAAGCCCAACAGCATCTCTACTTCCTATGAAGGCTGAGGAAAACCCATCACCCATCCTCACAATATTCTACAGAGGGACTATTGAGAGCATTCTAAGCAGCTGCATCATGGTCTGGTTTGGGACTTGTACCATCTCAGATCGGAAGACCCTACAGCAGATAATGAGGACAGCTCAGAAGATCATTGGAGTCTCTTTTCCCTCCATCATGGACATTTACACCACACACTGCATCTGGAAAGCTACCAGCATTGTGGATGACCCCACACACCCCTCACACAATCCCGTCACCCTCCTGCCTTCTGGAAATAGGTCCCAAAGCATTCAAGCCTTCACAGCCAGGCTCTGTAACAGTTTCCTTCCACATTTCATCAGACTCCTCAACTCTGAGGGACTGGATTGATGATGCATGGACTGTTGATCAACACCACTCCCTTAGTCTTTGCACAGTGAGCAATAATACACCATCACTTTTTTACAATGTTTACAATGCCTATCATATACACAATGTTTGAATCTGTTTACATCTATTTATTTCTTTTTACATGTCTGTAGGAATGCTCTGTGGTGGGTGGAGCACAGAAGCACAGCAGGCCAGAACTGAGTTCTCAAAACTCCTATATTTAAGCTTTACAGCTTTTGATATTCAGGACACTCTCCCATGTCAGCCCTGTGATGACCTGGCGACTTGTCCAGGGTGTACCCCACCTTTCGCCCGTAGTCAGCTGGGATAGGCTCCAGCTTGCCTGCGACTCTGTAGAACAGGATAAAGTAGCTAGAGATAATGAGATGAGATGAGGACAGTCTCCCAGTCACACACGCTCGCACGCACGCACACACACACACACACACACACACACACACACACACACAAGTGTTCTGGTTAGGGAGAGAGCTCCCTTCCTCTGCTCTCCCTCTCCTCTTATAAGGCGCGGTCACTGGGGAAGACAGACAAACACAGGTTAATTCCCGTCAGGTGCAGTGATTCTGCCACTTACCTTCCCTGACTCCGCCCTCCATTCACAGACCTATGCTCGACCACGCCCCTGTTGCCACATACCCCCACCGCCCGACTCAGGCTGGGGAGCCGTCCGGCCTGCAGCTGACTCCCCCCCCCCTCCTTGGCGGGAGAGGAAGTCCGCCACGACCATCTGCGCCCCCGGCCTGTGGACCACCTTGAATTTAAACAGCTGGAGTGCCAGATACCAACAGGTGAGCCACACGTTGGCATCCTTCATGCGGTGGAGCCACTGGAGGGGCGTGTGGTCCGAACAGAGGGTGAAAGGGTGCCGCAGCAGGTAGTAGCGGAGGGTGAGGACCGCCCACTTGATGGCGAGGCATTCTTTTTTGATGGTGCTGTACCTGCCCTCGTACACCGATAGTTTCCGGCTGATGTACGGCACTGGGTGGTCCTCCCCCTCCCCCTCCTGGGACAGAACTGCCCCCAGCCCCCTGTCCAACGTGTCCGTCTGCAAAACAAAGGGGAGGGAAAGTCAGGGGAGTGTAACAGTGGCCCCCCACACAGTGCAGCCTTTACCTCAGAGAAAGCCCCTGGCATTGCTCCATCCACTGGACCGGGTCTGGTGCCCCCTTTTTAGTGAGATCAGTCAACGGGCTGGTGACGTCTGAATAATTAGGTATAAACCTACGATAGTAGCCAGCCAGCCCCAGGAACTGTCTCACCCCCTTTTTGGTCTTGGGCCTCGGGCAGGCCTCAATCGCTGCTGTCTTGTTGATTTGGGGATGCACCTGCCTATTGCCCAAGTGGAAGCCCAGATACCGTACTTCCACCCGCCCAATCGCACACTTCTTCGGGTTGACTGTGAGACCCGCTCACCTCAGCGACCTAAGGACGGCCCTCAGGTGTTCTAGGTGCCGCGGCCAGTCATTACTATAGATGATTATGTCGTCTAAGTATGTGGCTGTGTAGGTGGCGTGGGGGCAGAGGACCCTATCCATAAGCCGCTGGAATGTAGCAGGCACCCCAAACAGCCCAAAAGGAAGTGTGACGAACTGGTGTAAGCCACTGTAAACGGTGTGGAAAAGGCCGTTTTTTTCTCGGGATAGCAGAGTCAAGGGGATCTGCCAATATCCCTTTGTCAAATCCAGTGTAGAATAAAAATGAGCCGTGCCTAGTCAATCGAGCAACTCATTAATACGAGGCATTGGGTACGCATCGAATTTAGACACCGCATTGACTTTTCTATAGTCCACACAGAACCGGACCGAACCGTCGGTCTTGGGAACCAAGACCACCGGGCTGCTCCAGTCACTGTGGGACTCCTCGACGATGCCCATTTTGAGGATGGCCTCAATTTCTTCCCGAACCACCTTTTTCTTGTGTTTGGGCAGCCTGTAAGGGCGGCTGCGCACTACCACCCCCAGGGGCATCTCAACTTGGTGTTCTATGAGGCGGGTGTGGCCGGGCAGGGGCGAGAATATGTCAGAAAATTCTGTCTGCAACTGGGCAACCTCCGTGAGTTGGGTCGGGGAGAGGTGGTCTCCACAGGGGACCGGAGTGGTAGGCGATGTCAATGTTCCCTTTTGAACCTCTGGCCCCAGCTCTGCCTTCTCTGGGACCAACAACACCAATGCCAGGGGACCTCCTCGTTCCAAAGTTTTAGCAGCTTGAGGTGGTAAATCTGTAACGCCCCACCCCTGTCCGTTCGCCTCACCTCTTAGTCGACGTCCCCGACTTGCCGTGTGACCTCAAAGGGTCCTTGCCACTTGGTGATCAATTTGGAGCTCGACGTGGGCAACAACACGAGTACTTTATCTCCCAGTGCGAACTCCTTAAGGCGCGTGCCCCTGTCGTACAGGCAGGTATGCCATTCTTGGGCCTGCCACAAATTCTCCTGGGTTAGGTGTGTGAGTGTGTGTATGCCTTGGGCAAGCGTTAGCACACCCTAAGCCTCCCCTGTCAGGGATACGACATCTCATGGACAGATGGGGTTCGATAGCCTTGGCAGGCAGCTCATCTAGGAGAGGGAAAACTCCAATCTCAAACCTCCGCTGCCTTGCTGGCATACCCTTTTGCGGGAAAGGCTTCGGGAGTAAACCCCAAGGATAAATCTGGAGCTGGAGTCCCATTGGCAGTTGGTTTCTGTGCACAGGATCCCTCTGACAACTCCTGCGATGTTGCTGGACCCATAATGTACTGGTGTACTCCTTTCCTTTGGAACACCCATCAACGTGGAGAGGAGAGTCTTTCTGCCTGGGTAAACAGTCAGTCTCCCGAATTTCTTACCCAGGCCCTGCACACTGGAGAGGACACTCCATCTTCGCTATAACAGCGTAGGCACAACACGGGAAGCACCAGTCTACTGGTTATAAGTCATGGCTTGATTGACGTAGAGCTAGGCGCCAGGGGCTTCTTCCGACGGTGGGAGAGGCTGTTGAGCCTCATTAGACAGCTACCGTCTGCCTCAAGTTGGGCAGCCCCCAGTCAATTAGGTGCTGTCTCATCATGATCTGCCTGCCTCGTAAGGTGGACGAGGTCTAGGATAATACCGAACAGCAGATCACAAAACTATCACCAGGCACGAACAAAGGAAAACATAAATCACACACTCTTAAACTGGGCACTTGGAATGTCAGGACAATGACACCTGGCCTGACCGAAGACCTAAATGCAATATGTGATGTTCGAAAGACTGCCGTGATAGATCTGGAACTATGCAAACTACAGTTGGATATTGTTGCCCTTCAGGAAACTAGACTACTTAACTCAGGCTCTATCAGGGAAAAAGAGTATATTTTTTTCTGGCAAGGTCATCCATCAGGGAGCACGAGAGAATATGGTGTTGGTTTTGCAGTCAGAAACAACTTGTTAGGGTCCATTATTCCGCCACAAGAAGGTAGCGAACGTATCTTGTCCCTGCAGCTACAGACATCTGTTGGGTTAGTGACAATCACCAACTCTTATGCTCCAACAATGTCTTCTACTGATGATGCTAAAGACCAGTTTTTTGATGAACTCAGTGTAGCCATCAAAAAGATCTCCAGCACTAATAGAATCTTCATTCTAGGTGACTTTAACGCTAGAGTTGGTAAAGATCAACACTTGTGGCCAAATTATCTGGGTCACTTTGGCGTAGGAAGGCTAAATGAAAATAGTTAATGGCTGCTTGAACTATGCTGCCTGCATAATCTCTGTGTTACTAACACCTATTTCAACACTAAACCACATCACAGTGTCTCGTGGAGGCATCCCCATTCTAAACATTGGCATCAACTCGATTTGATTCTGACTCGGAGGAAGGACTTACAATGTGTCAAGCTCACTCGCTCATACCACAGTGCTGATTGCGATACTGACCATTCTTTAGTTTGCAGCAAAGTGAAGCTAATCTCTAAAAAGCTTCATCACTCAAAAAAGAAGTGTCTATTTCACATTAACACAACTAACACACGTGATCCAGAAAAGGTCCAGAAATTCACATCGTTATTGGAAAGTGCTCTACCCAGCACAGCTACCAACTCTGCCTGCAAGCGTTGGGAGCATTTTAGGAACGTTCTCTACAACTCTGCCTTAGAAGCCTTTGGTAAAAAACAAAATAAATATCCTGATTGGTTCGAAGCTTACTCAGAGGAGATACTACCACTCATAGAAGAGAAGAGACAAGCACTATTATCTTACAAAAACACCCCCAGCAAGGAAAATCTTCAAGTTTTACGATCAGCACGCAGCAGAGTAAAACAAACAGCAAAGCATTGTGCAAACAAGTACTGGGTTCAACTCTGTTCCAAAATACAAAAAGCCGCATACACTGGAAATGTCAAAGAAATGTATAATGGTATCAAGAAGGCGTTTGGCCCCACAAAGAAGTCGACTGCCCCTCTAAAAACTTTGGCAGGAGAAGTCATACAGGACAGAGAGAAACAGATGGAACGCTGGGTGGAACACTATTCCGATCTTTATGGAAAAGAGACTGTGGTAAATGAAGGTGCATTGAATGCTGTAGAAAGACTACCAGTGCTAGTAGACCTTGACAGAGAGCCAGATCTGGATGAGGTAAACAAGGCAATAAAGTTACTTGCATCTGGAAAAGCCCCTGGTAAAGATGGCATACCCCCTGAAATTCTGAAATGCTGCACCAACAACATTCTGCTAGCCGAGTTACATGAGATCCTTTGTTTATGCTGGGGCGAAGGAGTCATTCCTCAGGACATGCGTGACGCCAACATTATCACACTTTACAAGAACAAAAGTGACAGGAGTGACTGCAACAACTACCGTGGGATATCCCTTTTAAGCATTGTTGGCAAATTGTTTGCCAGAGTAGTGCTGAAAAGACTACAGGTTCTTGCTGAAAGAGTGTATCCAGAATCTGAATGTGGTTTTAGAGGAAACAGATCAACTATCGACATGGTGTTCTCTCTTAGACAACTTCAAGAGAAATGTAGAGAACAGCGTAGACCGCTCTTTATTGCATTCATTGATCTAACTAAAGCATTCGATCTTGTCAGTCGTGCTGGCTTGTTTGAGATCTTGGATAAGATTGGTTGCCCTCCCCTACTTTTCAATATTATCAAGTCTTTCCACGACAATACCCATGGCACAATTGTCTTTGATGGTTCAACATCTGACCCCTTTGTCATTCGAAATGGAGTCAAACAAGGATGCGTACTTGCCCCCACATTATTCAGGATTTTCTTTTCCGTACTGCTGAAACAGGCATTTGGATCGTTTAGGCCCTGTCCACACGGCAACGGATTCAGGTGACTCCGATACAATTGCTTATCGTTTAGGCCTGGCGTCCACACGGCACCGGCGTTTTGGGTGCCCAAAACGCAATCTTTTTGAGAACGGGTTCCAGAGTGGAAAGATCTGGCAACGTTGCCGTTGTGAAGTCGTCTGGATGAGTAAAACGGATTTGTTTACGATGGCGTCACAACCACATGATTGTGAGTGCTTCACGCCGGGTAGAAGTGTAACGAATATCACCAGGATATCACCAGGAAAAGCCTTACAGTCTGGAAGGTCATCTGGGTCTATTTTAACCAGTTGGTAACCACGTAGATGTGCTGACATTACGTTATCATAGCAGTGAGACATTGCATCAAACATGGTGCACAGAAACAAATCAACTATATCAGAACAACAGGAATAAGTGTAGAAACATATGCTGTCTATTTCCCGAAAACTCCATATGACCACCCCCAGTTATCGTCTCCATGCTCATCCAAGTGCAACTGGTGCGCTATAGCTCTCATTTGGCTGATAGCTTGAGTGATGTATTGCTCTCCGTTGTTGGCTGGAATATATGTGCAGCACTCATCCCCTATCATTGCACATGCATCTCCCTCTTTGGCCAGGAGAATGGCCAGGGCCAATCTGTTCTGGGTAGCCATAAGTCACACTGTGGTTAATTCTTCCCACACCCCTTCTAGGGCCAGCACTGTCTCATTTACGAACATGGCAAGGCGATAGCGGGTTACTTCTAGCTGGTTCCAGACCTGAATCAAACCATATTGAGGGAAGGCTGTCTGTAGGAATTTTTCCCACTTAGGCTCTAATTGATGTTCAGCTAGGGGGAACTTGTCATCTTGTACTGACCTTCTGTGTTGTTGGGTCTGCTTAGGTGTCGTTCCCCACTCAAACTGTTGTAGGTGTTAGTTGTTGAGTAAAGGCACACATACCTGTCCAGTCGTTAAGGAGGTAATAGTAGGCCTGGCTTTCGCATACCCAGTACCAGTCTGGGAGGTATCTTGTGATGAACTGTTGGAAGATCCTCCCCAGATGTAACAGGGTGCAATTGCTCTGGTGACACTTGCATGTATTGTTAAAGGTGTCACATATGATCTAGCATAGTGAGCTTGGGATTTCCCCTAGTGGGATGCCACCATCTTCATTGCATACACACACTGAGTACTGTTTTCTTGGAGAGTTCACGATGATGTTTGTGTCCCATTCCCCAGAGAAACTCCTATTCAGCTCATATGAGTTTTGCTCTTTATTAAACCAGAATGAGTGGGTAAGACTAGTATCACTATAACATTTATTCTGGTACATATTCTTCCACCCCTGAATCAAGTTCACATACGCCATTGCCTGTAGGGTGTCATTCTCTTTGCTCTCCACAAGTTTGAAAGGGAAAAGTTGGTGTGTAGATGTCAGCAGAATTGTATACACCACACAGTCCCTGTCATGTTTAGAGCTGTCGCCATGAAGTTTGCATATTTAGAGAATTCATTCCTCTGTATCGGGACTGGGTGTGGATCAATGTTCATGTCAAATAAGGTGGTGACAAATGACAGGACGTACGTAAGAGTCACCACCAGGGCCCCCAGCAAGGCCAACACAGCCCACACCCTAAATGGGTGATGGACTAGCAGGTTCTTCATATTGTGGTTATCGGGGAGAGGTTCAGGTTGGGTGACCCTTCATCCTTCTTGATGTTTATTGGTGCTCCAAGTGCAGGCACGCCCTTTCACATTCTTTCCACCTCACTGAGACTTGGGGACACCCTATTCCATTACCAACCCTTTCCTTCACTCACTGTTTTCCTTGTCCTCTTATTTCCCTCCAAGTTCGGGCATTGGCGCCCGCTTGCAGTGGCTAGCATGTATCCATGTGACTCTCTCGCCGACCTTAACAGTCATGTGTCATCAGGAGGATCTGGTATGGACCACGCCATCTGGGGTGTCTCCAGCTCTTATGTCGGAAGTCCTTCACCGCTGTCGAGTCACTGGGCTGCAGATCATGAAGTGCACCCATAGCAGGCTGCAGGACAGCGTCTTTCACCTGCTTGTGGGTGGCACACAAAACAGAAGATAGTTCTGCAGAATAACGCAACATTTCATCTTCATGCAAATTTGTTGTTGGGTGTGGCATCAGCTTTGGCCCTATTCCTGTGTTTGCTGGTCTGCCAAACAGTACCTCAAAGGGGCTAAGTTTATTTTTTGGTCTTACCTGTGTGTGCATATGGAAAAGAACAATAGGTAGGGCTTTTGCCCAACTTAGTCCTGTTTCTGCACAGCATTTAGCCAGTTTGTTTTTTAGAGTGCCATTCTCTCGTTCTACTGCACCCCCACTCATGGGATGGTATGCACAGTGCTGTCTTAAATCTATGCCCAGCATCTCTCCCACCTGTTTCAGGGCTTGGTTGACAAATGGGGTCCCATTGTCGCTACTTATTTTCTGTGGAATACCCTACCTTGGAATTATTTCAGACAGCAGAGCCTTTGCTACTGCTCCTGCATCTTGTTTGGATGCAGGAAAAGCTTCTACTCACTTAGAAAACGTCTGCTATTACAAGACAATATTTATTCCCTTCATTGGGTGTCATTTCAATGAAGTCCATCTATAAATGGTCAAATGGGAAGTTTGGGACTGGGTGTGCAGCCTGAAGGGATACCTGCCCATGGCCTATGTTGTGTGTGGTGCAGATAGAACATTTTTGGCAAAACTTTTGGGAAAATACTGTGAAACATTTCATAAACCAGTGCTTAGCAATTGTACTCATCGTTCCCCCTTTTGATATGTGGTCTTGCCCATGTACAGTATCAACAAAATGTTGGAAGTACCCCTGTGGCAGATATAGCTTACCAGAATCTGGACCATACCAAACGCCATCACACTTTTTACAGCCTGCTTTCTTCCACTGCCCAATCTCCTGCAGTGTGGCTTGTTTTTGCAGGTCCTGCAAATCAAGTGTAGGTGTTAGTGGTGTGGAAGAAACCGAGGTTAGCGCATGCACATGAGGAGAGCCCTTGGATGCTGCAGCCTTTGCAGCACCATCTGCAGCAGCATTACCTAAGGAAACAGGATCGGAGGCATTAATGTGAGCATCAGATTTACAAATTGCTACTTGTTTAGGAAGCAAGACAGCATCAAGAAACTGTTGAATAAGCATGAGATGTGTAATAGGCTTCCCTGTGGAGGTAAGGAAGCTTTTATGCTTCCACAGGGTGCCAAAGTCGTGGACAACAGCAAAGGCTGGGGCTACTGTCTGTATAGATAGTTGCTGACTTACCTTCAGCTAATCTGCTTGCTTCTGTGAGGGCTACAAGCTCCGCCACCTGCGTGGAATAATGCTTAGGGAGTGACCCTGCGGCAAGAAACCGAGTGTTCTGAAACAATTGCAAAACTGACCTGACTTGTGCCTGACTCAGGGTCGCGCAAGGCGAGCCCATCCACAAAAAGAACCCAGTCCAGATTATGTAGTGGGACCTCAGAGAGGTCCAGATGTGGACTGCAGGCCTGAGAAACTGTCATGACACAGCAGTGGGGCTCTCCATCCTCCTCTGTTGGAAGGAGAGTTGCAGGATTCAAGACTGTGCAACGTTTCACTGTGAAATTAGGCATTTCCAAGAGAACTGCATTGAACCTGAGCCAGTGTGCTGCTGACAAATGTAATGTCTTTTGTTCAAGTAAGAGCATTGAAACCACATGCAGGACTAAAAGTGTTAGGTCTGCATTTCCCACAATATCCCTGGATGTGACCACTGCCTTTTCAGCTGCAGTGATTGCTCTAAGGCAGAGTAGAAGTCCTGTAGCCACAGGATCCAGCTTGGTTGAATAATAAGCGACTGGTCGTAACTTACCTCCATGTTCTTGCAGGAGCACTGAGGTCATATACCTGTTTCTCTCATCTACTGTCTGAGTAAAGGGACATGTTGGATTTGAAATACCCAGTGTGGGTGTACTTTGAAGAGCTGTTTTTAGTCTAATGAATGGCTCCTCTTATACTTTCCTTTTTTTTCCTTTTCTGGGGCAATCATGGGCCCAATGATCTTGTGATTAGCAGATGAAACAGCCTGTGTTTCCAAAATGGCCTCTTTTCCCATGTCCACAGCCTTGACCTCATCCATGGCTGTGACCTCGGCCTGCTCCCATCTTCGTGTCCATCCCCCACTACTTGTACCATTGTGAGCATGGCTTTGTGCATGGTGTTGTCTCTGGCTTTCTGTTTTTGGCACGCCTTTTCATTCAGCCTCTTCTCTGCATGTACAGTATGTCTCTCGAGCTCAGACAACTTGCAGATTTCCTATGTAACACACCCATCTTTGACCATTCTTACACTCTCAGGCTTCAGGCCATTCCGGAGGGCGTTCTTCAGATGAGCCTCGTAGGGTGTGACCTGGTTACTGATGGCCATGTCGTGGTCTTTCCAAGCCAGAATGTACATGGACAATTGTGAGGCATTGTAAATATTGTAAGATGGTTTCACCCTCCTCCTGTTTGCAGGTCGTGACTTGTGTGACATCCATGCGCACTGGGAACTGTTCTATCAGGCGGGTTTGCACGGCTGTAATAAAGTCTCGGTATGCTGTGTTAGCACTGTCTTCCCAGTTTGGGTCCCACACATGAATGTCTGTTTCAGGGAAAACACTGTGAACCTTACTAAACTCTAGTCCCAGTTTCTTCGCAAATATGTGGTGCAGTTCATGACTAGTGGGGAGATAAGTTTTGCAGAAATGAAGCAGCTCTTCAGCACACTTCAGACCCCCATGCTGCCTAGGGTCCTTTATTTCAGCAGCCCACTGCATAATCTCTTCTGGGCTCCAGGGACGGAAGACCATAATTGGGCCTTCTGGGCCAGCTACAGCAACCATTGGCATATGGAGGACTGTGTGAATCTCCCCATCTTTATCAGCACACACTGGGGAGCCTTCAGTTCCCTTCTTTATTGTGTGTAACCTTGTGTGTGATGACACCAGAGTAAACGTCGCTACCTGAGTGGAGCTTTCACCTTTTTCAAATTTCTCTATGGGTTGTTTATGGTCATACACTTGTTGACCAGCAGAGGGTGGCACAGGCACTACTCCTGGAGGTGGAGGAGGAGGAGAATCCCACCCAGCCACTTGTGTCTGCGTCAGTGATAACAATGGCAAGACTTGGGTACAGGCCAATAGAGTTCTCAGTATTCAAAATGTCCTTTCCTTTACAAGAGTGAGCTGGGGCAGGCTGTGGAGAAATAGGGGTGGGAGCAGAAAGAGAAATCATACCACTAGTGTCACTGTTACTTCTCCCTTTCTTATTTCTCTGTCCCTGTGGTATGTTACAATGCTGATCTCACATTGCAGCCTCTGCTTTCCACATCTTAAATCCCACCCAATCTACATTAACTGTGCTTTTTCCTCCTCTCTTTATTTTCTTCCTCAATTTGCTTAAGTCTTGCCTCTAACACTGAAATTTGCCTAATACTCAAACTTCCTGCCTCAGGAAAGCCACAACGTTCAACCTGAATTGTTTACACAAGTCCGGACCATAATTGTGTGTCATATACATATTTAGCATTGGGGGAGGCTGGAAATGGTATCAAAGCCTTTTCTTCTGCAGCTTTTTCTGACCCATACTCATTATTCACAAAATATTAATTTTGTGCAATAGAGAATGCCGGTCCATTCAGTATCCCAGTGTCCCAGACACTGCGTGTAGCTAAACTTTTTAATAACTGTTCATCAACAGTAGATTGGTTTCTCTAACAAGCCAAAAACCTCACTTAAAAAATGCTCACGGACTCTAACCACTCTTATACTCTAACCGCAGTTATCGCTGTTGTGATGACAACTCTTTAAAACCACAACTTCTCTTCTGGCAGACAGTCACTGTACTACTTCACAGCACATCAAAATATCAATAAAGCATGCAATTCTTTCTCACCACACCTTGTCTGTTGGTTGTCAGTGGCAGTGGGGGATCCCTGTCCTCTATAGAATCAGTCTGTCTTCAGAGAGCTCATCAGACATGCTGGTTTTCCAGATCCCACTTGGATCTGGAAAAGTGCCCACTACTCATCCCATCCTCATTGCCATAAATTGTGGTGGTGGTGTGTATGTGTGTGTGTGTGGGGGGGGGGGGGGGGGGGTTAAAACATAGACACCTAAAGCCACAAAGGAAATAGGTTTTATTCAATCTTGCAAGATAGTGCTCTCTCCTTCAGTAAAGAGCACATCTCATCTCTTTCATGCTTCCTTTATAGTCTAAATAGTGTAAAAACCTTGAAGTTGGGTGCCTGCAAGCCTTATCATGAGACCGAAAAATGCAAACAAACAATCTCATCACGTACACATGTACACCCTCAAGGACAAAATCTTTCTGCTTAGATGGTTGAAATTAAACATTTTAAACTTAGACTTTTAAAATCTTCTTAAACACTTAAAAATTTTCCATTACACCATCAATTTTTTTCCCATTGACTTTGAATGGGAATTTTTTAAAATTTGCTCCCATGTCGTCAGTTATTTAAAATACTACCTCCAAACTTACTAGACATGTTCTGGGCAGTACTACTAAGCACTCATTTGCTTTTCATATCTATTTATCTATCTAGCTTTATTACTTTCCCAACCTTAATTTATATTTATTTCTCTTCACACTCTATACTCTCTCTATCTCTCTCTCCCTTTCTCTTCATCTTTCAGTCGATCAAACAATAAACTCTCATTTATCAACAGTTGTTCCTGTGGCAGCTCTCTGTACCTCAGCTTTCTCTCTTTTTCTATCCCTATGTATGTATCTATCTGTTAATATCTAACTTCCCCATCTATTTCATTTTTATCTCTTTCTCTGTCCCACTCATTATCTATCTATCTATCTATCTATCTATCTATCTATCTATCTATCTATCTATCTATCTATCTATCTATCTATCTATCTATGTTAATATCTAACTTCCCCATGTATTTCATTTCTCACTTTTCTTCTTCCATTTTTCAAAGCTAGAGCCACTGAAGTTGGGAAATGGCATTAGGTTGTCATACCTTAAATAAATATGGAATAATTTTATCTGCTTCTTCTTTCTTTCTTTCTTTCTTTCTTTCTTTCTTTCTTTCTTTCTTTCTTTCTTTCTTTCTTTCTTTCTTTCTTTCTTTCTTTTATATCCCTCCATCTTACCACGAGAAACCATAGATTTTTTTATACTCCTACATGTTTTTTAGGTAGAGTCACAAAACTTGGAATTTGGATTCAACTGCAAAAGTACAGCACTTAACTGCTTTTCATCCTAATGACACTCATCTGTCTCAACCTTCTATTCTTTAATTCATCCCTCCATACTTCCATAATCTGCTGATTTTACTACTCCTTCAACTTTTAAAGTAAAACTGCCAAACTTCACATGTAGATTCAACTGCTGAAATAAAGTGCACTTTTATTTCAGCAGTTGACTCTACATGTGAAGTTTGGCAGTTTTACTTTAAAACTACCTTATATAAATATGGCATACATTACCTCCCTCTGTGCTTGCATTAAATATCTTTTAAACTTTCTCATCTTTTACTTTGTATTTATTTTGAATTTTAATTTTTATTTATTTATGTATTTGTTTGTTTTTGCTTTACACACACTAGTATTTCTTTCAGGAAATGCAAATCTAGTTTAATATACATATTAAAACATCTAGCAATTTGCAGAACATAACTTTATTCAACTCCTGAATGAGAGACTCTGTGGAAATTTTTTGGCAAGTTTTCTTGAGCCTGAGGTCTAATGTGAGAGAGTCAAGTAATTAACAGTTTAAAAGCAGTTGTCTTTCCCAAATGAAAAAACTATAAGGCTACATTTCTTCAATCACACTGTGAAATTGTGATCCATAGCTCATTATGCCATGTACGTAGTATTGTGTATATTGCTCATGTTTTTACATACTGTGCGCTGCACAATGATTCAGGAAACTCTCCTTAATGCATTATCTTACTTTGAACTTAACTAGTTTGTATAGACATTTTGGGTGTGGGTGTAAAAAAAATAAAAAAAAATTATATAAAATTCTCAATTTGCAATATTAATACCTCATACTTATACTTCCAAATCAGAAAAAGTAGGTATGATATGGAAAATGCAAATAAAAAAAAAAAAGATTTCTAAATTTACTTTTATTTCACTGCAGACAGTATGAATTCAAGATATTTCATGTTTTGTTTGGTGTACTTCATTTCATTTGTTAATATACATCCATTCTTGCATTTCAGGCCTGCAACACATTCCAAAAAAAGTTGGAATGGGGGCTATTTAGGGCTAATAATAAGGTAAAACTATTAAATTATAATGTGATTTGAAAGAGGTGATGTCAGTCCTGATTTGGTACAAAATCAGTATCCAGAAAAGGCCTAGTCTTTGAGGAGCAAAGATGGGATGTGCATCTCTGGTTTGTCAACAACTGCATGAGAAAAGTATTGAAATGTTTAATTTTTCCTCAATGAAAAAATATTTTTCTTGATTGAAAATTGAAGAACAATGAAAAAAAATTGCAGCTAACTGTAGGTACATCAACGTTCACCATCCTCTGTTTGTTTCCCAATTAGACATGCAGGTTGGTACTGAAAGTGCTGGAGAAATCAAAGCACATTATCCTTACTGTATCTCCAGGTTTGTTCATGTGTAAGTGGGCTCTGTGCAGCATGTAGATCAGAGCATCATCCATGCCCAAATGTACCTGGCAGGCAAACTCTAGGGAATCTTGGTGTACCATGACCAGTGGTCTGAGCTGCTTCATGACTAGCCTCTAAAAGGTTTTCATGATGTCAGAAATGAGTGCAAGGTGTCTGTTGTCCATAAGAGTCCTGGTTTTGACACTGGAAATATAGAGAAGAAGTCTTCCAGAGCTGGGGCACTTTCTGTAGTCTGTAATGTAGTCTGGGGCACTTTCTGTAATCCCTTTTTACACAGAGATCCTGTAATATTGCCCTAAAGAAGATCCACCAATATTCAGGCTTAGGTTGTTTACACTACACCAAATAAAGCTGGCTGGCATAAAGCAGTGTGAGTATGTATTACACAATGTCCTGGCATTACACAACCAGACGTGTAACACCAAGTCAGGTTTATTTGTATAGCACTTTTAACAACAGACATTGTTGCAAAGCAGCTTAACAAAAAAAAAACTTTAAACATGTGAGCTAATTTTATCCCAAATAAATGTATTTATCCCTGATGAGCAAGCCTGTCATGATGGTGGCAAGGAAAAACTCCCTCAGACAACATGAGGAAGAAACCTTGAGAGGAACCAGACTCGAAAGGGGATCCATCCTCATTTGGGTGATAACAGATAGTGTGATTATAAATAACTTGCTGCTGTAACTGTGTCCTATATAGTCACAAAGTACAACTGTGCAACCAGGAAAATCATAGTTTTAGCATGAAGTCTATTTTGTTGAAGTTGTCAAATGTTCATTGATGGAGACTTGAGTATTGGACTGTTCATGACAATTGCAGTACTAAAATTATCATGGCACTTGTAGTCCTCAGCCATCATAGCAAAACTGTAAGTGTTCAGAGCCATCTTCCAAGTGTGACTTTCAATTGTCCCTATGGGGCCATCCTCCACAGGAGTGATGTGATGAGACTCCAGCCAGATATAGGGCATCAGGATGGCTCAGGCAGGTCTGAAGAGCAGAAGAGGTCAGCATACTTGGTGTCTCAGGATTGACATGTAACTCAACAGAGAGAGAGAGAGAGAATATGAACAGGTTGTTGGGTATGCCCAGTGTCAATGATGACTACTACTACTACTTAATCCTTTTGTTCCTCAGTAGGACATAAGGTTGCCATCATCTGCCTCCATCTGTGCTTGTCTTTCACCACATGTTGTGCCTTGCCCTATGTCAGGCCCATCTCTTTCAGCGCAGATGTTGTTTCATCTCTTTCCTCCTCCATGTTGTTTTAGACCTTCCTTGCTTCCTCTTGCCAGGTGGTGTCCATGTTAAAACTACCTTTGGGATACACTGCTGGTCCATTCTCAGTACGTGCCCCAGCCATCTTAAGTGATGGCACTTGATCTCAGTGCTCGCACTATGACACTTTGTCTTCTTGTACAGTTATTTTTTGAGATATTCTCTGGCCAGAATGATATTCCATTCTTATGAGACAATTGTTCTGGAAGACATCCAGTTTCTTCATGTCACTCTGTATCACCCTCCAGCACTCTGAACTGTATAATAAGATGGAATTCATGTTGCTGTTATATACTCTCATCTTGGTTCGTAGGCTGTACTGTTTGGATTTCCAGATGGGTCAAATTCTAGCAAAGGCATTTCAAGCTTTCCCAAGATGTGCATTAATGTCTTTGCTGACTGCATTCAGTGTTCACAAGACTACCTAGACAGGTGAATTCCTGAATATCAAGTGGGTTACCATCTACTGTGACAAGTGCATTTGTTGTTGGATTGATGCACTGGACTTGAATCTTGGTGCTGCTGATGTTGAGGCCAGTCTGTTTTGCAGAGCTGTGCTGTCTGTCTGTCTTCTCCTGAAGATGACTTGTTTGGAGGAGAGAACAGTAAGGTCATCAGCAAAGTCCAGATCTTCAATTTGGGAAAACAGAGTCCACTGGATGCCTCTCAGTTTGTCAGCAGTAGTTTTCTGCATGATCCAGTTGATGGCAATTAGAAGGAGGATGTGGGATATGATACAGTCTTGTCTGTGAAATGATTTTTTTTTTAAAGAGCTGATGGTGGCGGTAGCACAAGGGCCTCTACTAAAGAGGACTGTATAGTACCATTTAGGTGCACTACATTTGGACAAACTGTACTGTCAGTAAAGGGTAACAAATTTTGGAACTGTCTACCACTTAAAAGAAGGGTATACCCTACATACTAATTCAAGACTCATCTTAAACTATGGCTCATGGAAAATCAGAATTTCAAACACTTCTGTGTAATATATTATATTTTTTAAGTCTATTCTGTCTGAGACCGGATTTGTGCAGTGTGCGCCTTGCTGTTCTCCTTGTCTCTATCCATGTTGTTGCATATTGTGTATTGCATAATTGGGTATTGTTTGTTTTTGCTGGTTCTGTCACTGTCCTGGACTTGTGAACAGTGAATAGTGATGCTGTATCTGTCCCTAATTAGTGTGGTGTTGTATGTGTATTTGTATCCTATTCTGTTTTATGTCACCTGCCTAGGGACTACAGATGAATAATTAGCATTTATGTTAACTCTAGCATATTTACATTACGTATTTTATACTATTTTTCATGAGTGTGCACTGTCCCTATCAAATAAACCAATAAATACATTACACCTGACTCCACAGGGAACCAGTCTGACAAACTTCCATCAATGATAATGCTGCATTTGAAGTGCTGGTAGAATAACCCTATCAAGGTAAACATCTTTGGAGGGACTCCATAGGAGCTTCAGATCTTTCATAGGGTGGCTCAATGCAGGCTGTCAAAAGCTTTCCTGAAATCAATAAAATTGATGTCGAGTGGACTGTTCCATTTGAGACATTGCTCAATGATGTTTCTAAGAGCAACTATCTGGTCTATACACCTTCTTCCTTTCCTGAATCATGTTTGCCTTTGTTTCAGCTTAATGTCAATAGCTGGGTCAATTCTGGCCAAGAGAACTCGGCAGAAGACTTTTGATAGTATAAACAGCAGTGTGATGCCTCACCAATTTTTGCAGACCTGGAGGTTGCCTTTCCTTGCACGCTTCACAATTAGTCCTTTGGACCAGTCCTCAGCTATGATATCCATGTCGCATATTGTTTGGAAGAGGTCTGTGAGGAGCAGGCATGGTGGTGTAGTGGTTAGCACTGTCGCCTCACAGCAAGAAGGTTCTGGGTTTGAGCTCAGTGGCTGATGGGGGCCTTTCTGTGTGGAGTCTGCATGTTCTCCCTGTGTCTGCATGGGTTTCCTCCAGGTGCTCTGGGTTCCCCCACAGTCATGCAGGTTGGGCTAATTGGTGGCTCTAAATTGACCATTGGTGTGTGTGAATGGTTGTTTGTCTCTATGTGCCAGCCCTGAAATGACCTGGTGACTTGTCCAGGGTGTACCCCGCCTCTTGCCCACAGTCAGCTGGGATAGGTTCCAGCTTGCCTGCGACCCTGCACAGGATAAGCAGTTACAGATCATGGATGGAGGTCTGTGAGGACCTTGGTTGATGTCTGTAGGTCAGCCTTAAGTATTTCTGCATGGATACTGTCAATGCCACAGGCTTTTTCACTTTTCAAGGCTTTGATGGCACACCTGACTTCATCTTCCTTAGGGGAACTGATGTCTATGTCCAGGATATCTTCTGCTGCTGGTGCATTTGCAAGCTCATCTGGCTCTGGTCTGTTGGGAACTTCACAGAAGTGCTCAACCCATTAGTCAGCTTGTTCACACTCTGTTGTTAGGTTATTGCTATTCTTGTATTTCACTGTGGCAGACTGGCTGTTGTTCTTGCCAACTAACTGTTTAGTGATCTTGTAAACAGTACTCATTTCCCCTCTGGCAGCAGCATGTTCAGCATCTCTTGCCATTTCCTCAACAAAGGACCTCCTATCACTTCTGGCACTCTTCTTTACCACTTGATCTTTGGTCTTGTAGGCTTTTTGTGCCTGTTGCTGTAATCTGAGTGACTTGGTGCTCAGCATCTTGGCCTTCAGGTGTTTCCTCAATCTTTTGCCATGTTCCAGGTGTTAACCACTCTTTTGTTCTTTTTCTTTCTGTAGCCTAAGATGTTGATAGCTGTCTCTACATAGGTGTTCTTTATGGCCTCCCATTTGGTGTTTACATTGGGGTCATCAGTAGTATCAACTAAAGCACGAAAACAGTTCTTCAATTCTACTACAAGTTCTCTATTGGTCTTCTGGCACGTCAGCTTGTCAAGGTGTTTTCTGTACTGACTTTGTTGCTCTACTTTGCATAGTTTCTGTGATGAGATGGTGGTCACTGTACAGTACACATGATAAACTCTCACATTCTGTAGAGATCTTCACCGTTTGGCATTGACTGCAATGCTGTCTTTTTGGTTGATGGTTTGACCATCAGGCAAATTCCAGGTGAGTGTATGGATGTTCTGATGTGGGAAGATGGTGCCTCCAATAATGCAGTTGTTGTCCAAGCAAAAGTCTGCAAAGCACCTGCCATTTTCATTCATCATTCCACAGCTGTTTCCCCATAGCTCTCTCTAAGTTGGTATTACAGCCCCAAGCTTAGCATTTATATCTCCCATGATCAGCAGCATGTCATGCTGTGGGACTTTTGAGGTTGTTGTCTGTAGGTGTTCATACCAGATGTCCTTGTCCTCATCCTCAGCTTCATTTATCAGTGTGTAACATTGCAGTTTGGTGAGTTTGCAGCGTTTAGAGTTGAAGCAGGCTCTGATCACTCTGTTGCTGACGGATTCCCATTCTAGCAAGTTCTTGACCCTCCTCTTCAAGACTATGATGGCAACTCCATGTTCTTGATGCTCTTGGTGCCTAAAATAGAGTATCACTGAGCCATTGCTTGTCACCTGTTTACCAGCACCAGTCCAGTGGCACTCGCTAATACCAAGGATGTCCAATTGGGATCTTTCCATCTCACTGAGGACTTGAGCTGCTTTTGATGTCTCATACATGGTGCAGACATTCCATGTTCCAAGGCAGATATTCTCTTTGGGCCGGAGTAGATTGCTTATCACATCCCTGACTTCCATTGTAAGGCTTTCATCAGGAGTGGTCATACTTCTCAAATGGTTGGCTCAAATCCACATCAGAGCCCTCATTGTTATTTGCATCTGTTGCAGTGTCTGTAACTTGTTGTTTTTACAGGGTGGGGGAGTTGAACCCATGCCTAACCCCCAACCTGGAGGGCCAGGTGCTGTCCTTTAGTCTGGCCATTCACCTGAAACCAATCTGGCATGGTTAAACATGCCAGGGACCTGGACTCTGATATTGCATTCCAAGGTCCCAGTTGGCACAGCTTCCAGGATCACTAAGGCATACAAGCCACTCCACCACAATAAGGAGGCAACACAAGGGAGGGGATGCCTGGTGTCACCTAATGGTTAAGAACAGTATACATTTTGTGCTGGGTGCAAGCAGGGACTCTGGCAAGACTAACTCATCTCATCTCATTATCTCTAGCCGCTTTATCCTGTCCTACAGGGTCGCGCAAGACTAACTATGACAGCATAATTAAAAGGGTGAACCAGAAGGTAATGCAGACATGAGGGAGACCTGGGACATGAAGCAGCCAGCCATTCCACCATCAAAAACCTGATTGAATGTGTGAGAGTGGGGGGTGCCAGCATTCATACATCCAAGTTTACCAAAACACACCATACCTGAGGACCCTCCAGATCTACTTCTTTACCTAATAAAAAGCTATTAACAAAAGGCTTGATTAAATAGATACGTTTTCAGCCTAGACTTAAACACTGAGACTGCGTCTGAGTCCTGAACACTACTTGGAAGGCAATTCCATAACTGTGGGGCTTTGTAAGAAAAGGTTCTGCCCCATGATGTAGCCTTCACTATCTGAGGTACCAACAGATAGCTTGCACCTTTTGATCTAAGTAGGCATGGCGGGTCATAAAGGACCAGAAATTTGCTCAGGTACTGTGGTGCAAGACCATTCAGTGCTCTAAAGGTCAATAATAGTATTTTATTATCAATGCAAAATTTGATTTGGAGCCAGTGCAATGTGGATAAGATGGGGGCAGAGGTCATATCTTCTACTTCTAGGATGGACTCTGGTTATTGATATGAGTTTCAAATGAAAGACTGGAGTCAATGATCACCCAGAGGTCTTTTACTGCTGCACGTGAAGAAACAGAAAGGCCATCCAGAGTTACTATGTAATCAGAAAACCTACTTCAAGCTGCATGTGGTCTTAATACAAGTACTTCTATCTTGTCAGAGTTAAGTAGAAGGAAGTTAATAAGCATCCAGTGTCTAATGTCCTTTACACTTTCCCCAATTTTATGAAGCTGGTGTCTCTCCTCTGGCTTTGCAGAAACCTACAACTGTGTGTGTGATCAGCATAACAGTGGAAGCTAAGACCATGCTTATGAATAATCACCCAGAGGTAACATGTATAAAGAAAAAAGCCGTGAGCCTAAGACAGAACCTTGCGAAACACCAAACTTTACCTTAATATGCATAGAAAAATCACCATTTACATCAACAAACTGATAGTGATCAGTTAAATAAGACCTCAGCTAGGAGAGGGCCATTACATTAACTCCCACAGCATTTTCTAGTGTATCCAGGAGAATGGAATGGTCAGTGGTGTCAAAGCCTGCACAAAGGTCAAGGAATACAAGCAGGAAGACACAGCCCTGATCAGATGCCAACAGTAGGCCATTTACTACTTTAACCAGTGCTGTCTCTGTACTATGATGAGGTCTAAATCCTGACTGATATATTTCATGGATGTTTATTCCTATGTACAGTGGTGCTTGAAAGTTTGTGGACACTTGAGAATTTTCTATATTTTTGCATAAATATGACCTAAAACATCATCAGATTTTCACACAAGTCCTAAAAGTAGATAAAAAGAACCCAGTTAAACAAATGGGACAAAAATATTATACTTGGCCGTTTATTTATTGAGGAAAATGATCCAATATTACATATCTGTGAGTGGCAAAAGTATGTGAACCTCTAGGATTAGCAGTTCATTTGAAGGTGAAATTAGAGTCAGGTGTTTTCAAATCAATGGGATGACAATCAGGTGTGAGTGGGCACCCTGTTTTATTTAAAGAACAGGGATCTATCAAAGTCTGATCTTCACAATACATGTTTGTGGAAGTGTATCATGGCACAAACAAAGGAGATTTCTGAGGAGCTCAGAAAAAGTGTTGTTGATGCTCATCAGGCTGGAAAAGGTTACAAAACCATCTCTAAAGAGTTTGGACTCCAACAATCCACAGTCAGACAGATTGTGTACAAATGGAGGCAATTCAAGACCATTGTTACCTTCCCCAGGAGTGGTCGACCAACAAAGATCACTCCAAGAGCAAGGCGTGTAATAGTCAGCGAGGTCACAAAGGACCCCAGGGTAACTTCTAAGCAACTGAAGGCCTCTCTCACATTGGCTAATGTTAATGTTCATGAGTCCACCTTCAGGAGAACACTGAACAACAATGGTGTGCATGGCAGGGTTGCAAGGAGAAAGCCACTGCTCTCCAAAAAGAACATTGCTGCTCGTCTGCAGTTTGCTAAAGATCACATGGACAAGCCAGAAGGCCATTGGAAAAATTTTTGTGGACGGATGAGACCAAAATAGAACTTTTTGGTTTAAATGAGAAGCGTTATGTTTGGAGAAAGGAAAACACTGCATTCCAGCATAAGAACCTTATCCCATCTCTGAAACATGGTGGTGGTAGTATCATGGTTTGGGCCTGTTTTGCTGCATCTGGGCCAGGACGGCTTGCCATCATTGATGGAACAATGAATTCTGAATTATACCAGCGAATTCTAAAGGAAAATGTCAGGACATCTGTCCATGAACTGAATCTCAAGAGAAGGTGGGTCATGCAGCAAGACAACGACCCTAAGCACACAAGTCGTTCTACCAAAGAATGGTTAAAGAAGAATAAAGTTAATGTTTTGGAATGGCCAGGTCAAAGTCCTGACCTTAATCCAATGGAAATGTTGTGGAAGGACCTGAAGTGAGCAGTTCATGTGAGGAAACCCACCAACATCCCAGAGTTGAAGCTGTTCTGTACGGAGGAATGGGCTAAAATTCCTCCAAGCCGGTGTGCAGGACTGATCAACAGTTACCGCAAACATTTAGTTGCAGTTATTGCTGTACAAGGGGGTCACACCAGATACTGAAAGCAAAGGTTCACTTACTTTTGCCACTCACAGATATGTAATATTGGATCATTTTCCTCAATAAATAAATGACTAAGTATAATATTTTTGTCTCATTTGCTTAACTGGGTTCTATTTATCTACTTTTAGGACTTGTGTGAAAATCTGATGATCTTTTAGGTCATATTTATGCAGAAATATAGAAAATTCTAAAGGGTTCACAAACTTTCAAGCACCACTGTAGATATGAGCAGAACTGCTGTGCAACAATTTTTTTTGTTTTGTTTTTTCCTAGGATCTTGGAGGTAAAGGGGAGGTTTGATATTGGCCTGTAATTGGACAACTGTCAGGTCGCGTTTTTTGTTTGTTTGTTTTTTAAATCAGGGGTTTTCTAACTGCTCATTTAAAGGATTTGGATACATAGCCAACTCTCAGGGAATAATTGATTATTTTTAGAAGAGTTTCAATTGCTTCTGGTATTATCTCTTTGAAAAGCTATGTAGGTAAGGCATCTAGTACACAAGCTGAAGATTTTGATGTGGAAATTAATGAAGTTGGTTCAGTTTCTCTAAGGGGAGTAAAACATTTCTAATTGCTGATCTGATACAGTTATATTGTTAACTACAGGGTTATTTAATTGGTGTTAAATTAGTAGTTTGAATTTTTTGTCTGGTATTTCAATTTTGTCATTGGAAAAATTCATAAAGTCTTTGCGACTACATACTGGAGGTGTGCATGTGTCTATGGTAGTCTTTCTCCTAGTTAATTTTGCTGCAGTATTAAATAAGAATCTAGGATTATTTTTGTTATCCTCTACTAGAGTGGATAGATACATTGCTCCAGCAGCATTAAAAGCTTTTCTATACTACAGGAGGCTTGCCTTCCATGCTAATTGGAATACTACCAATTTTGTTTGACTCCATTTACATTCTAATTTTTAAGTGGTCTGTTTTAAGGTGTGAGTGTAATTGCTATACCAGGGTGCTAGTTCCCCCCAAACCATTTTTCTTTTAAGTGGAGCTACATTATCTAAAGTATAGCAGAACATTTGACTCTAAGCATTCAGTTTCCTGATCAAGTTTTATGGGGTCTGATGGTGATTCAAAGCTAATGACTCTGGGATACTATTGATAAACCTTTGTGAAGTAGTTGACATGAATACGTTTGACACAGTAGTATGGTGAGGTGCATATATTATTGCTCAGAGATATTTTGAATAAGATGAAATAATGATCTGA
The DNA here is from genome assembly GCF_027579695.1 of Neoarius graeffei. Taxonomy (NCBI): domain Eukaryota; kingdom Metazoa; phylum Chordata; class Actinopteri; order Siluriformes; family Ariidae; genus Neoarius; species Neoarius graeffei. The sequence goes on along the minus strand of NC_083587.1, from coordinate 40,984,242 downwards.
TGTTGCTTCAGACTGTGAAAGTGTGGCTGTATTTTTTTATATTTAACCCATTAGATCAAGAGTGTGACCACCATTATGAATAGGTCCTATGACATTCTGATTAACCCCTACTGAATCTAGAATGGACATGAACACTGTTTTCAGAGGGTCTTCTGAGTTATCAAAGTGGATATTAAGGTGTCCAACAACTAAGGCTTTGTCAAAGGAAATAACCAGGTCTGGGATGAAATCGAGAAATTCAGAATATGCCCCTTGAGGCCTGGAAAGAAAAAGTCACAGAATTCACTGGGTAGACTTATTTTTTGTGGTTACATATGTTATGTTAGTATGAAGAACTTCAAACGTAAGGCAAGGCAAGTTTATTTATATAGCACATTTCATACACAATGGCAGTTCAATGTGCTTTACAGAAGTAAAAGCAAAACAGTAAACAATAGAAAATAAAATTACATAAAATAAATGGGGAAAAAATAATAAGAATTAAACAATAATAGAAATAAAATAATAAAATGAAGTAAAAGTTCAGTAAAAAAAAATAGCAGAATAAAATAGAATAAAAGTTAAGTAAAGTTTAAAACATGCAGAGACTGTAAAAGTTAAGAAAGTTTAAAACATGTAAAGATGACAATATTAATCAGTTAGCAGAAAGCATCTGAAAACAACAGTCTAGATTTGAAACTGCCAACAGCAGGAGCATTTTTGATGTCCTCTGGGAGTTGGTTCCATAGCTGTACTACATAGTAGCTAAAAGCTGCTTCACCGAACTTTGTTTTAACAACAGGTTTTACCAGTAAATTTTGCTGCTGCGATCTGGTAGATCTGATTGGGTTAGGCTGCTGCAACATATCAGAGAGGTAATTGGGCCCTGTACCATTTAGGGATTTGTACACCAGCAGCAATACTTTAAAGTCAATTCTATAGCTTACTGGAAGCCAGTGAAGGGACCTTAGAATTGGAGTAATGTGCTCTGTTCTTTTTGTTTGTGTGAGAACCCTAGCCACTGCATTTTGAACCAGCTGAAGTTGTTTGATGGTCTTTTTTGGCAGGCCTGTAAAAAGGCCATTGCAGTAATCAACCCTACTAGAGATGAAGGCATGTATAAGTTTTTCCAGATCATTTTTTGACATAAGTCCTCTTAGTTTGGAAATGTTTTTTAGGTGATAAAATGCCGTTTTAGTGATTGCTTTCATATGACTGTCAAAGTTTAGCTCGCTGTCAATGAAAACACCAAGATTTTTAACCATATCTTTTGTTTTAATCCCCTTTGTGTCAAGATAAAGGGGATTCAATAAACGTATTGAATTAATGTCCAGGCTTTTGTGTTACAGCTAGATAATCATTACAAATAAACGTGATGCCTCCTCCTTTTCCATTTACAAGAAGCTAGTCAAGTCAGTTTATTTATATAGCACATTTAAAAACAACAGCAGTTGACCCAAAGTGCTTCACAGATAAAGGCAGTAAAAAGACATTTAGAAATCAGAGCAGGACACAGGCTACAGCATAAGAAGGGCAAAGAATATAAGACAAGTTTAAAAAAAAAAAAAAGATATTAAGAGTCAAGGATAAAGATGATCAATAAATACACAAATTAAAATCTCATCTCATCATCTCTAGCCGCTTTATCCTGTCCTACAGGGTCACAGGCAAGCTGGAGCCTATCCTAGCTGACTACGGGCGAAAGGCGGGGTACACCCTGGACAAGTCGCCAGGTCATCACAGGGCTGACACATAGACACAGACAACCATTCACACTCACATTCACACCTACGGTCAATTTAGAGTCACCAGTTAACCTAACCTGCATGTCTTTGGACTGTGGGGGAAACTGGAGCACCCGGAGGAAACCCACGCGGACACGGGGAGAACATGCAAACTCCACACAGAAAGGCCCTCACTGGCCATGGGGCTCGAACCCGGACCTTCTTGCTGTGAGGCAACAGTGCTAACCACTACATCACCGTGCTGTCCTCACAAATTAAAATAAGTAAATAAATAGAAATCAAAACAATAAATATGATCTGAATAAATAAAAACAATAAAACTAAGATAAGAACAGGATAAAAAAGAAAAACTGTGTCAGACTGAACTAAAAGCAAGGGTAAAAAGATAAGTTTTCAAATTAGATTTAAAACTGGCAATGGTTGGGCGGGATTTGATGTGGGGTGGGAGACTATTCCAAAGCTTTGGGGCAAAAACAGAAAAGGCTTTTAACCTCTGCTTTTGAGGCATGAGGGGGGACTGTGAGGATGGGACTGGGAGGATGACCTGAGTGACCTTGGGGGAGAGTAGGGGGTTAAAAGCTCTGTTATATAAGATGGAGCCAGACCGTTGAGAGCTTTAAAAACAAAAAGTAAAATTTTAAAGTCGATTCTATATTTAATTGGTAGCCAGTGGAGATGAGCCAAGACAGGTGAGATATGTTCTCTCTTTTTAGTTCCAGTTAAAAGCCTAGCTGCTGCATTTTGGACCATTTGTAGCCTATTGATGTTAGACTGGGTTAAAACTGTGTACAAAGAGTTGCAATAGTCCAAATGGGATGAAATAAAAGCATGAATGAGAGTTTCAAGATCAGTAGAAGATAAAAGTGGCTTTAGTTTGGCTATGGTTCAGAGCTGATAAAAGCTTCCCTTCACCACACTGCTGACTTGACTGTTAAAACTCAGTTAACTGTCCATTGAAATATAGTGTATATAATTGTATTCAGGAAGACTAGTTTCATTTAATGCTATATACTCATTTGGTTTAATCTATGTTTCTGCTAAACATCATACATTAAACTCCTAATCAATAATAAATTCATTAACAATTAGCAATTTGGACATGAGAAATCTGTTTCATAATCCTACCTTTAGATCAAAGGTGCTGGCAGTGACTGTCCCGTCAGATTGATCTAATTTTATGTTAATTAGATTACTAGAACAAACTCTGAGTATTTCTACTTTTTTGTTTCGCTTGGGGAACAGACACAGTCTCGATATAGTGGAACCTGAGTGATAACTTCATGCAATTAGCAGAGAGTTGGTTTAGCCTGTTCGTTTGTTCCCTAGCCTTGTATGTGGATTGTCACAAGCTAACCCTCTGGGGTCTGAGGGTATTTTCTGGCACTCTAATGATTTTGGCATACTCTGATTTTGTTGTCAATTTCAACAAATCTAAGCTGTATTTTCAATTTCATATGACTTTTTTTGTATTCACCACAAGTTCAGCTACAATAATATCTATGTAGTATTTATGCCATGATTGTAGTTTAAAAAAAAAGATAAATGAAGATGGTGTAAAAAGCAGTTTTAGAACTGTGTTGGAATGTGTGAAAAAAAACATTACCTTACCCATTGTGACAAACCGTTTTGATCACATGAGGTGATTCTGTTCAGTCTTAGGAATGTATCAAGCACAAAAACTTAAATCTGCTCCATTGATTTGGACAATTAACTGGCCATCAAAAATTTTTTTGTCCTATTGTTTTGGGATAAAGGGTTACAGTTGGAGGGGTATTCGATGAGAAGAGTAAAAAATTCAATTCCATTCCATTCAATGAGAAGAGTGAATACCCCTCCCACTGCCAATTCTTAATCCCATCAAGTCAAGTGATCAAAATGGTTTGTCACAATGGGTAAGGTAATGTTTTTTTTTTTTTTCATACATCCCAACACAGTTCTAAAACTGCTTTTTACATTTTCATTTATCTGGTATTTGACTTTATTTTGGTATTTGACTCTATTCAGTGTGTCTTGAAATTAACTCTTGTACTATTTTACTTAGTTCAGAGCCACAACCAACTCTGTTACACAATTACTCTATAATTTTGCTTCCACTCCAACTCCAATTTTACTCTCTAAACTCAAAATCGAGCAAAATTAACTATTTTTGAGGAAAATACTTTCAACTCTGGAAAAATTGCTTGGTCATTTTTCCTGTGTATTTACTACAGCACATGCATATCAGCCAATATGCTCATAAGAAATAGAAGAAATATTTACACTTACTCAAGTTGATCTTTGGCTGGATTGAGTCGAAGTAAAAAAAAAAAAAAAAAGGTACTGCTCCTCATCAGTGCCACAGTTCTCAAGATTTTATCCTGTTTATGGTGGGTTGTTCCCACCATTAAACAGAAACGAATCAAAACTAAAAGAGTGAAAGTGATTTTTATGAATGCATAAGTGGGCACTCGGGCGGCACGGTGGTGTAGTGGTTAGCGCTGTCGCCTCACAGCAAGAAGGTCCTGGGTTCGAACCCCGGGTCCGGCGAGGGCCTTTCTGTGTGGAGTTTGCATGTTCTCCCCGTGTCCGCGTGGGTTTCCTCCGGGTGCTCCGGTTTCCCCCACAGTCCAAAGACATGCAGGTTAGGTTAACTGGTGACTCTAAATTGACCGTAGGTGTGAATGTGAGTGTGAATGGTTGTCTGTGTCTATGTGTCAGCCCTGTGATGACCTGGCGACTTGTCCAGGGTGTACCCCGCCTTTCGCCCGTAGTCAGCTGGGATAGGCTCCAGCTTGCCTGCGACCCTGTAGAAGGATAAAGCGGCTAGAGATAATGAGATGAGATGAGAAGTGGGCACTCAGTGCTTCGACTCCAGTGTGACTGAGTAAGGTGACAAGATTTATGTTTCATCTAATTTTGGTAATTAAAAAAAAAATATATATATATATATATATATATATATATATATATATATATTTATATATATATATATATATATAAAATGTTATTTGCCAGTGGGCACATAGTAAAGTGTAAAGTTTGTCAATATGTTTATCATGCTTGTATGATAAAAACTTGCAAATATATTTATCTAAATGCATTACCTACTCATTCTAAACCTGCCAAGCTTTACCAGCAAAGCTCTCGACCCCAGAGGGTTAACTAGGCCTGTTCTGAGACTATGAGCTGTGCTGCAAGAAATGAGAGCAGCACCTTCCCGAGCACCACCCTAACAGGCCAGCCTTGCCCTCTAAACTACTCCAATTATCTATAAAGCCCACAGTGTTTTCAGAGCACCACCTGGACAACCAGCAGTTCAGTGACCATAACCTGTTGTAAGCTACATTGCCACGCCACTTTGGGATGGCGCCAGAGCACATTACAGTATTGGATATTGCCTTCACTAATTTAAACACCTCTACAGAGCTGCTCTTAGTAACCTCAGACTGATGAAGGCATATATCGTAAGCCTTCATGAATAACTGTCTTTGAAAACCTGCGCTTGCCTAGGACCCTAAGATTACCTGCTATGTCTGGTGCCCTGCCTCCCAGTATGCACCTGACTAAAGCTGGTGCCCCTGAAGGCTGAGCTAATTTCATGTGTCATAAGATAGAGTCTCCTAGGCAGCGAGGGTGTGGTCAAGCATCGGCTGGAACAGCGAGGAGTCAGGTTGAACCAGCGGGTAACATGTGATGAGTTACACCTGTTACTGGCTGTCTTTTAGCATGTGTCTCTGTGTATCTTTCAGATAACCAGTAACAGGAGAGAGAGCTGTGTTCCCCCAACATGTGCTGCGTGTGTGTTAGTTGACACTGAAAAGTGAAAGGAAAAAATACATTTGCACCTTGAATTACAGTGCCTGTTTCGGTGTTCCTCATTGCCCCAACATAAAGATCTGACACTGGTGCCAAAACTCAGGACTGAGGAACAAAACGGGGCCATGGAGTCTGAACCAGTCAGGGAGCTCCTCCAGACACTCGCCAATGTCCTCCAGTGCCAGCACCAAGCATTTGTCGTGCTGTCCATGAAGCAGGGGCAGCACTTCTGGGCTCTGCTCGAGGCCCAGGTGGAGGACCAGCAGGTAATCCGGAGCTTGGTACAGTCAGCGGGTGCTCCACCGGTCATTCCTACAGCCAGTGTGCCCATCAAACTGGTCAAGATGGGGCCGCACGATGACCCCGAAGCCTTCCTTGAGCTGTTCCAGTGCATTACAGAGGCAATCTCATGGCCAAACTCACACTGGGTGGGTCACCTATTGCTGTCAGAGGATGATGTTTTTACTCCTGTCAGGGGAAGCCTAGCTTGCAGCTCGGCAGCTCCTGGCCACCAGCATGCTGGAATGCCCCGACCTGAAGTGGGCCATACTGCAGCGGGTCAGCCGCAACCCAGAAGAGCATTATGAGCCCTTCTGCACACTGGCATACGGTGAAGTCAGCCACCCATTTGTGTTCACGCAAAGCCTCCAGGATGCCTGCAGCCAGCGGCTGCTGGCAGGTGAGTGCAACATCGAGGCTATCATCAACCAAGTGATACTGGAGCAGTTTGTCGCACAACTCTCATGTGAGACATTGGTGTGGATCCAGTGTCACCACGCAGCATCACTGGAGGAGGCAGTCTGACTGGCAGAGGAGCACCTGATGGTGTTTCCAGGAGCAGGTGCTCCTGCAGCTTCTCTACCTCTCTCAGGCTAGACCCTCTGTTCTTTGCAGTGTGTGAGGTTGCACAAGCCTCCACTGGGTTTTCCCCATTTGAATTGCTATATAGGCACAAGCCCCATGGCATCTTAGACGTCATCAAAGAAACTTGGGAGGAGGGACCTTCATGAAGCAAAAGTGAAATTCAGTACGTTCTTGACCTGAGAGTAAAACTCCATGCACTAAGTCATATAACCCAGGAGAATTTGCTACAGGTGCAAGAAGGTCAATCCTGCCTGTACAACAGAGGGACATGGCTAAGAGAATTTGCACCACAAGGTAAAGTGCTCGTTTGACTGTTCACATCAAGCTCAAAACCACTTGCCAGCTGGCAAGAGACCTTTAAGGTCACACAGCAAATTGGGGAAGTAGATTATGTGGTCAGGCGTACAGATAGAGGCAATGCATGCCAAATTTACCACCTCAGTCTCCTGAAACCATGGAGAGTGGAGGTTCCTGTGCCTCTCACGATATTAGTTCTGGAAAGGGCAGAGCTGGGACCAAAGGTCAGTCTAAAAAGTGTAACCCAATTCACCCCAATCCCCTGTGGAGACCACCTCTCACCATCCCAGAGCGCATAGGTTAGTAGGTTGCAGGAGGAATTCTGTGATGTGTTCTCACTCCTCCTTGGTTGCACTGACCTCACAGAGCACCACATTGAAATTCCCCCAGGCATGGTGGTGCGCAGCCACCCGTATTGGTTCCCCGAGCACAAGAAAAATGTGGTTTGGGATGAACTCAAGGTGATGCTTGATATGGGAATAATTGAGGAGTCGCACAGTGACTGGAGCAAATCGGTGGTCTTAGTTCCCAAGACTGAAGGGATGGTCCAGTTCTGTGTGGACTATAGAAAGGTCAACATGGTGTCTAAATTTGATGCATATCTGATGCCTCACATTGATGAACTGCTTGATTAGTTAGGCGTGGCTCGCTTTTATTTGACACTCAATTTGAAAAAGGATATTGGTAGATTCCCTTAACTCCATTATCCCAGGAAAAAAATTGCCTTTTCCACTCCATTTTGTTTACACCAAATTGTCACCCTTGCTTTTGGATTGTTTGGGGCCCCAGTGATGTTTCAGCATCTCATGGACCAAATCCTTCATCCACACAATGCGTATGCCGCTGCCTATTTAGATTATTATTATTATTATTATTATTGATTGACAGTGGCATTTACAACATCTAAGGGTTGTCGTAAGATCGGGTATATGCATGCGGGGCTCACAGCAAACCCAAAAAAGTGTGCAATTAGATGGGTGTCAGTACGGTATCTTAGCTTCCACTTGGGCCATGGGCAGGTGTGTCCCCAAATTGATAAGACTGCAGCAATTGTGGGCTGCCCAAGACCTAAGACCTAAAAGGGGGTGAGGCAGTTCCTTGGACTGGCTGGTTATTATAGGTGGTTCGTGCCTAACTTTTCAGATGTCATCAGCCTACTGAATGACTTCACTAAAAAGGGTTTACCAGATCCAGTCCAGTGGACAGAGTCATGCAAATGGGCTTTTGTGCAGGTTAAAACAGTTTTGTGTGGGGGCCCAATGTTGCATTCTCATGACTTTTCTTTTCCATTTGTTTTGCAGACTGACATGTCAGACAGAGGGCTGGGGGCAGTTTTGTCCCAGGTGATGGAGGGAGAGGAACGCCTGGTGCTGTACATCAGCCACAAGCTCTTCATGTGAGAGTCAAAGTACAGCACCATAGAGAAGGAGTGTCTGGCTATCAAGTGGGCAGTCCTCACTCTCCAGTACTACCTGCTAGGACGCCTGTTCACCCTCTGTTCTGACCATGCCCCACTCCAGTGGCTCCACAGCATGAAGGATGCCAATGCGCAAATCACTCATTGGTATCTGGCCTTTCAGCCCTTTTAAATTTGAGGCAGTCCACAGACCGGGGTGCAGATGGTAGTGGTGGATTACCTTTCCTGTTGGGGGTGGGGTGGGGAGTTAGCTGCAGGCCGGGTGGTGGGGGTATGTGGCAGAAAGGGTGTGGTCAAGCATTGGCTGTGAATGGTAATGAGTCAGGTTGAACCAGCAGGTAACATATGACAAGGTACTGTGTCTAATTACTGGCTGCCTATTCACATGTTTCTTTGTCTGTCTTTCAGATAGCCAATAATGGGAGAGAGAACTGTGTTCACCCAACATGTGCATGTGTGTGTGTTAGTCATCACTGAAAAGTGAAAGTAAAAAATAAAAGTGCACCCTGAGGGGGCGTCGTGGCTCAGGTGGTTAAGGCGCCATACCATGAATGCGGGCGACCCGGGTTCGATTCCGGCCTGAGGTCATTTCCCGATCCCTTCCCGTCTCTCTCTCTCTCCCGCTCATTTCCTGTCTCTACACTGTCCTATCCAATAAAGGTGCAAAAAGCCCAAAAAAATATCTTTAAAAAGTGCACCCTGAATTGCAGCACCTGTCTCCATGTTCCTCATTGCCCCAACTTAAAGATCTGTTACAGTCTCCTATAACCAGGAGAGCAAACCTTTAGACACTTGAAGCGGAGAGGACTGGTGCTCACATGAGCGAGCCTCAGTGTGAGCTTTGGCTCTGTGATTATGCCACCAAGTCATCACCCATTCACCCCCGTTGTGAGGGCTCTAATGCCAGAGTGGGGGGATTGCTAACTTCACTTAGGGCATCCAGCCTTTCCCCTATAGAAGCTACACTGCTCTCATTCTCACTAACCCTCTCTAGAGTCTGGATGCACACCTCTAATGCTGCAGTCTTCTCCATCAAAGAGCTAACTAATATATGCTTATCACAAATAAAGCTATTACTAATGACAGAATAGAATGATGAAACATCCTGCAGTCGACACACTGAACAAGCTGAATGTATGCCATGATAAATGGTTTACATACCTTAATCAAACATCTGTTGATATTAAGGAAGGTCTGATGTGGATGGCCTCTGGTTGCTCTTTCCATGGGAAGGAAAAAATGTCTGGTCTTTGGCGTTCTCCAAAAAAATTTAAATGTGGGAAAAAAGGAAAGCGAAAATTCAAACAAAATGAAAATAATAGTGGAAAATTATTTGTAGAAAAGATGAAAAAGATTGTATTTGAAATGCTGACACCAAAAGCAAAAAATGACTTGTGGCAAAGAACTCAAAAACAGGAATTATGTCACAGGAAACTGTGACGTGTGAAACAAGAGAGCTTCAACATCATCTGTGATGTATAATATATGACACATGAGAAATACGAATACCCTGAGCATACCAACATTTACTTTCAAAACAATAACAGCAGGTGAACTGAGTGTTGAGATGCTTTTGTTCACCTTGCACATTTATACAACTCTTAAAATGTCAGCAAAGTTGCTGTGCAGTCAGAAATATGCTGTAGGAGAAAGTGAAGAGAAGTAAAAATTGATTTGAGGCAGAAAGGCACACGGACCTTAGATGCCAGAGACGTTTGAATTCATGCTGATATCAGAAAGAAGAATGCCAAAAACAAATGTCAATGTCAGAAACGTCACACCCCTGTTCCACAATGCAAGTTGTCTTTTGTATAACTCCAATTGCAAAAAAATTGGGAAGCTGTATAAAATGTAAATAAAAACAGAATGTGGTGATTTGCAAATCATGAAAACCCTATATTTCATTGAAAGTAGTACAAAGACAACATATCAAATATTAAAACTGAGAAATTTTATGTTTTTTTTTGTTTTTTAAAATATATGTTCATTTTGAATTTGATGCCAGGAACACATTTCAAAAATTTTGAGACAGGGGCATGTTTACCACTGTATTGCATTGCTCTTGCATTACCATCTTACCATTACAATTTCAATTGCTCAACAGTTTGGGGTCTCTTTTGTTGTATTTTGTGCTTTATGATGTGCCAATGTTTTCAGTGGGAGACAGGTCTGGACTGCAGGAAGGCCTATTTAGCAGCCAGATTCTTTTACTACAGAGCCATGCAGTTGTAATATATGTAGAATGCAGTATGGCATTGTCATGCTGAAATAAACAAGGCCTTCCTTGAAAAAGATGTTTTTTTGTATGGCAGCATGTTACTCCAAACCCTATATCATTCAGCATTAATTGTGCCTTCCTATATGTACAAGTTATCTGTGCCATGTTCACTAATGCACCCCCATACCATCACAGATGGTATGCAGCTTTTGAACTGTGCGCTGATGATAAACTGGATGGTCACTCTACTATTTAGCCTGGAGGATGTGGCATCCATGATTTCAAACTTTATCCAGCATAAATGGCCTCAGGCCCAGAGAAGTGTTTCTGGATATTGTTTATATATGGTTTTAACTTGCATTTATGGAAGGAGTGATGAATTGTGTTCACAGACTATGGTTTTCAGAAGTGTTCCTGAGCCCATGCAACGATTTCCACAACAGAATCATGTCTGTTTTAATGCAGTGTTGCCTGAGGGCCCAAAGATCATAGGCATCCAATGTTGGTTTTCGGCCTTGTCTCGTGTACAGAGATTTCTCTGGATTTTCTGAATTTTTTAAATGATATTCTGTACTATAGATGATGTGATCCCCAAATTCATTGTAATTTTACATTGAAGAACATTATTCTCAAATTGTTGCACTGTTTGCCCACACAGTCTTTCACAGAGTGATAAACCCCTCCCTATCTTTCCTTCTGAAAGACTCAGCTTCCTTGGGCTGCTTTTTTATTTTTAAACATTACACAACTTTTCCAGTAATTTGCTGCCCCTGTCCTAGGGTGTTTGTTTGTTTGTTTGTTTGTTTGTAAACATGTTGCTGGCAGTAAATTCAAAATGAGCACATGTTAAAAATAAATAAATTAATTAATGTTGTCTTTGTACAGTAGTGCTTGAAAGTTTGTGAACCCTTTAGAATTTTCTATATTTCTGCAAAATATGACCTAAAACATCATCAGATTTTCACACAAGTCCTAAAAGTAGATAAAGAGAACCCAGTTAAACAAGTGAGACAAAAATATTATCCTTGGTCATTTATTTATTGAGGAAAATGATCCAATATTACATATCTGTGAGTGGCCAAAGTATGTGAGCCTCTAGGACAGGGGTGTCCAAACTGATCCATAAAGGGCCATGTGGCTGCAGGTTTTCATTCCAGCCATGCAGCAGCACACCTGACTTGGCTCATTCAATCAACTGAACTGTCTTCACACAGTCAAATACTTGCAGCCACACCCACCCTTGATTAAAGGGTGGGTGTGTCAGTTGATTGAATAAGCCAAATCAGGTGTGCTGCTGCATGGTTGGAATGAAAACCTGCAGCCACACGGCCCTTTATGGATCAGTTTGGACACCCCTGCTCTAGGATTAACAGTTAATTTGAAGGTGAAATTAGAGTCAGGTGTTTTCAATCAATGGGATGACAATCAGGTGTGAGTGGGCACCCTGTTTTATTTAAAGAACAGGGATCTATCAAAGTCTGATCTTTACAACACATGTTTGTGGAAGTGTATCATGGCACAAACAAAGGAGATTTCTGAGGACCTCAGAAAAAGCATTGTTGATACTCATCAGGCTGGAAAAGGTTACAAAACCGTTTCTAAAGAGTTTGGACTCCACCAATCCACAGTCAGACAGACTGTGTACAAATGGAGGAAATTCAGGATCCATTGTTACCCTCCCCAGGAGTGGTCGACCAACAAAGATCACTCTAAGAGCAAGGCACAAAGGAACCCAGAGTAACTTCTAAGCAACTGAAGGCCTCTCTCACATTGGTTAATGTTAATGTTCATGAGTCCACCATCAGGAGAACACTGAACAACAATGGTGTGCATGTCACAGTTCCAAGGAGAAAGCCACTGCTCTCCAAAAAGAACATTGCTGCTCATCTGCAGTTTGCTCAAGATCATGTGGACAAGCCAGAAGGCTATTGGAAAAATTTTTGTGGATGGATGAGACCAAAATAGAACTTTTTTGGTTTAAATGAGAAGCATTATGTTTGGAGAAAGGAAAACACTGCATTCCAGCATAAGAACCGTATCCCATCTGTGAAACATGGTGGTGGTAATATCATGGTTTGGGCCTGTTTTGCTGCATCTGGGCCAGGACGGCTTGCCATCATTCATGGAACAATGAATTCTGAATTATACCAGCGAATTCTAAAGGAAAATGTCAAGACATCTGTCCATGAACTGAATCTCAAGAGAAGGTGGGTCATGCAGCAAGATAATGACCCTAAGCACACAAGTCATTCTACCAAAGAATGGTTAAAGAAGAATAAAGTTAATGTTTTGGAATGGCCAAGTCAAAGTCCTGACCTTAATCCAATCGAAATGTTGTGGAAGGACCTGAAGCGAGCTGTTCATGTGAGGAAACCCACCAACATCCCGGAGTTGAAGCTGTTCTGCATGGAGGAATGGGCTAAAATTCCTCCAAGCTGGTGTGCAGGACTGATCAACAGTTACCGGAAACGTTTAGTTGCAGTTATCGCTGCACAAGGGGGTCACACCAGATGCTGAAAGCAAAGGTTCACATACTTTTGCAACTCACAGATATGTAATATTGGATCATTTTCCTCAATAAATAAATGACCAAGTATAATATTTTTGTCTCATTTGTTTAACTGGGTTCTCTTTATCTACTTTTAGGACTTGTGTGAAAATCTGATGATGTTTTAGGTCATATTTATACAGAAATACAGAAAATTCTAAAGGGTTCACAAACTTTCAAGCACCACTGTACACAGATGTCAATCTCTCCTCTCTTACTATCAATTGTTTTGGCACATCACAGACCTCCCTTCCACATATGGACATTTTACACAGAATGTGAGGTGGAATAAAGCTGTAAGAATCCTGTCTTGAATAGGCTGTGTAAAAGGGGCTTTACAGAGAGGGAGAGAACATGTCCAGCTGGCTGGTGCAGCTCTTCAACCCCCTTCTGGGACTGATTCCGTCAGACCCCACAGCCTTGCCTGTTCAGTTTTCCCAGTCCTCTCCTCACTTGGTCAGTTGTAATAGTCATGCAGGGAGAAAGGGAAAATGCAAGGTTGGTAGAGATGGTGCCTTCAGTTGGGGAGTAATTAATGGATGAAGTGTGAATGGACAACTGGGCTGGAACCTGTTTTTTAATAAATAACAGATTCAGCTTGTTGGTACTCTCCAAACTCCCTCCTATCATTTAGTTTCCAGGCTGTTTATAGCTGGTGATGGTTCTCATTCTACTCCTCATTTTCTTCACATTGTTCTGCTGCAATGTGCACTCCAGTTTGTCATGTAACTATCTTTCCCCTGATTTTAAATCTCTGATTTCAAATCTCTGACTGGGTTTCCTTAATCATCTCCTGAACACCCACCCTGAAATAACTGTGCATTGTAGATACTGCAAATCAGAAATATGCACCACTTTTCTCATGGAAAGACTGAAAAAAAGAAAAAAAAACATCTACCATGTTTCACCTCCATTTACATTCATGTTGTGCAGCAAAGCCAGAAATTCTGTCTCATATGACAAAAAAATCATGTGACTAAAACACTAGGCTATGCTCAGAATACAATTTGAGTTGAAACCCCCTTCCCCAAATTCATATTTGCTTGATTCCACGGAACATAACTTTGGTCTACACTTGCCCTTAAATGTACTATGTAAATAACCTCACTTGACTCATGAATCTGACCAATGAACATATAATTTTTAGAGCAAGCTTGTCCTGCCTAGTCCAGAGGTAAAATTTTGCCTGTGGTCAGGACACATTTATGAATCTAGCTATGGTACATATGTTTTTATACAAATAAAGTATAGTATCTTCAGAGTAAACTGAAGACAACAATCAAAAACTCCTTTTTTTGTGGACAGACAGAGCAGGTTGCTCCACCTAAACCGTTGGACTGTCTGTAGTATCAAAGGAGTGCTAAGAGGGCAACAGTCTCTGTTGTCATTATATGGTTGCTCTACTAACCACATTCTAACCTTTACATTCACAAACCACATGCAAATCTTTCTGCATAAGCCTTCTTGTGTTCCAACAAAAAGCAACTATGGTTTTGTTTTTTATTGGTTCACAAAAGCCCTCTGTTGACCTATGGTGGTACAGTCTAAAATAAGAATGCTAGGGATAGGAGTTTAGAAAAGATAAGTGAGAGAAAAGTTCCTTGAAAACTGTCATATATAGTATAAGTGAGAGAAAAGTTCCTTGAAAACTGTGAGATAGATAGATAGATAGATAGATAGATAGATAGATAGATAGATAGATAGATAGATGGATAGATGGATGGATGGATGTGCTGTGGGTCTCTGTCGGGTACAAGCAGGTGTTGAGACAGGGTTCACCAAGGAAATACTTGTAAGGAATGTCTGAAAGCATCCAGCATGTCACACATGTACACACAGGTTTCCTGAATCCTCAACATGTGCATATTGGTAAGCTAACACAGCAAGTACGTGTACATATGTATGTAAACAAGGAGGGATCCATAGGTCAATGCCGACCATTTAACTGCCTTTATTTCCAGGAAATTCACAAGTTTTTTCTAGAAAATTATAAATGATGAAACAGTACATATAACAACAGAAGTGAACATGGATTTTCAGTCAAAACACAACCATATCTGCACCAGGATTAGCTCTGATTTTCGGGGGGGGGGGAATCATGGTGAACATAGATATTTTTATAATGAAGGAATTATTAAATAGGACCTAATACATTTCAGGTTGAAATAATTCTTAATATGGCATTCAAAAACAGCTTTTGTTGATCTGTTTTTCAGCTTCTTGGAAAGAATTGATTCAGTACGGCAGAATGACTACACACCAACAGACCAGGTGGGGGTGCTCTAAAGTGTGTGATTGTGCATGTGTGCATATGTGTGTGCTGGAAGGACGGCTTAAAAACTGTTAAAAACAGATTGGAGTAATCAGCCTGACAGAATATACTGATCAGAAGATCTCAAATATGAGATGATGGATCAAAATTTCATCTTTCATTTCCTGATATTTACATGTAGCTCTGTTAAACAACTTAGAACATGGCACTTTTAGTGGCAGACCACCCAATTTTTAGGGGAGCAAAAGTATCAGAACAGATCATCTTAAAGAAAATTTAAATAGCACTTAATAATTTGGTTCCATATCTCTTGCTTGTAATAACTGTATCAAGCTGGCAACCCAGTGATGACATCAAATGATTGCATTCTCCTTTTGTGATGCTTTTCTGGGCTTGTATCGCAGCTTCTGTCAGTTATTTTGGGGTTTTCTCCCATCAGTCTCCTCTTTCAAAGCTGAAATGCATGCTCAATTCAGTTAAGGTCTAGTGTTTGACTTGGCCAGTCTCAAACCTTTCACTTTTTGTCCTGAAGTCCTTGTTTGCGTTAGCAGTGGGGTTTTTTTTGTTTGTTTGTTTGTTTGTATTTTTCCCCTCCATTTTCTTGCTGCATGCTGAAGTTCCTCCCAAATAGATTAGATGCATTTCTCTGTAAATTGGGAGACATAATGCTTCTGTATACTTCTGAATTCATTCTGTTGCTATCTATGGAAGTTTTGTGGACTTATTATTCAAATAGCAATGCATTTTGCAATTGGCAATTCAGTGTGCAATTTGGTCCCATAATTTGAAAATACATTGAACTGCCAATTGCAAAATGCTTTCCATTTGAATAAAGAGGCCAAAAATCAATGGCAGTATGAAATGAAATTCATTAAATTTTCATTAAAATTTTAATGAAAATAATTCATTGGATTTTCATTGACACTGCATACTGAATTGCAAAATGTATTTTAAAATTATTTCAAATGTATTTTCTATTTGTATAACGAGTCCAAAAACTTTAATAGCTATCATCCTGAGTTACATCAATAAAGATTACTGAGCCCATTCCAGAAGTGGCCATGCAAGCACAAACCATGATACTGCCTCCACCGTGCTTGACTGAGCTCCAATGTTTTGTATCATGAGCAGATTCCTTTCTGTCCCCACACTTTGCCCTTTCCATGACTTGGGTAGAGATTAATAAAAATTGGTTCCAGACTAGTGGCTCATCCTTGTATTTCTTTACAAGTTCGAATCTGCCCTTGTGATTCTTACTGCTGATGACTGGTTTGCATCTTGTGGTATGATGTCTATATTTCTGCTCTTAAAGTCTTTGAACAGTGGATATATTCACCCCTGCCCTGTGGTGGTTATTGTTGTCACTGACTCTTGTTTTTGGGGTTTTCATCACACTTTTCACAATGGCTCTGTCATCAACTGCAGTTGTTTTCCTTGGCAGACCTGTTATATTGTTGTTACTACACCAGTGTTTTTTTTTTTTCCATTGTTCATTGTGGAAGTGAAAGCATGGTTGAGCACTGGTTTGTGAATAGAGGGTGAAGCCAGTAGAGGTGAGGTGTGAGGATCTACACCTGTGAGGGATTTGTATTAATCAGTGTGTTGCACTGAGTGACAAGAAAGGATAAAGAGGAGAAAAACAAGAGCTGCAAGAGAGCTGAACTTCACAGAACTGTACATTTTTGTGCAGTGAGCAATAAAGTTGCTGAAAAGCACAGGTTAAAGCAAATAAAACATGCCTTTGATTTTTTTTGGCAAGCCTGCCTCCTTTATTCCCCAATGAACCAACAAGTGTCACATTCATATTTGTTTGTTTAGACACAATGGCCACGGTGTTTTAGTGCCTTGCACGGTCACTGCAGAAATTTAAAAAAATCATTCATCTGCTTTGTGTTGCATTGACATGAAAAGTGACCGCACAGTCAACTGTCTCTGTTCATATTTTTCTCCATGCCTGTATAAATGCATAATCTGTATTTTTTCTCTATGTTAATTATTATTGTGGTTGAGTTATTTTTGAAAATTGCATGCTATAATATATGGCTCTATCGTTAAACAATTTAAATAACAGGTAATAATACATTATGACAATTTTTATGAACCTGTCAATAAGACTGACAATTAGGACATCTAACGCAAGCTCTGTTAAGAGCTATTGTTTGTTTAAACAATTATTCTAACTGGGCACACCAGGGCAGCAAGAATCACTAGTCAGTTACATGTTCCACTTGTTTTCATCACTTGAAAAATGGGTCATTTCAAACAGAAGGTGCCATGTTTAAAGCTGCTTAAGACATTTAGATGTAAATATCAGGAAATGAAAGCTGAAATTTTGATCTATTGTCTGATAGTTATCTTTTGATCCCAAACCAAAATGTCTTCAGTGTATAATACAAAAGATTTGGTCTTGCCATTCCAGTACTTTCAGAGGGGATTGTAAGTTTCATGCTGTTCTGTATAATAATTTCAAGGGAAAAAGAAAGAGAAATTCCCACTGTCAGTTCTTCTGTGTCATTTATTTTCTTACTGTCTTGCGTTCTGTTTTCTCACTTGCAGGATTTGCTTAGGTGCCGAGTTTTGACTTCAGGGATTTTTGAAACACGATTTCAAGTAGACAAAGTCAACTTTCAGTAAGTCACCATAGTCTTTACAATTTTATGTTATCAGAGTTAATGTTAGATCAGTAAGGAATTGTGTTTGCTCTGATAAATTGATTTAAACTTTGAAGGTAAACTGCAGTCATTTCAAAGCATGATATCAAACGTCTTACCTACTTTGACCACATGGGGCCACTGTTGTAATAAATACTTCAATTAATCATCTTATTGTGATTTTAATGTGTACTCTCCATTATGGTAATTGAAAAATAATTTTATAATTTACAAACTAGTAATCATTTTAAATGCATTTGTTTTGACCATTGGGTCCTGTTTCCCCCCTGTCTATTTCTTTCTTTGTGTCTCAGCATGTTTGATGTAGGTGGTCAGAGAGATGAGAGAAGAAAATGGATCCAGTGCTTTAATGGTGAATTTTTTGCATTTGTATACATTTGGGTCTTAAGCTGCCTATAAATAATATTTTACCTTTTAAAACAATCCTAATTGGCTGGGCTATCAGTACCATGGCTTTTGCAAGTCTCAAACAAATCCAGGATTAAAACTAAATTTAAAAAAATTACCCACCTGTGTGACCATGTTTTCTTGCTATGTTTTGCTTCAGATGTGACAGCCATCATTTTTGTGGCAGCCAGTAGCAGTTACAACATGGTGATCAGAGAAGACAACAGCACTAACCGCCTGCGCGAGTCCCTAGATCTGTTCCGCAGTATCTGGAATAACAGGTTCCACCTGTCCTTCTCCTATGTTTCTCTTTTTTTTATCCTCTTTATGTCTGACTACACTACTTATGAATGGATGTTTAATTGATATTGGACATTGCTCAATAACTTAGAGTAATATGTTATATTAATGCAACATTTGTAGTGTGGAATAGCTCGTGAAATCATGCTCAACTGCCCTCCACTGCCTCAAAATTCCTGTTGATTTTTCTTTCACCATTTTATATATATGGACAGTTTACAAATGGTTACACTTTCAGAGGCTATCAGACTTCTGTTGGGGTTGATAAAACATTTCCTTAATTTCTCTTTTTATTGTATATTTTCTTTGTTTTGCAATTTA
The DNA here is from genome assembly GCF_027579695.1 of Neoarius graeffei. Classification (NCBI taxonomy): domain Eukaryota; kingdom Metazoa; phylum Chordata; class Actinopteri; order Siluriformes; family Ariidae; genus Neoarius; species Neoarius graeffei. The sequence continues at coordinate 40,965,427 of NC_083587.1, read as the reverse complement.
GTCATTTAGTAACAAAGGTTAAAATCATGTTTTCATATTGTAAGTATTGAATTATTTATTTATTTATTTTAAATCATCCAGAGAGTGTGGTACAGCATATGATGTGTACAAGAGTGTGATCCCACATTTTGTGGTTAAATTCTACTCATTCATTCATTCATTTTCAGACTTTCTCTTAAATTTTGTCGTTGTCAGTTCCCAGTCGTGCATTCTCCCCAATCACACAGCAGCTGTCAACTACTACCTGTGGCTGACTGTGGCATCATTAGAATTCAAACTTGTGATGACTCCTGAAGAATGGGCAAACTATCTGTTGTTGCACCACTAAAGATCCCTCCATGTCTGTGCCATCATTTTTGTCAAACTAGCTAAAATCACTTTGTTACAATTCATTGCAGCCCACCAATACTCGGTAGTGTTTCATAACACTAAAAACTGGTGAAGCTTCATTTGGTGAAGGCAGAGTAAAAGGTGAATCCAACACTGTGGCTATTGAATGGTGATGAAATCAAAATGGCTGTTTTAGAGCTTTTTGTACAGATCTTTTGCCATTGTAGACACATAGTGTATATATTGATAAAATGACAAAAAAAATGTTTTGTAGATACCCCAGCAAAGGGGTGAAAAAAAATTGATGACTCATCCTGTCCTTGTCCAGATTGTGACCAATGATGTGCTCATTAATATCTGTGGATATCACTTTACAGTAGCATCTTAGCATCAAGCATAGCTTATTCATGTATTTTTTACCATGAAGTTGTGATGGCAAACTGAAGATTTTGAAAGCAATTAACCTTTCCTCTTAAATGTATCAAAAAAAGGTTAATTACTGGAAACTTGTGAACACAGTGCCTGCTAGTGGGCTCTGGAGGTCAATGTGGTGAAGTGCAGCACATAGTGGATCTCTTAGAGGTGCTGGTGCTCTCTGGTTAAAGTCCAGACTCAGGCAGTTGCACTCCAGCTGTTTGACTCTTTTCCAAACTTCAGAACCCCCTCACTTTGTTGTTGGTTTTATAACTAGAAAGTATGCGCTAATATTTTGTTGGACCACCTTTAGCTTTGATTACAGTGAACATTTGTTGTGGCATTGTTTTGACAACCTTATGCAACATCACAACATTTATTTCCATCCAGAGTTGCATAAATGTTTTTTGCAGGGATCTTGCATTGACGATGGGAGAGTCAAACCACTCCATAAAGTCTTCTCCAGCACATCCCAAAGACTTTCAGTGGGGTTAAGGTCAGGACTCTGTGGAGCAATTTATTATGAAAATTATTCCTTATGCTCCCTGAATCACTCTTTCACACTTTGAGCCCAGTGAAGCCTGGCATTGTTATCCTGGAATACACCCATGCCATCAGGGAAGAAGAAATCTATTGATGGGATAACCTGGTCATTCGGTACATTCAGGTAGTTAGCGGACTTCATTTTATTGCCACATAACATTGCTGAGTAAACCTGACTAATTGAAGCAACCCCAGATCATAACACTTGCACTATGCATGATGGGTGCATCACTTCATGCACTTCCTTTCTTACCCTGACACTCGCATCGCTCTGGAATTGGGCCAATCTGGACTCATCAGACCACTTGACCTTTTTCCATTGCTTCAGTGTCCAATCTTTTTGCTCCCTAGCAAATTGAAGCCTTTTTTTCTGATTAGCCTCACTAAGAAGTGGTTTTCTTATGGCCACACAGGTGTTTAATCCCAATCCTATGAGTTCTTGTCACATTGTGCATGTGGAAATGCTCTTACTTTACCTATTAAATATAGGTGCAAGTTCTGCTGTCAGGGTGTTGGGTTTTTTGTTTGTTTGTTTTTTAATATATAAATGATTTGATGGGCGGCACAGTGGTGTAGTGGTTAGCGCTGTCACCTCACGGCAGGAAGGTCCGGGTTCGAGCCCCGTGGCCGGCGAGGGCCTTGCTGTGTGGAGTTTTCATGTTCTCCCCGTGTCCGCATGGGTTTCCTCCGGGTGCTCCGTGAGATATTCTAAACAGTTGAAATAAACTTTTTTAAACTTTTAGCTACATTGTTTAAACAGTTTAAGTCATCAACATGGTAATTTGTTTCCAAGTGTGAGTGGCCCTGATTTATTAATGGTTTGTGTGTTCAAAAACACACTTGACAACACCTGCGTGCAAAAAAACAAACAAACAAACAAACCACATGGCTTTTTTTATACATTTGCCTTATGAATATGAACTTTGAAGCACTTTTACAAATATGCAAAAAAACAGTTGGTGTCAATGAATCAATTTAATTTTACTTGATTTTCACAATCAGTTTATTTTTATGAACCTTAAATTCACTTTGAAGTGCAGTTGCAATTTAATACGTTCTGAGAACATGTATTATATTGGTGAAATTTATTTATTTATCTATTTATTTAACCATTTGAAGACAAAATTGTACCATTTTGTAAATCTTAATAAGAAGAAAGTTTCTCAAAATTAATCCTTCCTCAGTGCAATTGTGGTTTATTAGATATTTACCCTATTTATATGTATCCAAAGCCAACAGCATTTAGACAGAGCCTTTGAAAAAGTTTTATTTGCATACACTTTAAAAACATATTGCTCACTCACATCTAAAGTTTTATTCATTTATTTGAATTGTATTTTAAACAAACCTATTTTACTCTCTTTAATCTGCATTATAATTCAGTTTCAAAATCTTGAGGTTGAATTGAGGTCTCTGTTCAGGCCATTCTTCCGCACCAACTTTGCCAAACCATGTCCTTATGGACGTTGCATTGTGCACAGGGCATTGTCATGCAGGAACAGGTTTGGGCCCCTCAGTTCCAGTGAAGGGAAGTCTTAATGCTACAGCATACAAAGACATTCTAGTAAATTCTGTGCTTCAAACTTTGTGGTAACAGTTTGGAGAAAGCCCACATAAGGGTGTCATTGTCAGGTGTCCACATACTTTTGGCCATATAATGTACCAGGGTAGATAGATAACACAATTGCTATACAAACTAAACATTTCTGGGTGTATTTTAATGTGTCTTAAATTTGATGTTACTTTGCCAGTGATCCTTTGATGCTGCATTTATCATACTGCATTTATCTATCATACTGAAAGCTTTTGTAACTGAAAGTTACATTAATGTTGCAGTTAATGCCCAGGTCAGATGGCAGGCTGCAACTAGTTTTCAACTACTCGCAGGTAGACATAACTAGTTTTCAACTATTTGTGTCTACCTGCGATAACAAAATCACAAAAATTGTGTGAAATTGTGTGCTGCGTCTAGCTGCGGCTGCTTCTGACTGGTTTTGTCCTGTTGTAACAGCTTAAAAACTCTGTGTCTTGCAATACGTCTGACCACAATGAAGGATTTGACACAAAACGCCTGTGTCCACCTGCGATCAGTCACCACCCAACCGATCGCAGGTCACAGCATGCATCTTTCTACCATCTGACCTGGGCATAAATCAGGGCCATTTCTAGAACTAAAAAACAAAACAAAAAAAACCATAAAATATCCAATGTGGAAAAGCGCTGTACTGTACGTAACGCGCAGCTTATTTCGGCTTTTGAGTCAAGTCCATGCACATTTGCGCTCTGAACATGTGGTGTGCGCCAAAGACTACCATGTGCAGCGCATGCCGCAAGGACGATTTACTAAGCACCTATTCCGGATTGGAGTGCAATCACCGCATGCACTTTATAAGGATTCCACAAGCACATAGACTTTGTGAAGTATACGCGTTGTACTTAGTACCCCACATTACTGAGCCTTATATTGTTTCTGCTACGCTGGCTATTGACTCTGTCATCCATATTAGTCAACTCTGGTTTCTTATTACCTCTGATATTCTGTTTGTGCCTCGTGTGACTCTAGCTTATTTCACGACCCTGCCTTTGCCTTATGTGGTTGTACTGTTTGCCTGTTGTAAATAAACTCTTCCTGCACATACATCCTTTCATCCACCTCCAAACATGACATAATACTTCGCCAATACAATGGATGTAGCAGAAGAGAACAGGCGCACTGCATAACACCATGCCAGGGTTTCTGTTCCTCAGAATGGATTGGTATGGTTCCTCCAATATCTCAGATAAGACCTGCCTGCACCCAGTGATAGAATGGATTTCCCACCAGACAGATTTTTACTCCAGTACAGGCTGTTTTATGAGGACTTGTTGGAGCCCAAGCCTGCTGGCTCACTGTACCAGCATGCTGGTGGCCCAAGTACCTACTCACTGTTGAACATCCATGCCTCAAAGACTCCAAGTCATTCAGCGCTATGCTCAAGTCCCAGTTCCAGGCTCTAAGGAAAGAGGATCCCCAAGAAAATTTTGGGGGGTGGGGTGGGGCTGATACCTGTGAGGCCGACAAAGCAGCCTCCGTGCCAGAGGCCAGCAGGGACTTTCTCATCACATGGGCTCACACTTCACCATCCACAGGCCATTCAGGCATTAGGGGAACATACCAGGTCCTCAGGGCCAAATAATGGTGGCCCCACATGCTCAATGATGTGCAGAAACATGTCTCATCCTGCGCCGAGTGTGCCCGTGCCAGAATGCCAGCGCTTATGCCCATGGCAAAGCCTATGCCTGTGTCTGAACCCATGTCTGAGTACAAAGCCATGTTTGAATCCAAGCCCATGTCCAAATTTATGCCCATGCTAATGCCAGAGCCCATGCCAAGGTCAGATTCCAAGCCCATGTCCATGCCTGAGTCCATACCAAGGTCCGGGTCTAAGCTAGAGTACAAGCCCACGTTCACTCCCATGCTGACACCTGAGTCTATGCCTATGCCAATCCATTGGACATGGACCATGCTCAAGCTCAGGTCCATGTCCAAGTCTATGCTGATGCCAGGGTCAGCATGCTCAAGCCCATATCTAGGCCTGAGTCCGTGTCTGGGCCTAGGCCTGAGTCCGTGTCTGGGCCTATGCCTGAGCCCATGCCCATGTCTGAATCTATGTCAGGGCCTATGTTTATGCCCACACTCAAGCCCATATCTATACCTGAATCTACACTGATGTCTCTGCCTGAGCCTCTGACCATCCACATATCCATGTCTGAGTCCACGCCTGAACCAAAGACTCCACCTGCATCCGCACTCTCATTCAAGGCCTGACCATAACCCAAGGCTCCGTCTAAGCTCAGGTTTCGATGTCATGTCTTTCCTGAGCCAGAGCAGAGCTCTGAGGAGCTATGTCCAGTGTCAGGTCCTCATCCCTGGGGCTGACCAAGGAGGTTTGTAGCTTGCAGAGGGAGCTCTTGGGGGTGTTTCTGTCACATCCACACACATTTGCACTCAGAACGTGTAGTGCGCAGTCAAGATTACCACATGCAGCGTGCGCCACAAGGACTGATTACTATGCGCCTGTTCCTGATCAGAGTGCAGTCACAGCATGCACTTATAAGGACTCTGCAAGCACATAGACATTACAAAGTATATGCACTGTACTTAGTATCCCACATTACCAAGCCTGATATAATTTATGCTACTCTGGCTATTGACTCTGTTATCTGTATTCCTTGATTCTGATTTGTTATTGCCTCCAATATTCTGTTTGTGTCTTGCATAACCCTAGCTCATTTCATGACCCTGCCTTTGACTTGTGTGTTTGTACTGTTTGCCTGTTGTAAATAAACTCTCTTCCTGCACTTATATCTGTTCAGCTGCCTCCATACATGACATTTTGAATTTACCATTTAGAACCACAGCACATCCAGACTAAGTCTCCTTTATGAATTAGGTTTTGTCCCAGGGGAGGTGGGGGGGAAACATATTTTGCTCAGACAGAGCTATTAAATGTTCCAGTGGATCCTCTCAGCCTCCACCCAAACCTGGGACCAGAACAACTTCCCATGGAAGGGTTGATCTGAGCCATCAATAGAATATTCTGTACCTAGTAAAAGTATATTTTGGACATTGGGTTCCTTGAAATATAATGTTCTTTGTAAGTGTTACTGCAGCTCAAAAAATTAGAAAATTATGAAAAAAAAAATGAATTCAGAATGGTAAACTTTCATATATTCTATATTCATTATACTGTTTGTATTTTCACTTTCCCTTTTTCCACATTTAAAATTTTTTCGGAGAACACCAAAGACTGGAAGTTTTTCCTTCCTGTGTAAAGACAGCAATCGGAGGCCATCCACATCGGATATCAAAAAATCTTCGATTAAGGTATGTAAACCATTTACCATGGCCCACATTCAGTTTGTTCAGTGTGTTGAGTGCAGGATGGTTATTCATTCTTCCTCCATTGTTAGTAATAGCTTTATTTGTAATTATCGTATATTAGTTAGCTCTCTGACAGAGAAGATTGTAGCTTTAGAGGTGTGCATCCGGATTCTAGAGGCCCTAGGTGGAATTGGCAATCCCCTCACTCCGGCATTAGAGCCCTCACAGCGGGGAGAAAGGGTGATGGCTTGGTGACCTAATTACAGAGCCAAAGCTACTGCTGAGGCTTGCTCACAGGCGCACCACTCCGCTTCACAGGTGTAACATCCTTAGTGAAGCACCTGCTGAGAAAACTGAAAGAGCTCTGGTTATAGGAGACTCTATCTTGTTGCATGTGAAATTAGCTCTGTCTTTAGGGGCACCAGCAGCTTTAGTCAGGTGTATACCAGGAGTCATGGCGTCAGACATAGCAGGTAATCTTAGGGTCCGAGGCAAGCACAGGTTTCAAGGATAGTTATTCATGTAGGAGCTAATGATGTATGCCTTTGTCAGTCTGAGGTTACGAAGAGTAACTTTGTAGAGGTGTTTAAATTAGCGATGGTGTTGTCTGATGCCGTAGTATGCTCTGGCCCCATACCAATGTGGCATGGCGATGAAGCTTACAGCAGGTTGTAGTTGCTGAATTGCTGGTTGTCCATGTGGTGCTCTAAAAACAATGTGGGCTTCATAGGTAATTGGAGTAGTTTTGAGGGCAAGGCTGGCCTGTTAGGGTGGGATTGTATCCATCACACTCAAGAGCTTGCTGCACTCATTTTTTGCAGCATAGCTCATAGTCTCAGAACAGGCCTAGTTAACTTGTAACAATCCAGAGCCAAGGCCAGGCAGCAGACGAACAGGCTAAACCAACTGTCTGCTAGCTGCACAGAGTTGTCACTCAGGTTTCACTATATCAAGACTGTGTTTGTTCCCTGAGCTATACAGAAAAGTAGAACTACTCAGACAGTTTGTTCTAGTAATCTAATTAATATAAAATTAGATTATATTGACTGTACAGCCACTGCCAGCACCTTTGACCTAAAGGTACAACCCCGATTCCAAAAAAGTTGGGACAAAGTACAAATTGTAAATAAAAATGGAATGCAATAATTTACAAATCTCAAAAACTGATATTGTATTCACAATAGAACATATACAACATATCAAATGTCGAAAGTGAGACATTTTGAAATGTCATGGCAAATATCGGCTCATTTGAAATTTCATGACAGCAACACATCTCAAAAAAGTTGGGACAGGGGCAATAAGAGGCTGGAAAAGTTAAAGGTACAAAAAAGGAACAGCTGGAGGACCAAATTGCAACTCATTAGGTCAACTGGCAATAGGTCATTAACATGACTGGGTATAAAAAGAGCATCTTGGAGTGGCAGCGGCTCTCAGAAGTAAAGATGGGAAGAGGATCACCAATCCCCCTAATTCTGCACCGACAAATAGTGGAGCAATATCAGAAAGGAGTTCGACAGTGTAAAATTGCAAAGAGTTTGAACATATCATCATCTACAGTGCATAATATCATCAAAAGATTCAGAGAACCTGGAAGAATCTCTGTGCGTAAGGGTCAAGGCCGGAAAACCATATTGGGTGCCCGTGATCTTCGGGCCCTTAGACGGCACTGCATCACATACAGGCATGCTTCTGTATTGGAAATCACAAAATGGGCTCAGGAATATTTCCAGAGAACATTATCTGTGAACACAATTCACCGTGCCATCCGCCGTTGCCAGCTAAAACTCTATATTTCAAAGAAGAAGCCGTATCTAAACATGATCCAGAAGCGCAGACGTCTTCTCTGGGCCAAGGCTCATTTAAAATGGACTGTGGCAAAGTGGAAAACTGTTCTGTGGTCAGACGAATCAAAATTTGAAGTTCTTTATGGAAATCAGGGACGCCGTGTCATTCGGACTAAAGAGGAGAAGGACGACCCAAGTTGTTATCAGCGCTCAGTTCAGAAACCTGCATCTCTGATGGTATGGGGTTGCATTAGTGCATGTGGCATGGGCAGCTTACACATCTGGAAAGACACCATCAATGCTGAAAGGTATATCCAGGTTCTAGAGCAACATATGCTCCCATCCAGATGACGTCTCTTTCAGGGAAGACCTTGCATTTTCCAACATGACAATGCCATACCACATACTGCGTCAATTACAGCATCATGGCTGCATAGAAGAAGGGTCCGGGTACTGAACTGGCCAGCCTGCAGTCCAGATCTTTCACCCATAGAAAACATTTGGCACATCATAAAACGGAAGATGCGACAAAAAAGACCTAAGACAGTTGAGCAACTAGAATCCTACATTAGATAAGAATGGGTTAACCCTAAACTTGAGCAACTTGTCTCCTCAGTCCCCAGACGTTTACAGACTGTTGTAAAGAGAAAAGGGGATGTCTCACAGTGGTAAACATGGCCTTGTCCCAACGTTTTTGAGATGTGTTGTTGTCATGAAATTTAAAATCACCTAATTTTTCTCTTTAAATGATACATTTTCTCAGTTTAAACATTTGATATGTCATCTATGTTCTATTCTGAATAAAATATGGAATTTTGAAACTTCCATATCATTGCATTCTGTTTTTATTTACAATTTGTACTTTGTCCCAACTTTTTTGGAATCGGGGTTGTAGGATTATTAAATATCAGCTCTCTTACCTCTAAAGCGGTAGTTGTTAATGAACTTATTACTGATCAGGAGTTTAATATACGTTGTTTAACTGAAACATGGATTAAACCAAATGAGCATGTAGCATTAAATGAAGCTAGTCCTTCTGGATATAATTATCTACACCAGCCTCATCTAACTGACAGAGGAGGAGGCATCACAGTTGGTTATAATGATTATCTCAGCATAAAACAAAAATCTGGATCTAAATTTAATATGTTTGAAGTTCTTCATAGTAACATATGTAGCCACAAAAAAAATAAGTTTACCCAGTCAATACTGTTACTTATAATTTACAGGCCCCTGGAACCATATTCTGAATTTGTGGATTTCATTTGAGACCTGGTTATTTCCTTAGACAAAGCCTTAGTTGTTGGAGACTATAATAGTCACTTCAATAACTCAGAAGTCCTTCTGAAAACAGCATTCATTTCCATTCTACATTTAGGAAGGGTTAATCAGAATGTCATAGGATGTGCTCATAATGGTGGTTGCACTCTTGATCTAATACTAATATAAATATAAAAAATATAGTCACACTTCCACAGTTTGAAGTTATTTCAGATCATTATCCCATCTTATTCAAAATATCTCTGAGCAAAAATATATGCACCTTACCATGCTACTGTGTCAAAAGTACATTCACGTCAACCACTTCACAAAGTTTTATCAATAGTCTCCCAGAGTTATCAACTTTAATTGGATCACCGTCAGACCCCACAGAACTTGATCAGGCGACTGAATGTTTAGAGTTAACTTTAGATGATGTAGCTCCACTTAAAAGAAAATGGTTAGAGAGAGAAAATACTAACACCGTAGTGTAATGATTACACATGCACCTTAAAACAGGCCACTTGAAAATTAGAACATAAATGGCATCAAATAAAACTGGTAGTATTCTAATTAGCATGGAAGGAGAGCCTCCTGTAGTATAGAAAAGCTCTTAATGCTGCTGGATCAATGTATTTCTCTACCATAATAGAGGATAACAAAAATAATCATTGATTCTTATATAATACTGGAGCAAAATTAACTCAGAAAAAAAAAGACAACCATAGAAACATGCATACTTGCAATATGCAGGAGCAACAACTTCATGATTTTTTTTTCAATGACAAAATTGAAAATATCTAATAAAAAATTCAAATTGCTAATTTAAGGCCAGACAATTTAACTAACCCTGTAGTTAACAATATAACTATCACATCAGCAATTAGTGTATTTTACTCCCCTTAGAAAAATTGAACTACAAGCCCAATTCCAAAAAGTTGGGACACTGTGTAAAATATAAATCAAAACAGAATGTGAAGATTTGCAAATCTTGGAAACCCTATATTTTATTGAAAATAGGACAAAGACAACATATCAAATGGCAAAACTTAGAAATTATATTTTTTGAAAAAATATATGCTCATTTTGAATTTGATGTCAGCAACACATTTCAGAAAAGCTGGGACAGGGGAAATAAAAGAGTGAAAAAGTTGTGTAATGCTACAAAAAGCTACTTTGGTTAATTGGTAACAGGTCAGTAACATGATTGGGTATAAAAAGAGCATCCCAGAGAGGTTGAGTCTCTCAGAAGTAAAGATGGATAGGGGTTCACTCCTTTGTGAAAGACTGCATGGGAAAACAGTGCAACAATTTAAGAATAATGTTTCTCAAGGTAAAATTGCAAAGAATTTGGGGATAACATCATCTCTGGTATATAATATCATTAAGAAATTCAGAGAACCTGGAAAAATCTGCAAGAGACAAGGCTGAAAACTGGCATTGGATGCCTGTGAACTTCAGGCCTTCAGGCAACACTGCATTAAAAGCAGACACATGTCTATAGTGGAAATCACTGTATGGGCTCAGGAATACTTCAGAAAGTCAACTTCTGTGAAAACAGTTCATTACTGCATCCACAAATGCAAGTTAAAACCATATAGAAACAATATCCAGCCAGAAACACCGCCACCTTCTCTGGGCCTGAGCTCTTTTACAATGGACTGAGGTGAAGTGGAAAACTGCCCTGAGGTCTGACAAATAGAAAGTAGAAGTTCTTTTTAGAAATCTTGGACACTATGTCCTCCAGGCTAAAGAAGAGGTGGACCATCCAGCTTGTTATCAGTGCACAGTTCAAAAGCCAGCATCTGTGGTGGTATGAGGGTGCATTAGTGCACATGACATGGGTAGCTTGTACATCTGGAAAGGTATCATTAACGGTGAATGATGTATACAGATTTCAGAGCAATATACTGCCATGCAGACAAAATCTTTTTCAAGGAAGGTCTTCCTTCTTTCAGCAAGACAATGCCAAACCGCTTTCTGCACATATTTTTAATTTACATGACTCCATAGTAAAAGAGTCCGGGTGCTAAACTGGCCTGGCTGCAGTCCAGACCTGTCTCCAATTTAAAACATTTAGTGCATTATGAAGCACAAAATACGACAAAGAAGATCCTGAACTGTTGAGCAAATGAAATTGTATATCATGCAAGAATGGGACAACATTTCTCTTTCAAAATTATAGCAATTAGTCTCCTCTGTTCCCAAACACTTAGTGTTTTTAAAATTAGAGGTGATGCAACACAGTGGTGAAAATGCCCCTGTCCCAACTTTTTTGAAATGTGTTGCTGACATCAAATTCAAAATGAGCATATATTTAAAAAAAAACAAAAAAAAACCCCAATAACATTTCTAAGTTTCAATATTTGATATGTTGTCTTTATACTATCTTCAGTGAAATATAGGGTTTCCATGATTTGCAAATCTTCACATTCTGTTTTTGTTTTACAGTGTCCCAGCTTTTTGGAATTTGGGTTGTAACTTCATTAATTTCCACATCTAAGTCTTCAACTTGTGTACTAGATCCCTTACCTACATGACTCTTCAAACAGATCATACCAGAAGCAATTGAACCTCTTCTAAAAATCATCAATTCTTCCCTTAGAATTGGCTATGTATCCAAATCATTTAAACTGGAAGTTAGCAAACCCCTGATTAATAAACCTGACCTCGACCCCTGTCAGCTGACAATTATAGCCCAATATCAAACCTCCCCTTTATCTCCGAGATCCTAGAAAAAGTTGTGGCAGAGCAGTTATGCTAATGTATACATAGGAATAACATCCATGAAATGTATCAGTCAGGATTTAGACCTCATCATAGCACAGAAACAGCACTGATTAAAGTAGTAAATGGCCTACTATTGGCATCTGATCAGGGTTGTCTCCCTGCTTGTATTGCTTGACCTTAGTGTAGCCTTTGACACCATTGATCATTCCATTCTCCTGGATAGACTAGAAAATGTTGTGGGAGTTAAGGCTCTCTCCTGAGCTTCTCTTAGCTCAGGTCTTATTTAACTGATGGCTATCAGTTTGTTGATGTAAATGGTGATTTTTCTATGCATACTAAGGTAAAGTTTGGTGTTCCACAAGGTTCTGACTTGTGCCCACTGCATTTTTCTTTATATATGTTACCTCTGGATAATATTATTCATATGCATAGCATGAGCTTCCACTGTTATGCTGATGACACACAGTTGTATGTTTCTGCAAAGCCAGAGGAGAGACACCAGCTTTGTAAATTTGAGAAATGTGTCTCGGACATCAGATGCTGGATGCTTATTAAATTCCTTCTACTTAACTCTGACAAGACAGAAGTACTTGTACTTAGACCACATGCAGCTAGAAGTAAGTTTTCTGGTTACATAGTAACTCTGGATGGCCTTTCTGTTTCTTCACATGCAGCAGTAAAAGACCTCAGGGTGTTCATTGACTCCAGTCTTTCATTTTTGAACTCATGTCAATATTATTATGAGGATAGTGTTCTTTCTTCTCAGAAATATTGCTAAGATAAGAAATATAGCATTATGATGCAGAAAAACTAGTTCATGCTTTTATTACCTCTAGGTTGGATTATTGTAATGTGTTACTGTCTGGATGTTCCAGTAAGTGGATAAACAAGCTCCAGTGAGTTCAAAATGCAGCAGCAAGAGTCCTTACTAGAACTAGAAGATATGACACATTGCATTGGCTCCCAATCAAATTTCGCATTGATTATAAAATACTACTGTTGACCTACAGTATAAAGCACTGAATGGCCTCACACCATAGTACCTGAACAAACTTCTGGTCCTTTTTGACCCGCCATGCCTGCTTAGATTAAAAGGTGCAGGCTATCTGTTGGTACCTGATATAATGAAAGCTCAATAAGGGGGCAGAGCCCTTTTTTAAAAAACAAAGCCCCACATTTATGGAATAGCCTTCCAAGTAGTGTTCAGGACTCGGACACAGTCTCAGTGTTTAAGTCTAGGCTGAAAGCATATCTTTTTAGTCAAGGCTTTTGTTAATAGCTTTTTATTAGGTAAAGGAGTAGATCTGGAGGGTCCTCAGGCATAGTGTCTTGGTAAACTGGGCTGTATGGATGCTGTCCCCCCCACACACACACACACACACTCACATGTTCACTTAAGTTTGTTGATGGTGGTTGGCTGCTTTATGCCCCAGGGTTCTCTTATGTCTGTGTTACCTTCTGGCTCTCTCTTTTAATTATGCTGTCAAAGTTAGTTTTGCTGGAATCCCCGCTTACACTCAGTACAAAATGTATACTGTTCTTAAACATAAGGTGACACTGGGCATACCTAACAACCTGTTTTCTCTCTCCCCTCCCTCTGTCTCTCTCTCTCTCAAGTTACATGTCGATCTTGAGACACCAGAGATGCTGATCCCTTTGGCTCTTCAGACCTGCCTGATCCATCTTGTTGGCCTACATCTTGTTGGAGTCTCATCACATCACTCTTGTGGAAGATGCCCCCAGATGGACTGTTGAAAGATGTGCTTGGAAGATTGCTCTGGCCACTTACAGTTTTGCCATGGTGGCTGAGGCCTACAATTGCCATGATAACTTTAGGACTGCAGTTGTCATGTACAATCTTGCACCCAAGTCTCCATCAATGAACAGCTGATAACTTCAACAAAACAGACTTCATGCTAAAACTATAATGAATTTCCTGGTTACACAGTTGTACTTTTATTACTATATCGGACACAGTTATAGAAGCAAATTATTTATAATCATGCTATATGTTATCACTCAGATGAGGAGGTGTTCCCTTTTGAGTCTCATTCCTCTCAATGTTTCTTCCTCATGTCGCCTGAGGGAGTTTTCCTTGCCACGGTCTCTACAGGCTTGCTCATCAGGGATAATTAAATTTATTCAGGATAAAATTAGCTCAGGGCGGCACGGTGGTGTAGTGGTTAGCGCTGTCGCCTCACAGCAAGAAGGTCCTGGGTTCGAGCCCCGGGGCCGGCGAGGGCCTTTCTGTGCGGAGTTTGCATGTTCTCCCCGTGTCCGCGTGGGTTTCCTCCGGGTGCTCCGGTTTCCCCCACAGTCCAAAGACATGCAGGTTAGGTTAACTGGTGACTCTAAATTGACCGTAGGTGTGAATGTGAGTGTGAATGGTTGTCTGTGTCTATGTGTCAGCCCTGTGATGACCTGGCGACTTGTCCAGGGTGTACCCTGCCTTTCGCCCGTAGTCAGCTGGGATAGGCACCAGCTTGCCTGTGACCCTGTAGAAGGATAAAGCGGCTAGAGATAATGAGATGAGATGAGAAAATTAGCTCATACTTTTAAAGTCTTTAATTTTCTGTAAAGCTGTTTTGCAATAATGTCTGTTTGTTAAAAGTGCTCTACAAATAAACTTGACTTGATTACACATGAAGTGAAATATTTCAAGCCTTTTTTCTTTTAATTTTGATGATTATGGCTTTTAGCTCATGAAAATTAAAAATTCAGTATCTCAATTATTGAAATATTTCCTACGATCAGTCAAAAAAGGATTTACAATACAGAAATGACAAACTTCTGAAAAGTATGTTCAATTATACATTCAATACTTGGTTGAGGCTCCTTTACCATGAATTATTGCATCAATGCAGCCTGGCCTGTGGCACTGCTGAGGTGTTATTGAAGCCCAGGTTGCTTTGTTAGCAGCCTTCAGCTTGTCTGTATTTTGAGTCAGGTGTTTCTCAGCTTCCTCTTGACAATACACCATCGATTCACTTTGGGGTTCAGGTCCAGCTAGTTGGCTGGCCAATCAAGCACAGTAATATCATGGTCAGCAAATGATTTGGTGGTAGTTTTGGCACTGTGGGCAGGTGCCAAGTCCTGCTGGAAAAGGAAATTGGCGTCTCCATAAAGCTTGTCAGCAGATGGAAGCATGAAGTGCTCTAAAAGCTACAGGTAGATGGCTACTTGACTTTGGATTTGATAAAACACAGTGGACCAACACCAGTAAATGACATGGCATCCCATGATCTTTGTAAATCATCACAGACTGTGGAAACTTCACACTGGACTTCAGACACCTTGGATTCTGCACCTCTGCATTCTTCCTCCAGACTCTAGGACCATGATTTCCAAATGGAATTCAAAATTTACTTTGATCTGAAAAGAGGACTTTGGACCATTGAGCAGCAGTCCAGGTCTTCCTCTCCTTAGCCTTGAGAAGCATAGACAATTGGAAAATAAATGGCGGGCATTGATGCGCCCTCGTGATTGTGATTGATATGTGCGCCAATACAGTGCTGTTAACAGCTTGATAAAATATTTGAAGTACAGTATTACACATCTATCATTAAAGAGAACTCAGGTAAACAAAACGTGCTCTTTAAAACTGTTCATAAGCTACTTCAAAAGCCACCTGTTAATCAGTATCCTCCAACTCCTGACAACCGTATTTTAGCTGATGAACTTGTTGATTTTTTTTCCTCTGCCAAGATCACTACATTATACAATGATCTCCTTGCTAAAAAAGTTAATATTAATGGTTCTAGTGACTGTGTTACTACTTATACCCTTGCTACATGTGTTTCTGAATTCTCTACGTTTGCTGAAATGAAACTAGAGTATGTCAGGGCACTAGCTGTTACATCACTCTCTAAATGTTGTGTCTTAGATCCATTGTCCTCTTCCATCACAAATTCCTGTGTTGACCTGTTCCTGCCACCTATTACCAACATTGTCAATCTGTCCATCCATGAAGGCCACATGCCTAGTGCTTTAAAAAGTACAGTACTGTCACCTCTGCTTAAGAAACTGGATGGTGATTTTCTGCAATTCAAGAACTTTTGGCCTATCTTGAACCTGAAAGCACTGTCAACAGTTATTGAGAAATCTGTGGTTCTCCAGTTGACCAGCTACCTAGTAGCTAACAATCCACAAACCACTTCAGTCCACTTACAGGATGAACTATTCAACTGAAACGGAAATGATTAAAGTCCACAATGATCGTCATACTGTTGACAACAACAAGGTGGTTGTTCTCCTGATGATAGATTTGTCTGCCGCATTTGATACGGTCAACCAGGCAATACTTCTAAACAAAATTTAACAGTGTTCTGGTTTGACTGGAACTGTGTTAAAATGGTTTGTCTTATCTTTCATCTTGAATGCAATTTGTTAAGATTGACTGTTCCAGATCATAGCTGTGTCCACTTGAGTGTGGTATACCACAGGGGTCTGTTCTCAGGCCCCTGTTATATGTCTATGTCACCAGTTACTGATATCATTAAGAGGCATAATCTATCATACCATCTGTATGCTGATGATACTCAGCTCTGCATATTGTTTGATTTTGGATGTGACAATATTCTCTCTGCTGTGAGGTCTGACATTGAAAACTGTGTGCTGAAAAATAACAACTGGATGGTTTGCAATGGTCTTAAATTGAATGAAGACAAAACAGAGCTTTTACTACTCAACTCACTGTCAAATGCGCGAGGGAGGTGGATGTAAGTGCAGAAGCGTTTATTATAATAGTGTGATCTATACATGAAGTGCATCAAACACACACTAAACAAACAGTCCAAATTGTCAGGCAAGGTCATAAACAAGAAAACAGACAAAGGGTCGGTCGAGGCACAAATAGGATGTCAGAGGCAGAACGAGAACTAGAAATGGGAACAGGAGTTGAGAAACCAGGAAAACCACAAACACAGGAAACAAGGCTCAGTAATTCACACTGAACATGGCATATACTTTGCAGTGTCTTAGCATCAGTGCAGTCCTTAAATAGCCCAACACTTAGCTCACTAATTGAGAACAGGTGCGCCTTGTTCACAGCGTGCAAGCTGGAGCTCACTCAGCGCATGCGCAGCCCAAGGCGCACCTTTTGGTGCATGCGCCACAGCGCACAGGACTGACAGATCCCCCTCCCAAAGAGCTCCCTCTGGGAGCGAAAATCCATCATACTTGGCCCTGGTGGGGGTTCAGGCTCAGGCTCTGGACACAACTTGGATCCTTGGCTAGGAGTAGGTTTGATTGCAGGACTTGATATGGACTCTGGACTGGACTCGGGCCCTGAAGGTGACTCTGGACTGGACTCTGGCCCTGAAGGTGACTCTGGACTGGACTCGGGCCCTGAAGGTGACTCTGGACTGGACTCGGGCCCTGAAGGTGACTCTGGACTGGACTCGGGCTCTGAAGGTGACTCTGGACTGGACTCAGGTTTGAGCTCTAGAGAAGGCTTGAGCTCTGGACTGGATTTGAGCTCAAGCTCTGGAGATGACTCGAGCTCTGAAGATGGCTCAGGACTGGATTTGGGCTCGAGCTCTGGAGATAGCTCAAGCTCTATAGACGGCTCTGGATTGGGCTCAGGCTCTGGAGACGGCTTGGGCTCTGGATTGGGCTCGGGCTCTGGAGACGGCTCTGGACTGGGCTCGAGCTCTGAAGATGACGTGGTCTCAGGACTGGACCCGGGCTCGAGCTCTGTAGATGGCTCTGGGCCAGGCTCGAGCTCTGTAGAGGGCTCTGGCCTGGGAACAGGCTCTGGAGTAGACTCTGATGCTGGCTCCGGCTCTGGCCCTGGAGTAGGCTCTGATGCTGGCTCCGATGCAGGCTCTGGAGTAGGCTCTGATGCTGGCTCTGGAGTAAGCTCTAATGCTGGCTCTGGCCCTAGAGTAGGCTCTGGCACTGGCTCCAGAGTAGGCTCTGGAGTAGACTCTGATGCCAGCTCTGATGCTGACTCCGGCACTGGCTCCAGAGTAGACTCGGATGCGGGCTCCAGCACTGGTGCTGGAGTAGACTTGGACGCTGGAGTAGGCTCTGGAGTAGACTCTGGCTTTGGAGTAGGCTTTGAAGTGGGCTCTGACACTGGCTCCGCCTCTGGCATGGGAGCAGACACTGGCGCTGACTCTGGCTCTGCCTCTGGCACAGAAGCTGGCGCTGACTCTGGCATGGGAGCAGATGCTGGCTCCACCTCTGGCACTGGAGAAGACGCTGGCACTGACTCTGGCTCCGCCTCTGGCATGGGAGCAGACACTGGCACTGACTCTGGCTCCGATTCTGGCTCAGGAGCAGATGCTGGCGCTGACTCTGGCTCCGGCTCAGGAGCAGACACTGGCATTGACTTTGGTTCCGCCTCTGGCACAGGAACAGGCATGGATTCAGGTGCTGGTTCTGGCTGAGAAACCAGCTCAACAGAGTCAGCCTCCTCTATTGTCTCTGTATCAGCCACTGGAGGGAGCTCAGGAGTAACGGTCTCTTCAGCCGAGTCAGCCACTAAAGGGTGCTCGGGAGCGACAACCTCCTCAGCTGAGTCAGCCACTGGAGTGGTTGCCTTTAGGAGGTGCTCTAAAGCAATGGCCTCCTCCTCTGCATCAACCACTGGCCTGATTGCCCCTCCCCAAAAATTTTCAAGGGGTTCCTCCTTTACTAAAGATTCATATATAAACTTGAGCATGGAAAAGAAAGTCTGAGAGTTTTGAAGGCAAGAGTGTTCCATCCGAATCAGATATTCCACCCTGTATGCTCGTCCAGTAGTGAACGTCAGGATGAAACTCACCCAGATGGGTTCGGGTGGTTTGGACTCTAGGAAGTCATCATGGAGGACCCCACACTAGATGCAGAATCCACACGGGTGATATTCTCCATCGTAGGGCATAGGAGGGTGAGCATCAGTACGTCAGCGAAAATATGAGGTTAGCGGTAGGGACACAGAAACCCGGAAGTGGCGTGGGATCATGAATTGATATGCATCTGCTACATCCATTGTATGCCGAAGTATTTTGTCAAATGCGTGAGGGAGGCAGATGTAAGTGCAGAAGTGTTTATTATGATACAGTGCAATACATATAATATATATATATGAAGTGCATCAAACACACACAAAAGCAAACAGTCCAAATCAGCAGGCAAGGTCATAAACAAGAAAACAGGCAAAGGGTTGGTCAAGGCTGTTGTATCTGACCAGGTGGGTAGAGCATAGAAGCACGGCAGGCCAGAACTGAGTTCTCAAAACTCTTTATTTTCAGCTTTTCAGCTAAGCCTTTCACATTCTCCCAGCCACATGCACACACAAGTCTTCTGGTTGGGGAGAAAGCTCCCTTTCTCTGCTCTCTCTCTCTCCTTTTAAAGGGCGCGGTCACTGGGGAAGACACACAAACACAGGTTAATTCCCATCAGGTGCAGTGATTCCACCACTTACCTTCCCTGACTCCACCCTCCATTCACAGACCGACGCTTGGCTACGCCCCTGCTGCCACAAATGCGCAAACAGGATGTCGGAGGCAAAGCGAGAACGAGAACTAGAAATGGGAACAGGAGTCGAGAAACCAGGAAAACCACAAACACGGGAAACAAGGCTCGGTAATGTGCACTGAACGTGGCGTATACTTCGCAATGTCTTAGCTTCAGCGCAGTCCTTAAATAGCCCAGCACTTAGTTCACTAATTGAGAACAGGTACACCTTGTTCACGGCACGCATGCTGGAGCTCACTCAGCATGCGCGCAGCCCAAGGCGCGCCTTTCAGTGCATGCGCCACAGCACGCAGGACTGACACTCATGCCATTGCCAGTGGTGAGATCCATCCATTCAATAAGAAAAGGTGACTGGAACTTGCACCTCGTGCATTTGAGATATGATTCCTTGGATGTTCGCATATGATTGCATCAGCTATTCAAGATACCTCTGTGTATTGGTGTGACATGATGTCACTGCAGGAAAAATAGGCTACTGTCCATGAAGCCTTCCAAACTGGTGATTTTGTTGTTCAACGAAGCAGTTGCAGTTCATTCAACCAAATCGATGTAGATTAAACCACTGAATAAACCATAAATAAAGATACCAAAACCTAGGGTGGAATCATTGGCTTCAACCTAAATTAGGGAGCAGTACAACAATGGTTGCTTACATTACATGAATGGGCAGCAATCACCCAAGCTTGCTGAGAGATGGTTGAGTTACTTATGACTGATGGGGACGATGTTGTGAAGGAAATGGATAAAGCCAGAATGACAGCTGATGAGAGAGATGTCAAGAAAGAGCAGACAATTTTTAACAATTGGATGAACCCATTTGCACAGACAGATGATGAAGAGATTTGCCACTTGGCATCAGGATTAACAGCCTCAATGAAGATAGAGAATGATCTCCATACAGCACACAACCAAGGGAAAGAAGCGATGATAGTTTTTTTCAAGAAGAGATTGCTGAGTTCTAAAGTTCTCTTTCACGATCCACTAAAGAAGTTTAAAACTGGCCAATTTTGCATCATCAACACTCTCCAAAGTTAAGATCTCTGGAAGGGATGTTATGATAAATGCAGACAGGAATCTGTTAGTTCGCCTTCTGGTCGTAGCCCAGACAAGATCCATGGATCTTTGTGAAGTTTTTGAGTACTCGCTTGGACTTTTATCCTGGTCTCTTGCATCTGCTGATGGCTCACTGGGTAAGACCAATAAATCAAAGTTGCTGGAGTTGCTAACTAAGGACATTGACCTGATAGAAGACTTTCCACCTACCTCAATATGAGCAAACTACCAAGCTGCTGTCTGACAATGTGCATTGGTCATGAATCCCAAAGTTCCATCACCTGAGGGGCATGGATGGATAATTAAGGAAAGCCACATAGTGTTACATTGGATGTCCCCTCCTCCTGCACCAGCAGCACTTTTAGGGTAGTATCTCACTGGGCTGCGACAGCCCGCGACTAGTTGGAGACACAATAATTGCGATAACATATGCAAATTAGCGACAATTTTCACTTGGAATTGCACTGAATTGATATTTGCATATTTTACCGCAATTGTTGTGTTTCCAACTAGTTGCAGCCCGTTTTTCCCTCGACAGGCAGGGAAGTAGAGGAAGCCTCACTGAAACTGACTTGAGAAGGGTTCGCGATGGCTTTGTGACACCAGCAACGCATTTGCGGCTATTTTGAGAGAAATTTTGTCGCACAAATTTTTTGAACATGTTCAAAATTTCAGCGACGAAGGAGCGACACATTGCAACTCATGCGAGGAAATTGAGAAGCCCCGCGAATGTTTCAAGACACTTTTGAAACTCTCTCGCGAATGACGTTCACAATTTGTCACAAGCTGTCGCAGCCCAGTGAGATACTGGCTTTAGACTTCTAGGTCATGTGTGCATATACTGGTAACTGTTCAACTGGCCACTGTCTGTGCAACAGGAATGGCTTATTGTGTACAGATGCTTACCAGTGCAGTAACCAGTGCCAAAATCCCCACAATGTTTGGGAACACACTGGTGAGGACGATAATGAAGAAGAGAATGATGATGATGAATAACTATTCTATTTGACTTTATCTAATGTGAAGAAAAGAAGAAAAAATGGATTTTATCCACAGAGTTAAAATTTCCTCTACTGTGTAATATGATCTAAATTAACTTTTTGTTATTTTCCTACTTGAAAATGATACCAATAAACATCCATATAAGTGTTAATTAATTATAAATACATGTTTATCTGGGTCTCGTGAAATTATTTTGCTTACTTTTGCAAGAAAGTTCCAAAACAACTAAAACCGGAAGTAGCTTTTCTATCAACTTTGGTTTAGACAGATCTGCATAAAAAAGTGTCTTTTGTGTATTTAATCATAAAATATTTGGTTCTCTGAAACACTTTCAAAAAGTTAAGAAAAGGTGTTTATTTAAAAAAAAATCATGTTCAATGATGTCTGGAAGTGTACAAAAAACTTCTCTGTGAAGATTCTCAGTCATCCAGATCATAGTAAACTGTGGGTGGTAAAAGAGAGCAACTGGACTTGCTTGAAGATTCTTGAAGACGTTTCACCTCTTATCCGAAAGGCTTCTTCAGTTCTGTCTGACTAATAGGGAGTATCAGGTATTTATCCTCTCATGGATGAAAAGCAATCCTAAGGTGTTGTTGAGTCATCCTGTTGTTGTAGGTCACTGGGGGCTGGGTGTGAACAGCCTAGAGAGTCGTTGGGGTGATCAATGGTTATTGGTTCTCTCTGTCCTCCTGTAAGTCACTAAAAACAGCTGGGTTTTGGTGTGCATTCAGTTGTCTGGGAAGTGTGCCAAGGACTGCATTGTAGGTGGCTGATAAATAGTGTCTTAGACCACCACCTCTGTTCAGTGATGGCCTTTCCAGGTTGACAAAAATGGCTTCTTTAACTCCTTGCTCATACCAACGATCCTCTCTGGCTAAAATGCATACATTGCAATCCTGAAATGAGTGTCCTTTGTTGTTAAGATGAAGATAGACAGCAGAGTCCTGGCCTGAGGAACTGGCTGTCCTGTGTTGAGCCATGTGCCTGTGAAGCGGTTGTTTTGTTTCCCCAATATACAAATCCGTGCATTCCTCACTGCACTTAATTGCATACACTACGTTGTCCTGTTTGTGTCTGGCTATTCTGTCCTTAGGGTGGACCAGTTTCTGCTTCAGGGTGTTACTGGGTCTGAAATGTACCAGAATGTTGTGTTTGTAGAACACCCCCAATTTGTGTTCCAGTGGGTGGTGTGAGTCGAAGAGTAGGTACTGATCTGTGTATGTGGGTTTCCAGTAGACCTCAATGCTAAGGCTTCTGTCTTGTCTAATGTGTACATCACAATCCAAGAAGGCTAGATTATTCCCACTAACGTCCTCCCAACTGAAATTGATGTTGATATCCACTGCATTGATGTGCTTAGAGAAGGCTTCCACCTCATGGGTTTTGATTTTAACCCAGGTGTCATCCACATATCTGAACCAGTGGCTGGGAGCAACTCCTGAAAAAGTGGTCAAAGCTTTATGTTCCACTTGCTCCACAATTGGGGGTCATTAGGACCTTGCAACACAGGGCTCAACTGCACTCTCTGATCTCCTGCGTCTGGAACTCTGAGACCATCCCTACTGACTGGCGTCATGGAATCATTCTCCCCTTTTGGAAGAAGGGCCCCAAGAGCAACTGCAGCAACTACAGGGGTATAACCTTGCTGAGCGTCCCAGGGAAAGTGTTTGCCCACATTATCCTAAACAGACTGCGACTGCTTCTTCTCCAGAAGCAACGACAGGAACAGAGTGGATTTACCCCAGGCCGCTCCACAGTCGATAGGATCCTGACACTTAGGCTCCTAGCAGAGATGAAACAGGAGTACAGGAGGCCTATGTGGATTTAAAGCAAGCATTTGACTCCGTGGACAGGAAAGCTCTGTGGAAGATTCTCAAGTTCCTGGGAGTCCCTGCAAAACTGCTGGACTTGCTGTCCCTCCTCTACTCCAACACAGTCTCCTGCGTAAGAGTGAACGGGATGCTGTCAGACACCTTCCTCATAAACAGCGGTGTCTGGCAGGGATGCATTTTGGCACCAACCATCTTCAACACCACCATCGACCATGTGATGGGAAGCACTGTGGCTCAGAGTGCCTGTGGAGCTAGCTTTGGCAACGTGACCATCTCTGATCTGGACTATGCGGACGATGTGGCCATCCTTGCCGAATTAGTTCAGACCCTCCACCTCGCCCTCAAGGTCATGGACAAGGCAACCAAACCACTGGGACTGATGATCAGCTGGAACAAAACAAAGATCCAAAGCCTAAGCAACTTCAAACTGTCCCCAGCTACACCAGTAATCAGCACCCAGGAGGTGGAAGTGGTGGAGAAGTTCAGCTACCTTGGGAGCATCCTGACCTCCGACTGCAAAAGCACAGCAGACATCAGGACCCGCATTGGCTGGGCTACTGCAGCCATGGCAGCCCTTTCCACCATCTGGACCAACAGTCATCTCTCTCTCCACACTAAGATCAGACTGTACAACAGCCTGGTACTGTCAATCCTGTTGTACGGCACAGAAGCCTGGACCCTGACAGCCACTCAAGAACGGCTCCTGGATGCCTTTGACAGCAAGTGTCTGCGTAGGATACTGAGGCTCCAGTGGTACAACTTCACCTCGAATGCCACAGTACGCCAGCTGACCAACCAGCCACCAGTCTCCAGACTATTCCGATCAGCCCGCCTCCGTTTCTTCGGCCACATAGCCAGAACAACACCACCTCTCGAGCTGGCCAACCTGATCAGGGAACCCGCCCCACCCCACTGGTCCCGCCCCAGAGGGAGACCCCGGACCAGGTGGCTTGACCAGCTTAAGGCAGACCTGAGAGAGGCTGGACTTAAGCTCCGCACAGCCTGGCTCGCTGCCGAGAACAGAACGAACTGGAGGGTCATCTGCTGAGGCACCACGCTCTCACGAGCCAGCGAGGATAAGTGAGAGTGAACACAGGGCTCAGAACATTCCTACAACGGTAGAGGGAAAAGAGAAAGAGCAAAATCACATCAAGAAAGCACTTCAGAACTGCAGGTATCCCAACTGGGCTTTCTTCAAGAGCAGAAAAAGGAACATAAGGAACAAGGAGAATAACAGGAACAAACGCAAGAACATTGTCATTCCCTACATTTCTGGTCTATCTGAGAAACTCAGGAGGATCTTCTACAAACACAACATTCCGGTACATTTCAGACCCAGTAACACCCTGAAGCAGAAACTGATCCACCTTAAGGACAGAATAGCCAGACATAAACAGGACAACATCGTGTATGCAATTCAGTGCAGTGAGGGATGCACAGACACGTATATTGGGGTAACAAAACAACCGCTTCACAGGCACATGGCTCAACACAGGAGAGCCAGTTCTCAGGCCAGGACTCTGCTGTCTATCTTCATCTTAACAACAAACGACACTCATTTCCAGTGTTGTATAAAGTACTGGGAACTCACACTCAAGTAAAAGTATTGGTACCCTTCCAAAAAATGACTTTGGTAAAAGTCAAAGTCACTGACTGACATGTTACTTGAGTTAAAGTCTTAAAGTATCTGACATTTCTTGCACTTAAGTATGACAAGTAATGCAAAAATAAATGTACTCAAGTAATGTAATTAAAAGTACACGTAAAAGTAAACAAGCAAAGGCAATCTGAATTTGTAATATTTTTAATATTTTGGTAAACTGAAGGTTATTTGTCACCAATGGTTCATGATAAGCAATTACACTGCTGAAAATAGAGGTGCACACACAACCATTATAAACAAGAAAAAAATTAATTGGGAGAAAAATGAAGCTGCCTATTTGGCATCTGAAGATGGAGACCACAGTTTTGACATTTTTTTCTCATTTTTTCCCTTTGTTTTTTAAACTAAGAGAAAGTACTGAAAATTAGGCATACATCACACCATTAAGAAAAAAAAACATAAAAAAAGCTGCTACTGTTATTGCACTTTATAAACTATGGAGGTGCATACACGACCAATTGCTGTCATAATAATCAAAAGAAAAAAGTAATTTGGAGAAAACTGAAGCTTATCTGGCATCTGAAGAGGGTGACCACAGTTTGAAACCTTTTTTTGAAAAATAAAATAGTACTGAAAATGAGGCATACATCACACCATCAAGACAAAATATAAAACAAAAAAGAGCTGCTACCGTTATTGCACTTTATAAACTAAATCTTAACATTTAACATAGCACCAACAGATTTTCTTTTTGCACATTCAAGCCCCACTTCCCCATCCCCAATATACACTTTTGCCCTTGACCTTTTTATTCTTCCCCTCTAACTTAAACCTCCTTTGAGGTCATCCTTGCACATAACCCCCGCCATCACTTGAAACTGTAAAACTTTCTGTTCATCTTCAAAAGCAGCTGGCTTTCAAAATGCCTAGAATTTAGCCGTACTCTTCGTGGGCTGAAAACGAGCCCTGCTATGCTGAACAGCCTTTCGCATGCTGCTGATGCTGGCAGTGGCATGTTGAGCTTGACAGACAGCTTGCAAACAGAAGGGAAGGACTTCAGCAAATCCATGTGGTCAGCTGAGCAGGACAGGTAGGCATCCAGATAGATAGCAGATAGGTAGGCATCCAGATAGATAGCAGATAGATAGCAGAAGCACACACAAAGCTCGTTTCAATTGTGTTAATGTTTTTTTTTCCATTTTGAACTTGTATGCCAGTTTTCCCTATTCGTCCTCCTTACACTTACAGCTATGCCTTTCCTTGAGCCGAAAAGGCTCGCAGCTAGGTAGCCTGCTACAGCCAACAAATGCCAAAACCGCATGGAACCGAAGAACAAAGTTCATTTGTACAGGAATGCTCAAGGTTTCACAATTGTGTCTAGAATATTCATACTATGGTTGCTGAAACGGGAATATACTGTAACAATTTCATAAACCTAGAACTTACCTCGATGTGTTTCTTTAGATTGGACGGGGAGTTTCTATAAGATAGAATTTCCACGTTTTTTGGAAGGCATAAGAGGCACTTCATTCGATAGGACGAATCCTTCACATCAACGTAAGAGAACATTGTGTTCAAATACGGACAGGGGTGCTCATCATCAGGTTCCTCTTCATTTGTAGCCGAAGTAGCTGCTGTCTCCGTCTCCTCTTCCATCAGGGCTGTTGATTGCGAAGCTAGCTTTCTGCTTACTGGGTGAAGCCAACAGGTGTAGCCTATTGGTTGTCATGCACAAGTGGTGAACAAGCCCAGGCACGTCCTGACTTCGTGGCAGTCAGTGGGGTTAAAACACCATTTTTTTTCCTTTCTTTTTTTGTAACAAGTAACTAAATGGCTCTTTGAAAATGTATCGGAGTAAAAGTATGCAATTAAGTTAAAAAATATAGTGAAGTAAAAGTGAAAGTTCTCAAAAATTTGAAAACTCAAGTAAAGTACAAAATCTCCCAAAATGTACTTCAGTACAGTAGTGAAGTATTTTTACTTTGTTACTATACAACACTGCTCATTTCAGGCTTGCAATGTACGCATTTTAGCCAGAGAGGATTGTTGGTATGAGCAAGGAGTTAAAGAAGCATTTTTGTCAACCTGGAATGGCCATCACTGAACAGAGGTGGTGGTCTAGACACCATTTATCAGCCACCTACAATGCAGTCCTTGGCACACTTTCCAGACAACTGAATGCACACTAAAACCCAGCTGTTTTCAGTGACTTACAGGAGGACAGAGAGAATCAACAACCCATTGATCACCCCAACGACTCTCTAGGCCAGCCTTTCTCAACCGGGGTGCCGCGGCGCCCTGGGGTGCCGTCTGGCTTTGTTAGGGGTGCCATTAAAAAATAATATATTCTAACATTGAAATAAATAAAATGAATTAAAATTCCAAATCAAAATTTGGAATCAAAATTTGTTTCACGGCCCCCTTTCCCATGTCACAACGTCACTGCCGGGGTCAGCATATGGTCAGCGTGACTTCGTATATTTTATATGGGGGTGCCTTGAGAATTTGCATACTTCTGAAGGGTGCTGTGACTGAAAAAAGGTTGAGAAACGCTGCTCTAGGCCGTTCACACCCAGGCCCCGGTGACCCACACCAACAGGATGACTCAACGACACCTTAGGATTGCTTTTCATCCATGAGAGTATAAATACCTGATACTCCCTATTAGTCAGACAGAACTGAAGAAGCCTTTCAGATGAGAGGTGAAACGTCTTCAAGAATCTTCAAGCAAGTCCAGTTGCTCTCTTTTACCACCCACAGTTTACAAAAAAAACTTCCTTTTCACTGAAGTTTCAATCTTGGTTTATGAGCAAAAAAGCCTGATAAAGTCATAATTCTGTGTATTTTTCTGGATATTTCATGTTTAGTCAATAATATCGAACATGAACTATAAATCTAGATGGTTTAAGTTGAATGTTCTTATCTGAAAATCTAAAAAATAAAAAGAATGAGGTTATTCTGCAAAAGACTATGGGTACTTTTAGACTAGGTTACCAAGCCGTTACCAAGTTCTATAATTTCCTTTTAGAAAACTCACTTATTTCGAGAAGGCCATTTATCTTGGTTATAATAGTGTTTGTCATTAGTTTTAACAATATATTTAGCATATTTTAGCATTAATTTTTTATAGCATATAGTTAGCATACTTTAATTGACTTATATAGTGATGCGCTTACAACGATTATTAGTATAGGCATGATATAAAGTTTTTTTTGTTTTATTATTAAGATGCTTCTGACATTGTCTCTGGTTCAGGAGTGGCTTGATATTGGAATGCAACAATTGTAGCCCCTTTACTGAAGACATCTGTGTGTGTTGGCTCTTGATGCACTGACACCAACCTCAGTCCAGTCCACTCTCCCAAGTTCTTGAATCAACTTTTCTTGACAATCCTCTCAAGGCTGCAGTCATCCCTGTTGCTTGTCCACCTTTTCCAGCCAGCCTTTTCAGCAATGACCACCTCTGGCTTACCCTCCTTGTGCAAGGTGTCACTGATCGTCTTCTAGACAACTGTCAAGTCAGCAGTCTTCCCCATGATTGTGATTGAGTGTACTGAACTCGATTGAGAGATCCACTGTGCACTGTGTGTGTGTGTGTGTGTATATATATATATATATATATATATATATATATATATATATATATGTGTGTGTGTGTGTGTATACACACACACACACACACACACAAAGTAAAAACATGGGCTAGAATGGAGCTTAAATAAGAATAGTACTTCATTTGAAATAGAATATTGCACTAATACTTTCAACTGAAATAGAAGTACAATATTGCCCCAGGTAGTAAAGTTTATTGCACAGGGGATGTTTCACCAAGGTAGTGAATGCTATTACACAGCATAACATAAATAATGAGGATGGAATATGTGTGTAAATTAACAAAAAAAAGATAAACAGGCTAAAAATGAGACTTAAATAAGAATAATAAAAAAGAACCTCCTCAACGGATTCCAGACCAGGACAGAGCTGGCCCTTTTCACCAGCTTGTTAAGCCTTTTCCTGTCCCTCTCAGAGCTTCCACGTCCCCAACTGACCACAGCGAAGAAGATGGCAGATGCGACCACAGTGTCCTAGAATATCCTCAACAGTGTTTTGGACACTCCAAAGGACTTCAGTCTCCTCAGCAGGTGGAGATGACCTTGGCCCTTCTTGTACAAAGCATCTGTGCTGGTATTCCAGTACAGCTTATTGTAAAGGTGAACAGGGTATTTGTATTCCCCCACGATCTCAGTGTCCAAACCCTGGATGTTCACTGGTGTAATCTGTGGTGCTCTCCTGTGGAAATCTATCACCAACTCCTTTGTCTTCCTGGCATTGATGTGGAGGTTGTTATTTCCACACCAGTTGACAAAGTCATTGATGACAGTAGCACATGACTGAGACAAACAAAACATAAGCTATTAATATAAATGCTAGATGGCACAAGAGGTATAACAACATGCAAGTCATCTACACTCTCAAAAAAATAAAGTACATTATTGTGCCTTTAGGGGTACAAAAGCTTGTCACTGGGGCAGTACCCTCTAAGGTACTTATTTGTACCCTCAAAATACTGCTTGGGAATATATATGTACTTTTTTGGCTCAAAAAAGATACATACCATTACCTTGAGAGCCAATAATGAGCCCTAGGGGTTACATTAGTGTAGATTGTACCTTGGGGGACAGAAATGGCCTCCTACTGTACCTCAGTTTCTGACAGTGTACATGAAAAACAGTGAGAGATATAAATTAGCCACCAATGTTTGTAAAATATGTTTCTAAAAAAGAAACAGCAATACATGATAAAATCAAGTTATATTAGCTAACTGGCTCATATCAGTTTACTTCCTCCTTGCGTGTGGCTGCAGAGGCAATTCATGAGCTTCCATTCTCTTTTAACGTGTATTGACATCCTTGCTGAAAGCTGATAACTATTTCTTTCAGAAAACAGTAAAAACACCTGACACCTTTAAGCTTTTGTTTTGTTTTTCATATTTCCCCACAGCTGGCACTGTATTCAGAAGGCATTTTCACACTGATGGACTAAGTGCATGTTGTTTTGTATGCATGCAGTTAAAATTCATTTAGAGGTCAATGGGCAGGGAGAGATGTGTTGAAGGAGTGGGATTAATTGAGAGAGAGGGAATCCCCGTTTTACTTATATTTACTAATGGGTAGTAAAGTAACTGAGCTCTGTACTGACACAAAACAACATAGTAAAATCTGCCAAAATGGTGAGGCAGTGAAGTTCAAATCTGTGCAACAGAATACTTTTTAGTATAACAAACAACATATCAAATGCTAGTGTTGTACTGGAGTGTCCCTTTAAGATGAATATCAATATACCGATGTATTCATGAAAACACTGAAAAAATTGTTTTGCAATATTTTCATGTGAATTGAGTGATTTGTACTGAGGACATCAACATTGATATTATTGATATACTGAGGACACCTAATGATGATGACCCTGCTGCTTTACTGGAGTTGCATATCACCACTGTAAGCTGCATGTGAATAGCACTGCAGTAAACTATTGAGCATGGCTGTCACAGAATTGACACAGAAAACTGACAAAGGTCAAAAATGGAAATAATGTATTTGTTTTTGCTTTTTTTTTATTTGTTTTTATCTAGGCTGAAATATCATGAGTCATGGGTACCAGTCATGTAGCAAGTCAGTCAAGTTAAAGCCTGAGTCGAGTCACAAGTCAGTCATTGTGCTACTCAAGTGCACCTCAAATAATAACATGGGGCAGCCATGGCCTAAATGTTAGAGAAGTGGCCTTGGGCCCAAAGAGTTCCTGTTTCAATTCCCTGGACCGGCAGGAAAATCCATGGCTGAAATGCCCTTGAGCAAGGCACCTAACCCCCAACTGCCCCCCCCCGGGCACTGTGTGTGTGTGCACGTGTGCATGCTCGTTGTCTGTCGCTCTGGATAAGAGCGTCTGCTAAATGCCTGTAATGTAAATAACTCGAGTTTCCATCTCTGACATGCTCACTTCCTGACTTCTTGTTTCAAAAGGGAATATTTCAACATGCAGTATCAAATCATGACTCAAGCTGCATTGGCATTTAAGAAGTGATGTCACCACTCCGCAAACTCCAAAAAGCCCCTTCTACATTTATGGATACCGTTATTCAATTAGAATCTAACACATATTCAATCAGGGAAAAGATAGCTTTGGATTCAAATTAATAACTCTATCATGCTGTATCACACCATCTGATGGAAAAGCAGTGAAGATAAAGATTGTGAATACATGCGAGTACTTGACTGTGTCTCTCTGTTACTCCTGTAGGTTTTTGCGGACCATCTCAGTGATCCTTTTCCTGAACAAACAGGACATGCTGGCAGAGAAGATCCTGGCTGGAAAATCCAAACTTGAAGATTACTTCCCAGAGTACACACGCTATACAGTCCCACCTGATGGTAGCACCTTTTCAGTCCTTTAAATGCTTATTTTACAATCTAATTTGAAGGAGATATTGCAATGTGTCTCAAAAACATTTTACAATTATAATAATAAATGACATTTATTATATACATTTATAATAATAATAATAATAATAATAATAAATTAAACATATTACCAAATTTGTCCAAAATACAAAAAACACTGTAACAATAAATGCAGGGAGCACAATGAATCTTAATTTGTCATTCCAATGTCTGATGGTTTTCATTCATCCAAGTCAAGTTAAGTTTATTTGTATAGCGCTTTTAACAACAGACATTGCCACAAAGCAGCTTTACAGAAAATTAGACTACGTTCAGACTGCACCCTGAAACGACCCATATCCGATTTTTTTGCCCATATGCGACCTGTATCCGATTTGTTATTGACAATCTGAACGACACAGATCCGATTTTTTCACATGCGACCCAGGCCACTTGGATATGTGGTCCTAAATCCGATGCATATCCGATATTTTCACATGCGACTGCAGTCTGACCGGACAGGTCGCATTCATGCGACCTACACGTCAACAAGAGACAAACGTCACTATTCTGCGTTGGCTAATCCCGCCTCTTTGGTGGAAAACAACAACATTTGTACAGTTTTTAGAATTTAAATAGACTTTTATAGAATTGATCAAGCTAATGGTGGATTTGGTAGGGACCTGGATGTTTATCTGTTAGCCTGATTAAATAAAACAGTTTCTATAACTGATTTATAACTTAAACCATCCTGTACCACATCGCCAGGTCTCGCCTCATCTCCATAGCAAACTGCACTGGTGTTTATGCACCTTGAGCCAGCGCTGAGAGAAGTTGCAGAATTCAGCTGGCTATAAACAATCTAAATAAATATTTATAAAAATGTAGTTTATTAATATGACGAAATAAATATGTGCAAATTATTAAGCCTGAATTAAGAGTTTGGTAATACAGCGGCCGTATCCCAAATGACTGCCTACTGAAGCTCGAGTGCACTATATAGAGTTTAAAAATCCATTACTTCCTAGTAACATGTAGTGCACTTATATAGAAATTAGAGAGACATTTAGGAGTCAACCCTCGTTACCAGGCTACACGTTTTCATTTCAGTTCAGAAAGAAAAACACACATGAGACCTCACACTTTAACACTAACCAGATAATTAAACAAACAAACAAACAAAAAAAGAAAATCATTAAACTTGAAGAGTGCGCTTTTTTGTTGTTGTTGTTTACGTATTAGGTAGATGTGCTTATTACGTGTCAATTTGCGCATGCGGGACACTTTTGGGTCGTTTTCCGTTCATATTGGAGATCGCATACAAGTCTCATATAATTGGTAATGTGAACGGCCTAACAAAAAAATCGGATTTCACAACAAATCGGATATGGGTCGTTTCAGGTTGCAGTCTGAACGTAGTGTTAAAGACTTTAATCATGAGCTAATTTTATCCCTAATTTATCCCAGGGCATGTTGAATGTCTCGTACTAATAAATGACATTGTTGTGACAAACGGTTAATCTGAGGCCCATTTACAGCGGAGTGTAAATGTGTCGCAAGTGATTGCATAAGCAATTCTCATGAAGTGGTCAGTGTGAAGTGTAAACAGGTTTATATAGGTCCCAGATAGCACTTTTTCACCGGGGCAGTGCTGGTGCCAGTGCAGAGCCGATTCTGCCTTGGTGCCTTTGTGAGAACTGGCCTATATTTCAACAGGTTTGAGAACCGAATGTTATGTAGCAGAATTTGAAATGTTACCGGGGTAACAATTGTGGTGAAAAAAATCTCACATCTCGATTTAGTAGCCTGTGTGTATCTGTTTACTTGTGATCACAGCATCTGCCTGTGTGTGCATGTGTGTGTTTAAAAAAGAAAAAAGAATAGGAAGACAGAAAAGGGAGAGAGGGGGGAAAACAGGCTGCTTCTTGCTTGCTTTCACATTTCTGATTGTGGTGAAGTATATACAGCGCTATGAAATTCAACCTTGTCTCAAGTCAGATGCACAGCTTCCCACCGCATTCTCTACTAACCCCTCAACTGTACTCAGTCCTCTGTTAAAAGCCACTGCTTTACAACCAAAACTATCACACAACTCTGAGCAAATGACACAGTCTCTGGTGCTGAGCTGTCCCATGGTGGAGAGTATGGATGAACAAAATCACTGAAAGAAATAATCTTTTCTTTTCCACAGACCACTTCTGGTTCAACTTTTAATTGCTTTGAGGAGCTTCATGTTTTATAATGTCAGTAAAGTGTTCAGAGTTCAAGTTTATCAAAATGGCCATGAATTTCTTGTGGTAGCCCCTACCATAGCCACTGACATCAGTAGATCCAACTTTGGGACCAGCAAATTTGAGGTCTTGTGACGATGCCAGCTTTTTGGCACCAGTACCAGTCTTTTTTTAAGGTCAAAATGCATAGAATCAGTTCTAGATTGGGCACGGCACTGTGTCAAGGGAAAAAGTGCTAAAAGACACAGTGTGATCTATTCACTAAAACCAAATTTGATGTATGTATATGGTGACTTTGAATCAAGCTACTTTTGAAAAGCTATACCACAGTGTTGTCTGATGATAATTATACTAATAAAATCTAAACTCACCATCCATGAGTGACAAAAGAATGGAGAATGATAGGAGAATGACAAGACTGGTCTGAGCTGACAGGAAGTTTATGGCAACTCAAATAAGCGGTCTTTACTTCCATGGTGAGCAGAAAAGCATATCAGTACTCACAACACATCAAACCTTGAGGTGGATGGGCTAGAACAGCAGAAGACCACATCAGGTTCCATTCGTGTCACCCAGGACCAAGAATCTGAGGCTATCATTGCCACAGACCATAGCTGAAACTGGACGGTTGAAGACTGGAAGAAGTCCAAGTGATTCCCCCCCCCCCCAATTTTCAACTGTCTAATTTGGGTGAGTCTGTTCCCCTTTCTGTCAGCTTACACCAGTCTTGTCATTCTCCTCTGATTTCCCTCGTTAACAAGGTGTTTCAGCCTGCAGATGTTCCGCACACATATCTGTAGAGACTGTTGTGTGTGAAAATCCCAGGAGATCAGCAGTTTCTGAAATATTCAAACCAGCCCATCTGGCACCAACAACCATGCCACAGTTAAAGTCACAGAGATCACACATTTTCTTCATTTCATGTGAACATTATCTGAAGCTCTTGACTTATATCTGCATGACTTTATTTTGCTGCTGCTGCCACATGACTAGCTGATTAGATAACTGCATGAATGTGCAGGTGTACAGGTGTTCTTTATAAAGTGGATGGTGAGTGTAATATGACAAAATATCTTTGACAGGTTTTGTGAACATTATTTATTCCTTCAGTCTGAAAGCTTATAGAATGAGGACAACCCCTTTGAATTTTATGACATCAGATTTATATCACAAGTCGTGATAAAACATGCTCACAAACAGATATCATTTCACATGTGCAGCTATTAACTGCCACTCACACAATACAAGTCCTCATGCACAAATTCAACAGTCAAAAGTGGTACAGACAGCTGTGAGTGAAAAAACAAAACCTAGAAAGAGACAAATAATGGCACCTGTGAGTATAGAACTAAGCAGCAAATGAGCAAAGTAGCCACCACGCATGAGAGAGAAAGTGCTGGATGGCCCACATGCTCTCACAAGTTAACTCTGCTCTCAAAATTATGAAGTGACCTGACTTTTGACAATTCGGGGCAGAAATCAAGGGGAGGCACTGGCCCTCTTATGATTGGTCATTTTCAACACGATCACACCCACATGGACCTCCTTGACCCAACATGTGACCGATGCTCAGAATAATGAGAAAGTAGCTGGTCCAAAGGATTTTTTTTCCTTATTACATTACATTACATTACAGGCATTTAGCAGATGCTCTTATCCAGAATGATGTACAAGAAGAGCAAAAGTCAGGTACAAGAAGTGCTGAACCTCTAGACAAGAAAGTTCTAGTGCTAAATCAACAAGTGACAAAATAACACCTAGTGTAATATTCTATTGAAGTAACAATCAGCAAACAGCCAAGGAAAATAAACCAACCATACAAATGAGCTGACAAAGTGCAACAAAATAGATAAAATAAAACCCCAATTGCTAACCCCAAGTAATCATGACCAGGCTAGACATTCCACAGCCTGGATTGGTCAAGACTGTTACACGATTACACAGTGGGCAGGGAAGCAAGGGAGAGGTGCAGCCTGAAGAGGTAAGTCTTCAGTCTGCTCTTGAAGGTGGTCAGTGAGTCAGCAGTTCTGAACTCCGTGGAAAGGTCATTCCACCAATGGGGAGCCAGGACAGACAGCAATCTTGAGTGGGCTGGGCAGGAGCAGAGAAGTGGAGGGGCCAGGTGACCAGTAGCAGTGGAGCATAGGGATCTGGCTGGCACATAGGGTCAGATCAGCCTCTGAAGATATGTTGGCCCTAACCCCTTGACTGCCCGGTAAGCTAGCACCAACATCTTAAATTTGATGTGAGCTGCAATAGACAGCCAGTGAAATGCAACAAATAGAGGAGTAATGTGGAAGAACACAAGGGAGGTTGTAGAACAGGTGGGCTGCAGCTTTCTGGATGAGCTGCAGGGGTCTGGTGACAGATGCTGGAAGGCCGGCAAGGAGAGAGTTGCAGTAGTCCAAGTGGGAGAGGATCAGTGCTTGGACCAGGACCTGAACAGAGTATGTGATGAGGAAGCAGCAGATCCTTCAGATGTTGTAGAGGAAAAATCTACATGTCCGGGACACTGCAGTGATGTTTGTCAAAGAGGAGAGTCTGTCATTGAATAACACCCCTTGGTTCTTTGCACTGGGTAAAGGTGACATAGAGGTGTCCCCCAGGGGATGATGAGGTCCAGGGATAGAGGATGGAGCGGGAATGTAGATCACCTCTCTCTTGTCTGGGTTAAGCTTCAGGTGATGGTTGTCCATCCAGCTCTGGATGTCACACAGGCAAGCAGGGATGTGAGTGGAGACCTGTGTGTCAGAAGGAGGAAAAGAAAGAAGAATAAGAAATTTATTAATCACACGTACACTCAAGCACAGTGAAATTCCTCTATGCACTTAACCCATCTGAAGCAGTGAACACACATATGCACAATGAGCGCACATACACATATGCAGCTATGCTACAGCACCCGGGGAGCAGTTGGGGATTAGGTGCCTTGCTCAAGGGCACTTCAGCCCAATCCTGCCCCATGTTAACCTAACCACGTCTTTGAACTGTGGGGGAAACTGGAGCACCTGGAGGAAACACAGGGAGAACATGCAAACTCCACACAGAAAAGCTCTTGTCAGCATCTGGGCTCGAACCCAGAACCTTCTTGCTGTGATGCAACAGTGTTAACCACTGCACCACCATGCCACTCTGAAAGAAACAATTGAGTGTTATCAGCATAGCAGTGGTAGGAGAGACTATGAGCAGAGATAATCAAGCTGAGAGCCTGGGTGTAGAGGGAGAAGAGACGCACACGAAGGACTGAACCTTGAGGGACACCAGTGATAAGTGAGCGAGGTGCTGATGCAGTACCAGACCAGGTAACCTGGGAGGTGTGACTGGAGAGGTAGGACTTGAATCAATCCAGGGCCATCCCACAGATCCCCCCAAGCTGATGGGGTGATCAACGGTGTCAAATGCAGCAGAAAGGTCTAAGAGAATCAGGACAGAGGAGAGGAAGGTGGCACATGCTGCATGAAGTGCCTCACTGACAGAGAGAAGTGCAGTCCCAGTTGAGTGTCTGGCTCAGAAGCCAGACTGGTGAGGATCCAGGAGGTGGTTCTGAGAGAGAAAAGAGGAGAGTTGGTCAGCAACAGCACAGTCAAGTGTCTTGAATAGGAAAGGGAGAAGAGAAACCAAGCAGTAGTTCTGGATGACAGAGGGGTGATGTGGGCTCATTTAAAGCTTGAAGGAAAGTCTCCAGAGGACAAGGAGGAGTTGACAAGGTTGGTGATAAAAGGGATTATGTCAGGAGTGATAGTCTGGAAGAGAGATGAGATGAGAGGATAGGGTCAAGGGCATAAGTGGTAGGATGGTGAGAGAGCAGGAGCTGGGGAATATCAGATGGGGTAAGAGGTGAAAAAGCAAAGTACAGGGGGAAAGAAACAGGGAGGGTGGGGAAGGGATGAGAGGGGGAGGCAGAGGTTGTGAAGGAGTTATGGATGGCCATGAGCTTTTCATCAAAGAAGACCGCAAAGTCTTCTGCAGTGAAGGAGGACTGAGGTGTGGCTGGTGGAGAGCTGAGAAGAGAAGAAAGAGAACCATTTATTGAGGGTTAGAGATGGAGTTATGAATTTTGGAATGATAAATTTTGATCTTAGCTGATGTGAGTGAAGCTGTGAACTCAGCCAAGAGGGACTGGTAGTAAGACAAGGCTGGGGCCCTGAATTTTCTCCACTTCCTCTCCACTGCTCACAGGCTGCTTCTGCTGGAGTGAAATCAATGGATGGATGGACATCCAGGGACTAGGAGGAGAAGATCTTGATTGCCTGGAAACAAGAGGAGATAATTTAAGTGATGAGGAGAGCAGAGAAGATGTAGCAGATTCAGTGGGAAGATTGGAGAAGTGGGGTGGCATGGTGGTGTAGTGGTTAGCGCTGTCGCCTCACAGCAAGAAGGTCCTGGGTTCGAGCCCCGTGGCCGGCGAGGGCCTTTCTGTGTGGAGTTTGCGTGTTCTCCCCGTGTCCGCGTGGGTTTCCTCCGGGTGCTCCGGTTTCCGCCACAGTCCAAAGACATGCAGGTTAGGTTAACTGGTGACTCCAAATTGACCGTAGGTGTGAATGTGAGTATGAATGGTTGTCTATGTGTCAGCCCTGTGATGACCTGGCGACTTGTCCAGGGTGTACCCCGCCTTTCGCCCGTAGTCAGCTGGGATAGGCTCCAGCTTGCCTGCGACCCTGTAGAACAGGATAAAGCGGCTAGAGATAATGAGATGAGATTGGAGAAGTATTCAAAGGGGGAGAGAAGCACTGACAGAAGAGTCAAGAGAAGAAGGAGAGAGGGAGTGGAGGTTATGACGGAATGTAACAGTGGAGGTGGAGAGAAAAAGGAGGGAAAATGAAATGAAGTGGTTGTCAGACAGATGGAGAGCTGCTCTGTGGGATCAGAGGCAGAGCAGTTTTTGAGGATGACCAAATCTAAAAGGTTCCCTACTTTATGGGTTGGAATTGAGTGCATCGGGGGAGATCAAAGGAGTGGAGTAGTGGAAGGAAGGCAGCAGACTGGGAAGTTTCTAAGTGAAGCTTGAAGTCTCCCAGGAGCATCACTGGGGTGCCATGTTCTGGGACACAGCTGAGTGGGATGGTCAGTTCAACAAGGAAACGTCCCACAGGGCTGGCAGGGCAATAAACAACAATGCCAAACAGGTTAACAGGAGAGAAGACTGAAACAAAGTGAAATTCAAAGGAGATGGAGAGGTGAGAAAGTGGAAGAGGTGAAAATTTCCATGACTGACAGATCAACAAACAAGTACCACCACCACCAGATGGTCGAATGGTATGAGAGAAGGAGGTGGAGAGTGCTGCAGGTGTTG
The DNA here is from genome assembly GCF_027579695.1 of Neoarius graeffei. Taxonomy (NCBI): domain Eukaryota; kingdom Metazoa; phylum Chordata; class Actinopteri; order Siluriformes; family Ariidae; genus Neoarius; species Neoarius graeffei. The sequence goes on along the minus strand of NC_083587.1, from coordinate 40,926,585 downwards.
TGGTGTTGTCAGGTGAAATCCAGGTCTCGGTCAGTGCAAGGACGGGAAGGACAGGAGGGAGGCGTAGGCAGAGATGAAGTCAGCCTTTCAAGTGGCAGATTGACAGTTCCATAGTGTCAGAAGTGATCCAGAAGTTATCAGTGGCAGTAGATGAGGTGTAGATTATTTCAGCTGTTCATTATTTAACAGTATAAATTCAGTAAACAAGATTTTTTAGCATATGCAAATAAAAAATGATTTAAGTTTAAAAAAGGTTTTATAAATGAATGTTTTCAATGACTGTGTAGTGCTATGAAAATAGCATTGACATGGCGGTCCTACTGGTCAACACATGCCTGCAAAAACAACTCCATGTCTTCTCTTTGCTGAAATCCAAAGAGTAAGGGCTGCCTTGCTTCTGTGTCTCTTCCTTGATCAAAAAGACTGAGCAATGTTGCTGTAACCTGAAAATGAACCGACATGTAGGTTTAAAGCCAACATACCTCTAAAACGCTTCAAAAATGTTTTTTACATGGATATCCATGTGTGTCTCAATCTTGGCCCTGTAGGTTGGTGTGAAGGTGGAGCAAAAAGGACAATGAAATAGTTCTCTGCGACAGGTTTTGCTTTCTTCCATGAACACCATACAAACATTTAAACTGTTACACATTAAATAATTGTTTTTACAAAGACACAGAGAAAACAAATAACCTTGAAGTGGGACAATGAATCCAGTTTACAAAGTTAACTTTAGGACAGCACTTGAACAGAAATTACACAACTTACCAAAATCACTTGGGTGAATACAACCCCGATTCCAAAAAAGTTGGGACAAAGTACAAATTGTAAATAAAAACGGAATGCAATAATTTACAAATCTCAAAAACTGATATTGTATTCAATAGAACATAGACAACATATCAAATGTCGAAAGTGAGACATTTTGAAATTTCATGCCAAATATTGTCTCGTTTGAAATTTCATGACAGCAACACATCTCAAAAAAGTTGGGACAGAGGCAATAAGAGGCTGGAAAAGTTAAAGGTACAAAAAAGGAACAGCTGGAGGACCAAATTGCAACTCATTAGGTCAATTGGCAATAGGTCATTAACATAACTGGGTATAAAAAGAGCATCTTGGAGTGGTAGCGGCTCTCAGAAGTAAAGATGGGAAGAGGATCACCAATCCCCCTAATTCTGCGCCGACAAATAGTGGAGCAATATCAGAAAGGAGTTCGACAGTGTAAAATTGCAAAGAGTTTGAACATATCATCATCTACAGTGCATAATATCGGCACTGCATCACATACAGGCATGCTTCTGTATTGGAAATCACAAAATGGGCTCAGGAATATTTCCAGAGAACATTATCTGTGAACACAATTCACCGTGCCATCCGCCGTTGCCAGCTAAAACTCTATATTTCAAAGAAGAAGCCGTATCTAAACATGATCCAGAAGCGCAGACGTCTTCTCTGGGCCAAGGCTCATTTAAAATGGACTGTGGCAAAGTGGAAAACTGTTCTGTGGTCAGATGAATCAAAATTTGAAGTTCTTTATGGAAATCAGGGACGCCGTGTCATTCGGACTAAAGAGGAGAAGGACGACCCAAGTTGTTATCAGTGCTCAGTTCAGAAGCCTGCATCTCTGATGGTATGGGGTTGCATTAGTGCGTGTGGCATGGGCAGCTTACACATCTGGAAAGACACCATCAATGCTGAAAGGTATATCCAGGTTCTAGAGCAACATATACTCCCATCCAGACGACGTCTCTTTCAGGGAAGACCTTGCATTTTCCAACATGACAATGCCATACCACATACTGCATCAATTACAGCATCATGGCTGCGTAGAAGAAGGGTCCGGGTACTGAACTGGCCAGCCTGCAGTCCAGATCTTTCACCCATAGAAAACATTTGGCGCATCATAAAACGGAAGATACGACAAAAAGGACCTAAGACAGTTGAGCAACTAGAATCCTACATTAGACAAGAATGGGTTAACATTCCTATCCCTAAACTTGAGCAACTTGTCTCCTCCGCCCCCAGACGTTTACAGACTGTTGTAAAGAGAAAAGGGGATGTCTCACAGTGGTAAACATGGCCTTGTCCCAACTTTTTTGAGATGTGTTGTTGTCATGAGATTTAAAATCACCTGATTTTTCTCTTTAAATGATACATTTTCTCAGTTTAAACATTTGATGTCATCTATGTTCTATTCTGAATAAAATATGGAATTTTGAAACTTCCACATCATTGCATTCCGTTTTTATTTACAATTTGTACTTTGTCCCAACTTTTTTGGAATCGGGGTTGTGTGTGTGTGTGTGTGTGTGTGTGTGTGTGTGTGTGTGTGTGTGTGTGTGTGTATATATATAATGCTCCTTTTCTGCTATTTCTATTACCTAAATTTTATTAAACATCAAAGGGTATAATGTGAGGGGGAAAATGGTATGGTTCCAAGAAGGCATTGTGGATCAGAATCAGAATTATGTTGCCTAAAACTGCCAGGAGTATAAGATGTTTGTGTGACAATGCATATTTTCTAGGGATTACTGAAGGCATATTTTATTTGTTTTGGGGCATTGAGCATTGTACAACCCCAATTCCAAAAACTTTGGGACATTGTGTCAAACGTAATTAAAAACAGAATGTGATAATTTGCTAATAATGGAAACCCTAAATTTAATTGAAAAATAGTACAAAGACAACATATAAAATGTTGAAACTGAAGTGTTTTGTTTTGTTTTGGGGAAAAAAATGTTCATTTTGAATTTAATGGCAGCAACATGTTTCAGAAAACATGGGACAGCGCAACAAAATATAGGGTTTCCATGGTTTGCAAATCATTGCATTTACATTTATTTACATTTTACACAGTGTCTCAACTTTTTTTTGGAATTCAGGTTGTATTAGGGCCTTGCACAGTGTATATTGCTGTGGAAAGGTCCTTAAACAAATCCAAAGGTAAAATGAATGACTTCACTCAAGTGAGTAGTTCTTCATTGTCAGCGCTATGCACTCACAAGCCTGGGTAGCCTCTTGTAACAAACAGTGTTTACCTCTGAGAGCTACAGGAGTTGGTTCAATTACACATGTTTTAATAGAAGCAAAATGGCAATTATTGGTTAATCAAACAAAGCAATTATACTGCCACTGGTTACAAAATCATCCGATATTTGTTTATTATAACACAATTATTGATTTAAATCTCTGCTCAGCATGTTTTGTTACATGTTACCCAAGATGTCTCAGCTTAAAGGTGTTCCTCAGTTTTCCCATTTTCTAAAATGGTTAGTCCCTCATTTTAGTTAACTTATCAAACGATTACAATGGACTGCCAGAGCCTATTGCAAAAGTAAAACGACAGATGGTCAGTTTGTCTCACATACTTAACACAATTTACTGGAAAGTGTTACAAAAGAAAGGCTGCAACTTTAAAAAAAAAAAAATATATATATATATATATATATATATATATATATATACACACACACAGTGGCACTTGAAAGTTTGTGAACCCTTTAAAATGTTCTATATTTCTGCGTAAAAATGACCTAAAACATCATTAGATTTTCACACAAGTCCTAAAAGTAGATAAAGAGAACGCAGTTAAACAAATGAGACAAAAATATTATACTTGGTCATTTATTTATTGAGGAAAATGATCCAATATTACATATCTGTGAGTGGCAAAAGTATGTGAACGTCTAGGATTAGTACTTACCGGTAATTTAAAGGTGAAATTAGAGTCAGGTGTTTTCAATCAATGGGATGACAATCAGGTGTGAGTGGGCACCCTGTTTTATTTAAAGAACAGGGATCTATCAAAGTCTGATCTTCACAACACATATTTGTGGAAGTGTATCATGGCACGAACAAAGGAGATGTCTGAGGACCTCAGAAAAAGCGTTGTTGATGCTCAACAGGCTGGAAAAGGTTACAAAACCATCTCTAAAGAGTTTGGACTCCACCAATCCACAGTCAGACAGATTGTGTACAAATGGAGGAAATTCAAGACCATTGTTACCCTCCCCAGGAGTGGTCGACCAACAAAGATCACTCCCAAAGCAAGGCGTGTAATAGTCGGCGAAGTCACAACGGACCCCCAGGCTAACTTCTAAGCAACTGAAGGCCTCTCTCACATTGGCTAATGTTAATGTTCATGAGTCCACCATCAGGAGAACACTGAACAACAATGGTGTGCATGTCACGGTTCCAAGGAGAAAGCCACTGCTCTCCAAAAAGAACATTGCTGCTCATCTGCAGTTTGCTCAAGATCATGTGGACAAACCAGAAGGCTATTGGAAAAATGTTTTGTGGATGGATGAGACCAAAATAGAACTTTGTGGTTTAAATGAGAAGCATTATGTTTGGAGAAAGGAAAACACTGCATTCCAGCATAAGAACCTTATCCCATCTGTGAAACATGGTGGTGATAGTATCATGGTTTGGGCCTGTTTTGCTGCATCTGGGCCAGGACGGCTTGCCATCTTTCATGGAACAATGAATTCTGAATTATACCAGCGAATTCTAAAGGAAAATGTCAGGACATCTGTCCATGAACTGAATTTCAAGAGAAAGTGGGTCATGCAGCAAGACAATGACCCTAAGCACACAAGTCATTCTACCAAAGAATGGTTAAAGAAGAATAAAGTGAATTTTTGGAATGGCCAAGTCAATGTCCTGATCTTAATCCAATTGAAATGTTGTGGAAGGACCTGAAGGGAGCAGTTCATGTGAGGAAACCCATCAACATCCCAGAGTTGAAGCTGTTCTGTACAGAGCAATGGGCTAAAATTCCTCCAAGCTAGTGTGCAGGACTGATCAACAGTTACCAGAAACATTTAGTTGCAGTTATTGCTGCATGAGGGGTCACACCAGATACTGAAAGCAAAAGTTCACATACTTTTACCACTCACAGATATGTAATATTGGATCATTTTCCTCAATAAATAAATGACCAAGTATAATATTTTTTGTCTCATTTGTTTAACTGGGTTCTCTTTATGTACTTTTAGGACTTGTGTGAAAATCTGATTATGTTTTAGGTCATATTTATGGAGAAATATAGAAAATTCTAAAGGGTTCACAAACTTTCAAGCACCATTGTGTATATATCATTTTAAGTATAAGTAAAAACACAATATTTTTCCATGACCATAATATATACCTTTAATTTCAATGTACCAATTATGTCAGCTACCCTCAAATATCAGGAGTGTAAACAGTAATTGGATTGTGACTTCCTGTTTAATACCTTACTATCCTTCTGTGTTTTTCAGTGGTACATGGTTCTAGAGCATCGACATGAAATACAGTGCCCTCCACAATTTTTGGCACCCTTTGTAAATATTATTTTAAAAACAGTGAGAAAAAAATCCACCTTTTGGTGTAGCTTCATCTCACACTGAAAAAATGAGAAAAATCCAGCCTTTAATTGAAATAAATTTATTCAGAGAAAAACAAATCCCTCATCAAGAAATAATTATTTAGCAAAAACACATATGCCACTGTTATTGGCACCCCTGCATTTACTACTTTGTACAATCTCCATTTGCCAGTAAAACAGCACTGAGTCTTCTCCTATAACATTTTATAAGGTTGGAAAATACAGAGCAGGGCATCTGAGACCATTCCTCTTTACAGAATCTCTCCAGATCATCCAGCATCTTAGGCCCTCTCTTGTGTACTCTTCTCTTCAGCTCACCCCACAGGTTTTCAATGGGATTCAGGTCAGGGGACTGAGATGGCCATTGCTTCTGTGGAGGATTCTGGATTCTGTGGTCAGCTATCCATTTTTATGTTGATTTGGACATATGCTTTGGATCATTGTCCTGCTGGAAGATCTATTGATGACCCAATTTAAGTTTCCTGGCAAAGGCAGCCAGATTTTAATTTAAAATGTCCTGGTATATCATGGAGTCTATAATGTCATGTACCCTAACAAGGTTTCCAAGGAAAAACAGCCACACAACACCACAGAACTTCCACCATATTTTATAGTTGGGATAGGATTCTTTTCATGACAGCCATCCTTCTTTTTACACCAACCCCACCTTGAGTGTTAATTGACAAAAAGCTCCATTTTTCTTACAGCTGACCATAGACCAGTCAAAGTTTTAGCAGCATTTCATGAACTTCAGGTGTTTATTTATCAGTTCACTACAAACATTTTTTCTGGCATACCTTCCAAACAATCTGTTGGCATTCATCAACAGTGATCCTTGGGGATTTTTTCCTCTCCAAGGAACAATTTGATTAGATTTTGATGCAAATCTGGAAATATGTGGATCAAAGATCCAGAAATGTATCGGATCCAGGATTTATTGTCTTATCCTAGTGTAACTCAAAAAGTAGTGAACAGATTTTGATGAAATTTAGTGTATTAACCTAGCTTCAAGTGATTTGATTTTGATGTTGATAATATGAGGCTTGGTGGAGGTATGTACTCTACCACATACCCTTCTTGTTTGGTTCTTGTTTGGAAGACATCCATTTGAATTTACAACTAAATTATTATGAATTATTTTTACATCCTGTGTTACACTATGGAGCCTTTTTTTTCACCCACTTAGATATCTGTAGTAGTAATAATAATAATAATAATAATAATAATATCAGATTGACTGGCAGGTACTCATTTATGTTTGAAATCAATACACACCTAATATATATGAAGTCCAAACTTTCACCATTCGCTGCAAATTGATGCTCCTAATAAAGCCCTCATTAATGCAATGCCTGTTGCAGAAAACCATTTTCTTGTCCTTTTTTACCCCACCTGCAGTTATCACTATCCACTTTCAGTAGGACCAGTTTGGATGGCAAAAACAGTGCTAGTAGTACATTAGATTTACTTAGAATGCAAAAATATCTGTTAATCATGCTAAAAGAGTTAAAAATAAAAGTTTGACTGAAAAAAGAAGGGTTCAATTCTGGTTTTACTGGCAGAGGGATACAGTGAACATCAGGTTGCTTCCATCTTTAAAATTTCAAAGATGGCAGTTCATAAGAACAAGGTCAAGCTGCAAGACATTGGGGATAACAAAGTTACAGACTGGCAGAGTCTGTAACTGGATTTCTTTCATGTTGACTATAAACATACGAAAAACATGCTCAGCGAACAATGACATTCCTGACTGCTATATTCATAGTGATCACAAACCCCCTTTGTAACATATTTTCATTATTGCTAAGCATTATTTTCATGTTAAAAAACCTATTTTCATTGATCTAGTTGGCAACACAATATAAGTAATATCCATCATCTATATCGCTTATCCCTCAGGGTCATGGGGTAGCTGGAGCCAATCCCAGCTGACTTCAGGGAAGAGGCAGGGTACACCTTGTGCAGATTGCCAATCTATTGCAGGGCTAACATGGGGGGGGGAGCCATTCACACTTATGGGCAATTTAGAGTAAAAAACCAGCACACCCAAAGGAAACCCAGGCAGGGATGAGGAGAATGTACAGATGCCACACAGAAAGGCCCCATTCGGCTGGGGGGGGGTTTGAACCCAGAACCTTCTTGCTGTGAAGCAACAGTACTAACCACTGCACCACCCTGCCACCCCCAATATAAGTAACAGCTTAAACAATAAACAGCTTGTGTCCTATCTAGTTATCATGTGACATCTATGGCTGTGCAGTACCTGAAAAACTAAAACTAACACAAACTAAATAAAAACTGAACGAAAACTAGTCAGTTCCTCAAAATGAAACTAAAACTACTTATGCACTTGTAAAAGTAACTAAAACTAAGCTGAAATTACAAAGCAAACTGAAAGACTAAATAAAGATAAATACTAAGGAAAAGTTCAAAACTAATAACTGATTGGAAGGATGGGTACTGGGTGTTGTTTTTTTAATTTAAGATTATTGATCTTAATACAGGGGCAGCATGGTGGTGTAGTGGTTAGCGCTGTCGCCTCACAGCAAGAAGGTCCGGGTTCGAGCCCAGTGGCCACCGAGGGCCTTTCTGTGCGGAGTTTGCATGTTGTCCACGTGGGTGTGCTCCGGTTTCCCCCAAAGACATGCAGCTTAGGTTAACTGGTGACTCAAGTGAATGTGAATGGTTGTCTATGTGTCAGCCCTGTGATGACCTGGTGACTTGTCCAGGGTGTACCCTGCCTTTTGTCCGTAGTCAGCTGGGATGGGCTCCAGCTTGCCTACGACCCTGTAGAACAGGATAAAGCGGCTACAGATAATGAGATGAGATGAAATGAGAATACAAGACACCAATTCTGAGATTATTAAACCTAGTTCTAGATTGCAACCAACTTATTCTAAGATGTTTTATCAAGTAAAAATATCTGTCCATGCAGCAAGATAATTTCACTAGTATTAAGTAATTTTCTCCTCAAATTCAGTTTTCAATTTTTGCAGTGTACTGCTTGTACTTCTCATCGACTTGCTCTAGTCTCTGGTGGACCTCTTCCCATACTTGCTTGCTCCTCTTAAATCGTGAATCCACTGCCAGGATCTGAGTTGGTGCATCATCCCAGTGAAAAAGTGGTGGTTGATGGCCAAGGATACACTGGAATGTGGTTAACTGAGTAGCAAAATGTTTCAGGGAGTTTTGTGCATATTCTGCCCAGGGAAGGAATCATGCCCAGCCTTTCTGGTTCCTCATACAAAAAATTCTGAGGAAGCAGCCTATCTCTTGGTTGGCATGTTCCACCTGGCCGTTGGACTGTGGGTGTTAGGCTCACCGATACCCCTAGCCTGTCCATGAACTTAGCCCATAACCTGGAGATAAACTGGGGACCCCGGTCACTGATGATGTCTTCAGGGATGCCATAGTAGTAGAAGATGTGATTAAACAGGAGTTCTGTGGTCTTGAATGCCATGGGGAGACTGGGCAATGGGAGGAGTTTGAGGGTTTTGGAGAATTGATCTATGACCACTAGGATGACTGTGTTGCCTTGGGGTCAGGGTAGGTCAGTGAGAAAGTCTATGGCAATATGTAACCAGGGTCGTTGAGGCACAGGGAGAGGACAGAGCTTTCTGGTTGGTGGAGCTCGTGGTACCTTTGCTTGGGTACAGACGGAGCAGGAAGAGATAAAATGATTAATGTCTGAGGTCATGTTCTCCCACCAATACTTATGTTTTTAGTAGTTGGTACATATGATGACTACTGGGGTGTCCTGTGGCTGGAGAGGAGTGAGCCCAAGTGATGAGTTTACCTTGGAATCATAGCGGCATATACATGAGTCTGGGAGAACAGTTCTCCGGTGGATTGGTAGGTTGAGATTGTCTTATCTCCTAATCTGTGTTGCTAGAAAGAGAGGAAAAGAGGGATGATGCAATTAATGCTCCCTTCACACTAGAGGAAATGAAAAGGGCAATTAACTGCTCCAGGAAAAGCTCAAATCTGCCATATCATATTGAGGCACCTGTCTAATGTAACATCCATCCATCCATTATCTATAGCTGCTTATCCTGTGCAGGGTCGCAGGCAAGCTGGAGCCTATCCCAGCTGACTATGGGCGAGAAGCGGGATACACCCTGGACAAGTCGCCAGATCATCGCAGGGCTGACACATAGCGATATAGAGATAATCATTCATTCACACCTACAGTCAATTTAGAGCCACCATTTAGCCTAACCTGCATGTCTTTGGGGGAAACTGAAGCACCTGGAGGAAACCCATGCAGACACAGGGAGAACATGCAAACTCCACACAGAAAGGCCCCTGTTGGCCACTGGGCTCAAACCCAGAACCTTCTTGCTGTGAGGCAACAGTGCTAACCACTACAACACCGTGCCACCCCTGATGTAACATTAGAAGTCATATTACACTTATATAATAAGGGTTGGCAGGAATAAAAATGACCACAAAGTTGGAAACAGTCATAGTACACATCAGGAAACCAGGAAAAGATCTGACTTGACCATCTAACTCTAGGCCAATTGCATCGACATCTCATATATGTAAAATTGTGGAATGTATGATCACAGAGAGACTAACATACTATTTGGAAGTGATAATTCTTAGGTCAAATCATCTTACTGTAGGTCAAATCTCCCAAGTTATAGGGAGATCTTTGTTTGCAGATGATGGGGCACTATAGAAAAGAGGCAAAAACATTTGTATGTGAAATAGATGCAAGAAACAAAAGATTGGAACAGTGGTCTTTGGAATGGGGATTTAAATTTTCTGTTGAGAGAAAACAAATACGGAGCAGCACGGTAGCGTAGTGGTTAGCGCTGTCGCCTCACAGCAAGAAGGTCTGGGTTCGAGCCCCATGGCTGGCGAGGCCCTTTCTGTGCGGAGTTTGCATGTTCTCCCAGTGTCCACGTGGATTTCCTCTGGGTGCTCCGGTTTCCCCCACAGTTCAAAGACATGCAGGTTAGGTTAATTGATGACTCTAAATTTACCGTAGGTGTGAATGGTTGTCTGTGTCTATGTGTCAGCCCTGTGATGACCTGGCGGCTTGTCCAGGGTGTACCCCGCCTTTCGCCCGTAGTCAGCTGGGATAGGCTCCAGCTTGCCTGCGACCCTGTAGAACAGGATAAAGCGGCTAGAGATAATGAGATGAGAAAACAAATATGCTTTTCTTTGCAAGGAAGAAACTTGGAGCAGAGGGCCAACTGTATTTATATGGCAAGGAGCTTAAAAGTGTAGACTTATTCAAAATTTAGGAGTGTGGTGTAATGCTAGGCTCACCTGAAAAGTATATTTTGGTAAACTTGCAAGTAAGTGTAAAGGTTTTTTTTCTTTTTTTAATGTAATGAGATGTTTGGTGGGAACAAAGTGGGGGGCAGAGAGAACTGCTTTAAAAAAACATATATGAGGGGGATGAGGTCTGGGTTGGATGTCAGATGTCCTACTCATTATGGAATATGATGCGTTTCTCACAGCCTCTCTATTGCAGGTGTAGTGGTCACCGCTACTCCCCTGTCTGGCTTGCTGGACAGGAGGTCCTTGCATATGGCTTCTCCTGCATTACTGTGTCCACAGCAGCACCTTCATGTGGTGCCCCCTGTTTTTCAAAGAGCTTGTTGTGTGGTGTGACCGAGTGCCCAGCAGGATAACTGGGTGGTCAGACTGGACTCGTTAGCCTTGGTTGGCAGCCAGTCTAAGAGAAGGACACTCTGATATAAAACCTACAGCCTTGTGGTCGCCACAGCTGTCTTAGCCCGCTGAGCCACTGTAGAAGGATACCTGGCCTAAAGAGTGGGACTGGTTTGCATGTACTGATCTTCACTTTAAATCTACTAAGCACAGATGGGAAGAGAGTCCTACAGTGATGGAGGAGAGGTGAAATGAGAGGTACTAGTTGGTCCTGGAAATCGCAGCCTCAAATCTGCATGCAGGTGGCTATTGGGCCGCTTGCCTGTTGACCCGAGGCAACAACAGCATTCGGCAGCACTCTGAGTGACCAAGCAGCCCTCTTTAAGGATAACACTGCTTGCTCTACATGGAGGTGGGCCTAGAAAAGGTGGCCTAAACCCAGTTTGTCTTACGCACACCTGATTGGCTTGTTGTGGCCAATGGGCATCTCACTCTAGTGGTAAGAAAAAAGAAACATTTAAGAAACTAAAGGCAAAAAGCCTGAAGGTAGCATGCTGGAACATCCATACAATGCAAGACACATACGAAAACAGCCAACCACAGAGATGCTCAGCACTGGTGGCAAGAGAACTAGCCCAACAGGACACTGACATTGTCACCTTCAGTGAGGTCCACTTTGCAGAGCAAGGATCACTCACTGGGCATGGGGCAGCCTACAACCTATACTGGTCAGGAAAGGGCAAAGAAGAGCGCAGACTATCTGGAGTGGGTTTCATGATCAAAAACTCCATTGCTAACAGACTCCAGAGCCTCCCACTGGGACATTCTGCCTGTATCATGTCCCTCTGTCTACTCCTCCTGGGCAATCGCTTCATCACAATGTTCAGTGTGTATATTCCTACTCTTCAAGCAGGCACTGTCACCAAGGAATCATTTTACAGAGAGTTGAGGTCTCTCCTCTCAAAAGTCTATAGTGAGGACAAGATATGAAAATGGGCAGTTTCAATGCGCAAGGAGAAAGGAACCATGCCATATGGCAAGGAGTGATAGGACGCCACGGGATCGGCAACTGTAGTGACAACGATCACACGCTGCTGGAGTTTTACACAGAGCAAGGCCTGGCTGGTACCAACATCCTGTTTCAACAGAAGGCCAGATTCAAGGCCTTGGAGACATCCATGTTCTAAACACCGGCACTTACTGGATTACATACTGGTGTGCCAGTAGGATGTAAGTAATGTACTACACATCCCAGTCATGCAAAATGCCAACTACTACACAGACCATAGGCTTGTCCAGGCTAAAGTCAGGCTTACAGTCAAGGCAGCAGTCAGGAAAAGGGCCCCTCAGATCAAGAAGGCCCATATTCATCAGCTACTGGCAAAGGGAGAAGAGTTAAAAAAGGAACTTGAAGCCAAGCTCAGCAACAAGGAAATGTCGGGCCAGGAGCCAGATCCAGAGAAGCATTGGCAGCACCTGAAGTCCATTCTTTAGGAAACAGCTGTGGAAGTAGGTGGCTTTACCACCAGGAAGAACAAAGATTGGTTTGATGAGAGTGATGCTGAGATCCAGGACCTTCTCCAGGAAAAAAATTATCATGCCATACCAGACCAGAGCAGCCTGTAGCACTCTTCAAACTAAGATCAGGGAGATTCAGAACAAATGGTGGTTCAAACTAGCAGAGCAAACTCAGCTCTATGCTGACCTTGGCAACACAAAAGCCTTCTATGAAGCACTGCATGCAGCAGATGGCCCATCCCAACAAGTCCAGGCCCCATTGTGCTCATCTGATGGCTCCACTCTCCTGACCAATTGGGAATCCATCCTGTGTCACTAGACAGAGCACTATGAAGGCCTCTTTGGTGACAAATGCACAGTGCAAGAGGCCTCTCTTGCAAAGATCCCTTGGCAGGATGTCAAGCATGAGCTGGATAGTCCACCACTGCTTGAGGAAATGAAGTCTGCTATCAAAAAGCTGAAGGGTGGAAAAGCTCCCAGTATTGATGGTTTACCAGCAGAGGTATGCTCCGCAGGAGGAAACGTTGTCGCTGAGCAGCAGTCATCCCTGTTCATGCTGTGCTAGGAGAAGGAAACAGTGCCATGGGACTTTAGAGATGTGGTGATTGTCTCCCTTTACAAAAACAAAGGTGTGAAATCCAACTGCTCCAATTAGAGAGGCATCACCCTTCTGTCAGTAGTGGGCAAGATCCTTGCAAGAGTCCTTCTGGATAGGTTGAGCCCAATCATTGCCAAAGAAAACCTTCCTGAGAGTCAGTGTGGGTTCCGTGACAACAGAGGAATGGCAGACATGATCTTTGTGCTGCGCCAGCTTCAAGAGAAGTGCAAGGAACAAAATATGGGTCTCTGCGCAGTCTTCCTCAATCTGACCAAGGGCTTTGATACGGTTAGCTGAGATGGGCTCTGGAAGATTCTGATGAAGCTTGGGTGCCCACCAAAGTTCCTCTCGATCCTTCAGCAACTCCATGAGTGTCACCACAGTCAGGTGAAGTATTGTGGCGAGTTCACTGAACCCTTCCCCATGGGTAACAGCATCAAGCAGGGCTGTGTGCTGGCTTCTACACTCTTCACAATCTTTTTCAGACTGATGCTGAGAGAAGCCAAGGAAGAGCTCTCTGAGGGTATCTACATCAGGTTCAGAACTAATGGCAGTGTCTTCAACCACCATTGTCTCCTAGCTCATACCAATACATTCGAGGAGCTGCTCTTGGAACTGCTCTTCACTGATGACTGTGCCCTTCTTGCTCATGCTGAGGAAGCACTACAGACAGCCATGAATCATTTTGCTGATGCAGCTCGGGCGTTTGGCCTAACCATCAGCCTGAAGAAAATGGAAGTCATGTACCAGCCACCTCCTCAAAGAATGTACACACCACCCAAAATCTCCATTGATGTCCATCAAGTAAATGCCACAGTTCACATACCCAGGCAGTGTCATCATCAGCAACACCACAGTCACCAAGGATGTGGACCATTGTCTATCTAAAGCCAGCAGCACCTTTGGGCATCTCCAGGATAGAGTGTGGCAAAATCACTCCCTGAGATTCTCTACAAAGATCCAGGTATATAAAGCAGTTGTTGTCAGTACCCTGCTGTATGGCTCTGAAACATGGGTCCTATACTGGAGGCACATCAAGCTGCTGGAATGTTTCCATCAGAGATGTCTCCATGCCATCTCAAGTATAAAGTGGCATGACTATGTCACTAACACTGAGGTTCTGGAGAAGGCAGATCTCCCAAGCATTGTGGCCATGTTGATGCTGTGACAGCTGTGCTGGGCTGGCCATATCGCTTGCATAGACAACTCCAGAATGCCAAAGGCCATCTTTTTCAGCGAGCTGTGCAACAGCAAACGCAGCATAGGAGCTCCACACAGACGCTACAAAGACCAGCTGAAGCAGCAGCTGGCTCACACTGGCATTGGTCACCATGGCGACAGATAGAAGTAGTTGGAGGTCCTCCACCAGTAAAGCTGTCTGGAACTTTGAGGAGAGAAGAGTACGGTATGAGCTGCCCAGGAAAAGTGCAGGCGATGAAAAGAGCCAACCACTCAGACATCTTCCTGCAGTGATCAGATCGTCCCTTGCCCAAATTGTTCCAGATCAAGGATCAGCCTGCTCAGCCACCAGAAGGCTTGCCTTTCCAGACAGTTGGACAGTCTTCCCAGTATTGATCTTTGGACATGAAGAATCTGCCATCAATATATATATATATATATATATATATATATATATATATATATATGGCGGCACGGTGGTGTAGTGGTTAGCGCTGTTGCCTCACAGCAAGAAGGTCCTGGGTTCGAGCCCCGGGGCCGGCGAGGGCCTTTCTGTGTGGAGTTTGCATGTTCTCCCCGTGTCCGCATGGGTTTCCTCCGGGTGCTCCGGTTTCCCCCACAGTCCAAAGACATGCAGGTTAGGTTAACTGGTGACTCTAAATTGACCGTAGGTGTAAATGTGAGTGTGAATGGTTGTCTGTGTCTATGTGTCAGCCCTGTGATGACCTGGCGACTTGTCCAGGGTGTACCCCGCCTTTCGCCCGTAGTCAGCTGGGATAGGCTCCAGCTTGCCTGCGACCCTGTAGAACAGGATAAAGCGGCTAGAGATAATGAGATGAGATGAGATATATATATATATATACACACACACACACATATGAGGGTAAGTCAAAAAGTTCTAAGACAAATTGAAAAAAATCTTTATTTATGAAAATAAAGCTATTTCTCTACATATCCTCCATTTAAGTCTAAACACTTCTGCAAGTGGTGTTTCCATCGGAGAATTCCTTCTTTGTAGAATTCTGGGGGATGTCTTTCACACCTTTTGAAATTATAATATCTGTCTTAGAACTTTTTGACTTACCCTCGTATATATAAAAGTCTTAAGCACATGTAAAGAAATGCTGTAGGCCAAAAATGGCTTTAAAATAATTAAATGTTTCAACATTTAAAAAAAAAAAAAAAAATATATATATATATATATATATATATATACACACACACACACTATAAACAGCAGTAACCCGTAATAAATGAAACAAAGTCAATATTTTGTGTGAGATGAAAAAAAAAAAGTAATCTCTGGTACAATTAGTACTGTTTTATAAGGAAATGAGCTGTAGGTTTTACTGAGCATCTTGCAGAACCAGCCACAGTTTTTCTGGACACTTTGACTATCACACTTGCTTCTTAATTTTGCAGCAAAACCCGGTAGCCTTCATTATGTTTTCTTTTTTAATCTGAAAAGTGGTCTCTTATGTAATATGCTGTTCAGATACAAACTTTTTTCTGTAACATTTCATTTTGTACTGCAAAACGAACGTTTGGAACTCTACAATGTTTTTGTACTGACTCATTAATGTAGAAGTTATAAAATAGAAATCGATAACAAAGTTTGTATGAAAAAATAGGGTGCCTAAGACTTTTACACAGAACTATACACACATACATACAGTGGTGCATCTTAAACAATTAGAATGTCGTGAAAAATTCTTTTTTTGTAATTTAATTCAAAAAGGTAAACTTTCGTATATTCTAGCAAGACAGGCTCCCTAATTTGTTCAACACAGCATGTCTGTTCAAGTGTATTAAGGCCCAAGTATACTTCTGCAGACACTGCGTCGCACAATGCAGATGTGTGCATGGGTGTCTCTAATGCATACTCGATTTTGTGCATGTGTCAGCACACAAACTGAACACATATGCATTACAATTACTGGATCAGCATATTGCTGCAAAAATATGGGTGCTGAGTGGACTGTGCACATAATGAAATTTGCATCATGGGCACCATGCGTGCACAGTGTGGAGGCTGCGCCCACTGAAGTACACTTCTGTATTTTTGAATTGGGTGTTTCTCAGCTTCCTCTTGACAATACCCCATAGATTCTTTATGGGGTTAAGGTCAAGTGAGTTGGCTGGCCAATTAAGCACAGTAATATCATGGTCAGGAAACCATTTAGTAGTAGTTTTGGCACTGTGGGCCGGTGCTAAGTCCTACTGGCAATGGTACTCGGCATCTCCTCCATAAAGCTCGTCAGCAGATGGAAGCATGAAGTGCTCTAAAATCTCTTGGTAGATGTCTGTGTTAACTATGGACTTGATAAAACACAGTGGACCAACACCAGCAAATGACATGGCACCCCAAATCATCACAGACTGTGGAAACTTCACACTGAACTTCAAACACCTTGGATTCTGTGCCTCTCCACTCTTCCTCCAGACTCTAAGAAATAATTTTGCATTTCATTTGGAAATTATACTTTCATCTGAAAAGAGGTCTTTGGACCACTGAGCAATAGTCCAGTTCTTTCTCTCCTTAGCCCAGGTAAGATGCTTCTGAGGTTGTCTCTGGTTCAGGAGTGGCTTGATATTAGGAATGTCACCGTTGTAGCCCCTTTCCTGAAGATGTCCATGCATGGTTACTCTTGATGCACTGACAGCAGCTTCAATCCACTCCTTGTGAAGCTCTCTCAAGTTCTTGAATCTACTTTTCTTAACAATCCTCTCAAGGCTGTGGTCATCCCTGTTGCTTGTGCACCTTTTCCAGTCAGCCTTTTCAGCAATGATCTTCTGTGGCTTTCCCTCCTTGTGGAGGGTGTTGATGATCATCTTCTGGACAACTGTCAAGTCAGCAGTCTTCCTCATGACTGTGGTTGTGTTTACTGAACTATACCAAGAGATACATGGTATTTATACTGTTTTACTCAAACTTGAAATGAAATACTCATATTTTGAGATTTTTTTGTGTGCTGTAGGCCATAATTATCAAATTAAAATAGAAAAATGCTCTAAACATTTTCGTTTACATGTGAGGAGTCTAGAATATATTAAATTTTCACTTTCTTAAATAACTGATGAAAAATACTGGAAATTTTCATGATATTCTAATTGTTTGAGGTGCACTAGTATATTTGAGACATATAGCCACTGCAACAATGTGAGTGATTCATCTCATCTCATTATCTCTAGCCGCTTTATCCTGTTCTACAGGGTCGCAGGCAAGCTGGAGCCTATCCCAGCTGACTACAGGCGAAAGGCAGGGTACACCCTGGACAAGTCGCCAGGTCATCATAAGGCTGACACATAGACACAGACAACCATTCACACCTACGGTCAATTTAGAGCCACCAGTTAACCTAACCTGCATGCCTTTGGACTGTGGGGGAAACCGGAGCACCCGGAGGAAACCCACATGGACACGGGGAGAACATGCAAACTCTGCACAGAAAGGCCCTCGGTGGCCACGGGGCTCAAACCCGGACCTTCTTGCTGTGAGGCGACAGCGCTAACCACTACACCACCGTGCTGCCCTGAGTGATTCATGTAAAACAAATAAAAGGTGCTTCAAATTCAAATATGTTAAACACTTCCTGCAACATTGAAACTGGGAGTGGTTAAAGGATGTAAATATTTAGACTGTTCATGATCCTAAAGTTAAAAGACATATATTGATATATATATACTCTTATCCACAGTGACCCCTGATGCTGGGGAAGACCCGAAAGTAACCAGGGCCAAGTTCTTCATCCGGGATGAATTTTTGGTACACTCAAAATATATCACATACTTTCAAAAAATATATATTTTTGCTTTTTTTCAGTAGTGTATATTTAACAGTTCTTCCACAAAATCGAGTCATACATGAGCTGATAGCCGATGAGGCATGTAGCGCCAAGTTGGCTATAAGCCATGTACAATGAGATTGAGTGGAAAAACTGTTTTGTTATATCCACATTCACTGGATTTTGCGAAACAGAGCATTTTTATTTTTTGCAAATTTGATAAATAAAAACTTTATACAAAACATCTGACAAAATAATTTCCGCTTAGAATGTAAACAAACCGGCAGTAAGAATTTATGAAAAACACTATAATAATAATTCTTGAAAATAAAAAAAGATACGTTCTTAGTGTCAAATACTTTTATTCCATATTTTGTTGCTTTTTTAATTTTTTGGGGTTTTGTTTTCGAATAGAGTTTTTATTTTGTCCTCGGTTGCTTCAGCGACACGCTCCGCCATTTTGTTTTTCTCTACTCATGGTATATGAGCTGATAGCCAATATTAGTATATGAGTAGTAGAATAGCCAATCGGAGCACGTGATTGCTTATATCCAGTGAATGTGAGTGGAATAATAAAACTTGACTCGTCTTTTTTTTGTGTAATTCAGTATATTTGAGCTGTATGTTAACTTGCTTGTTTTAACTATTAGACTATTTGCTATGTCTTTTGTATGTATATCTTACAGTGGTGCTTGAAAGTTTGTGAACCCTTTAGAATTTTCTGTATTTCTGCATAAATATGACCTAAAACATCATCAGATTTTCACACAAGTCCTAAAAGTAGATAAAGAGAACCCAGTTAAACAAATGAGACAAAAACTATTATACTTGGTCATTTATTTGTTAAGGAAAATAATCCAATATTACATATCTTTGAGTGGCAAACGTATGTGAACCTTTGCTTTCAGTATCTGGTGTGACCCCCTTGTGCACCAATAACTGCAACTAAATGTTTCCGGTAACTGTTGATCAGTCCTGCACACCAGCTTGGAGGAATTTTAGCCCATTCCTCCATACAGAACAGCTTCAACTCTGGAATGTTGGTGGGTTTCCTCACATGAACTGCTCGCTTCAGGTCCTTCCACAACATTTCGGTTGGATTAAGGTCAGGACTTTGACTTGGCCATTCCAAAACATTAACTTTATTCTTCTTTAACCATTCTTTGGTAGAACAACTTGTGTGCTTAGGGTCATTGTCTTGCTGCATGACCCACCTTCTCTTGAGATTCAATTCATGGACAGGTGTCCTGACATTTTCCTTTAGAATTCGCTGGTATAATTCAGAATTCATTGTTCCATGAAAGATGGCAAGCCATCCTGGCCCAGATGCAGCAAAACAGGCCCAAACCATGATACTACCACCACCATGTTTCACAGATAGGATAAGGTTCTTATGCTGGAAGGCAGTGTTTTCCTTTCTCCAAACATAACGCTTCTCATTTAAACCACAAAGTTCTATTTTGGTCTCATCCACAAAACAATTTTCCAATAGCCTTCTGGCTTGTCCACGTGATCTTTAGCAAACTGCAGATGAGCAGCAATGTTCTTTTTGGAGAGCAGTGGCTTTCTCCTTGCAACCCTGCCATGCACACCATTGTTGTTCATTGTCCTCCTGATGATGGACTCATAAACATTAACATTAGCTAATGTGAGAGAGGCCTTCAGTTGCTTAGAAGTTACCCTGGGGTCCTTTGTGACCTCGCCGACTATTACACACCTTGCTCTTAGAGTGATCTTTGTTGGTCGACCACTCCTGGGGAGGGTAACAATGGTCTTGAATTTCCTCCATTTGTACACAATCTGTCTGACTGTGGATTGGTGGAGTCCAAACGCTTTAGAGATGGTTTTGTAACCTTTTCCAGCCTGATGAGCATCAACAACACTTTTTCTGAGGTCCTCAGAAATCTCCTTTGTTCGTGCCGTGATACACTTCCACAAACATGTGTTGTGAAGATCAGACTTTGATAGATCCCTGTTCTTTAAATAAAACAGGGTGCCCACTCACACCTGATTGCCATCCCATTGATTTGAAAACACCTGACTCTAATTTCACCTTCAAATTAACTGCTTATCCTAGAGGTTCACATACTTTTGCCACTCACAGATATGTAATATTGGATCATTTTCCTTGATAAATAAATGACCAAGTATAATATTTTTGTCTTATTTGTTTAACTGGGTTCTCTTTATCTACTTTTAGGACTTGTGTGAAAATATGATGATGTTTTAGGTCATATTTATTCAGAAATATAGAAAATTCTAAAGGGTTCACAAACTTTCAAGCACCACTGTATATGTTTTCTGTTCCATTTTAGTCTTGTGTTTCTATGTGTACCTTCATATACATTAAGTTGATAATGATATTTCAACATTTATGTGTTTCTGCAGAGGATCAGCACAGCAAGTGGATCAGACAAACACTATTGCTACCCACATTTCACTTGTGCAGTGGATACAGAGAATATCCGTCGTGTTTTCAATGACTGCCGTGACATCATTCAGAGGATGCATCTCCGCCAATATGAGCTTTTGTGATTGGCTGCCACAATTTGTGCATTCTCCAATCAGATCACTTCTCCATGCCCAGATTTCAGCAGGTCGATGTGAACTACTGACTAGTGACAATATTTTGTGATTTTTTTCTCTATTTTTCATGTTTTCCTCCACTTTATCTCCTTATTTATACAAGAGTGAGGTGTGTGGGGGGGGGAAGATTTGCGTGTGTGGCATGTTGTTTCTTGAATCGCTTCAGTCTTGAGAAATTTTAATTTTGATTTTCTACTTGCTGTGGTTGGGTGTGGACCAGCCAACCCAATGGAAATCTGTGGTAACATTAGGCAAAGAAGCCTGACCTTTGAAGTCTTCTGAAGGTCTTTTAGGAGTACTTGACATAGGGGTGGATAATTCACTTTTGCATCAGTGCTCCTAAAATGCAGACCTGGAAGTATAATTCACCATGTAGCACTGCTGTATTTATTACTTGTCACTTTTCTCTTTAGTATTTTTTTATTGTGTTTTGCTTTTTTTATTATTTAGTTTTCTGTCAGAGGTGCAATGTTCCAAGAATATGCAGGGGTTTGGAATTATTTAAAGAGCACAGGCTTAGTGTAGACATGTTGGATCATTGGACTTGAAGTCTTCTGCACCTCAGTACTTTCTGCCTAAGAAGACTGAGTGGCCAACTGATAATTAATACTTCTCTTTGCATAGAGAGTTTCTTGATGTTGGGATAGTATGTGTATACTGTACTGTAAATACACATACACACAATATATATATTCGGGGGTTATTTTATTATGCTAAGGAACATGCAAGGTTGCTTTATCTTGCACATGCCTGCAAAATGTAATGTTATTTTGTACATCTTAATTGAAAAAGTGAAGAAAAAAAAACTTGTAGAAGCTCCTTGTGCCTTTGATTACAGCTGTACCTGTAAATGAGGATTTAGATATAAATACATTTCTGATGGCGCTGTACAGCTTGATGTCAAATCTTAACTGCAGCACAGCCTGCTGATGGGAAGTATGTTTCTTACTCACTCACTCACTCACTCACACTCTTTCGCTTGCTCGCTCTCTGTAGAAATGCATTTCTCTTTAGTTTATAAAGAAAATGGAATCATTTGGTCTTTAGTACAAAATGGAAATTAGGCAAAAAAATTGTATACAATATGCAAAAGTATCCACTTACTGATTGCAAAGTTGAAAATGAGTACATGCTTTTTTTTCTTTTTTCTTACATTCAGTTTCATTTTCCCTTTCTAAAACTCTTGACAGCTTTAAAAACCATTGGAAAACACTAAGTATCTGAACTTAGACACTTCTGACATAGTAGGCGGCATAGTTTCAGACATGAAATGTGTGTGGGGGTGTACACAAGGTTACAGCTGTAAGTGTATGTGTGTGTGTGTGTGTGTGTGTGCGCGCCTGCATGCATGTGTATACCCACATCCCTCTGTTTTGTTCAACCCAAGTTGTACATCAGCATTTTTATATTTATATGTGTACATATACATTTATAAGGTTACAACAGAAATTATATTGTATAAACCTATATGTACAATTCTACATAGAAATGTGTGTGCCTATACATATTTATGAATGTCTAGTGAGGTCGTATGCATAGCCATGGATCTAGTTAGGGTGTACTGTAGAAGGTTTGACTGTCCCTTAACCTTCAGTAACATGCAAGCACTGATTGGGCATCCTCACAGATCACGGAGTATCGCAGAGCCTTATCTGGCATGATTGCACAGTAAAATGTGAAAAGATACCAAAAGGTAATGTGTCAGTCAAACTGGGATTATTTCATTTGTGTAGGAGAATGACCATGTCCTCATGATTTACTTCTATGTAACCACATATTAATCTATTTGATCATCATACCTGATTCTTTGTTGTTAAAATACACCCAACATTTACCTTTTTAGTCAAGTTTTTCAGAGGCAGCTAAAAAGGACCCTTAAAGGGACCCTTTAATCATTCTTTGGGTAGGTTCTTAGCTTCCTAAAAAGATTCTGCTTTTTAATCCTCTCTGATAAGGAAACAGTTGTTGGGTTTTACATAGAATCCCCAGAGGCACAACCCCCAGAGGCATAACAAAAGAACCCTTAAGAGTTCTAGATTTAACCTCAAAGAAAGAGTGGATGCTTGTGATTTTCAGGTTGTAAGTTTAATTGACCAAACCTGCCAGAGAGCCAGTGCTGGGCCCTTATTTAGGCCCCTCAATCCTCAAATGATCAGATACGTTTAAAATGTGGAAGATTTACAAAGTAAATCTGCTCAAGTTAAAAAAACAACAACAACAACAACAAAAAAAAACGAACACTTTCTGCAATCCTCAGCCTACAGGTTTATTTTATTTTTGTTTAAAAACAAACAAAAAATCCTATCCAGTTAAATCACCGTTGGTCTTTTATGTTGTGGTATTTGTTCATGTTACATTATAATGTAGCAGAGAAAATTCTGCAGATCAGCTGGGAGTCTTTTGAATGAGCACCTGAAGACAGAGAACTAGACTGCATGTGGTGATCCCAAATTAACCCAATATTACAGCCCCGGAAGATGACTGTGTGGGTGACTGAGAGCGGCCGTGAGGAGGCTCAAAAGCTGTATCACAAAAGTTACAGCAATGGTAGATAAGCTAATGCTGTTTCCTCTTCGGCTTCTTCACGTTCAAATATTGAGTGATAACTGACAGATGAAAATACAGAACTTGGTGTTTGGCCTTCAAGGACTTAACATGTTTTTGTTGATTTCTTAATTTTTATTTTAATAAAGAGGCACATTAGGCACCCATTATCTTTGTTTAGAATGGAAATGTCAGAAGAAATGTAATTTTGAAAATAAAATACCTCTAAAAGTGATGGCGTGTTTTATTATTCAACCAGCACTGAGAAGGAAGAAAACAATAAAAAAGGTCCATTATTAGTCAGATATACAGTAGATGCTTTCTTTTATTTTATTATCTTTGTTCCAGATAAGACTCCAGTAAAATAAAACACTTGTTTATTTAAAAAAAAAAAAAAAAAACAGCTTGGCCTGTAATTAGGACAAAGTGGAATTTTAAATGTGGACCAGTATGTAGACAAATTAACGTAAAACAATACAATAATCTGTTAACTCAAGTGGAGAAGATACTTCACAGTATAATTTTTAAAAAAATGCATCTATAAATAAAATGTAAAATGATCAATGTTATGTAATAGGAGTATCTAAAATTGTCTTTTAGGTACATCAATGTTCAGTTTGTAAACTGATCTATGCACATATAATTGTAAAGACAGACCATGTATACACATGGGTGTGTGTGTGCGTGCATGCACGCATGTGTGCATGTATGTATGTATCACAAGGACTTTTTCTTGCCCAGTAAGCTGGTTGATACATGCAGCGCTTCTTGGAAAAGACGCAGATGCCCAAGTGTGATCAGCACAATCACAATCACACTGCTGCAGTATACTGCAATAATACTGCTCTCCTCCGGCAGGAAACACTTAGACAGTGCAAAATCAGATGGGGAAAAGGTGCCCTAGACACACAAACACACACAGAAGTGTTGGTGGTAAAAACAAATACAGATAGTAACATTAAAATGATCAGAAACAAAAATACTTCACTGACTGCTGACTTTCAGAAGTGCAAATGTCTGCATATTTATAAAAAAAATCAATAAAAAACAGCATAATTTAAAATGTGCTTCCTTATGATTTGTTTTTCTTTTGTACAACTCCAAATCAGAAAAAGTTGGGCTGGTATGTTGAAATTAAAACTGAAAACAATGATTTGTAAATAATAATTGACCTGTATTGCACTCAGAACAATACAACAGCACTTTTTTCCCCCCAAAATAAAAACATTTCAAAAAAAGTTGGGATGGTGAAGCATTTACCACTTTATAATGTTGCCATTTCTTCTCACAACACTTAAAAGATGTTTAGGAACTGAAGACACCAAGTGACGAACCATTTCAGGTGTTATTTTTGTCCCATTCTTCCTGCAAACAGGATGGTGTGCAACAGTACGAGGTCATCATATTTTTCTCTTCAAACTTTGCTATACAATCTCTATTTGGGACAAAGGGTGGTCAGGCACCCTCTCCTTCTGCAGCTATGCCTTTTAATGTGTGCAGAATGTGGTTTTGCATTGTCTTGTTGAAATATCCCTGGAAAAGGTGTTGTTTTGAAGGCAGCACATGTTGCTCCAAAATCTCAATGTATTTTTCTGAATTAATGTTACCATCACAGAAAGTGTAAGTTTCCATGACAGACCCTGGCTTTTGGACTTGCTAGTAACAATCTGGGTGGTCCTTTACCTTGGTCTGAAGTAGGCACTTCTTTGGTCTGAAACACACAGCGTCCATTTCTTACAAAAAAGACCTGTAATACTGATTCATCTGATCACAGTACATGTTTCCACTATGTGATGGTCCACCCCAGATGCCTCTGAAACCAGAGAAGTTGACGGCACTTTTAGACACTGTTAACATAAAACAATGAATATAAAACTTTCTTTTTGCACAGCAAAATTTTAACTGCCACTTATGCCTCCGTATGGTAGTGCTTGACAAAGGTTTGCCAAAGTAATCCTGAGTCCATGTGATCAGCTATAGATGAATGATGGTTCTTGATGCTGTGCTGTTTAAGGGATCAGAGCTTACGGGTTTTCAACTTGTGCCCTTGCCCTTTACGCTCAAAAATTCCTCCAGATTCCTTGAATCATTTAATGATATTGTGCACCCTAGAGAATGAGATGTCCAAATCCCTTCCTATCTTTCTTTGAAGAATGTTGTTTTTAAACAGTTCGATAAGTTTCTCATGCATTTGTTGACAAACTGGAGATCTTCAGCCCATCTTTGCTCCTCAAAGACCAGGCTTTTCCTGGATACAGATTTTGCACCAAGTCACAATTACAGTCACCTGTTGACATCACCTGTTTCAAATCACATAATTATTTAATTGTTTTACTGCATTATTAGCCCTAAATAGCCCCCATCCCAACTTTTTTTTGGAATGTGTTACAGGCCTGAAATGCAGGAATGGATGTACACTGAACAAAAATATAAACGCAGCGGTCCATATTTTATGAAATACAAATGTTCAGATAGAAATTCATTTTCATTTTTATTTTCTATGTGCCCGAGCCCAGTCCAGACGAGAACGTCGTCGCCCAGCAGTCAGGTCCAATCCTCGATGAGGTCTATGTGCATGGAGGCCAGCTTCTCTGAGTCAGTTTCTCACAGTTTGACTGTTGACCCTGCGATTGTGTCTCCCCATGGTCTCATCTGCGGTCTGTGTTGCAGTCCGGCACCGATCACGCAGGTGGGTCAGACGGATATGCCGGTCTTGTGCTGGAGTGGTGACACGTGGCCTGCGTGCATGTGGCATGTTGTCTGTGGTGCCATGCTGCTGAAATCGTCGTCGGAGGCGGACTATCGTGGAATGCACCCCCAATTGACACCCTACAGCTCTGATGGACATTCCAGCCTGCAGCATGCCAATGGCTCGTTCCCGGTTGATTCTGGTCATCTGTGGCATCTTGACATTTGAACATTTTTGTCATTTTAGGGTGGCCTTTTATTGGCCCCACATAAAGGATGGTCATGACATGCATTACTCAGTGAAATTTTTGTCTGCAATGGTCACACCCGACTGGATCATGGATTATCTCAAGTCTGGGCACTGCTCAGAACTTGAGTAGAGGGACATTTTTTTTTCAAAAAATGTTTACTGGTATGCTATACTATCATTTGATGTGGGCAGAAAAAAAAATCAGTATCGGATGTACAAAATAAATAAAATCTTTAGGTGCTGCGTTTATATTTTTGTTCAGTGTATATTAAAAAATGAAGTGGACCAGACAAATCACAAAATATCTTGGGTTCATACTGTCTGCAATGAAATATTCAAAGTAAATTTATAAATCACTGCTTTCTTCATATTATACTCACCATACACTTTATTAGGAACACCTGTACACTCACACATTCATGCAGTTTTATCATTAGCCAATCATGTGGCGGCAGCAGCAGCACAATGCATAAAATCATGCAGATACAAGTGCTTCAGTTTAGAGCCCTGCACTCCCGCGGGAGTCCCGTGGGACCCAACGCAAAGCAGTGTGGCGTGGGACAAATTTTGAAAGCTCATTGCGGGCGCGGGCAGGAGGGGGAGTGCACAATGCGGGAGTGGGCGGGAGAGGTGATAAGCTGCAGTCCCGCTAACTAAAAACGTGTTTAAAATAAAATTTATAAATTATTAATTTATGTCTATCGTATATCATTTGTGCTGGATATTTTATTTGGCATTAATAAAAACATTTTAAGATGCCTAAATTTGCGGATGTGGTCTAATCTCGCGTACGTTTCCGATTCCTTTCCGCTCTTCCGTGTTTGAGATCTCCGATCATGGCAGAAGAGCAGAGCTCCTCTAGTGAAGCTCACAGGGCTTCAGAAGTAAGTGCTGCTTTAAAAAGAGGTACATAAAAAGTCAAGAGTATTAGTTCTAAGTATTAAAAAGTATTAACTAGTATTAAAAAGGACCGTGTATCGCACAGATTGTTCAATTTAAAGCTAGAAATAGACAGTGTATAATCTGAGGAGCTGGTTGTGGTTGCGCAGCACTTCACATGAGAGGAGAATGAAATCGCGATTGGGATCATAACGCCACAGACTCGGAAGTGGGAGTGCGAGTGCGCAAAGCGAAAGCTGTCAATCAAAGCGAGAGCTGTCAATCATGAGCGCATGCAGCGCTCAACTTGGAATGTGTCAGCAGAATGTCAGAGTCTAAACAATAAACTTACAATAAATGAAGGAATGGTCAGTGGAGAGCTCAGCTAAGCTCAGCATGTTTAATTCCCCAAGCCAATGACAAGAACTTTCGTGAGAAATAACGCGAACGTCTGCATCATGCGGGATTTGCGGGCGGGAACGGGACAAAATATGGCAGGCACGGGCGGGAGCAGGACTGAAAATTCTGTCCCGCGCAGACCTCTACTTCAGTTAATACTCACATCAAAACGAAGAAAAGATTATCTCTGTGACTTTAACCGTAGCTTGGTTGTTGGTGCCAGATGGGCTCATATGGGTATTTCACAAACTGCTAATCTCTTGAGATTTTCACACACGACAGTCTCTACAGAGGTGTGTGTGGAGGGTCTGCAGGCTAAAACAGCTTGTTGATGAGAGAGATCACAGGAAAATGACCAGACTGGTCTGAGCTGACAGGGAATCTATTGAAACTCAAAGAAGAACTTTCTACAATCGTGATGAGCAGAAAAGCAACTCAGAATGCACAATACCTCGAACCTTGAAGTAGATGGGCTACAACAGCAGAAGACCATATCAAGTTCCACTCCTGTCAGGCAAGAACAAGAATCTGAAGCTATCATGGGCACAGGCTCACCGAAACTGGACAGTTAGAGACAGAAAAAAAACCAAGTGATTTATTTTTTTGAACCTTCATCTGTCCAGACTGGGTGAGCCTGTGCCCAAGATAGCTTCAGATTCCTGTTCATGGTTGGCAGGAGTGGAACCTGATGTAGGTTTCTGCTATTGTCGCCCATCCAACTCAAAGTTCGGTGTTTTGCGCATGACACTTTTGCTGATATTTTTCTGCTTGCCACAGTTGTACAGAGTGATTATTTAAATTACTATATCCTTCCTGGTAGCTCAAACCATTCTGACCATTTTCTTCTGGCATCTCCCATCAACAAGCCATTTCCACCCACAGAACTTTCACTCACTCAATATATATTTTTTGTTTTCTCTACAAGTTTGTGTGAAATTCCCAGGAGATCAGGTAGTTTCTGAAATATTCAAACCAGACATTCTGAGTAACAACCATGCTGCAATTAAAGTCACAGAGATAATATTTTTTCTGCATTTTGATGCTGGATTAATTGAAGCTCTTGATCTGTATCTGCATAATTTTTTTGCATTGCACTGCTGCCACAAGATTAGCTGACTGGCTAGCTGCATGAATGTGCAAGTGTTCTTGTTAAAGTAAACAGATACTGTGTGTAATTTTCTGGTTACCAGAATGAAGCTGGGATTGTTACGGTTTCTCCAGCTGAAAGATGGAACACTGATCTCCAGGAAACGATTCTCATGGAAAACCTCACAGCTGCTGTGGGTGTGGCCACTCAGAATGAGGCGGGGCTGGAACCACCACAGTAGCTGAGCATTAGAGAAGAAAGCTGTTTTTATTTAATATGGTCATATACTTTAATTTTCCTATAATTAGTTCAGAATTTATTTCTGTACAAGACTATGATAAATAGATCTGTTTAAGATAAATACAGTGTCTTGCAAAAGTATTCATCCCCCTTGGGGTTTGTCCTGTTTTGTCACATTACAAGCTGAAATTAAAATGGACTTTTGGTTGGTTGGCACCATTTGATTTACACAACATGCTGACCACTTTAAAAGTGCATTTTTTTAAACAGACAATAATTCTCATCTCATTATCTCTAGCTGCTTTATCCTGTTCTACAGGGTCGCAGGCAAGCTGGAGCCTATCCCAGCTGACTACAGGCGAAAGGCGGGGTACACCCTGGACAAGTCGCCAGGTCATCACAGGGCTGATACATAGACACCCATTCACACTCACATCTACGGTCAATTTAGAGTCACCAGTTAACCTAACCTGCATGTCTTTGGACTGTGGGGGAAACCGGAGCACCTGGAGGAAACCCACGCGGACACGGGGAGAACATGCAAACTCCGCACAGAAAGGCCCTCGCCGGCCACGGGGATCGAACCCAGACCTTCTTGCTGTGAAGCGACAGTGCTAACCACTACACCACCGTGCCGCCCAGCCAATAATTAAGATGAAAAAACAAAACAACCCCCCCCCCCCCCCAAAAAAAAAAAAAAAACCCAGAAATCTGGAGTGGGGTGTAAGTATTCACCCCTTTCGTATGAAACCCCTAAATCAGAACTGGTCCAACCAAATAACTTCATAAGTCACATAATTAGTTGATTAAGATCCACCTATGTCAGGGTTTCCCCAGGTTTGACCACCATAAATTTAAGACTTTTTTAAGACCACTTAAATGAGAATTAAGACCGACATCGCACCCATTATGCGGTCGTAGAACACTAGATCAAATTCCCAATAATGACAAATGTTTCAAGTAAAAATACTTTTATTATAAAAGTTATATACTTAAGTCATTATGTGCATTGCTTGTCGAATCTTCACATTCAAGACAAAAAAACAAGTCTAAACCTGGAAGAAAGGAGCACAACGTAGGGTCCAAGTCATGGCCTTAAAGGTACACAAAAATGCAATAGGCATACCAACACATTAATGCCAAAGGTGTGCACTCACCAGTCAAAAAGCCAAACTGAGGGCCTAACTCGAGGCCTAAAGAACTGTCTCTGAACTAATTATGACCATGCACCCAGAGATGATACTTAAAATAAAAGTGATGTGGGTGTATTTTTTCTCATCTCATCTCATTATCTCTAGCCGCTTTATCCTTCTACAGGGTCGCAGGCAAGCTGGAGCTCCCAGCTGACTACGGGCGAAAGGCGGGGTACACCCTGGACAAGTCGCCAGGTCATCACAGGGCTGACACATAGACACAGACAACCATTCACACTCACATTCACACCTACGGTCAATTTAGAGTCACCAGTTAACCTAACCTGCATGTCTTTGGACTGTGGGGGAAACCGGAGCACCCGGAGGAAACCCACGCGGACACGGGGAGAACATGCAAACTCCACACAGAAAGGCCCTCGCCAGCCCCGGGGCTCGAACCCAGGACCTTCTTGCTGTGAGGCGACAGCGCTAACCACTACACCACCGTGCCGCCCCGGGTGTATTTTTTTTTAAATAAAATATCAAAACATTCACAACACTCTAAACAGACAAACTCTTTGTCTTAGTTTCCCAGCACTTGCTTCAACCATTTTACATTTTGTACCCTTGTAAACGAGGGAGGGAGAGAGATACAGAGGGGCATAGATAGATAAGAGACGAGGGGGATGGATGGGAAAAGAGAGAGATAGATAGATCGAGAGAAAAAAGGTAAGCCTAAAGTCTCTTAAAGGTGCACAAAAATGCAATTGGCGTACCAATACATTGGTACAATGGTGTGCACTCACCAGTCAAAAAGCCAAACTGAGGGCCCACCCCAACTCAAGGCCTAAAGAACTGTCTCTAAACTAATTATGACCATGCACCCAGAGATGATAAACAGACAAACTTTTTGTCTTAGTTTCCCAGCATTCAACTTGCTTCAACCATTTTACATTTTGAAGAATAAAAAGAAATGTAAATACTCCTAGTAAACAAGGGAGGGAGGGAAGACATAGATGTGGAGGTGGATAGATAAGAGACACAATGAGATAAATCCACCACTTGCCTCATTAACGTCTTTGACCAACTCCTTCGTTATATAAGGAGCAAGACTGAATTTTGTTATGTAAGACGTTTTGTTTTTTCCACAGGAGAATGTTGTAGTGACTTCCGAGACTGGGAACATAGCCTTAAAGAGTTTGCTTATGCCCTCATTCGAGCTGTACGAGTGGTGTTCCATAATTGTTTTTAAAATCCAGAGCACCTCTGCTCGAAGTGTCGGGGTTCCACCGACACTCATCATGCCACTGCTCAGCCCTTGTGTTGTTACTAGCCTTGCCAATGATGTCTGGCTTGGCTGATGCTGCTGACATTCGACAGTGGTGCTAGTGCCAACTTCAGGTGCATTCGGAGATTGAACTGTGCAGAACTGAGCAATGGGCTGGTGGCGGTGGAGGGCAGATGCAATGTGTTTTGAGCTCTTCATGTGAGACTCTAAAGCAAAATGACCTATAGTGGACAACTTGAAGGTCTTTCAACAAGCACAGCATCTTGCTTCAACGTCACTTCCAGGAACCTCCCTCAGGCAATCACGATATCTTTCATCTGAAAGCCACTGCTGATTAAAACGACACTTCCCCATGCTGCGATTCGTGGAGTCTCCTCTCCACCACGGACTCCGACGATTGCGCCAGCGCAAAAATGTATCAGTATTGTTTCTTTCTTTGCACCTACTCCAAGAAATTCACTGATGTTACGCAAAACCCATGTTTTCACATTGTAGAATAGTATGAGTAAATTTAAGACCTTTGTTTAAAACATTAAGACTTGGGCAAAGCAATTTAAGACTTTTTAAGGCCTTAATTTTGGAATATTAAATTTAAGACAGCGGCACGGTGGTGTAGTGGTTAGCGCTGTCGCCTCACAGCAAGAAGGTCCTGGGTTCAAGCCCCGGGGCCGGCGAGGGCCTTTCTGTGTGGAGTTTGCATGTTCTCCCCGTGTCCGCGTGGGTTTCCTCTGGGTACTCCGGTTTCCCCCACAGTCCAAAGACATGCAGGTTAGGTTAACTGGTGACTCTAAATTGACCGTAGGTGTGAATGGTTGTCTGTGTGTCGGCCCTGTGATGACCTGGCGACTTGTCCAGGGTGTACCCCGCCTTTCGCCTGTAGTCAGCTGGGATAGGCTCCAGCTTGCCTGCGACCCTGTAGAAGGATAAAGTGGCTAGAGATAATGAATGAATGAATAAATTTAAGACTTTTAAGACCCCGCGGCTACCATGTATGTGCAATCAAAGTGTCACATGATCTGTCACATGATGTCTATATAAATCATACTGTTCTGGAAGGACCATGATTTTCAAGTAATTTGTCAGAGGAGGGAAGAAGAGGTAGAGAGAAAACTAAATCTGAAAACTTTAAGGTACTAAAAAGGAAGGGGCAAGTTGATGAACAAAATGTTCCATTTAGTATGGGAGAATTAAAAAGGGCACTGTCTAAAACTGGGAAGACTGCACCAGGGAAAGATGAAATATGCTACTCTATGTTAAAGCATTTAAGTGTGGAGGGACTGAAAACATTATCACTATTTAATAAAGTGTGGGAAGAGGGGAGAATCCCAGAAAGGTGGAAAGAAGCAATAATTGTTCCAATAAAGAAACCTGGAAAGGATGCCAGTAAGTCAGAAAACTACAGACCTATAGCCTTGACATCGCATGTATGTAAACTGATGGAATGGATGGCTAATGAGAGACTTATGTATTGGTTGGAGAAAGAAAGTAAAGTGGCTGTACGGCAAAGTGGGTTTAGGAGAGGAAGGGGTACTATGGACCCAGTGTTCTGTTTAGAGGATGAGATTAGGAAAGCCCAAATAAATAAAGAGGCAGTGGCAGCAGTATTTTTTGATGTGGAAAAAAGCTTATATGTTATGGAAGAAGGGATTGATGATCAAACTGCACAGTATGGGGATTGGAGGGAAAGTTTTTAACTGGATAATAGATTTTTTTAGATGGTAGAACTATTCAGGTTAAAATAGGGCCAGAACTTTCAACACGGCACGTTGTTAGAAAATGAAACACCCCAGGGGAGTGTTTTAAGTCCAGCGCTATTCACTGTAATGATTAATGACATATTTGACAACATTCCACTGGATATGGGGAGATCGCTGTTTGCGGATGATGGGGCACTGTGGAAAAGAGGGAGAAATGTTGAACACATTATCAAGAAGCTGCAGGATGGAATCAACTTAATGGAAAAGTGGGGAACAAAGTGGGGTTTTAAATTCACTGTGGAAAAAAAAACAAAATATATGCTATTTTCAAGGAAAAAGAAATAGGGAATGTAATCTGAAATTATATGGGCATAATATAGAAACAGTTGAAAGTTTTTGTTTTTTAGGAATCTATTTGGATCAGAGACTAACATGGCAAGAGCATGTAATGTATGTGGCTAACAAGAAAAGTTTTAAATGTCATGAGGTGTATGGTAGGATTGGAATGGGGAGCTCGCAGACAATCTTTGAAATACATTTACGTAGCCTTAATAAAATCCAGACTTGACTATGGCAGTATTGTGTATGGGTCAGCGGCAACACCTGTGCTGGCAGAGCTGGATGTCATACAAGCTCGGGCACTAATGGTGCTTTTCCACTACCAACACGGCTGAGTTGGGCTGAGCCGTGCGGTGCTGAGTTGGGCTGAGTCGAGCTGAGTGGGGCTGTTGGAGTTGCATTTCGACTACAACCGCACTGAACCGTGCTGGCTGGAAGTGGGTGGACACATTGGGTGGAGTTAGCGAAAGTGGGTGGACGTCACGTGATGTCATTCGGCGGCGCAAACAGTGACATCAGTGACCTTTTAAGCAGTAGTCTCACGACCCGGATAGTAAACAATAAACATGGAGGACATGGAGTCGTTAGTGTTGCTCGTCTTGGTGCTGTGGCTTGTTGTCACCGACAACGCCAACAGATACTGGCAAGAGCGTATAGATGAGGCGAGGCGCATAATGTTGTAATTCTTCTTCTTCCAGGTTTACAGATCCCAGCGTGCTCGCGGGGCGTGTGTGGGCATGTGAGGACACTCCTCCTCACCAATCAGTGCACAGGGGAGTGTCTCCTCACGCCCCTAGCCCCACTCGGCTCAGTTGGGCTCACTTCAGCCCCACTCCAAAACCGTGCGAGTTTTGGGTGCTGAGTCAGGCTGAAGCAAGCTGAGTCGTGCTGCTCTGAGGTAGTCGAAACGCGAGCCGTGTTGGGTTGAAGTGAGCTGAAGCGAGCTGAAGTGAGCTGAAAAAGGGTAGTGGAAAAGGGCCATAAGAGTGTGTTTAGGTACAGTCAGAACCTCTCCCATATGTGCTACAAGTCGAAACAGGTAAAATGCCATTACAGCTACACCAAAGACAGCTGATGGCTAATTGTTGGATACACCTAAAGGGACATGACGTGCATCCAGCAAAAAAGGGTTTTGCAGACATGCTGGAAGAAGGAGAGAACACAAAAGCAAAGTTTTGGCTGGATAGGTGACCAAACAGCAAGAGACATGGGAGTGTATGATAGAGAGTTTGGGGCAACTGTGCTGTGGCCTGCCAGACTTACCTGGATCTTAGAAAGTCCTGGTGTGAATATGGAACTGCTTAAGGTCAAGCACAGTGACAAGACTGCTGATTTAGCAAGTGTATATTACTGGTATAGAGACCTTAAATGCAAAGAGAGTGTTCATATCTTTACAGATGGGTCAAAGGATTCACAAACAGAACAACAGGGGCTGCGGTTGCTGTGCCCAGTCATCAGATCAGACTTAATAAAAGGACATCAGATTGTTTAAATGTGAGTAGTGTTGAGTTGTATGCCATATTGATGGCACCTGAGTGGGTCAAACAGGCAAACTGTGGAAATGCCATTATCTGTAGTGATTCTGGGTCAATTTTGTCAAGTATTTAAACAGGAACAGCCAAAAGCCACTTAGATCTTTTGTATGAAGTCTTGTTTATAAGCTCTAGGTTGATTAGACAAGGGAGAGTGGTCACATTCATGTGGGTTCCAGCCCATGTAGGTATCCTTGGAAACAAACAAGCAGACAAAGTAGCAAAAGAAGCAATCAAAAAGAGAAATGTGGAAGTCAATATTAAATTATTGAAACCCGAAGGGAAAAGCATAGTCTGGAGAAAGACGAACCAACAGTGGCAACGTCAGTGGGATAATGAGACAAAAGGAAGACACTTGTATGCTATTAAAGACAAAGTAGGTGGAGTATCAAGCAGTAGGGGAACAGGGAGGAGAGAGCAGGTGATAATGAACAGGCTGAGAATTGGGCACAGCAACCTAAACAGCACACTTCACATTATAGGAAAGCATCCAACAGGCCTTTATGATCACTGCCAGGAGAGGGAAACAGTTGAACACATTCTCACATCATGTAGAAAGTATTCACAACCCAGACAAGAAATGATAAATTAATTACGGGAGGTAGGAAAAGTAGAAAATAGCATTAAAAGTATATTGGAGTGTGGAGACAATGTGCAGGGTAAAAGAAGGCTATTTAGGTTCCTGAGGACTACAGGACTGGACAAACTGATTTAAATTAATAAAAACTGAGGGAGATTGCATTATAATGCAATGAAGGAAAACAGGACTGATATGGAAACTTGACAACTCTGACAAGTAGGAACTACTTCAATACAGAAGATGGCAGTAGTGCAACACCCAGGATGCAAGTGTAACCTACTTCAGCTCACACTATTAAGAGTAACTGCTGGAGTTAGAGATGAAAGTGGAGCAAAGAAAAAAACCCTGAACTTTTGAAAGTCAAACTAAGATGGGGGGCAACGTCTCATCTCATCTCATTATCTCTAGCCGCTTTATCCTGTCCTACAGGGTCGCAGGCAAGCTGGAGCCTATCTCAGCTGACTACGGGCGAAAGGTGGGGTACACCCTGGACAAGTCGCCAGGTCATCACAGGGCTGACACATAGACACAGACAACCATTCACACTCACATTCACACCTATGGTCAATTTAGAGTCACCAGTTAACCTAACCTGCATGTCTTTGGACTGTGGGGGAAACCGGAGCACCCGGAGGAAACCCACGCGGACACAGGGAGAACATGCAAACTCCACACAGAAAGGC
Source organism: Neoarius graeffei (assembly GCF_027579695.1). NCBI lineage: Eukaryota > Metazoa > Chordata > Actinopteri > Siluriformes > Ariidae > Neoarius > Neoarius graeffei. The sequence continues at coordinate 40,890,584 of NC_083587.1, read as the reverse complement.
CCTCGCCGGCCACGGGGCTCGAACCCAGACCTTCTTGCTGTGAGGCGACAGCGCTAACCACTACACCACCGTGGGGGGGCAACGTCCCCCGAAAATATTTTAATAACATAACACACAAAACCCTGCATTCTAGTGCATTTTAGTGTTTATTTTCACTGAAACAAGTTATAACTTTTAAGCCTTTTTCTTTCATGTACATTAATGATTAACATGTCAAAAATATCAAATTGAATTCCCCTAGTTAATGAGTAATTTTCAGGAGTGCATTTAGAAAACGCGGTGATTTTCCTGCTACACAGTTCATTACTTTGAAAAAAATATCAGACAGTTGAAGGTAAACTCAGCAAAATCCCAAAACAGCACTGTTAAAGTAAAGGTCTGTTAGAGTTTCTAAAGCTTTCAGGTTTCAATGTTGGGGACATCGAGCCTCGTTTATCAATCTTTTGTGTGTTTGCATAAACTAAAGTGAACTAAACATTTCCAATTCATATTTATGCGAGTTGAAGCCAATTGTTTACATTAGTTCGTATTGTCTGTAAATTTAAACACACCAATGAATACCAAATTTCTCATGTAAATCAGGGGCGTAGCTCAAATTTTTCAGGGTGGGGGGTGTCACACACTGACTGGCAGCCTGAGTACATTATGTAACAAAAAATAAATTACCATTGCTAGTTTTAGGCAGCTTAGAAACTGGCTCTTCCATTATTGCTGTTTCTTCCACGTTTTCTTGATGTTGTGTTCTGGAAACGGCACTAAAATTTAGCTTTGAAGCCACAAAATGCAACTTTGATGGAAAAAAAATATAATAAATTGCATACCTCTCTTCACGTCGAAAGAAGGAGGAAAGTTTTGCTTGTTTTGACATGGCGAATTATTAACACGAGAAAATACTCGCAATTCGCAACTAAAAAGACTGCGGCTACACTGGCAGCTTGAACATGCTTTCTAGTGCGATTGTGTTGCGCTCGCGCAGAACGGTGTCAGTCCTGCGCCCCTTAGCATGTGCACCTGATGGCGCGCCTTTGGCGAGCTCCGTTAACAAAGAACACCTGTCTTTAATCAATGAACTATCTCATCTCATCATCTCTAGCCGCTTTATCCTTCTACAGGGTCGCAGGCAAGCTGGAGCCTATCCCAGCTGACTACGGGCGAAAGGCGGGGTACACCCTGGACAAGTCGCCAGGTCATCACAGGGCTGACACATAGACACAGACAACCATTCACACTCACACCTACGGTCAATTTAGAGTCACCAGTTAACCTAACCTGCATGTCTTTGGACTGTGGGGGAAACCGGAGCACCCGGAGGAAACCCACGCGGACACGGGGAGAACATGCAAACTCCGCACAGAAAGGCCCTCGCCGGCCCTGGGGCTCGAACCCAGGACCTTCTTGCTGTGAGGCGACAGCGCTAACCACTACACCACCGTGCCGCCCTCAATGAACTATGTTTGGGCTATTTAAGGACTGCGCCCATGCAAGGACGATGCGAAGTATTACGCCGCATCTACCGTAGGAATGCGAAAAATAAATTTCTCCATTCGGGAAACCGGAGATTTTTCAAGAGTTTTGTCAAATATCCGGATTTCCGGAAGACTTTCATCTCTGTGGAGTTTACAGATGCCTATACCACAATATGTTTACCTTTTGGACCAGCACATCAAAAGATTAGGCTCACTACTGGAGGAAGGCGTATCAGAAATTGCATTGAGTAGAAGAGCAAAAACGCACACAACTCACAGGTAAGTTTTATGTGTATTGTATTAATGCATAAACAATAACAATAATAAAATTAGAATGTCCTTCAGTGCATGAAATGTCACAATATCAATCCAGAAATTAAATATATAGATAAGCATTTCTCAACCTTTTTTCAGTCACGGCACCCTTCAGAAGTATGCAAATCCTCAAGGCACCCCCATATAAAATACACGCGGTCACGCTGACCCCGGCAGTGACCTTTTGACATGGGAAAGGGGGCCGTGAGGCAAATTTTGATGATGCATGAGGTGGCGATGATCTGCATTAGTGTAACTATTGTTTTTTGGAATTTTAATTCATTTTATTTATTTCAATGTTAGAATATATAATTTTTTGACGGCACCCCTAACGAAGCCAGACGGCACCCCGGTTGAGAGAGGCTGATATAGAGAGCGTGCACGTGACGTCACGAGGTCACGTGACATTTGTTTATCTGCCATTTTGGACGGAAAGTTTGCGCATAGAACTTAGACGAACCCGTTCTAATTATCAAGTGTGTGGGAGTAGATCTTTCGAGAATGGTTATATCTTGTTCAGCATTTGGTTGTACCAATAGACAGGGCCAAAAGGAGGGCCTGTCATTTTATAGATTCCCCGCAGACGAGGAGAGACACGCAAAATGGGTGTCCGCTGTGCGAAGAGCAAACTGGAACCCCAGTTCTACCAGCCGAATTTGTAGTGAACACTTCATATCAGGTAGGTGTAATTTTCTAATTCAATACTCCTAGTACATCTGTTAAGTTGATTTTCGGATTGAATGATAACTGCATACTTAGAAACTAGACAGTCTCTAACGTTTAAAATGGCTATGCCTAGCCCTACTACCCTGGCCTAGTCTATGACAGTCTTTTATCTTTCTGGCTCATATATGCCTTTGAAAGGCCAATCCATAGTAGGGATGGCGAAAACTAAAAAAAAATCTTGACCGACCACCGAGCCTCATTAGCCGGTTAAAGTCGGTTAACCTATGAGTTTAAACAGGGATGCAAACGGCGGATGCCGCCTTTTTCACAGCTGAATCGCGCAGATCCGATTTTTTTTTTTTTTGGGGGGGGGGGGGGGGCGTTGGAGTGTCTGAATAATTTCATCAGAGTAAATTCTGTATTAAAATTACTAAATAAGCAACATAGGAAGTATTAGTATGAGAAGAAAACAGTAAATCAGAAAGCTGTGCACATTTGGCAGCTTCCGCACAAACGTGCGCAGCTTTCTGATTTACTGTTTTTCAGACAAAAACATACATATTTACAACCCTGTCATTATCTGGAACTGAGTTTAGATTTCGAACATTCTTAAGATAAAACGTCCTGCATAGTCTCTTTATGATAAACGTCTTAATGCCACTTACCCGTGAGATTATCAAGTAGACACTCTTCTTCGGAACCTTCCAGAGGTATAGTTGGGATACCCATCCTGCAACAAAATTATTTATAAGCTTCCAGGCTCTTGTAAGCTTTGAGGGCTTTGCCAGTGTAACACGATTCACGATTAACAAGAAAATTGTAAATGTCGTGGTAGGCCAGATCGGGCAAATCGCCGGCACCACAGCTCCGAATTTTCCTGAACAAGGATTGCGGCAAGTTGTACGGATCTGCAATCCCCAACCTGGAACACTTTTCCATGTAACGCTGCCTCATGTCACCTTCAAGATGCTGAACAAACTTAGACAAGTAATCGCGCGATGTAGATGGAGTATTTTCCAATTTTCTTGGGGATTACTCCCTGGATCCATTACGCTCGTAGCCTAGCAAGCCAGACTAAATGTGAATATTTAGTCTGGCCTCGCTCGTAGACATTTCCGAAGGGGGTGGGAGGAACAAACCACTGTCTTTCAAACTGTCTCTGTGCGTATAGGCCAACGCTCTGACCAATCAGCACAACAGTGACTGTGACGTAGTCAGAGCGACAGAAAGCAGTGGGGGAGGCCTTGAAATAAATAATTTTTCAAAATGCGTATTAATTAATAAACAGGTTCTAGATATTAAGAAGTTTGGAGATAATGACCACAAGTTTGGAGTCTGTACCACATACACATTTTTTTTTTCCAAGTGTTTTTCAAGGGTTTGCTTAAACTGTTTTTGAGAGTTTTTATTTAGTGGTGTTTGGTGAAATAATTTCCTTTAAATTTAAAATAACGGGAAAATAAGAAACAATCAAAAAGTAATGTTTCAAAGCTGTTTAATTCTTCGTACTGCACAAACTAGCCCCATCCTTTTGGCTACGAGCGGAGCCAGCTGGTAGATCAGACTTTTGCCATAGCCGGTCGGCAAAACAGCGAAAACGTCCTTCTTGAAAAGGAATGAGCGGAGAGCCTCTTCCTGCTCATGTTTCAATGAAAACTCCAAGTCTAATTCTTCTAAAACTGATTCCAAAGCGGAGTCAAACGCATGCTGTTCACTAGCCGTAGCCATCTTTCCTGTTGTGCTTTCTCCAGCGTCGCGCAGCTTTGTCGTCACTCCTGCAAAAGCCCACCCAAAGAATCCAAACAAAAACCTTGTGTTGTGATTGGCGGGCACGATTTGATGCCCGGGATGTTTTGTTTATATGGTGCGAGGCTAGACCCACTCGCTAGGCAAAAATATTTTTGGCCGCTAGGCGGGTGGGTCTAGTTTACTAGGCTATTACACTCACGCAAGGTAAACAATCCTGAAGCCGTCCAATATGACGGAGTAGGCGGAGTAAACACGGACGGGTCACGTGACTGCACATCCTCTATAGATCAACCGGGTGGATAACAAAATCACAGTTCTTATCTCCAATTAGGTTGGCTCGCCACAACTGCTGGAAGCTACCTCTACAGTATGGAAGTGATCACAGCAGAAGAGTCCATGTGCCACTCCCGGGTTTCACAGAAGTTAGACCATAAAAAAGAAGAGACACCCAAAAAAAACCCGGCTTGTGTAGGCCAAACCAAGGTTACAATAATGTTCTTGATAATAACTACACATACATGCATATCCATATGAATTACAATCACTACACTAATTAAAATATGGCTAAACATCAACTTTGTCCCATGTCTTTCTTCATCTCCACTCAGAACCATATGAGGTGACAGCCATGTAACAATATAAACAAGCTATATATTTTCTTAGCCACTGGCGGCTCGTTAATAGGGGCGATTTGGGCGACGCACTCCCAAACAGGGAGGGAGATTTTTTTTTTTAATCTACTCCTACTACCACGGCAACAGTAATGTCATTGTCCAATCAGGCTAAGGTCGCGCCTGGTGTAGCCACGCCCTTTTGGGGCGATTTCTGTCAGGTTCAGATTTGCCCCAAAATCTCCCATTGACACCAATGGTACGTACGTTTTTTTATTTTTGAAAATCATGCTCCCAGTGCATTTTCTATTAGGTTTTATGTGCTCGCACAAGCAGCGTGCTTACGTCATACGCCTGTTGCGCCGCGCAAGTGTTGCCAGATTGTGCATTTTGGCGGGTTTTGAACATAATTTTGGGCTGGAAAACGCAACTTGCGTGGGAAATGTGTGAACATTCTATGAAGATGGCGGCGAGTGTTGAGTGCAACAATACGATAGTGTCTCTGAAAGAAGTTCCCTTTAGTCGTCGTACCAATGAGAAGAAAACGGCAATCAAACAGCTAGGACCTCCTAGACCGAATTTAAACATCAAGCAAGTGTCTACGAAGGGGGAATATAATCTAAGGGGAGACCTAAATTTTAAAAAACCAAAAGTTCGAACAAATATGAAAAGCATGTGCGTATCGAGCTGTGGGGTGACTTTATGGAACAGACTGGAGACAGAAACAAAACAAAGTGCAAATATAAATCTGTTTAAAAAAAGGTACAAAAAAATATTTTTAAACAAGTATATTACAGAGGAAGTATGTTAATGGAGGATGATGAGGGATAAATAGAATAGGGTTGATTGTTATATTAGAACTAGCTTAGTATATGGTATATAATTATTTATGGGGATAGATATCTTCATATTTACTGGGATAAGTATGTAGTAAATATTTTTTTGTAATTATATATTTATATAGATATTTATGAAGTGTATGTGTTTGTATGTATATGTGTGTATGTGTATGTATGTATATATGTATGTATATATGTATGTATATATGTGTGTATGTATGTGTATGTATATATATATATAATATATATATGTATATGTGTATGTATGTGTGTGTATGTATGTATGTATATATATATATATGTATATGTGTATATATATATATATATATATATATATATATGGGTGTGTATATGTATGTATATGTGTATGTATATGTGTATATATGTATATGGATATGGTATGTAGTATATATTTATTTTTGTAATTATAAATTTATATGGATAATCATGAAGTGTATATATGGTATATATTTTTATAGGTGTATTAATGTAGTTTGGATTTCGGGGTAGTTAAAAAGGGGTGGGAAATTAAAAAAAAAGTATTGTACTTCTTCCCACTCCTTTTTCGAACAATGTGCGGTGTATTGTAATGTATTAGCTCTTTATGTTATTTTATTTATTCTTTTTTTTGTCACTTTTTTCATTTTCTTTCTTTTGTATGTACAAATAGTTACATACATTTTTATACATGTTCGAAATAAATAAATAAATTCAATTCAAATTCAATTCATACGAAGGGGGAGAAGACCTACTCAAGAGGTTTTAACAAGAACTGGTACCACCGGAAAACTTGGCTAGCTGGCTGTGATGTAGTCAGTGCTCTTTTTTGCTACCCTTGCGTTCTCACACCCTGGAAGTAGCACAGCAGACGGTACAGTGATATCTGATATTTGAATTTACTAGGCAAAAGTTGTTTTTGTGTGTGTGTGTTACCAATGGCAGTTTAACATTGCCATGTTTTTGTTTTACCAATGGCAGTTTAACATTGCCATGCTTGGAATATTTCAGTAGCCTCAAGTTCTCTCTGACTTGGTGTAAATTAAGCATATTTTCAGTTTTTATATATTGTACAGTATATGTGTTCATTGGAGCCAGCAGCACCTTACCTTTTTTCCAACTTGTTAAGCCAAGTTGCACTGACTACAAAACCTTGTGTAACCTTGTGTGTATATAGCTAAATAACTAAAGCCTTTTGTGTTCATTGACATGCTTGTAATACTTTAAATTTCCTTTTGAGGCATGGCTTTCTGGAGGAATTCTTGGGGAAAAAACTGCAGAATTTATTTAGAAGTATTATTTGTTGTTAAAATGGTGCAATTCCATATTAAAAAAACCCACATAATTAAGCTGCACATGTTTGTTTGATGGTTCTGCTTTTCTTCATCTTTTTCAAAACTTAAACACTTGTTTTGGATTTATATCCTGCCACTTTAATTGCATTCTTTAGAATTGAAGAAATTAGAATGTTTATAATTAAGAATTTGTGTCTACTTATAGAATACTGGAATAATATGAGAAAATAAATGAGTAATGTAATATTAATTGATTGTGATGCCAGATGTTTAGCTTTGAAGGCTTCACAATGAATCTTCCTTAGTTTTAGCCTGGCAAGCCAGACTAAATGTGAATATTTGCCACTCATAGGCAAAAATATTTTTGGCCGCTAGGCGGGTGGGTCTAGTTTACTAGGCTACCTTAGTTTGCCACCTTTAACTTTAGTGTTGCCACCTAGTGGAGAGAAGAGATATTGTCTATATTGATATCTGAATTTACCAGGCAAAAACAAGTTCGGCCAATTGATTTGCTACCTAGGTCAATTTACTTCAGTCCTGTGGACATTTACGGTCCGTGTAGACATAACGGGGGAAAATTGCCCCCCCTGAAAAAAAATTCAGGAGCCGCCACTGTTCTTAGCATGAACATTTCTCCTTTAATACAACATAAGAAATTAACTGTTCATCCATACTAACTTAACTAGCATATACACATTCAAAATGTCATTTATGAGTTAATATCAATGGTCACTCACCAGAGATCAAAATCCTGTACACACATACAGAGCCGGCCCATGGCATAGGCAATATAGGCAAATGCTAAGGGCGCTGCGTCCATCCAGGGGCGCAGAAACGGGGGGAGAAAAATTATGACTTCCACTATTCTGAAAACGAGTCAGCATTATGTCTTAGCCTAATTTAATTGTACAGCAAAGCATGTAGTCAGGGTGCGATTTGTCAAAAAAAGCGGGGTGGGGTGGTGGTTGTTAATCATGAAACAATAAGCGCTGAACAGTGGTTCGCCCTATCTATAGTGTGTCTTCGGGCGCGCGAGTGCGCATCCGCGGCTATTCTGTTTTGGCCATGTAATAGCCTAAGTGTTGTTGGCTAAAGTGTTTTTGCATAACGTAGATAACTGACATAGATCTGTTGCTTGTTTTGAATATGGCTGCACTTGGAGCAGTCTGTCGGTGTCGTTGAGCAGTCTGGGCTGAAGTAAAGGTCTTTTATGCACCGAACACGTTTCGCAGCGAGATATTCCAATGGTGCCTGGCACTTTTTTTTTTAATAAAACAAAGTTGCTTTGTTGATCTGTGTTCTCATTAAAATGACAGTTTAGCAGCTCATTCAAGCAACCATGTTGCGAAGAGCTTCCTGGAGGAAAATATAATAAACGCGTTGAAAACAAGAAACAATCTCAGTGCGTCAAGACTGCAGGGAAACGAAACAAGCACTCAGATGTGTTCTCTTTACCAGCGCCGGCGATTGCTATAGGCGACCTAGTGTGCCCAGGGGCGCCAAGGGCGACCAAAACCCCACCAAAAAGATGGGATGGAGTTATTGAATGGAGATGTTACCAAGTGCATCAGTGGTGTACAGTGTTTTCAACCATTGTGCTGCCGAACTCTATACCGCGGAACACTAGTGTGCCGTGAGAGATCACCAAGTGTACTGTGGAAAATTATAGAATGACTGTATATTGTAAATATTGGCAACAGCGTTTTAGTTTCAGTCAACATTTTCTATTGGTGATGTGCCTTGAGATTTTTTCATTGAAAAAAGTGCGCCCTGGCTCATGAAAGGTTGAAAACCTTTTTTACAACACCTCTGATGCGGCTGGGGATGTAGAAATATGCGCTCCTTACCTCTGCTGTTACACTACCTGTGACAGTAGCTTCTGCTGAAAGAAGCTTTTCAAAATTAAAACTGCTGAAGACATACTTAAGGTCAACAATGAATCAAGAACGTCTGAATGGGCTTGCTCTGATGAGCATCAACCAAGAGATCAAGAGAAATATCATTTGATGATATTATCAAGGAATTTGCCATTAGGAAAACCAGACGAGTCCCATTGTAATGTTAGTTCAATAACAAAGTACCCATAATAGCACTTTTGTTTGAAAATACAGCCCATTGATGTCCTAACAGGGTGCTTAAGTTTGCACAATTTAGAATTGTATAATTTTTTATTCATTTAATTTGTTAATTCTTCAGAGATGACTTAACTTTTAATAGCAAAAAAGAAACTAAAAATAATTTCTTGTTTATTGCCCATGCACTACACTTTGAACAGGGTGCGGAAGAGTTTTTGCCCATTATATGGAGATATGTATTGAATTTGTGTGGTCATTTTACTTTGTGACACTTTATGTGAATAATGATAACAATAATATCAATAATGAAAAAGATAAAAATGACTTGTTTATTGTCCATGCACCGTACATTGTTTAATAGTAATAGAATAGAGTGATTAGATTAAAGTGTTATTTAGATGTTATTAGAGGGTTTTTTTTTCTTGGGGGGGCGCCAAAACTCAATCTCGCCTAGGGCAGCCAAAGACCTAGAGCTGTCCCTGCACACATACAATGGCACTACGATCACAGCTCACACCAATTCAGCTTCCAACTGCTTTCAGAAACACGGGGGACACGGGAGTTCAACAACGTGCAATTTCGTAAATGGAACTTTCCATCGTTCGTATGCTAACAGTTTAAACTGGCAGCATAGCCAGCAATTTACTTGCATTTCTTCTAGTGTCTGTCGCAAAAACACAAAATCCTCGCTCAGCCAGCGGGCAAAACAATTTTTTATGCTGTTGACTCTTACAATGACAAGAGGAAGGTAAAATGTCAAAGTTTCAAGTGCTCAGTGAGCAGAATCTGCTGCGAATGTCGGCAAGCAGCCGTCTCGTTCTCGGTCCAGCCGAAAAGAGAGAAAAGCTAGCATGTAAAGTCACCGGCGGCTTCTGATTGGCTCAGCTTGCACATGTGAACTCCACATGTCACTCATGTCCTTGCGCATGTGAACTCCACATGTCACCCATGTCTTTATCACATGAAAGAAGAGCACGTTCGTCATTTTTGAGATAAAATGAAGTGCATATGAATAAACCTGTGTGTTTATTTCTTTTTGGATTTATAGCTATATTTAATATATTTGTCACAAATCCTATTTATCCATGTGTCATGAACTGTATGAATTTATTTTGCAAATAATCTATGGTCATCTAAATTAATGACTAGGATGCAGTGACCAGGGCTACACCAGCTGCTATAAAAACCCCAAAGAAGAAAAAGGATGCTGACACTGCAACGCTACTAAGCAAGCAACATGAAAACCAATGGGGCACTACAAACAGGTCAGAGACAAAGTTGTGGAGAAATACAGCTCAGGGTTGGGTAATAAATAAATGTCCCAAACTTTGAATATCCCGTGGAGCACCTTTAAGTCCATTATAGCAAAATGGAAAGAATATGGCACCACTACAAACCTGACAAGAGAAGGCAACCCACCAAAACTCACAGACGGGGCAAGGAGGGCATTAATCAGAGATGCAACAAAGACACCAAAGATAACACAGAGCCTAATCTAGGAATTTGAAAATAGGGGACAGATCCCTCACTAGTTGTAGAAACAGGGGACAGAAAATATTAACGTGTAAAAATATCCCTCATTTGTTCCAGTTAGTGGGGACAGAAAAATAAATAATACATTGGTAGATATTTTCTAGAGTACATCTATAAACAGAAGTTTTATTAATAAAACTAAATACATGTAACAAACATTCATATCAGATATTAATCTATATAATATAATAATTATGGTGCTACACATATCCTTTAATACAGTGAAATGAAAACCATATCAGCAAACACTTATCCACAGTTTATAGTATTGCACAAACATTATGATCAGATCTGAACTTTAAAAATGTAAAGATTTTAGATCAAAAACTATATGAAGAATTATATACTGCAAAACCTTACAAATATGACTAGTTTTCTGTTATATGACTAGGTTACTGTTTTACTATAAATCATGTGACTAGACTATTTTTACCAATTTGACCACCAGTAAGGTGGCACAGTGGTGTAGTGATTAGCGCTGTCGCCTCATAGCAAGAAGGTCCGGGTTCGAGCCCCGTGGCCGGCGAGGGCCTTTCTGTGTGGAGTTTGCATGTTCTCCCCATGTCTGCGTGGGTTTCCCCTGGGTGCTCCGGTTTCCCCCACAGTCCAAAGACATGCAGGTTAGACTAATTGGTGGCTCTAAATTGACCATACGTGTGAATGTGGGTGTGAATGGTTGTTTGTCTCCGTGTCAGCCCTGCAATAACCTGGTGACTTGTCTGGGGTGTACCCCGCCTCTCGCCCATAGTCAGCTGGGATAGGCTCTAGCTTGCCTGCGACCCTGTAGAACAGGATAAGCGGCTACGGGTGGATGGATGTCACCCTTGATACTGAAGCTCTGAGCTGAATAAACCAAAACCATTTGCTTTGAAACAGTGTGCTTAATTAGTATTGCCAAAATGGCAGTAAAATTCTTTTTGGAACACAAGAATATATTACTATAGAAAATTGATTCAAAAGAAGCACAAACCCTAGCACACATTTTGAAAGTCATTCAAGGAAAAATTTAAACTCATCAACAACTAAACTTGTCTATTTATAAGAAATTTGTATTAATAATGTGTAAGAGTTTAGCTTTGTCCATAACATAAAATTGTCATTTTCATGCAGATTTGCACTCTTAGCACACAGCACAAGGATTAATTCATATTGCATTGGCTCCCAACCAAATTTCACATTGACTATAAAATACTGCTGTTGACCTATAAAGCAGTGAATGGCCTCACACTACAGTACCTGAACAAACTTCTGGTCCTTTATGACCCACCACGCCTACTTCGATCAAAAGGTGCAGGCTATCTGTTGGTATGTTATATAGTGAAGGCTATATCGGGGCAGAGCCTTTTCTTATAAAGCCCTGCAGTTATGGAATAGCCTTCCAAGTAGTGTTTGGGACTCGTACATAGTCTCAGTTTTTAAGTCTTGGCTGAATACATATCTTTTTAGTAAAGCCTTTTGTTAATAGCTTTTTATGAGGTAAAGGAGGAGCTCTGGATGATCCTCAGGAATAGAGTGTTTTGGTCAACTGGGATGGTGTAAGATGGCAGCGCATGCGCATACAGCAGCTCAGCAGTCCATGAAACAGCTCTTTTTTGTTCGTATTTTGTTTATTTCTTTCTGTGTGTCATGTATGCTGATGAGAACATAAGATACACTCGAAGCGAGCTGTTAAACATCGATTTGCTGCAAAACAGCTATTTTTTTCGACATAGAATACTTCAGAAAACATGTTAAACAAGACATCCCAGAAGAACTCATTAGAGCACCAGGATCACCATGGATTACCGTCCCAGCTGGGAAGTGATGAAGATGGCGCAGAGAGCAGAAAACAAAAGTGAAGCTGTTGAGCCAGCGTGTGTGCTAGGCTAGTGAGAGCCCTACACAAACCCCTGCTGCCAAGTCTCATGTCAAATGCAAGCTCACTTCCCAACAAAATCAAGGAGCTGGAGCTCTCCATAGCCATGCAGAAAAACATCAAGGACGGCTGTGTTATGATCATTATAGAGACATGGTTGAACCCAATGATTCTGGAGGAGGCTATCAAGCTAGCAGGCTGTGCTACACACTGAGCCGATAGGATGCTAGACTCCAGTAAGAGCAGAGGAGGCGGACTTTGTGTTTACACAAATATCAACTGGTGCACAAACACTAAGATCACTGACTCCCACTGCTTTCTGGACCTGGAGTATTTAAAGGAACAGTCCACCGTACTTCCATAATGAAATATGTTCTTTTCTGAATTGAGACGAGCTTATCCGTACCTCTCTGAGCTTTGCGCCACCTCCCAGTCAGTCAGACGCGCTGTTACTCCTGTTAGCAATGTAGCTAGGCTCAGTATGGCCAACGGTATTTTTTGGGGCTGTAGTTAGATGCGACCAAACTCTTCCAGGTTTTTCCCGTTTACATAGGTTTATATGACCAGTGACATGAAACAGAGTTCAGTTAAAAAAATTGAAACATGGCGATTTTCTATGCTATGGAAAGTCCGCACTATAATGACAGGTGTACTAACACCTTCTGCGCGCTTCGACAGTGCATTGATACCGTCACAGGTCTGTCGAAGCGCGCAGAAGGTGTTAGTACGCCTGTCATTATAGTGCGGACTTTCCATAGCATAGAAAATCGCCACGTACAAAAGGAGGATTGAGGGCCACTTTGATAACTCGGATCCCTGTTCAGCATGGCAAGGTACACGTCAGATCTCTCATCTCATCTCATTATCTGTAGCCACTTTATCCTGTTCTACAGGGTCGCAGGCAAGCTGGAGCCTATCCCAACTGACTACGGGCGAAAGGCGGGGTACACCCTGGACAAGTCGCCAGGTCATCACAGGGCTGACACATAGACAGACAACCATTCACACTCACATTCACACCTACGGTCAATTTAGAGTCACCAGTTAACCTAACCTGCATGTCTTTGGACTGTGGGGGAAACTGGAGCACCCTGAGGAAACCCATGCGGACACGGGGAGAACATGCAAACTCCATACAGAAAGGCCCTCGCCGGCCACAGGGCTCGAACCCAGACCTTCTTGCTGTGAGGCGACAGCGCTAACCACTACACCACCATGCCGCCCCGGCACACGTCACATCACAACACAAAACTACACCACCAACATGACTACAAGCAGCAGCAGTGCCTCACTGGCAGAGCAACTCAACCACGTCTTCAGTCATGATGAGACAGACAGCACAAAGACTATCATGACCATTGCTCTAGCCATAGACATGAGCTCCCTCATCATATAGTGTGCAGATGTCACATGCACACTCCTTAACATAAACATACGGAAAGCAGCTGGCCCAGATGGTGTCCCAGGATGGGTCCTCAGAAACCATGCTATGGAATTAACTGAGGTATTTACAAATATGTTCAACCTTTCCCTATCACAGTGCACTGTATCCACCTGACTGAGGACATCCACCATAGTTCCAGTTCCCAAACAGTTCATAATAACCTTCCTCAATCACTACAGGCCAGTAGGTCTGACACCTGTACTCATGAAGTGCATGGAGAGACTGGTACTCAAATACATCAAGGACACTCTCCCACCTACTCTGGACCCTCATCAGTTCGCATACAGAACCAACAGATCAACAGATGATGCCATCTCCATTGCCCTCCACACTGCACTGCACCACCTGCAACAACAAGGAGCATATACACAATTGTTGTTTGTGGATTACAGCTCTGCATTTAACACAATCATCCCCAGCAGACTGTTCCACAAGATGTCTGACTGAGGCCTCAATCATAACATCTGCCTGTGGATACTGAACTTTTTAAGTAACCGGCCACAATCCGTCAGGATGGACCCTCACCAGTCCTTCACTCTCTCATTCAGCACAGGAGCCCCACAGGGCTGTGTTTTGAGTCCTTTCCTGTACTTTCTGTACACGCATGACTGCATATCATTGCACAGCACAAATACCATCTTAAAATTTGCAGATGACACAACAGTAGTAGGACTGATCTCTGAAGGAGATGAGTCTGCCTACAGAGAGGAGGTTCCGAGGTTGACAGACTGGTGTGCTGAGAACAACTTGGCTCTGAATACCAAAAAGACCAAGGAGCTGATAGTTGATTTCAGAAGACATCAGGATATTCATCTGCCACTGAACATAAATGTGGAGAGAAATGGAGAGAGTTTCCAGTTTCAGGTTCTTGGGTACACACATCAGAGGACCTGACGTGGACATACAACACACATTGCCTCATTAAAAACGCACAACAAAGACTATATTTCCTGAGAACTCTCAGGAAAATCAACCTATCACAACAGCTGCTGACGTCCTTCTACCGCTGTACCATTGAGAGTGTCCTCACAAACAGCAGCTTGATATGGTATGGTAACAGCTCTGCAGCAGATAAGAAGGCACTGCAAAAAGTCATAAAGACTGCAGAAAAAAAATCACTAACAAGCAGCTGCCTGCTCTTGAGTACATATACACGTCCTGCTGCCTACAGAAAACACACTGCATCCTAAAGGACTCATCCTACCCCACCCATCAGCTGTTCGAATGTCTGCAGATGGAAGCATGATGTGTTCTAAAATCTCCTGGTAGATGGCTATGTTGACTTTGGACTTGATAAAACAGTGGGCCAACACCAGCAGAAGACATGGCACCCCAAATCATCACAGACTGTGGAAACTTCACACTGGACTTCAAACACCTTGGATTCTATGCCTCTTCTTGCTTTCATATTATTTAGCTTACTTTTAGACACTTCATTTCAAGCTTGAAATTTTATTATTCTATTGGCAGATAATTTTGCTAATTTTAAGCATTTATTTCTAGAAAGAAGCAAAATTATCTGCCAATAAATGACAATTTAAAGCTTGAAATAAGTAAATGCATCTACAACCCCGATTCCAAAAAAGTTGGGACAAAGTACAAACTGTAAATAAAAACAGAATGCAATAATTTACAAATCTCAAACTGATATTGTATTCACAATAGAACATAGACAACATATCAAATGTCGAAAGTGAGACATTTTGAAATTTCACCCCAAATATTGGCTCATTTGAAATTTCATGACAGCAACACATCTCAAAAAAGTTGGGACAGGGGCAATAAGAGGCTGGAAAAGTTAAAGGTACAAAAAAGGAACAGCTGGAGGACCAAATTGCAACTCATTAGGTCAATTGGCAATAGGTCATTAACATGACTGGGGATAAAAAGAGCATCTTGGAGTGGCAGCGGCTCTCAGAAGTAAAGATGGGAAGAGGATCACCAATCCCCCTAATTCTGCACCGACAAATAGTGGAGCAATATCAGAAAGGAGTTTGACAGTGTAAAATTGCAAAGAGTTTGAACATATCATCTACAGTGCATAATATCATCAAAAGATTCAGAGAATCTGGAAGAATCTCTGCGCGTAAGGGTCAAGGCTGGAAAACCATACTGGGTGCCCGTGATCTTCGGGCCCTTAGACGGCACTGCATCACATACAGGCATGCTTCTGTATTGGAAATCACAAAATGGGCTCAAGAATATTTCCAGAGAACATTATCTGTGAACACAATTCACTGTGCCATCTGCCGTTGCCAGCTAAAACTCTAGTTCAAAGAAGAAGCCGTATCTAAACATGATCCAGAAGCGCAGACGTCTTCTCTGGGCCAAGGCTCATTTAAAATGTACTGTGGCAAAGTGGAAAACTGTTCTGTGGTCAGACGAATCAAAATTTGAAGTTCTTTATGGAAATCAGGGACACCGTGTCATTCGGACTAAAGAGGAGAAGGACGACCCAAGTTATCAGTGCTCAGTTCAGAAGCCAATTTGGGGCCAATTTGAACAGGATGCCTTAGTTTGTCCCAACATTTTTGGAATCGGGGTTGTATTTCAGGTTGTGGTAGATGTAAGCTTTGTGCTTGCATGTGTAGAATGGAATTTTCCACTCCAACAGTTAGAAGTTACTTGTGCTGAGGGCGTCGTGGCTCAGGTGGATAAGGCGCCATACCATAAATCCGGGGACCCGGGTTCGATTCTGGCCCGAGGTCATTTCCCAATCCCTCCCTGTCTGTCTCTCCTGCTCATTTCCTATCTCTGCACTGTCCTATCCAATAAAGGTGCAAAAAGCCCAAAAAAATATCCTTAAAAAAAGTTGATTGTGCTTCCATTTGTGGTCTTTCTTTTACGCGAGTGATCTGTTCGGACGTTATCACTGAAAAGGTGAGTTTTGACAGTTTTATTTTGTTTTAGTCTTGCAGTATAAGGCAATAGAATGTTTCTTTTTCATCTTACTTTCATATTTCATAATGTTTGCATATTTTTGGCCAATATTTTGCAACCATGGTCAATTTAGATTGAACTTTTGATAGAATCTATGGCCAGTCATTTTGCCCCTGCCCCCGCCTCGCGCTCCATCTGGTGCGGTAGTGATGTCCCAATGCTCGCGCGCCGCAGCAGAGACCCACGTGACCTTCAGCTGGTACAGTCGCTGTTCTTTTACCACCGCCGTTATTCTCACCTTTCTGGTGTGTTCTTGATTTTTCCATTGTGTCCTATTGTCCTATTTCACCATCTCAAATACCCAAAATGTATCATATTATTCATATTTAAGTGAATAATCAATTCAGTCATCATAACTTGGCATTTTTAACCCAAGCAATCAAAAAGAGGAAATTTATTCAATATTTTCACTCATCTCTGAAGGAGGGGCTTTAATTCTTCATGATGTAGTTATTTTATATGTAAATCAATTTTTCAAAAGCATTTGAATTGTAATCAAAAAAAATTTCCACAGTAGAGGCCAGATAAAGCAAGATACTATCTTTATTCTTATTAAACATGACAAAAGAAACATTGAGTGTTAGGTAAATGCAAAAAAAAAAAAGTAAAATTAGAAAATTTTTGACCATAATGTCCCAAATGAGAGACCAGTTTCTGAAACGGACCCAGATATAAAATTAGTGGTGCTTGAAAATTTATGAACCCTTTAGAATTTTCTATATTTCTGCATAAATATGACCTCAAACATAATCAGATTTTCACACAAGTCCTAAAAGTAGATAAAGAGAACCCAGTTAAACAAATGAGACAAGAATATTATACTTGGTCATTTATTTACTGAGGAAAATGATCCAATATTACATATCGGTGAGTGGCAAAAGTATGTGAACATCTAGGATTAGCAGTTAATTTGAAGGTGAAATTAGAGTCAGGTGTTTTCAATCAAAGGGATGACAATCAGGTGTGAGTGGGCACCCTGTTTTATTTAAAGAACAGGGATCTATCAAAGTCTGATCTTCACAACAAATGTTTGTGGAAGTGTATTATGGTACGAACAAAGGAGATTTCTGAGGACCTCAGAAAAAGTGTTGTTGATGCTCATCAGGCTGGAAAAGGTTACAAAGCCATCTCTAAAGAGTTTGGACTCCACCAATCCACAGTCAGACAGATTGTGTACAAATGGAGGAAATTCAAGACCATTGTTACCTTCCCCAGGAGTGGTCAACCAACAAAAATCACTCCAAGAGCAAGGCGTGTAATAGTTGGTGAGGTCACAAAGGACCCCAGGATGACTTCGAAGCAACTGAAGGCCTCTCTCACATTGGCTAATGTTAATCTTCATAAGTCCACCATCAGGAGAACACTGAACAACAATGGTGTGCATGGCAGGGTTGCAAGGAGAAAGCCAATGCTCTCCAAAAAGAACATTGTTGCTCGTTTGCAGTTTGCTAAATATCACGTGGACAAGCCAGAAGGCTATTGGAAAAATGTTTTGTGGACGGATGAGACAAAAATAGAACTTTTTTGGTTTAAATGAGAAGCGTTATGTTTGGAGAAAGGAAAACACTGCATTCCAGCAGAAGAACCTTATCCCATCTGTGAAACATGGTGGTGGTAGTATCATGGTTTGGGCCTGTTTTGCTGCATCTGGGCCAGGATGGCTTGCCATCATTGATGGAACAATGAATTCTGAATTATATCAGCGAATTGTAAAGGAAAATGTCAAGACATCTGTCCATGAACTGAATCTCAAGAGAAGGTGAGTCATGCAGCAAGACAATGACCCTAAGCACACAAGTCATTCTACCAAAGAATGGTTAAAGAAGAATAAAGTTCATGTTTTCGAATGGCCAAGTCAAAGTCCTGACCTTAATCCAATCAAAATGTTGTGGAAGGACCTGAAGTGAGCAGTTCATGTGAGGAAACCCACCAACATCCCAGAGCTGAAGCTGTTCTGTATGGGGGAATGGGCTAAAATTCCTCCAAACCAGTGTGCAGGACTGCTCAACAGTTACCGGAAATGTTTAGTTGCAGTTATTGCTGCACAAGGGGGCCACATCAGATACTGAAAGCAAAGGTTCATATACTTTTGCCACTCACAAATATTGGATAATTTTCCTCAATAAATAAATGACCAAGTATAATATTTTTGTCTCATTTGTTTAACTGGGTTCTCTTTATCTACTTTTAGGACTTGTGTGAAAATCTGATGATGTTTTAGGTCATATTTATGCAGAAATATAGAAAATTCTAAAGGGTTCACAAACTTTCAAGCACCACTGTAGTTTAGAAGGAGCACAGAGTGAAGGGAAGAGGAAAAGAAGTATCAGAGAAGGAAAAGTCAACTGAAGAACCTGTGACAAAAATTCAGTTCTATCTATCTGGCATATCACTGCAGTGACATGGCCACTCTGATGGCTCCAGCCATCAAAGTTTGTATGGAAGAATTACAGTAGTGGTTTCCCATTGCCTTCTACTGGATTATTATTGAGGTTTTCTCCTCTCAACCATTCATACACATTCACACCTATGGGCAGTTTAGAGAAGCCACACACACACACGCGCGCACACATGCGCTTTCAGTTTTATGCAAATTCCTACAAATAGTCACGAGTTATAGTTGTTTGAGTATATCAGGCTCCACCACATTTAAATTGATTGAATGTAGCACCCATATTGTTTGGAAATGTCTACATTTTTTGACAATTATTGAGAGTCACACTCTGCTGAGTAGTTTGACATCAAAATTGTGATGATATGAGAAAAACCTTCGGACAAGTTCTCAAAAATCAGTTTTGCAAATTAGCTAAAAATCTACATGGGCAGAGCTAAATGTTTCTTGGGGACATTTTTGCTCAGGAGCACCAGGGGTGTAGTGGGCGTGGTACGCGGGGGTATGCCGTCCACCCACTTCTCCCGAGGTGAGATTCAAAAAAAAAAAAAACCTGTCATTCAATGGCCTGAGTTTATACGCTCTACAGTAAGTGACACGTGCCTTTGTGCTCATCATCAATGCCCCCCCCCAATCGAACGTTACGTAAAACGTAGCGACGCAAAGTAGAATGCATTCTAAACGCAGCCGAGATATTAGAATTATGTAAACGGTTGACTCCGCCATTTTAATGTTGCTTCGACCAACTAGAGAGCTTCGGCAGAATGGCAGATCAAGGGGAAAATGACTCGACAGGAAAGACTCGGCAGAAAAACATCGATTTTTATTTCAGAAAAAGCATTCCGACACCGGCGACACCAAATCCAGCGACCTTGAGTGAGCCACCATCACCAATCATAACCAGTCACACTCACACTGAAGTTCCTTTCACTGCAGCTAATGCTAACACAGAGGTGTTGGGGAGCTCCAGCTCACCGTTCGAGATATGGACGGAAGAAATGTGGAAAAATAAAAAGGAGGCTTATCCCTGGCTCGACGCAAAGGATGGGAAGCTAGGCTGCAAGGTGTGCTCGTGCATTAGTGATTTGTCTGTATTTAAAGCCCAGGGCTCGCGGATGGGAGACGAGTGGCGAACGTACAGGATCACCCACAGTGGCACAGACAAAAGCACAATGCTAACTTCGCTGAGGAAAAAAATTCTGAGGCATCTCCAGTCAAATGGCCACATTGCTGCCCAACGCATTCAGGATAACGCAAAACGAGAGACACTACCTAAAGTATGTGACAAAATGAATGCATCATACATGAATGCTACCTGTGCCGTGTTCCGGACCGTTTATCACATAGTGAAGAAAAACAGACCTTTCTCTGATCATTATGGACTGCTGGAATTACAAAACGAGAACGGGATCGACACAGGCATTAGCTTGCACTCCCGTTACAGTGCCACACAGATAACCGATCACATAGCGTCCCAAATGCGCAAAAAAGTCTGCCAACGGATCCAGGAAATAGAAGGCAAAATTTCTGTTCTCATTGACGAATCGACGAGCCTAGGGTGTAAAACGGCACTAATCGTGTATCTCAAATGTGAAACAGACAAGACAGATGATCCGCACTTTATGTTCTTGGATCTAATTGAGCTTCCAAACCAAACAGCCGACACAATTCTGCATTGTCTCCTGAAATGCCTCAGTGCGCTTGTGCCCTCTTGTGTTGTTAAAAGAACGTAACATTTATACAAATCATTCATACCAAACATAGGCGACCAAACAAAGGCTACCGCTTCTGACATGATATCAAATCGATGATGTCACGAATCGCGTACCCCCACTTTAAAAATCTCCACTACACTACTGAGGAGCACCCAAGGAATAAGTTGCAAAAAAATTCATTGTAGGACTTATTCAATATATGAGCCAAAACTTAAAACACCTCGCTACTGCACCACCATTAGGCCAATCAGGCTCATCTTTCTTGCCTGAGTAGTGCGAGGGAGTACTACGGTACATATTGACCAAGTTTAACATCTCTAGGACCTATGGTTTCAATAGAATGAAGTTCCATAGCATTTTTCCTTGTGTCCGAAGGGATAAGAATCTTAACAAAAACAATAGGGTTCCAAGTACTACCTGCTTGCCCCTCTAATAAGAAAAATCCTAACAAAAACAATCGGGTTACAAGCACTTTGTACTTTGACCCTGAATAACTATAGCTTTAATAACTACACCTACTCACTGGTCAAGCACGCCATACCACCACCTTGAGATCAAATGACACCGATGTTCTGTCTTCCCTCCCTCCCATTATAGCTTTCTAATTTTGTGTCTAAACAATGAAGCTCTGCAGTACAGAGCCCCTAAAGGGACGTGTTTAAAATAAAAAGGGGGGGGGGGGGGCGGGTATGTATGTCAGAAAGTTTCTGGTGTGCATGAGAAAGTATCTGGTGCTCACAAGTAAATTTCTGGTACACATGAGAAACTAGCTGAGAGAAGCCTGAACTCAATAAATATGAAGCATTTCCGAAAGGAGGATGGCCATACAGAGGGATATATTTGAGAATGCAAAATGTACCATATATATCTTGAGAATGAGAAATGTACAAGAAGACATCATAAATCAACTAACAGATGACATGCACACCAGATACTTGTATATCATATATTTTTTGACATATGTCCCTTTAGGAGTGCCGTACCGCAGAGATATGACCTTACCCTTTTTATGAGCTATTTCACTGTCGATATCTGCCATATTCCATTGCAACTTTCAAACATACTTCATGACAATAAGAAAACTGCACAATTTCTTTGACAGACCAAATAAGGTGAGATATCTGTTAAAATATCAGGGTACAGAGCTCAATATGCTTTGTATTTTAGCATGAAAGGCTTTGTATGCTGTGCCAACAATAGTCTTCAACATTGCTTTTTTAACTTGATACGGGTCTGTGGGTAGTGTTGGATTTGGTTTATGAATAGATCTAATTTTTTCACATATTTTTGTGAATTCATATGTGCCTTTCCAAAACATCACCTCACTTCCTGTTTTACACCATCACTCTCACATTTGGAACAACAACAACCTTCAATGCTTTACCCCTAATAATAAAACATACAATCAGTAGATGGTGCCTAGACACCTTCTGTGTTTGGCCACCTAATTAAATACTCTATTGATATGTTTTCCACCGAGTGAAAAGTTTTTCACTTTTTCTTTTTTTTTTGCATGTCAGATCAGGTTGTCAAAAAAATTCAAGACCTACAGAAAAACAGGGGTGCAAACCCCACTTTTTCACCTCACCTTCTTTGAGACATCCTGAGAGAGCACATCATAGCGTTCCTGAAAGAGCTCATAGCGTTCGTTCAGTGGCGCTGCATCTTCACCTGTGCACTCAGCATCACTGGTACGATACAGAGGGTAGTGCTGGAAACACAGCCATAGCATTTTTAATTGGAGATATGCAATGTATTCACTTAAATACCAGCAGAGTATACTCAAATGGCCAATAGCTGATTAAGTAGTCCATTGCATTGGTATGTTTATTACACTCAGAGGTCACTTTATTAGCGAAACCTACCTTGAAGCCACTGTCCCTGGTCATTTTATAAGGTATACTTACCACATACTAGTGCATCTCAAACAACTCGAATATCATGAAAAAGTTATTTTTTTAAATTCAATTAAAAAAGGTAAACTTTCACATATTCTATATTCATTACATGTAAAATGAAATATTTCAAGCCTTTTTTGTTTTAGTTTTGATGATTATGGCTTATAGCTCATGAAAATCAGAAATCCAGTATCGCAAATTATTTTAATATTTCCTAAGATTAGGCAAGGCAAGTTTATTTATATAGCGCATTTCATACACAGTGGCAGTTCAATGTGCTTTACAGAGGTAAAAGCAAAACAGTAAACAAAATTAATCTTTGATTAATTAAAGATTAATCAAAAAAGCATTTACAATACACAAATGTCCAACTTCTGAAAAGTACAACCCCAATTCCAAAAAAAGTCAGGGCGCTGTGTACACTGTAAATACAAACAGAATGTGATAATTTGCAAATCATAGAAACCCTATATTTCACTGAAAATACTACAAAGACAACTGAGAAATTTTATTATTTTTTGAAAATGTATGCTCATTTTGAATTTGACGCCAGAAACACGTTTCAAAAAAAGTTGGGATGGGCATATTGACCACTTCTACTTTTAAAAACACTCTGTAAACATTTAGGAACTGAGGAGACCAATTGCTGTAGTTTTGAAAGAGAAATGTCCCATTCTTGCATGATATACAATTTCAGTTGCTCAGCAGTCTGGGGCCTCCTTTGTCGTATTTTGTGCTTCGTAATGTGCCAAACGTTTTCAATGGGAGACAGGTCTGGACTGCAGGCAGGCCAGTTGAGCACCCGGACTCTTACTATGGAGCCATGCAGTTTTAATTTATGCAGAAAGCAGTTTGGCATTGTCTTGCTGAAAGAAGGAAGGCCTTCCCTGAAAAAGATTTTGTCTGGATGGGAGCATATTGCTCTGAAACATGTATTTATCATTAAGCATTAATGATGCCTTCCCAGATGTACAAGCTACCCATGTCATGTGCACTAATGCACACTCATACCATCACACATGCTGGCTTTTGAACTGTGCACTGATAACAAGCCAGATGGTCTCTCTCCTCTTTAGCCTGGAGAACGTGGTGTCCATGAATTCTAAAAATAATTTCTACTTTTGATTCATCAGCCCTCAGGACAATTTTCCACTCAGTCCATCATAAAAGAGTTCAGGCCCAGAGAAGGTGGCGGTGTTTCTGGATATTGTTTATATATGGTTTTAACTTGCATTTGTGGATGCAGTAAAGAACTGTTTTCATAGATGATGGTTTTCTGAAGTGTTCCTGAGCCCATACAGTGATTTCCACAAGAGACACGTCTGCATTTAATGCAGTGTTGCCTGAGGGCCTGAAGATAACAAGCATCCAATGTCAGTTTTCAGCCTTGTCTCTTGCATAGTCAAGTCAAGTTAACTTTATTGTCAAATATGCTATACATGCTTGACATACAGCACAGGTGAAATTTCAGTCCTCTCTGACCCATGGTGCAAACAGGCAATGCAATAAATAAAAATAGAATAATTGAAATTAACAATATAAACAGTATAAACACTCTAGATAAGAACTAGACATAGACGAAACACTCATATAGACACACACACACACACACACATATACACATACGTATACACACACACAAATTGGAGCAAATAAACAGTCAAGGGGACTTGAGGTATAGCAGGTAAACATGAAATAAGCAGTATAAACAATAAACAAACAGCTGTTAAGGTGAGGTAGTGTGGAATAGTGCAAATGAGCGAGGTAAAGTGAAATGTGCAGTCCAGTGTGTTAATGAACGTTGAGAGTATGTATGTATGTGTGTGTGTGTGTGTGTGTGCTGGGGGGGGGGAAACTGTGAGGGTGACATGTCAGATGCTGAAGGGGGGCAGGGGGGTGTGAGGGCAGAATCTGTGGCAGGGGGCAGAGGGGGGAGGAGGGGCAGAACAGGGAGGGAGTTGAGCCTCCTGACCGCCTGGTGAAAGAAACTGTCCTTGAGCCTGTTGGTTTTGGCCCGGAGACTCCGCAGTCTCCTCCCCGACGGCAGCAGACTGAAGAGGCTGTGAGATGGGTGGGTGGGGTCACCTGCAATCCTGATGGCTTTGCAGGTGAGGCGGGAGTTATAGATATCCATAAGAGAAGGGAGAGAGACACCAATGATCCTCTCAGCTGTTCTCACGATGCACTGCAGAGTCTTGCAGCAGGACAAGGTGCAGGCGCCGTACCACATGGTGATGCAGCTGGTCAGGATGTTCTCGATGGTGCCTCTGTAGAATGTGTGCATGATGGGGGCCGGGACTCTTGCTCTCCTCAGTTTGCGGAGGAAGTACAGACGCTGTTGGGCTTTTTTGGCCAGTGATGCGGTGTTGTTGCTCCAGGACAGGTCTTCAGAGATGTGCACACCCAGAAACTTGGTGCCACTCACCCTCTCCACTGCAGTACCATCAATAGATAGTGGAGCATGCTGGGTGTGCACTCTCCTGAAGTCCACAACAATCTCCTTCATCTTCTCCACATTCAGGTGGAGATTGTTGTCCTTGCACCACATGGCCAAGCGGCTCACCTCACTCCTGTAGATTGTCTCATCGCCATTGTTGATGAGACCCACCACAGTCGTGTCATCCACAAACTTAATGAAGAGATTAGAGCTGGATGTTGGTGTGCAGTCGTGGGTCAGCAGAGTGAAAAGGAGGGGGCTCAGCACACATCCTTGAGGGACCCCCATGTTCAATGTGATGGTGCTGGAGGAGTTGCTGCCGACCCGTACAGCCTGTGGTCTCCCCGTCAGGAAGTCCAGCAGCCAGTTGCACAGGGAGGTGTTGAGTCCCAGCTGGTCCAGTTTATGAATGAGCTGCTGAGGAATGATTGTGTTGAATGCTGAGCTGAAGTCTATGAACAGCATTCTGACATACGAGTCTTTTGTCTCCAGGTGGGTGAGAGCTGAGTGGAGGGCAGTGGAGATGGCGTCATCGGTCGAACGGTTGGACTGATATGCAAACTGGAAAGTGTCCAGGGCGGGGGGGAGGGCAGACTTGATATGCCGCATGACTAGCTGCTCGAAGCACTTCATGAGGATGGGAGTGAATGCGTGTGACAGTTTGTATGGGTGGAGCACAGAAGGATGGTAGGCCAGAACTGAGTTCACAAAAACTCTTTTTATTTTCACTTTTCAGCAAAACTTTAACTCTTCCAGCCAACGCATGCATGCACACACACACACACACAAGTCATCTGGTTGGGGAGAGAGCTCCCTCTGCTCTCACTCTCTCTCCTTAAATAGGGCGCGGTTACTGGGGAAGACACAGAAACACATTAATTCACATCAGGTGCAGTGATTCTGCCACTTACCTTCCCTGACTCTGCCCTCCGGTCACAGACCGACGCTTGACCACGCCCCCGCTGCCACATACCCCCACCGCCCGACTCAGGCCGGGCGGCCATCCGGCCTGGCCTGCAGCTGACTCCCCCCCCCCCCCTTGACAGGAGAGGAAGTCCGCCACTACCACCTGCACCCCCGGCCTGTGGATCACCTTGAAGTTAAAGGGTTGGAGTGCCAAATACCAACGAGTGATCCGTGCGTTGGCATCCTTCATGCGGTGGAGCCACTGGAGGGGCGCGTGGTCCGAACAGAGGGTGAAAGGGCGTCCCAGCAGGTAGTAACGGAGGGCGAGGACCGCCCACTTAATTGCTAAGCACTCTTTTTCAATGGTGCTGTAGCGCCCCTCATGCACTGACAGCTTCCTACTGATGTACAAGACTGGGCGGTCCTCCCCCTCCATCTCCTGGGACAAAACGGCCCCCAGCTCTCTGTCCGACGCATCTGTCTGTAACATAAAGGGGAGAGAAAAGTCAGGGGAGTGTAAAAGTGGCCCCCCACACAGTGCAGCCTTTACCTCAGAAAAAGCCTGCTGGCATTGCTCTGTCCACTGGACCAGATCTGGTGCCCCCTTTTTAGTCAGATCAGTCAGCGGGCTGGTGACATCCGAATAATTAGGTATAAACCTACGATAATAGCCAGCCAGCCCCAGGAACTGTCTCACCCCCTTTTTGGTCTTGGGCCTCGGGCAGGCCGCAATTGCTGCTGTCTTGTTAATTTGGGGACGCACCTGTCTGTTGCCCAAGTGGAAGCCCAGATACCATACTTACATCCGCCCAATCGCACACTTCTTCAGGTTGGCTGTGAGACCCGCTTGCCTCAGCAACCTAAGGACGGCCCTCAGATGTTGGAGGTGCCTCGGCCAGTCATTACTATAGATAATAATGTCGTCGAGGTAGGCGGCTGCATAGGTGGCGTGGGGGCGGAGGACCCTATCCATCAGCCGCTGAAACATAGCGGGTGCCCCAAACATCCCAAAAGGAAGTGTGACAAATTGGTGTAAGCCGAACGGTGTGGAAAAGGCCTTTTTTCTCGGGATAATGGAGTCAAGGGGATCTGCCAATAACCCTTTGTTAAATCCAGTGTCGAGTAAAAGCGAGCCGTGCCTAGTCGATCAAGCAACTCATCAATACGAGGCATTGGGTACGCGTTGAATTTAGACACCGCGTTGACTTTTCTATAGTCTACACAGAACCGGACTGACCCGTCGGCCTTGGGTACCAAGACCACCGGGCTGCTCCAGTCACTGTGGGACTCCTCGATGATGCCCATTTCGAGCATGGCCTCGAGTTCTTCCCGAAGCACTTTTTTCTTGTGTTCGGGTAATCTGTACAGGCGACTACGCACTACCACCCCCGGGGGCATCTCAATGTGGTGCTCTATAAGGTTGGTGCGGCCGGGCAGGGGCGAGAACACATCCGAAAACTCGGTTTGCAACTGGGCAACCTCCGCGAGTTGGGTCGGGGAGAGGTGGTCTCCACAGGGGACTGGAGAGGTACGTGATGCCAATGTTCCTTTTTGAACCTCTGGCCCCAGCTCCGCCTTCTCCGGAACCACCAACACCAACGCCACAGGGACCTCCTCGTTCCAGAGTTTGAGCAGATTGAGGTGGTAAATCTGTAGCGCCCCACCCCTGTCTGTTCGCCTCACCTCATAGTCGACATCCCCGACTCGCCGTGTGACCGCAAAGGGTCCTTGCCACTTGGCAACTAATTTGGAGCTCGATGTGGGCAACAGTATGAGTACTTTATCTCCCGGTGCGAACTCTCTAAGGTGCGTACCCTTCAGAGGTGGAAAAACTGGATTGACAAAGTAAAAGTCCTGCTTAGGTTTTCCTTCTGCCTGTGCTCTCAACACAGGTGATTTCACCAATTAGCTCATCAACCTGGCTTAGGGGATGTGGTAATTAGGATCAGCTGGTTCACTGAATTGGCTGGAGCAAAAATGTGGCAGGGTTTTTACTTTCTGAACCCGGGTTTTTCCACCTCTGGTACCCTTGTCATACAGGCGGGTTTGTCGTTCTTGGGCCTGCCGCAAATTCTCTTGGGTTAGGTGGGTGAGTGTGTGGAGTTTTGCGCGCAGGTCAATAACATATTGGATTTCATTTTTACTTGGTGAATGTCCCTCCTCCCAATTTTCCCGCAGCACATCTAGGATGCCGCATGGCTTATGCCCATATAACAATTCAAACAGGGAGAACCCTGTGGAGGCTTGGGGGACCTCTCGCACTGCAAACAACAAGGGTTCGAGCCATTTATCCCAATTACGTGCGTCCTCGCTTACGAATTTCTTAATTATATTTTTGAGGGTGTGATTGAACTGTTCGACTAAACCGTCCGTTTGTGGGTGATACACGCTGGTGCGGATCGGCTTAATACCTAATAACCCATAAAGTTCGTTCAGTGTACGTGACATAAACGAGGTGCCTTGATCAGTCAGAATCTCTTTCGGGATTCCAACTCGGGAGATAATGCGGAAGAGTGCCTCCGCAATACTGCATGCTGAGATATTGCGAAGAGGCACCGCTTCCGGGTATCGCGTTGCATAGCCCACTAGAACTAATATAAAGCGGTACCCTCATGTTGACTGATCTAATGGCCCGACGAGATCCATCCCAATTCTTTCGAACGGGGTCTCGATTAACAGCAGAGGGCGCAAAGATGCTTTTGGAATGGCCACTGGATTTACTAACTGGCATTCGCGGCACGCCGTACACCACCTACGGACATCGCCGCGAATCCCTGGCCAATAGAACCGGGCCATTATTCGGGCTAGTGTTTATCCTGCCCTAAGTGTCCAGCCATGGGATTAAAGTGAGCTGCCTGGAATACCAATTCCCGGTGGCTCTTTGGGATTAAAAGCTGTGTGACTTGCTCTTTAGTTTGAGTGTCCTGCGTCACTCGGTATAATCTATCCTTCATAATTGCGAAGTAGGGGAAGGACGGGGTGACGTTTGGCTGGAGCGTTTGACCATCGATTACTCTCACTTGGTCAAACACATGCTGCAGAGTCTTGTCTCGCGACTGCTCTAATGGAAAATCCACGAGGGATTCCCCAATAGAGAGAGGAGGAGCCGGCGGCTCCTCACTCTGACGCGGAGATGACATAGATGGCTCTGTGACAGCTGCTCCCACCAACGCGACACCGGGACCTCCCCCTATTAAACTATGGCAGGACCCACTCTTCACTAGATGACTCATTAATTCCCCAAATCCCGGCCAATCCGTCCCCAAAATTATCGAGTGGGTAAGGCGAGGATTAACCGCCGCCTTTACTATAAATTTTTCCCCTCGAAAAAAATGTGGACCGACACTAAAGGGTAGTTGTGAACATCCCCGTCCACACACAACACCTTCACCAACTGTACTCCCCCCAATGCCTCGTCTTGCACCAGATTTTGGTGGATCGAGGTCTGATTACAACCAGAATCCACCAACGCCTGATATGCATCCCCTTGGATACTCACCGGTATGTGATATGCTCCGGCCCGATCGAGGGCGGCGGCTCCTGGTGCGTCGGGGATCCGAACCACTGCGCCCACCTCCATTACCGAACACTGCTGTTGGAGGTGGCCCGGCTCCCCGCAGCGCCAGCCAACCGGCCCGGGCTTCCTCTCTGCACTAGTGCTCTGGGGCTCACTCACCTGAGGGGGGGAGAGACAGACACAGAAGGGAGAAACGGGAGGGCACCGCGGGTGCGGCGAGCCGGCTAGGGTGGCACCTGCCCCCGCCTCCGCGGTGGGGGAATGGGGCGAGGAGGAGACACAGGAGGAGGGGGAGAGAGAGGTTGTCTGCTGTCCTGCCATCGGGACAGCCACCAAGTGGTCCTCCGCCAGCTCGATTGCCTGATCCAGCGACGCTGGGCGGTGGCACTGGACCCACTCTGCAGTTCCCGCTGGTAAACGCGTGATGAACTGCTCCAGTACCATCTGGTCGATGATTCCCTCAGCGTTGCGGTTGTCGGCCCTCAACCACTGCCAGCAGGCGTCCCGGAGTTGCTGGCCAAACGCGAACGGCCGGCTGACTTCCTCTAAGCACAAAGCGCGGAAGCGCTGACGTTGTTGCTCGGGGGTGTGCCCCACACGCTGGAGGACGGCCTGGCGAAGGTCGCGTAGGCCAGCCAGCGGTCGGCAGGGAGCTGTAGCACGGCCAGCTGCGCCTCTCCCATTAGCAGGGGGAGGAGGCGTGCCGCGCACTGTTCCACCGGCCACCCCGAGGTCTCTGCTACCTGCTCAAAGAGCGTGAGGAAGGCCTCGGGGTCATCCTGCAGGCTCATCTTCATTAGGGTGAGGGTGAAAGGGCCCGCGGCGGTGGAGTTGGTGGACCCTGCCGACGCGAGGAGGTGCCAGAACGCCCGACGATCTTCCTGTTGCGCCAGCACCAGGACCTCGAACCATTGTTCTTGCTCCTTTCGGAGGGCAAGCAGCGCCTGATGCTGGCTCTGTTGGGCCATGGTGAGGGCATGGATCAGGTCTGCCAAGGGGGAGGACTTCATGGGGCTGTTCTCTTCTGTGCTCGGCTCTCAGGTTTCTGTACCACTGTGACAGTTTGTATGGGTGGGTGGAGCACAGAAGGACGGCAGGCCAGAACTGAGTTCACAAAAATTCTTTATTTTCACTTTTCAGCAAAACTTTAACTCTCCCAGCCAACGCACACACGCGTACACACACAAGTCATCTGGTTGGGGAGAGAGCTCCCTCTGCTCTCGCGCTCTCTCCTTAAATCCCTGACTCCGCCCTCCGGTCACAGACCGATGCTTGACCACACCCCCGCTGCCACAGTGCGACAGGGCGGTAGTCACTGAAGCACGAGGGAGATGGCTTCTTCGGGACTGGAATGATGGTGGTGGCTTTGAGGCACGTGGGGACAACAGCCTGGCTCAACGAGATGTTGAAGATGTCTGTAAAGACATCTGTGAGCTCCTCGGCACAGTCTCTCAGGACACGACCAGGAATGTTATCAGGACCCAGGGCCTTCTGTGCATTTGTCGTCCAGAGAGCTCTCCTCATGCTGTCTGGGGACAGTGTCAACACCTGGTCACCGGGAGGTGGTGGGGTCTTCTGTGCCATGGTGCTGTTGTCTGCCTCAAAGCGAGCGAAGAAGTCGTTCAACTGATTCAGCAGAGAGGTGGAGTTGTCACAGGTCTGCAGTGAGGGCTTGTAGTCTGTGATGGTCTGAATCCCCTGCCACAGGTTCCTGGTGTCTCTGCTGTCGTTGAAGTAGACAGCAATGTTCCTGGGATACTGTCTCTTGGCCACCCTGATGCCTCGTGACAGGTTGGCCCTAGCTGTCCTCAGGCCTACCTTGCCCCCAGCTCTGAAGGCGGCGGTCTGAGCCCTCAAGAGCCTGTGGACTTCCCCTGTCAGCCATGGCTTCTGATTGGCCTGAATGGAGATGGTTCTGGTGACTGTAACGTCATCCATGCACTTCCTCATGTAGGCAGTGACGGTCTCCGTGTACTCCTGGAGATCTGTGTTGTTGTTGTAGGTGGCCGCCTGTCTGAACATGCTCCAGTCAGTGGTGGAAAAACAGTCCTGGAGTGCCTCTGAGGACCCCTCTGGCCACATACGTATCTGCTTTGTAGCTGGTTTGGTGACTTTAACCAGCGGCCTGTATGCTGGCATTAGCATAACAGTGGAGTGATCTGAGGCCCCAAGGTGGGGGAGGGCTTTGTAGACGTCTTTATGCATGGTGTAAACATTGTCCAGAGTATTGTTTCTACGTGTGGGAAAGTTGATATGTCCATAGAGTTTTGGAAACATGCTCTTGGGGTTTGCATGGTTGAAATCCCCAGCAAGGATGAGGAAAGCATCTGGGTGGGCTGTCTGCTGCTCACTGATATGCTGATAGAGTTAATTCAGTGCTTCACTCCTGTTGTTATTGGAGCCGGGAGGGATGTATATTGCTACCAGCAATATGGCTGTAAATTCCCTCGACAGGTAGAATGGCCGGCAATTAATAATTATAAACTCCACCAGTGGTGAGCAGTGTTTGCAGACCACGAAAGCATCGCGGCACCAGGCATCACTGATGTAAACACAGAGTCCTCCACCGTGAGTCTTCCCCCCCCCCCAACTAGTGCTCTGTCTGACCGGTAGCATGTTAGCCGGGCTAGCTGAATGGCACAGTCTGGGACAGTCATTAAGCCATGTTTCCACAAACACGAGGACACAACACTCACTCACAGACTTAGAAGATGAGCAGAGCAGGCGGACATAATCCAGCTTGTTGTCCAGCAAGCATACGTTGACCAGAGTGATGGTAGGGATAGCCGGCCGGTGAGGGCTAGCCGCTAGCTAAGCCTGGATACCTCCGCGCTTGCCCCTCTTCTGCTTCCGCATGTTCCGCCTGTGGTGCTTCCACTGTGGGCTGGATGCAGGAGTGGGGGTCGGTGGTTGAGCAGGCCTCCGGAGCAAACCGTAGTCCCATAGCACTTCTGCGTCCGCTGGATTTATATCTGTGAATATAGTTCTGCAGATGTCAAGCAGAAACTCATGGGAGTATGTGCGCCTTAAGACTGATGGATGCGACAAAGACGAACAGATACACACTGTTTTAAAATACAAAAAACACGAAAACACCGTTCTGTCGGGACAGAGAGGAGCCGCTGCGTGTGTACGTGCCGCCATCATCTGCACACAGAGATTTCTCCAGATTCTCTCAATCTTTTTATTCTATTATGTACCAGAGATGATATGATCCCCAAATTCTTTGCAATTTAACATTCAGGAACGTTATTCTTAAATTATTGCACTGTTTGCCCACACGGTCTTTCACAGAGTGGTGAACCCCTCCCCATCTTTACTTCTGAGAGACTTAGCCTCTCTGAGATGCTCTTTTTTAAACTGAGGTAATTGGTGATGCCATCCACGATCATAGCACAGAGACAGCTCTGGTTAAAGTAGTAAACGATTGGCGATTGGGTTGCGCATGCTACGCACTTCCTGGTTCCCGAGTTGTTTGCAATGAGTCTTTTTTTCCGCAAGTGTTGGCGTTAATTACTAATCTTTTTTTAAATTTTTTTCTACAAAAACTTTTCCAGTATCCTCTTCATTTTTATTGTACTGTCGCTTTCCTTTTTGTACTTTCCACTTTCGCTTTGCTTTTTCCATTTTTTTTCTCTCTCTTTTTTCAGAAGAACGCCGGGACCGGAAGCTTTCTTTTTTTTTTCTCCTCCTGTGTAAAGACCACAAGCGAAGGCCATGCACATCGGATCTGCTTTAATATCAACAGATATTTGATTAATGTACGTGAATCCTTTCATCATGGCACACCTTCAGCCTGTTAAGTGTGCTGAGTGCAGGATGTTTAGTCATTCTTCCTCCATCGCTAGCGAAAGCTTTATTTGTGATAAGTGCAGATTAGTTAGCTCTCTGACGGAGAAAATTATAGTGTTAGGAGCGTGTGTCCAGGCTTTAGAGAAGGCCAGTGAGAATGAGAACAGTGTAGTTTCTGTAGGGGAAAGTCTGGATGCCCTAGGTAGAGTTAGTAATCCCCCAACTCCAGCATTAGAGCCCTTACAGCAGGGCGAATGGGTGACAACTCGGCGATATAAGCGTAAAGCCAAAGCTACCGCTGAGGCTCGCCCATGAGAACACCACTCCTCTCCACTTCACATGTCGAACAGGTTTGCTCTCCTTAGTGATGCACCCACTGAGAAACCTGAAAGAGATCTGGTTATAGGGGACTCTATCATATGGCACGTGAAATTAGCTCAGCCTTTAGGGGCACCAGCAGCTTTAGTCAGGTGTACACCAGGAGCCAGGGCACCAGACATAGCAGGTAATCTTAGGGTCCTAGGCAAGCATAGGTTCTCAAAGATAGTTATCCATGCAGGAGCTAATGATATACGCCTTCGTCAGTCTGAGGTTACTAAGAGTAACTTTGTAGAGGTGTTTAAATTAGCGAAGGCGATGTCTGATACTGTAGTATGCTCTGGCCCCATCCCAACGTGGCGTGGTGATGTAGCTTACAGCAGGTTATGGTTGCTGAACTGCTGATTGTCCAGGTGGTGCTCTGAAAACAGTGTGGGCTTCATAGATAATTGGGCTAATTCTGAGGGCACTGCTAGCCTATTAGGGCGGGACGGTATCCATCCCACTCGGGAAGGTGCTGCTCTCATTTCCTGCAGCATAGGTCATCGTCTCAGAACAGGCCTAGTTAATTTCTGACAATCCAGAGCCAAGGCCAGGGAGCAGACGAACAGGCTAAACCGACTGTCTGCTAGCTGCACAGAGTCGTCACTCAGGGTCCACTACATCGAGACTGTGTCTGTTCCCCGAGCTAAACAAAAAGGTAGAAATATTTAGAGAGTTTGTTCCAGTAACCTAATCAATATAAAATTAGATCATACTGACTGTACAGCCACTGCCAGCACCTTTGATCTAAAGTTGGGGCTCTTAAATATTAGATCTCTTATATCTAAAGCACTAATGGTTAATGAACTCATTACTGATCAGGAGTTTAATGTACTTTGTTTAACTGAAACATGGATTAAGCCAAATGAATATATAGCATTAAATGAAGCGAGTCCTCCTGGATACAGTTATATACACCAGCCTTGTCTAACTGGCAGAGAAGGAGGCATCGCGGTTATTTATAATGATTATCTCGGTGTAACACAAAAACCTGGTTATAAATTTAATACATTTGAAGCTCTTCATACTAATATGATGTATGTAGCCTCAAAAAATAGGTCTACCCAGTTAATTCCGTTATTTATTATTTACAGGCCCCTGGGGCCATATTCTGAATTTCCATTTGAATTTGCAGATTTTATCTCAGATCTGGTAATTTCCTTAGACAAAGATTTAGTTGTCAGATATTTTAATATTCACTTCAATAACCCAGAAGACCCTTTGAAAACAGCGTTTGTGTCCATTTTAGATTCAGTAGGGATTAATCAGAATGTCATGGGACCGACCCATAATGGTGGACACACCCTCGATCTAATACTAACATTCAGGTTAAATGAAGAAAATATAGTCATACTTCCACAGTCTGAAGTTATCTCAGATCATTATCTCATCTCATTCAAAATATGTCTGAGTAATAATATATGCACCTCACCACGCTACTGTACTAAACGTACATTCACTTCAACTACTGCACAGAGCTTTATAAATGATCTCCCAGAGTTATCAACTTTGATTGGGTCACTGTCAGCCCCTGCAGAACTTGATCAGGCAACTGAATGCTTAGAGTCAACGTTCCACCATACCCAGGGCTTAATTTGAGCCGGAACATGACGGAACAAGATCCGGAACCTCCGTCATCGGATCCGGCAGCTATTTTCATTTCATTCGGTGTTCCGGCAGCTATTTAAATGGATCAGATCACCTCCGTGACCATCACAAAGGGAAAAAAATCAAACAATAAATTAAATAAATAAGTAAATAAAAATTTGTTTAGTGTTCAGTTTTGATTTTGATATCTGTTGTTGATTTCTCTCCTATGACATCCATAAAATCTATGCGAAAGGGGAAGGGGGGGACATGGGGTGTATACTTCCGCTCAATAGAACACCGGGTTTTTTGTAGCCGTTAGCTTGCGCTGTGGAAAAAATGGCAAAAAAACAAGAAAGCTTACTAAAATTTTTCAAAGTCCCAGGACAGCCGGATCCTAAACATTACCCTGCCCTCTACAGACATTTTACACAGGCAGCGCAGGATCCCACCCGTGATGGAGCAACCCGAGAGAGCTACAATGGGCTGGCAAAGCGCCGGTGCATCCTGAACCTGCCGACCACCTGCGAACAATCCCAGTTACATAACAAATCCTTGACTAAGTGAAGGGTGTAGGCGGATCGCTGCCTTGAAAAAAAAAACGTTACACGTCAACTCGTTACTACTTAAGAAAAGAATTAACCGTGTTACTTGAAAAAGAAAAAATGGTTCATGTCACTTTTTAAAAACCCGTTATTACTCATTACTTGAATCGATTGCACTTATGGCTGCTACTTGAATCCTTGGAATATAGTAAAACTTGAATCCTTAAAATGAATTCTCCAACTTGTTTTGTAAACCCTTTATTTCTTAACTATTACTTGAATTGATTGCACTTATGTTTGCTGGCACTGCTTCTAAACTTGAAATGTGCTTGAAATCCTAGGCTATGCTTTTAAATACCCTACTTAAATCCTTAAAATGAGTCATTTAACTCATGTCTTGTGTGATCTGATCTCCAATGGTGAAATAAACCGGTTGTGATATGAGTACAGTCTGTTATTTTAGAAGATAAATTTAATATATAATTTAATATATAGCCTAATAAAAATAATATTTTATAACATAATATCACGACATATTACTGTCTGTAACTGTTCGTCACTAAAGCGTTTTCTAAGATCATAATGTCTGACATTATTATTATTTTTTTTTTTTGCCAAGCGGGGCCACTGCCAGGTCGGTCGACACGTGGTAGGTCTATTGTTCTACGGCATTCTACGGTCTATGGGGCTGCGTTGTGGGTGCAAGTGCCAGGACCGTTTTATTTATTTACTTTCTTTATAATCTCAGTCAGATACACAAGCAAGATTAAGTCTTTACTCTGCTGTGTTTTCTTATGGCCATCAATATATTGTAACCTGTGTTTGATTTGTTAATTGTTGATCCAGTTGTTGCCTTAACGCAGGGGTCTGCAATGGCTCGGGAGCCAGATGTGGCTCTTTTGGTGACTGCATCTGGCTCGGAGATTAATCAGCTCACATTGAGATCAAGAAGTTCACCTCCATTTAATGAAAAAGTCAGTTAGCTGTCCGCAAAGCAAAGCTTTTTGACAAAGAACATGGTGAAAAGGGAAAAAAGGTGACTGGTAGGCTACCGTACATTTCAACAGGAATGGACAGAGGAATTCGCCTTTGTGGGGTGAGAGGGTTCTGCTTTGTGTCCAATAGGCCTATACAATGACAAGATTGCATCGATGAAACAATGAAATAAAGCGGCACTTCGAAACACGCCAAGCTATGTTTGCATCAAAATATTCAGCAGGGGACAGGAGGAAGACATGTCAAGAGCTTCTTCATTATGAAAAAGAATATATTACACTCAAATTGTTGGTCATACGTAAAAATGCATTTTAGTTGTATTCAGCGTCACTTTTTATATATGGCTCTCACGAAAATGCATTTGAAAATATTTGGCGTTCCGGGACCTCCCACTTCACAAATTAAGCACTGACCATACCTTAGATAATGTAGCTCCTTTTAAAAGGAAAACGGTCAGAGACAAAAAATTAGCACCCTGGTATAATGATGACACTCACACATTAAAACAGACCACTTGAAAATTGGAACGTAAATGGCGTCAAACAAAATTGGTAGTGTTCAAATTAGCGTGGAAGGAGAGCTTCCTGAAGTATAGAAAAGCTCTTAGTGCTGCTAGATCAACATATCTCTCCTCCCTAATAGAAGGTAACAAAAATAATCCTAGATTCCTATTTAATACTGTAGCAAAATTAACCAGGAATAAGCCCACTATCGACACATGCACACCTGTAGTATGTAGTAGCAACAATTTCATGAATTTTTTTCATGACAAAATTGAGAATATCCGACAAAAAATTCAAACTATTAATTTAAGGTCAGACAATGTAAGTGACCCTGTAGTTAACAATATAACTGTATCAGATCATCAGTTAGGATGTTTTACTCCCCAAAGAGAAACTGAATTACTTTCATTAATCTCGGCATCAAAAGCCTCAACTTGTGTACTAGATCCCTTACCTACACGTCTATTCAAACAGATAACGCCTGAAGTAATTGAACCGCTTCTAAAAATAATACATTCTTCTCTTACGATTGGCTATGTACCCAAATCCTTTAAACTAGCAGTTATCAAACCCCTGATTAAAAAACCTGACCTTGATCCCTGTCAGTTGTCCAATTATCAGCCAATATCAAACCTCCTCTTTATCTCCAAGATCCTTGAAAAAGCTGTGGCACAGCGGTTATGCTTATATTTACATAGGAATAACATCCATGAAATGAATCAGTCAGGATTTATACCTCATCATAGCACAGAGACAGCTCTGGTTAAAGTAGTAAATGACCTACTGTTGGCGTCTGATCAGGGCTGTGTCTCGCTGCTTGTGTTGCTTGACCTTAGTGCAGCATTTGATACCATTGATTATTCTATTCTTCTGGATAGACTAGAAAATGTTGTGGGAGTTAAGGGTCCACTGCTTTTTTCTTTATATATGTTACCTCTGGGTGATATTATTCATAAACATTGTATTAGTTTCCACTGTTATGCTGATGACACACAGTTGTATGTTTCTGCAAAACCTGATGAGAGACACCAGCTTAATAGAATTGAGGAATGTGTAAAGGACATTAGACACTGGATGCTTATTAATTTCTTTCTGCTTAACTCTGACAAGACTGAAGTACTTGTACTAGGACCACATGCAGCTAGAAGTAAGTTTTCTGATTACACAGTAACTCTGGATGGCCTTTGTTTCTTCACATGCAGCAGTAAAAGACCTCGGAGTGATTATTGACCCCAGTCTTTCATTCGAAACTGACATTGATAACATCACCCAGATAGCTTTCTTTCATCTCAGAAATATTGCTAAGATAAGAAATTTAATGTCACTACATGACGCGGAAAAACTAGTTCATGCTTTCGTTACCTCCAGGTTGGATTATTGTAATGCTTTACTGTCTGGATGTTCCAATAAGTGCATAAACAAGCTCCAGTTAGTTTAAAATGCAGCAGCAAGAGTCCTTACTAGAACTAGAAAATATGACCACATCACCCCTGTTTTATCCACACTGCATTGGCTCCCAATCAAATTTTGTACTGATTAT
This sequence comes from Neoarius graeffei, assembly GCF_027579695.1. Taxonomy (NCBI): domain Eukaryota; kingdom Metazoa; phylum Chordata; class Actinopteri; order Siluriformes; family Ariidae; genus Neoarius; species Neoarius graeffei. Next base: position 40,851,611 of record NC_083587.1, on the reverse strand, counting down.
AAAATACTACTATTGACCTTTAAAGGAACAGTCCACCGTACTTCCATAATGAAATATGCTCTTATCTGAATTGAGATGAGCTGCTCCATACCTCTCCAAGCTTTGCGCGACCTCCCAGTCAGTCAGACGCAGTCAGACGCGCTGTCACTCCTGTTAGCAATGTAGCTAGGCTCAGTATGGCCAATGGTATTTTTTGGGGCTGTAGTTAGATGCGACCAAACTCTTCCACGTTTTTCCTGTTTATATAGGTTTATATGACCAGTGACATGAAACAAGTTCAGTTACACAAATTGAAACGTAGCGATTTTCTATGCTATGGAAAGTCCGCACTATAATGACAGGCGTACTAACACCTTCTGCGTGCTTCGGCAGCGCATTGATACGGAGCTCAGATATCAATGCGCTGCCGAAGCACGCAGAAGGTGTTAGTACGCCTGTCATTATAGTGCGGACTTTCCATAGCATAGAAAATCGCTACATTTCAATTTGTGTAACTGAACTTGTTTCATGTCACTGGTCATATAAACCTATGTAAACAGGAAAAACGCAGAAGAGTTTGGTCGCATCTAACTACAGCCCCAAAAAATACCATTGGCCATACTGAGCCTAGCTACATTGCTAACAGGAGTGACAGCGCGTCTGACTGCGTCTGACTGACTGGGAGGTCGCGCAAAGCTCAGAGAGGTATGGAGCAGCTCGTCTCAATTCAGATAAGAGCATATTTCATTATGGAAGTACGGTGGACTGTTCCTTTAAAGCACTGAATGGTCTCGCACCACAGTACCTGAGTGAACTTCTGGTCCTCTATGACCCACCATGCCTACTTAGATCAAAAGGTGCAGGCTATCTGCTGGTACCTCATATAGTGAAGGCTACATCAGGGGGCAGAGCCTTTTCTTACAAAGCCCAACAGTTATGGAACAGCCTTCCAAGTAGTGTTCGGGAATCAGACACAGTCTCAGTGTTTAAGTCTAGGCTGAAAACATATCTGTTTAGTCAAGCCTTTTGTTAATGGTGTTTATGAGGTAAAGGTGTAGATCTGGATGGTCCTCAGACATGGAGTGTTTTGGTAAACTGGGATGTATGGATGCTGTCAGTCCCCCACTCACTTGCTCACTCGAGTTTGTTGACGGTGTAGTGGCTGGCTGCTTTATGTCCCAGGGCTCCCTCATGCCTGTGTTACCTTCTGGCTCTCCCCTTTTAGTTATGCTGTCGTAGTTAGTTGCTGGAGTCCCTGCTTGTACTCAGTGCAATATGTATACTGTTCCTACTTATTCAGGTGACATTGGGCATACCTAACAACCTGTGGGGTTTTTTTTCTCTCCCCAAATCTGTCCTCTGAGTTACATGTCGGTCCTGGGATCGAGATGCTGACCTCTTCTGCTCCTCGAACCTGCCTGATCCATCCTGGTGCCCTGTGTCTGGTTGGAGTCTCATCGCATTGCTCCTGTGGAGGGCACCCCCATGTGGACAGTTGGGGGTCGCGCCTGGAGGATGCTCTGGACTCTTGCAGTGGTGCTTTTGTAGCTGGGGACTGCAGTTGACTTGCTGACTTTAGGGCTGCAGTTGACTTGCTGACTTTGGGACTGCGGTTGTCGTGAACGGTTTTGCGCTCAGGTTTCCGTTGGTGGGGGGTTTATAGCATCAATGAAGCTGACTTTATGTTAGGACTGTTAATGTTATAGTCACGTTGTCTGTTGTTGCCCAAATGAGGATGGGTTCCCTTTTGAGCCTGGTTCCTCTCGAGGTTTCTTCATGTCGTCTGAGGGAGTTTTTCCTTGCCACCGTTGCCACAGGCTTGCTCATTGGGGACAGAGTAGGGATAAAATTAGCTCATATTTTAAGTAATTCAAATTCTGTAAAGCTGCTTCGCGACAATGTTTATTGTTAAAATGCTATACAAATAAACTTGACTTGACTTTTTATACCCAATCATGTTCCTGACCTGTTGCCAATGAACCAAATGGGTTTGTTTGTTTGTTTGTTTGTTTGTTTGTTTGTTTGTTTGTTTGGGGGTTTTTTTAACATTACACAACGTTTTCAGTCTTTTGTTGCCCCTAGCTGTCCCAGCTTTTCTGAAAAGTGTTGTTGACATCAAATACAAAATGAGCATATATTTAAAAAAATAATAATAAAATAAAATTTCTCAGTTTCAACATTTGATATGTTGTCTTTGTACTATTTTCAATGAAATATGGCTTCCATGATTTGCAAGTCTTTACATTCTGTATTTATTTATGTTTTACACAGTGTCCCAACTTTTTTGGAATTCGGGTTGTATTTTAATTTGGATAATTATGGCCTGCAGCATAAAAAATTTAAAATATTAAAATTCAAAATATTAAATAAAAAACCCCAAAATATATTAGAGTATTTCATTTCGAGTTTGAGTAAAACAGTATAAATACAGTCTATGTCTCTGTCAGGGATGGGTTGGTAGATGGATGTAATTGGAGAAGATGGTTTTATTAATAAAAGAGACAAAAGGCAAACAATCCAAATCAGTGAGCATAAACCATAAATAGAAAACAATCAAGAGGTCGGGTGAGGCACAAACAGATTATCACAGGCAAAGACAGAATCGACAACGAGGAAACAGGAAATCAGGGATCAGAAAACCGAGAACAATCACAGAAATAAGGCTCGATAATCTGTTCGCAACATAACACAATACTTCACACAGAGCATGTATTTACACAGTCTTCATATAGGTGCACTGATTGCACCTTAATCTTGTGCAGGTGTGTATTATTAACGGCGTGTGTGCAAAAGTCCATTTGGCGTGCACACACTGTCCAGATGAGAGTCCATCTGATGCACGCACCACAGCGTGCAGGTGTGACAGAACCCCCCCCCCCCCCCCCAAGGAGCTCCCTCCAGGAGCTTAAGTCCATATTCCCTGGCCCCGGGGATGAGGGCCTGATGCTGGATGCCATGTCATCAGTGTGTCACTCTGAGCCGACGTGGCACTAGATTCTTGGCTCATGTGGGGCTTGGGGTCTGGCTCTGGACAAGACTTGGACTCTGGCCAAGCCGTGGACTTGGGCTCGGGACTGGACTTGGACTCTGGACTGGAAGTGGGCTTGGGCTCTGGACTGGACTTAGACTAGAGCTCTGGACTGGACCTGGGCTCTGGAAAGGTTTTGGACTCAAGCTCTTGATTGGATATGGGCTCAAGCTGTTGACTGGACTTGGGTTCTGGATTGGATGTGGGCTCGAGCTCTTGACTGGACTTGGACTTGGTTTCCAGACTGGACATGAGGTTGAGCTCGGGACAGGACTTGGGCTTGGTCTGCGCATCATTCCTGTCCTGGTCAGGGCCCAGCAGCAGAGCGACGACGTCTTCGTAGCCAGGCGGCAGTGGAGCAATGATGTCTTCATAGCTGGGTGGCAGAGGAGCAATGACGTCTTCATAGCCATCTGGGGCAGAGGCTGCTCCGTTGTCCTCTTGCACCAGTTCTGAAACTGGCATTGGTTCAGGCACTTGTTCTACAGTGGTGCTAGCTCTGACTCAGGCACTGGCTCTGGCACTGGTTCTGGCACTGGCTCTTGTGTTGGAGTTGGCACTGGCTCCAGCACTGGCTTCAACTCTGGTGCTTGTACTGGCTCTGACATTAGAGCTGGCACTGGCACTGGCTCCAACTCTGGCTCTGACTCTTGCACTGGCTTAGGCATTGGCTCTGACTCTGGTGCTGGTTCTGGCACAGACTCTTGCACCAGCACTGACTCTTGCGCTGGTCCTAGCTCTGGCTCTGGTTCAGTCACAGACTCTGGCTCTAACTCTGGTTCAGGCACTGGCTCTGACACAGGCTCCGGCTCCTGCACTGGCTCTAGCTCTGGTTCAGGCTCTGGTTCAGGTGCTGGCTCAAAGATTGACTGTGGAATGGGCTGTGGGACTGGCTCTGGAGCAATGGTCTCCTCAGCTGGCACTGTGTTAGCCTCTGGGAGGCACTCTGGAGCAACAGCCTCCTCTGCTGTTGCTGCATCAGCCTCTGGGAGGAGCTATGAAGCAACAGCCTCCTGCTGCTGCTGTGTCAGCCTCTGACATGATAGCCCCCCCCCAAAAAAAAAAAAAAGATTTCAAGAAAAAGGCACACTGCAGACAGAGTCCCTCAGGGTGATATTCTCCATCATAGGGTGCCGGCGTGTCTATTCCAATAAGCGGATGGAAAAACATGGCTAGGGGCTGAGATACGGAAATCCGGAAGTGGCTTGGAAGGGCGTGCTGGTAGACTTCTGCTACACCCCTAGTTTAGCGAAGTATTCCGTCAGGGATAGGTTGGTAGATGGATGTAATTGCAGAAGATGGTTTTATTAATAAAAGAGACAAAAGGCAAACAGTACAAATCAGTGACCATAAACCATAAACAGAGAACAAGCAAGAGGTCAGGTAAGGCACAAACAGATTATCACAGGCAAAGACAGAATCAACAATGAGGAAACAGGAAATCAGGGATCAGAAAACCAGGAGAACAATCACGGAAATAAGGCTCAGTAATGTGTTAGCAACATAATGCAATACTTCGCACTGAGCATGTATTTACACAGTCTTTATATAGGCACACTGATTGCACCTTAATCTTGTGCAGGTGTGCATTGTTAACAGCGTGCATGCGAGAGTCCTCTTGGTGCATGCATGCTGTCCGGAGCACGTCAAGAGTCCATCTGATGCACGCATCACAGCATGCAGGTGTGACAATCCCAGTCTAGTTCAGTACACTCAACCACAATCATGGGGAAGACTGCAAACAACATTTGATATGTTGTCTTTATACTATTTTCAATGAAATATAGGGTTTCCATGATTTGCAAATTATAGTATTCTGTTTTTATTTACAGTGTACACAGGGTCCCAACTTTTTTGGAACTGAGGTTGTCGAAAAAATGCTTGAAACATTTTAGTTTACATGTCATGAGTCTAGAATATATTAAATTTTCACTTTCTTAAATAACTAATGGAAAATATTGAACTTTTTCACTATATTCTAATCGTTTGAGGTGCACTAGTATACATTACCAATTACCAAATGTAGCCCCTTACCTGCTATGCATAATTTCTTTGCTTCTTTACCCTATCCATCCATGGAAACAGACCACTAATAACCAGATATTAGCTGAGTGGTGGACCTCTATCAACACAGTACTGACACGGATTACAAAGTACAAATCTGCAAATTTTAAATACACACATACGCACACACAAACACTCATACACACACGAGAGTGACTGTCAGGATGTGGCAAAATTAAAATCTATGAATTAGTCCAGCCTACTTTCATTTTGCAGCAGAGTTTTTTTTTTTTAAATTTACTTTCATTGCCCAATATGTCCCTGAATCAAACAGGTTGTTAGTCCTTGTGCTGTAACACACACACACGCGCACACACACACTTGCATATATTTACCTGAAGTATGATGGGAGGCGTTGATGCATATGTCTGTGTGTCCCTGCAATGTTTCCTTGTAGCATTAAACTGCAAAATGCAAAGTAACATCAATGACCTGTATATATTAAGCTAGATCTAACGTCAAAACACAGCTCATCTACAGAAATAATGCAATAACTAAGTGAAGTTCAAGCATTTTCTAATGTGAATAAGTATAACAGACATGGATCCCTTTGTAATGGAGCTGATGGACACCTCACTTCTAGCACTGGGACCCCTGAGCTAGGATATGGGATGACTCTCCAGTAACTTAGCTTTTACACATTGGCAAGCATGATTATCACAGTCTGATAATTAACCCAGTTAAATCTTTTGAGCTGTCTGCTGTACAAGGCCCTGGCTAGTAGGGCTCAGGTATCATAAATCATGAAGCTAGAATGGTGAAATTACCGCTTGCATGCCACCCTTAAGTTACCACAACCCCAGAGATGCCAACATTGACAAATGAAAAGAGTAGCATCTCCAAGCACAGCAAGGTGAAGCTTAGTGAAATGAGGCTTCCTATTAGGGTCAGGGTCTGGGAGCCACAGAGGCCCCCAGAAACCAAATTTCAGGGAAGCTCAGAGATGCCGTCTAGGCCATTTTGAGATACTTTTTGAGGAAAATAAATGCAGGGTTTAATGTACAGTATAAGCTCAATTATCCAAACTCTCTGGGGAAAAAGTTTGACGAAGAGGATGTTCAGATAAAGGGGGTTCAGCTAACTGAGCTTGTACTGTAATACAGTGTTTCAGTAGTTTGATCATGATCAACAAATAAAGCCAGAGTAAAAGACAAAAGATTTATGTATAGGTTTTTCAATAACAACAAAATTAATACTGTATTTACTTCCTGAACTGTGCATCAGTCTAATACTGGACTTAACTTAATAAAGTCAATAGTGAAAGATGCCCATCCATACAGCATTTAATTAAGCTGAACATGCTGAAGTTACTCAGATAATTTGTTGTATATAGCTGACTTTGCTTTCTCCAGTGTACTACTGTTGTATGACTGGCGATGGCACAATGAACCTTTAGCAATCATGAATTGCTTGCATGTGACCAAATTGCTCACTTGGCTGTGTATTCAGCTAGAAATTGCTGTTCACATAGCCTCCTCTTTTTAGGCAGAGACTCCATCATTCACAATCCATGGTCTGTCTTCACTTCATATCTGACACTAGTTTGTGAGAGAAATCGAAAGTTTCAGATCTGGAATACTACCGACGAAGTTTGCTTCCAGGATTACAACTAAGCATCCCTACTGCACATTTCTGAGCACTGCATTTAACACACGCTGTGATTGGCTGAGAGCACGAATCACCTCTTGGCCGATCACAGTGCAGCTAACATAAGGATATGGAAATTCCCAGAATTATCCAAATCAGTGTAAACAATGGCACGTGGAACAGTCCGAGCACCGAAAATACGTTGATCTGATCGATACACATGCAAAACCAGTTGGAAAAACGTATTATTCTCAGGTCTATGTGTAGCACTGTAATTGTGCTTCAAATCCGTAGCTGCTGCACCCAAACCATGTATGTTGGCGTCTTTGCAACCCGATTCTGTGTTGCCTGCAAGGGACCCCCACCAAGGAGTAGGCAGCTGGGAGGCATCCTCCCTCATACACATTACAGCACTTGTTTTTATGGTGACATCAAAGAGTTCCTTAACATTAAAACAGACCAACAGACCACACATCTCATCAGCCAAGTCTACATTTACTGTGAATATAAGCCATCCCATCACTTCAACATGAAAAGGACATTATGCTTGCCAGTCAGGTTTAGCCTGGCCACCACATGCAGTATCAGCATCTGATGAGGATGCCTGTAGTTACAGTGTTGATCCCCCCAAGTTATTTGAAGCAACAGACTTTTCATAAGTGGCTTATTAGCATACAGCGGTGCCCCAAATGTCATGGACAGAAATGTGTCTGTCTCAGCAAAAGAAACCTAAGCATTGTGACATGCATTTGTAATTAAATGAGTCCACTTGGGAGTGGTGCTCTATCAGAGAGACGATGCTGGTATCTGACCATGACCCTGGCTGTCTAGACCAACCTAGCCCATCCTGATGCTCTATTCCTGCTTAGAGCTTCCATAAAATGAGAATAACTTACTGCTGCTAAGGATAGCCCACACAGATAGCCTAAAGACAGCCATGAGACTTCTATGGATGGTCTCACATGGATAGTGTAAAGATTTCACTTACTGAAAACAGTTTATGCCCATGGCCAGATCCATTCTTCAGTGGATATCTTCACTTGGACACTATAAAAGCTACAACCTATACTAAAATAATAAGAGAGTAATGACTCATCATCCCACTATCCACTGTCACCAAGAAGAAGATGAGTTCCCTTTTGATTCTGGTTCCTTTCAAGGTTTCTTCCTCATGTCATCTCAGGGAGCTTTGCCTTGTCACTGTTGCCTCTGGCTTGCTCGTTAGGCTCTAAACCTATTTCCTAAACCTACATATAATTTTGTTTAGCTGCTTTGTGACAATGTACATTGCTAAAAACACGACATAAATAAAAGAGAATTTAATTGGCATTATCACCATAGAGCTCTCCTTTGTATGCTATGTGTTGCAACAAGAGTATTGGGGCCTTCTAAATTTGATTTCTTTGCCTTTATATGTTTTACCCTTAGGATTTAAAAATACTTCAGGTTTCTTTATCATGGAATATAACCAGACTACACTGTTACAGCCCTAATTAGAAACTCCATTTCCAGAAAAGTTGGGATTTCTCGAAAATGCAAGAAAAAAAAAAACCTGTGATTTGTTAATTCACGTGAACCTTTATTTAACTGACAAAAGTACAAATAAAAGATTTTAAAAGTTTTACTGACCAACTTAATTCTTCTTCTTCTTTTGGCTGCTCTCGATTAGGGGTCGCCACAGCGGATCTTTCGCCTCCATTGCTCCCTGTCTTCCGCATCCTTCTCTACCACACCTGCCACTTTCATGTCCTCTCTCACCACATCCATGTATCTCCTCTTTGGTCTTCCTCGTTTTCGTGTGCCTGGCAGCTCCATCCTCAACATTCTTCTTCCAACATGCTCTGCATCTCTTCTCAGGATGTGCCCATACCATCTCAGTCTCATCTCTCTTAGCTTAATTCCCAAGCTTTCCACATGTGCTGTCCCTCTGATGTGCTCGTTCCTTATCCTGTCCAACCTTGTCACTCCCATCGCAAACCTTAACATCCTCAACTCCGCCACCTCCAACTTTGCCTCTTGTCTCTTCTTTAAGGGTACTGTCTCCAATCCATACATCACAGCTGGTCTCACTACTGTCTTATACGTCTTACCTTTCACTTTTGCTGGGACTTTCCTATCACAAATGACTCCTGAAATCCTTCTCCAACTGCTCCACCTTGCCTGCACTCTCTTTCTTATCTCACTATTGCAGCCCCCATTTTCCTGCACACTTGACCCCAGGTACTTGAATTCACCAACTTTCTTTACATCTACTCCTTGCATCTTCACTACGCTCTCATCCCCATTCTCATTGATGCACATGTATTCTGTTTTGCTACTGCTCACTTTCATTCCTCTTCATTCCAATGCATACGGTACCTCCATCTCTCCAAACCCAGCTCAACCTCCTTTCTACTTTCTCCACATATCATGATGTCATCTGCAAACATCATGTTCCTATGGTGACTCTTGCCTCACTTCGTCTGTCAAGCTATCCATCACTATGGCAAACAAAAAAGGACTCAAAGCAGATCCTTGATGAAGTCCCACCTTCACCTTGAACCATTCAGTCGTTCCAACTGCACACCTCACTGCTGTTTCATTGTTCTCATACATGTCTTGCACCACTCTAATATACTTCTCATTCACGCCACACTTTCTCATACAATACCATAACTCATCTCTTGGCACTCTATCGTATGCCTTCTCCAGGTCTACAAACACACAATGTAGCTTTCTCTGGCCTTCCCTGTACTTCTCCATTAACATTCTTAAAGCAAAAATTGCATCCGACGTGCTCTTCCTTGGCATAAACCCATACTGCTGTTCACAGATTGCTACCTCTCTTCTCAATCTCGCCTCCAATACCCTTTCCCATAACTTCATGGTGTGGCTCATCAATTTTATCCCTCTGTAATTACTGCAGCTCTGTACATCTCCCTTATTCTTGTATATTGGGACTAGCACACTCTTTCTCCATTCATTCGGCATCTTCTCATTCTCTAAGATCTTATTAAACAATCTTGTTAGGAACTCCACAGCCGTCTCACCCAAACATCTCCAAACCTCAATTGGGATACCATCTGGTCTGACTGCTTTCCCTGTCTTCATTCTTTTCATGGCTGCCCTCACCTCATCCTTACTAACCAACTCTACTTCCTGATTTGCTGTCTCCAATGAATCTGACCTTTTCTCTCTTGGATTCTCCTCATTTAATAAATCCTCAAAGTATTCTTTCCACCTTCTTAATACACTCTCTTTGTTTGTCAGCACATTTACATTTACATTTTTCATCACTCTTACTTGCTGTACATCCCTTGCTTCCCTGTTTCTCTACCTAGCTAGTCTGTACAGGTCTTTCTCTCCTTCTTTGGTCTCCAGTCTTTCGTACAACTCCTGGTATGCATCTGCTTTCACCTTCACTACTGCTCTTTTTGCCTTCTGTCTCATCTCTCTGTATAACCACCTGCTTTGCTCATCTCTCTGATCATCCCAATTCTTCTTTGCTAGCCTCTTCTCTTTTATAATTTCCTGCATTTTTGTTCCACCACCATGTCTCCTTGTCTTCCTTCCTCCTTCCCGATGACTACCCTATCACCTTCCTTGCTGCCTCTCTTACTAGTATAGCAGTAGTATCCCGATCTTCTGGCAGACTTGCATTACCACTCAATGCTTGTTTCATTTCTTCCCTAAACTCCTAATGATGTTCAACCTCTTTAGTTTCCACCACTTAATCTTTGGCTCCACTATTTCATGCTTCCTCTTTTTCACTTTCAAGCTCATCCTGCACACGACCACTCGATGTTGTCTAGCTACACTCTCCCCTGTCATCACTTGACAGTCTCCAATCTCCTTCAGGTTACCCCTTCTGCAGAGTATGTAGTCCACCTGTGTAGCTCTTCCTCCACTCTTAAACATCACCCTGTGCTGCTCTTTCTTCTCGAAGTATGTATTGACTATTGCCAAATTCATCCTCTTTGAAAAATCAACCACCATTTGCCCTTCCACATTTCTCTCTCTTACACCATATCTGCCCATCACGTCCTCATCTCCTCTGTTTCTCTTGCCAACATATCCATTAAAATCTGCTCCTATCAGCACGTGCTCCTCCCTCAGTATACTTTCTACCACTTCATCCATCTTTTCCCAGAAAAACTCTTTCTCTTCATTCTCACATCCAGCCTGTGGGGCACACACACACACACACACACACACACACACACACACACACACACACACACACACACACACACACACAACATTGATTACCACTCCTTGAATCTCCAACTTCATGCCTATCACTCTATGTGACACCCTCTTCACATCAATCACACTGTTGACCAACTCTCCCCTCACAAAAATACCAACACCATTTCTCTTTCCATCGACTCCATAATAAAACAACTTGTATCCACTTCCAATGTTCTTGGCCTTGCTTCCCTTCCACCTCATCTCCTGCACACACAAAATGTCCAACTTCCTTCTTTCCATCATACCTGCTAACTCTCTCGCTCTGCCAGTCAATGTTCCCACATTCAGTGTTCCTACCCTCGAGTCTAAGCTCCTTCCCTTCCATCTTTCATGCTCTCTCCTAACACGCCTCCCCCCTTCTTTTTCTCCTTCTCCGTTTTGGCGCAAGAGTAGCATACTTTCCACCGGCACCCTGTTGGCCAACAGTACTGGAGGCGGCCATTGTTAACCCGGGCCCCGACCAATCTGGTATAGCATTTCTCTTTTCAACCCGCATGTTACATTTGGCAGTTTTACGCCCGATGCCTTTCCTGACACAACCCTCTCCATTTATCCGGGCTTGGGACCAGCACCAAGAGTACGCTTATGCACCCCCAGTGGCTGGATTATATATATATATATATATATATATATATATATATATATATATATATATATATATATGTGTATGTGTGTGTGTGTGTGTGTGTGTGTATGTATATGTGTATATATATATATATATATATATATATATATATATATATATATATATATAAGTGTGCGTGTGTGTGTATATATATGAATGAAAATCTGCTAATGGCTAATAATATGTAACAAATCATGTCAAAATTCATATTCTTTTATTGAAAAATTAAACTACATCATATTAAACTTTTATTATTTTATTAAACATATTAACAATTGAAAAGATAGTAATCACACTGGATTTTCAAAAAAATCATCTGCGAAGTTATCAAATCTACGCTTATGCATGTTATTTTTTTGACGGAAAAAAATGAAGTATTTTTAGTTTTTTTCTCCTTATTTTACAAAACTCCATGCATATAAGAATGAAATAATCAGGTTTTTACAATACTTAATGGAAAATATCAAAGATCTTTCCAGAAAATGAGAATATAATTATTCAAGAAACAGGTGAAAAGATTCACGACCAAGAGCCAAGGTGATAACTTTTCTGTTATCACTTATGAACCGACATAACACAAGAATTCATTGTGAAGAAATCCTCATAACATAACAGTAGTAACTTACTATTAACATTAAGGATTGGAAACAGGACTCTGTGGAACAATACAATATTAAAACACATGTGGGTTAGTATACTTATGCATGTTACTTTTGACGGACATAAATTACCAAAGATGAATTCATTGAAATGTACTCTAATTGCACTATAAGATCTGACTAGGGAAAGGGGAATATGAATATTTAAGTAACAGGAGAAATCTAAGACCAAAATTATATAGTAAAATTCATAAATGAAGACTACAACATGAGTATTGCACACAGCTGGAACTGTCTGATAGTAATATGCATGCACCATAAAGTAATAAATGAGACTTAAAATTTGGATTACAGCCATAGAAACATATTTCTGGGCCATCAATCTCTTCCTTTTTCCAACAAGTCCACTTAAAGCTCTCTGACTCCAGAAGGAGACCTGTCTGACATGGTGACAAGTACACCCAAAACAAATTTTATTTATCTTCAATTGGGGGGCGTCAAAATATAACGTGCATAAGAAATGTCCGTCAGATTGTAACGTGCGACTTCCTGCTTCCGTCAGGGACCAACACATTCCACACGATCATTCACCCTCCCGGCAAATTCTTTCAGTTGCACTGGCGTCAATTTTTGTTTAGATCCATTATGAAGTATTTCAGCCAGTTCCCCGATCGCTACGGTTCATTTTTAGTGAGTGAAGAACAAATCTATACTTACATGCGTTACGTATTATGCACGTTAGCTTTCTTGACAGACTGCAAAAACACGCTGCTCAGGTGGCCAGTTTCTCCATCTTCTCGGAAAGCGATGATGTCATCAAAACTTGTGGTAGTGTGGATTTCCTGGAGGTTTGTGTATCATGCGGTGCTATGCCGGTCGGAGATATACGATACAGTCTTGTGTACGTTATTTTCTGACAGACAGCGATCCTTTGATTTTACCATCGATGTATTTTGAAAACAGGCAGATTCCAAGGCGAGAATTAATTATAAATCAATTGGTGCTTTTATATTAAAGTGATTGATTACATATATTGTTCTATATTAATGTTTTTAGTTGGAATATTCTTATTCACAAGTTGATGTTGACTTCTGACGGAAACAGTAACGTGCATAAGGGTCTTTTTTTAAAATGATTTTTTCGTGTTTAGAAAATGTGCAGGCCCATTGTATGTGTTTTTTTAAACACTTCAGTAAACCTGTTTTATGGAGTGTAGTTGATTTAATTCCGACAATAAGTTGTATAGCAATCAAACCTTGTCGAAGTTGGTTAGTCAGAACTGTTACGGTCGGGTGTCTAAAATTCACCAACTTCAAAAAATTAATTCATGATTTTATTGGGCAAATATAGCTTGTGATATCTGAAGTTGTCAACATTATTTCTTAGAGCAATATTATTTTATTTAAACCAAAAAATATCCAATTTATGTTTAAAATAGTGGATGGAGATGATTTTTTATACGTGTCTCACCATTATTACCCATTAGCAATTTTTGACTCATATATATATATATATATATATATATATATATATATATATATATATATATGAGTGATTCCACGCTTATGGGTACTGAAATGGGGACATGAACTTATTTTTAAAAATTCACCTAAAACCATTTCTTTTTTTTACCATCAGGTCACAAAACATGTAATCTTTAATGAATGATATGTTAAAAGATAACTTTAATTTTCTGAGATGTAATAAAAACATATTTATATGCCAAAGTCAGAACGTAACAGAAGTGTTGTGGACATATATATTCTCAATTTTAACAATGTAGAATTACTTTTTGAAACATAGGAAGGTGATGTTTTAGCAAATATAATTAATAAACATCTCATCTCATCTCATTATCTCTAGCCGCTTTATCCTGTTCTACAGGGTCGCAGGCAAGCTGGAGCCTATCCCAGCTGACTACGGGCGAAAGGTGGGGTACACCCTGGACAAGTCGCCAGGTCATCACAGGGCTGACACATAGACACAGACAACCATTCACACTCACATTCACACCTACGGTCAATTTAGAGTCACCAGTTAACCTAACCTGCATGTCTTTGGACTGTGGGGGAAACCGGAGCACCCGGAGGAAACCCACGCGGACACGGGGAGAACATGCAAACTCCGCACAGAAAGGCCCTCGCCGGCCACGGGGCTCGAACCCGGACCTTCTTGCTGTGAGGCGACAGCGCTAACCACTACACCACCGTGCTGCCCATTAATAAACATGTGTAGTAGAATAAACATACACATTCTTTCAATAAGATTAACATGGTATATAGCTAGATTGTAATTAATTTGTAACAGACGCGAGATGGACAATCGTAACAGAAGTAATGTAACAGACATCATTTTGGAACTCATAGGCTTGACTTTGGCATATAAATATGTTTTTATTACATCTCAGAAAATTAAAGTTATCTTTTAACATATCATTCATTAAAGATTACATGTTTTGTGACCTGATGGTAAAAAAAGAAATGGTTTTAGGTGAATAAGTTCATGTCCCCATTTCAGTACCCATAAGTGTGGAATCACTCATTATATATATATATATATATATATATATATATATATATATATATATATATATATATAAAAATCTCCTTCTCACCCCCGGCGGGGGGTGGTATCCATGTCATCCTCAAGCTCGGGTCCTCTACCAGAGGCCTGGGAGTTTGAGGGTTCTGCGCAGTATCTTCGATGTTCCTAGTACTGCACTCTTCTGGACTGAGGCTTCAGATGTTGTTCCTGGGATTTGCTGGAGCCACTCTTCCAGTTTGGGGGTTACTGCCCCAAGTGCCCCCACTACCACGGGGACCACGCAACCCTTGACCTTCCACATCCGTTCCAGCTGCTCTTTCAACCCTTGATACTTCTCAAGTTTCTCATGTTCCTTCTTCTTGATGTTGGCGTCAGCTGGGATCGCCACATCTATCACCACCACCCTCTTCTGCTCTTTGTCCACCACCACTATGTCCGGTTGGTTAGCCAGGATCTGTTTGTCAGTCTGGAAGCTGAAGTCCCACAGAACCTTGGCCCTGTTGTTCTCAGCCACCTTCTGTGGTATGGCCCATTGGGACTTGGGTACTTATATTCCATACTGGTTGCAGATGTTCCTGTATACTATCCCAGCCACTTGGTTGTGCCTCTCCATGTACGCTGATCCAGCTAGCATCTTACACCCTGCTACTATGTGCTGGACTGTTTCAGGGGCTTCTTTGCACAGTCTGCATCTTGGGTCTGATCTACTCTGGTAGATCCTGGCCTCTATGGCTCTTGTGCTTATGGCCTGTTCTTGTGCTGCCATGATTAGTGCCTCTGTGCTGTCTGTCAGTCCTGCATTATCCAGCCACTGGTAGGATTTCTTGATATCAGCCACTTCCTCTATCTGACGGTGGTACATGCCATGTAGGGGTTTGTCCCTCCAGGTTGTCTGTTCCTCCTCCTCCTCTGCACTCTCATCAGGGTTCTGCTGCCTGAGACATTCACTTAGCAGTTCATCCTTTGGGGCCATCTTTCTGATGTATTCTCGGATTTTCGATGTTTCATCCTGGACCGTGGTCTTGACGCTCACTAGCCCTCGGCCTCCCTCTTTCCACTTAGTGTATAGTCTCAGGGTGCTGGACTTGGGGTGGAACCCTCCATGCATGGTGAGGAGCTTTCTAGTCTTGATATCTGTGGCTTCTATCTCCTCCTTTGGCCAGTTTATGATACCAGCGGGGTATCTGATGACTGGTAGTGCGTACATGTTGATGGCTCGGACCTTGTTCTTACCATTCAGCTGACTTTTCAGGACCTGCCTTACTCTCTGGAGGTATTTGGCTGTGGTTGACTTCCTTGTGGCCTCTTCATGGTTTCCATTAGCCTGTGGAATGCCAAGGTACTTGTAGCTGTCTTGGATATCACCTATGTTGCCCTCTGGTAGGTCAATCCCCTCAGTCCGGATGATATTGCCTCTCTTTGAGACCATCCGGCCACACTTGTCCAATCCGAATGACATCCCTATGTCATCGCTGTAGATCTGGGTGGTGTGGATCAGCGAGTCTATTTCTCGCTCGTTCCTGGCATACAGCTTGATGTCATCCATGTAGAGCAGGTGGCTGATTGTTGCCCCACTACGGAATCGGTACCCGTAGCCGCTCTTCGTGATGATCTGACTGAGGGGGTTCAGGCCTATGCAGAACAGCAGTGGTGATAGCGCATCTCCTTGGTATATGCCGCACTTGATGTTGACTTGGGCAATGGGTTTTGAGTTGGCCTCTAGGGTTGTCTTCCACATTTCCATTGAGTTCTGGATGAAGGTCCTTAGGTTCCTGTTGATCTTATACAGTTCCAGACATTCCAGTATCCATGTGTGTGGCATTGAGTCGTAGGCTTTCTTGTAGTCAATCCAGGCAGTGCACAGGTTGGTCTGTCTCTTCTTACAGTCTCGGGCGACTGTTCTATCGACCAGTAGCTGGTGCTTGGCTCCTCTGGTGTTGCTGCCAATTCCTTTCTGTACCTCGCTCATGTATTGAGCCACATGCTTACTCATTTTTGCCGCAATGATGCCTGACAGGGCCTTCCATGTTGTGCAGAGACAGGTAATTGGCCAGTAGTTGGATGGGATGGGTCCCTTCTGGGGGTCCTTCATGATTAGGACTGTCCTGCCTTGGGTTAGCCATTCTGGGTGGGTTCCATCCCTCAGCAGCTGGTTCATCTGTGCTGCTAGGCGTTCATGGAGTGCAGTTAGCTTCTTCAGCCAGTACGTATGGATCATATCGGGGCCTGGTGCTGTCCAGCTCTTCATCTTTGACACTCTTTCTTGGACGTCTGCCATTGAGATGGTTACTGGTTCTTGTTCTGGGAGGTTGCTGTGGTCAGCTCTTAGGTCTACTAACCATTGGGCATCGGTGTTGTGTGATGCCTTTCTTTCCCATATGTCTTTCCAGTATTTTTCCACCTCAGCTCTTGGTGGGTCTGACCGGTTGTTGTTCCCCTCCACTACCTTGGCTGGTTCAGTGGAGAACAGCTTGTTTATTCTCCTGGCCTCTCCCTCCTTGGTGTATCTCTTCAACCGGGTGGCCAGAGCTGTTAGTCGCTGTTTGGCAGTTTTGAGTGCTTCTGGTATGGAGAGTGAGTTGTACTTCCTGGGTGCCCCTTTATTCACCATGTTCCCTTTCTGTAGTTCAGCTAGCTGGCTAACTTCCCTCCGTGCTGCCTTTATCTTGGCCTCTAATCGTCTCTTCCATGGTGGATACTGTTTGTTATGTCCCGAGCCCACCTTGTGTCCAAGCATCTCCATGATTACTGTTGCTGTACTGTGTATCAGCTTGTTGGTCTCAGTGATGGTTCTTGTGGAGATTGTCTTCAGAGCAGCATTCACATCTACTAGTAGATCTTCTGAAGGTACTTGGCAACTCAGCTTCGGTATTCGTTGGGGGCTCCAGGTTTCCAGTTGGGTCACGATCTTCCTTCTCAGGTCAGCAGCTCTTATGTTGAGGCTGTTAGCTGTTGGGGCTTGGTACCCAATCTCTGGTTGTGGGGATGATGACATCTCCCCGCTGACCTGTCTTCCTGGCTCCCCCTTGCCGTAGCATTGTTGTTGTATTTCATTAATCTCTAGTTGTGATAGTAGATTACGATAGTAGTAGATAGTGATAGTAGTAGATTTCGATTACGGATGTTGGAACACTGGGCTAATAGCTGTTTCTTTGTTAGCCTTGATTGTGGGTTTCGAAGTATCCAATGGTCCCACATTCGCTGCATGTATCCCCTCTCTCTAGGATTGCTTGTATAGTAGCATTCCAGCAAATCCGTATTTTCTGTCCTCGTCCATCGATGTCTTGTTCCAGTAGCCCATTTCTCATCAGTTTGCCCTGGTTCCCTAGCAACTGACACAGACCTTGTTGACCCGGGCGACGTCTGAGCCGGTATGACTCTATCAGTTATGTCTTCACTCATTCCTGAGGTAGGCTGATATATCATGAGGGGTTTTTGCCTAAGAACCCTTACTGGATGATGTTTTGCCCCGACCGGGATTCGAACCCCGATCTCCTGCGTCGTAGTCAGTGAGCGTTACCACTGTACTATCCAGCTGATTAATATATATATATATATATATATATATAAGCTTTGAATGTCTATGTTGTGCTAGTTAATTGGCTTGCATGACCTGAATCCATTTTCCGTGGACAGAGTTGGAATATTGTTAGCATAGCATCGCATCACATTTGACTCTAACGCAACCTTCGTAGCCCAAGCACTCGTTCTATAGATTCCTTTCAATGTATTTGGGCTCAAAATGGTCCTCACAAACAACAGAATTTCTCCCAAAGAGTGTTTCTAAAGTGTGACCTGTTCCCAAGTTGTGTAGCCACTGTTTAGCAAGGCATTTAGATTGCTTATTTGTCAGCAATGGAACACAGAAAATATGCTTTTTCTTATTATCATGTTTATAATTTTTGCAACCATAGGCTTTGCACTCTGCCATTGTTCAACAATGTTTTGTACTCTCAGGTACTTTGCAGTGTTAGGAGACAATCAAGGACAATCAGGATACACCTATCAATGATTCTACATCATACTGACCTTTGACACTGCCCACAAGATAGCAGCATGGCTGTGCCCTTGAGTTAGCAGGAATACAAAAGAATTTTAAAGCACTGCTTCATGCAACACAGTGTAACAGTACAGGGTGGTCAAAAGGCATTTGTGCAAAATGTGTAATATTTCAAGCCTATGTTTATTTTTCGCTGCACATACCCTTTAAGCTGATGCTGTCATCTGGCTTTGCTGAAACATACAACTGTGTCATCAGCATAACAGTGAAAGCTAATACCATATTTCTGAATAATTTTAACCAGAGACAGTATATATAGAAAAAAACAGTGGGCCTAAAATGTAACCTTGTTGAACACCAAACTTTACCATAGTATGCATAGAGAAGTCACCATTTACGTCTCCAACCTAATAATGATTAGTCAAATAAGACCTGAGCCAGGAGAGGGCCATTGCTTTAACACCGACAACACAATCAAGGGCACACAACCCTGATCAGAGGCCAGTAGTAGGTCATTCACCAGTTTAACAGGCAGTCTCTAAGCTATGATTAAGCCTAAATCCTGACTGATATATTTCATGAATATTATCTTACTTGATACAAGACTTCAGCTGCTCAACAGTCTGTGGTTGCCATTGTCTGGTCCTCCTCTTCATGATCTGCCATACATCCTCAATAGGAGATAGATCTGGACTGGCAGCAGGCCAGTCAAGCACACGCACTCTGTGTCTACGAAGCCACACTGTTCTAGCCCATGCAGAATAAGGCCTAGCATTGTCATGCTGAAATAAGCATGGCCTTCCCAGGAAGAGATGCTGCCTTGATGGCAACATATCATCTTCTTTCAGCTGCTCTCATTTGGGGTCGCCACAGCGGATCATCATAGTCCACATATTTGATTTGGCATAGGGTTTTTTCTGTTTTTTTTTTTTAACACAACAAGACCTTCCTGATGCAACCCTCCTCAATCTATCTGGGTTTGGGACCGGCACTAAGTATGCACTGGCTTGTGCAACCCTGGTGGCTGGGTATTTTATATTTAGAGACATATTTGCCTTGATGGCAAAATATGTCTCTCTAAAATCCCAATATACACCTCCACGTCAATAGTACCTTCACACACATGCAACTCACCCAAGCTGTGGGCACTGATGCACCCCCATACCATCATAGATGCTGGCTTTTGCACCTTTCTCTGATAAACCGGATGGTTATATTCACCTTTAGCATGGAGAACTAGACGTCCGGTTTTCCCAAATACAAGCTGAAATGTAGACTCATCTGAACACAGCATACGTTTCCACTGTCTTTCAGTCCATCTAAGATGAGTTCAGGCCCAGAGAAATCAGCAGTGTTTCTGCATAGAATTGATGAACTGTGTCATACAGTTTCAAGTTGTATTTCTGGACGCAGCTTCGACCTGTGTTAAGGGACAACGGTTTTCCATAGTAATCCCGAGCCCATTTGGCTATATTTGTCACATTAGCATGACAGTTTCTCAGGCAGTGCTGCCTGAGGGCTTGAAGGTCATGCACATTCAAACAGTGGATTCTGACCTTGCCCTTTACATACTGAGACGTCTCTGAATTCTCTGAATCTTTTCACAATATTATATACTGTAGATTTTGAAATACATAAATTCTCTGCAATATTACATTGAGAAATGTTCTTTTTGAATTGGCTAACAATTTTGGCACAACGGAGTCCTTTGCATCCTTGCTTGCAAAGACTGAGCCTTTGGTGCATACTCCTTTTATACCCAATCATGATAACCTAACCTGTTACCAATTAACCTACTTACTGTGGAATCTTCCAAAATTGTGTTATTTGAATATCCCATAAACTTTTCAGTCTTATTTTCCCTCTGTCCCAACTTTCTTTAAGTGTGTTGCAGGCATCAAATTCAAATTTGATTTAGATTTACAAAATACAATAAAGTTTGTCAGTATAACTTTTGAAAATCGTTTCTTTGTACTTTTGTCAGTGAAATACAGGTTAATGTGAAAAAACAAATCACAATTTTTAATTTTTATTGTATTTTGGGAAATATCCCAACTTTTCTGGAAATGGGTTTTGTATAATGATGTGTTACCTGTGTGGAGCAGTTAAGTTGCTGTGCAAAACTGTAAAGTTTGTCTTCCACACTCTGACAGATGGGACAGTGATCTCCATGTAGTGCCACACTGTTCACCAATAAGAAACTAAACACACACACACACAAAAAAAAAAAAGAGTGCACAAGAAACAGTGCCTGGACAGACAATTGATTAATTCAATGTGAAGCAGCTTACTTTACTCCTCTCTTGGTGAGGATCTGTGCTGATGTCATGTTGAAAACTTTCTCAAAACGCTCAATTTTAAAAGAGGTCATCCTATTTGGGAGACAACAAAGACAATGTTGTCTTTTTCAATTCAAGCAAGAATAATTTCTTGGTAGCCATCAAACTTACTCATGATGAAATCCAATGTCATGGTTGCCAATAAGGACCACAAGTTCTGTGTTGCTGGGGTGATGAAAGATGTGTTTGAAGCGCCTTACATCATCTTCCCAATCCTGAAAAGAATCAAAATGTAGCTAATTAAAACAGCCTTTCATGCACATGATGTTAAATGGAGAAGGATAGACCCAAAAGTGAGACTCAAGACTGGCAGTTCAGCAAGAAGGGTAGATTTATTAAACAAAAGCAAGCAGAAGATCAGGGGTTTTCCAGGGGATCTGAGTGGACAGGCAGACTGGGGTGGTTGGCAGACAGAGGAAGGCAGTGGATCTGAAGCATAGGAGATTCACAGTTAGTCAAAACTCAAAACATTGATTCAAACAAAACGATTCTTCTAAAGTATCGGAAATTATGACTAAGTCCTCCTCCTCATGTCTGCTGAACCCTGCACCCACTGCACTTCTTAAATCCTGTGTATCTGCTATCTCCCCTTATATTGCTCATATGATTAATCAGGGGCGGCACGGTGGTATAGTGGTTAGCGCTGTCGCTTCACAGCAAGAAGTGTCCGGGTTTGAGCCCCGTGGCCGGCGAGGGCCTTTCTGTGTGGAGTTTGCATGTTCTCCCTGTGTCCGCGTGGGTTTCCTCCGGGTGCTCCGGTTTCCCCCACAGTCCAAAGACATGCAGGTTAGGTTAACTGGTGACTCTAAATTGACCGTAGGTGTGAGTGTGAATGGTTGTCTGTGTCTATGTGTCAGCCCTGTGATGACCTGGCGACTTGTCCAGGGTGTACCCCGCCTTTCGCCCGTAGTCAGCTGGGATAGGCTCCAGCTTGCCTGCGGCCCTGTAGAACAGGATAAAGCAGCTAGAGATAATGAGATGAGATGAGATGATTAATCAGTGCTTTGCTTTAGGCACTGTTCCCATCTCCCTCAAAATTGCTTCTGTTACACCAACACTAAAGAAACGTGGTCTAGATTCTCTTTCACTGTCCAATTACAGACCCATCTCAAATCTCCCTTTCCTAGCTAAAGTAATGGAGCAAGTTGTAGCCTCTCAGCTTCATACTTTCCTTGCTCATAATGACCTCTATGAACCCTTTCAGTCAGGGTTTCGCAATCTGCACAGCACTGAATCTGCTCTCTTAAGAGTTGTTAATGACCACCTGCTCTCAACTGATGCTGGTCATCTCAATGTCCCTGTTCTCTTGGACCTCACAGCTGCCTTTGACACTGTACATCATGAGATACTCATTTCCAGACTATCTTCTTTTGGTATTACTGGCTTAGCTTTAGCCTGGTTTCAGTCATATCTAGCAAACAGGCAACAGTTCATCTCTATTGGTGTTCATAAATCATCCACTGTTACTGTTGCTCAAGGTGTGCCTCAGGGTTCTGTCCTTGGTCCCCTTCTTTTTATATTGTACGTTTCTCCTATAGGCCAGATTATTCATAACTATGGCCTAAACTTTCATTGTTATGCTGATGGCATTCAAATCTACATCACTATCACCCCTTCCATAGCCTCTGTCCAGCTGCTAAAGACTTGCATCACTGACCTTAAGCAATGGCTGCATAAGAACTGCTTTAAACTTAATGCTAGCAAAACGGAGGTTCTATTAGTAGGCACCAAAAGACAGGTTCTGAACTTCTCCAAATTCACTATTGATGTTGATGGTGTGTCTATTAGTCCTTCCCAAGTTATAAAAAACCTTGGAGTTCTCTTTGACTCCACCCTTACGTTTGAACCCCATTTTAAACTCATTACTAAGAATGCTTTCTTTCACCTTGGCAATATTGCACGTCTCCGCCCTCTTCTCTTGGAAACTGATGCCAAAATGTTGGTCAATGCGTTTATCTTTTCTCGTCTTGACTATTGCAATTCTCTCTTTTATGGTCTCCCTGCCACATTGCTCAATCGCCTGCAGTGCATCCAAAACTCAGCAGCTAGAGTCCTCACACTCACCAAGCGCACTGCTCACATTACTCCTGTTTTACAGCAACTGCATTGGTTGCCAGTTATCTCTCAGATTAAATACAAAATCTTGCTTTTAACCTATAAAGCTCTTCATGGTTTCACCCCTTCCTATCTCTGTGAGCTAATTCATTTGTACTGTCCCTCCCGCTCTCTCAGATCTTCTGTCTGTGGACTTCTGACTGTTCCATGTTTTAAACTGGCATCTATGAGTGGCAGATCATTCAGTGTTGCTGCTCCTAAACTTTGGAACTCATTACCACAATCGCTTCGTGATTGTTCCACTCTCTCTTCCTTCAAAGCTAACTTGAAAACTTCCTCTTTACCTCACACTACTCTTCCTAGTGTGGCCTTTTTTTTTTTTTTTGCTAACTCCTGTGTAAAGTGTCCTTGGGTTTGTGAAAGGCGCTATATAAATTGAAATTATCATTATTATTATTATTATTATTATTAACATACAAGAGACAACTTCACCAGTTACAGTAGGCCTTCACGCAGTACCAAACTAGTAGACTGAATGATCTGGCAAAGACTGGATTGCAGAGCCGGGGTATAAATACTACTAGAGCTTGATTGCTGGATGGATTGCAGGTATGCAGATAGATTGGCAGCAGGAGTTGATTGGCAGAAGCAAGAAAGCAGGAGAGGCATATTCAGACACACACGGATAAAACGAGAAACAAAGGGGAGGGGAAACAGCTAAGACATGAGGAATGAGCAGAAGGCACAACTGGACTATGACATGATTGTTTTATGATAATGCTCATTTGTCACTTAATCTCATGTTTTGAGGCTCAATTATAAAATATACAATTTAAAAATTGAATTTATCAACATTACATTGATATCTTTGTCATAAACATATCAATTTAATATGTTTATGATATGGGGGGAGGTTTCTGTCAGTAATGGCGTTGTGAGTCAAAACTCTAACTGAACTACAAACATGGCTTCCTAAGACTACAACACCCAAAGTTCACAGCGCCCCCTGTCTCCCTCTTATTAAGTTCAGCTGACTATTGTTAACTGTTAATCAGCAGTGCTACTTAAGCCTCTCTCCCTCACACACCTTCAGTGCGAAGTATCGTTCTGTGTTTGCCTGGTCATACTGAGCCCGCCCGCCTGCCGTTTCCTGAACCTTTACTATGTTTACCCGTTTAACACTTTAGTCTGCTCTTTACCATTCTGTTTGCCAATCGACCAACCCCTGCCTGCTTTCTGATTATGAGTTTGCTTACTGATTTGACTACACTTCCTGTTTGCATCCCCACTCTCCCCTGCACTTACTGTACATCCATGAGTGCCTGCAATCTGACAGTTTGCATGATCTGTCTGGGGGAGGTCTGCGTTGCTAGCAGACCAGATGACAGCAGAGGCATTTTTGATTTTAGATTGATTTATATTTATTTTTGTAGATCTACATATTTTTGGCAAATAAATAATCTTGTTCTATATTCTACCTTTTGTGTTGTCTCCCATTTTTATCGCAGTCTTGAACCAAACTGTGACAATAGCTATAAAGGAAACTGATGGTTTGGAGCAAAATGATTAACTATATGGGTGGCATGGTGGTGTAGTGATTAGCACTGTTGCAAGAAGGTTCTGGGTTCGAGCCCAATGGCCGACAGGGGCCTTTCTGTGTGGAGTTTGCATGTTCTTCCCGTGCCTGTGTGGATTTCCTCCAGGTGCTCCATTTTCCCCCACAGTCCGAAGACATGCGGTTAGCTTAACAGGCTACTCTAAATTGTCCATAGGTTTGAATGTTTGAGAGGAGAAAACCTCTACAGTATAATAATTCAGTAGAAGGCAACAGGAAACCACTACTATAATTCTTCCCTAGAAACTTTGATGGCTGAAGCCGTCAGAGCAAACCTGCCATCAGGTAGAACGCTAAAGAAGATTAACTATATCAAAGTGAAGCTAATCAGAAAAGAGTTCACAATATTCAGTCAAAGGTTTAACAATGTTTTCACAAGCACCTGTTCTCATACTTTGCTAATAAAGTTCTACTTCTTCATGTTTCAGCCAACCATATTTTAGTGTCATTTTATGACAATAACCAGACAATGGTAGGCTATAAATGCTCCTTATTATCTCACTTTGTCCTCCCTCCCATTCTCATCAATGAGGAGTTAATGTGAAATCAAAGATGCTAAAATCTAACACTATAATCATTTGTTTTGATACACACAATGGGTGAAGATAATTCTAGTGCTTGATGTGTTATTATTCTTGTCATAATTGACAGTGTGATTAGAACAGCACTACTGTTTGTGTCAGCCTATGGCAGTGTTGGTACTGTGGACGCAAAGCTAGGAACGCAATTAGGATCATAAAATTATAGTTTCGTAGTATGGGATTTATGGAAGCACTAGAGTTGAGATTAATGCCTCCAGTAGAACCACTGTGTGTGTGTATGGGGGGCTCAGTAGTGACTAATGAGCACTGCATAAATACAGTCTGCTTAAAATATTGTACATAATAACACAAATTTTAATAGAGATGGCATGCTGGTTCACACAGATTTATATCATACTCTTGCAAACGTGAGCTGCATCTCTATTTCAATAGGGG
This sequence comes from Neoarius graeffei, assembly GCF_027579695.1. Taxonomy (NCBI): domain Eukaryota; kingdom Metazoa; phylum Chordata; class Actinopteri; order Siluriformes; family Ariidae; genus Neoarius; species Neoarius graeffei. The sequence goes on along the minus strand of NC_083587.1, from coordinate 40,825,969 downwards.
CCCGGAGCATTTGTGCCACTATTAATGCCAGAAATAAGAGCTAGGTACACAGTCAGCAATCTGTCTCAATAGGTGCCAGGGCATACTCTCTGCCCCTGATCAATCACAGTGATATGAGACAATCATGGGTGTCTGTAAATTCATGCATGAAGAACTGAGCTGTGCATGTGTACGTTTTACCATCTGGCAATGCAGCCTTTATACACCTCGGCTGATCTCAAACTACTTTGTCGTCACGCCCCTCTGGACTCGCTTATAACCTATGCCGCTCACTTGGAATTATTCATTGCCCATGTTACATACACCGCTCCAAAAGAGGACCGTCAATTATCTACAGATGTGATGTTCAAATTCCAACTCAATGTACTTATGCTCGTTGACCCCTGAAAAAAGCCAGTAGAGGGAGAAATCATGACCATCTTCGTCGTCTTACTATACTGACTGCTCCTTCCTCTCCAATTCATCGTTACTTTAACACCACCCACTTGAATGCACGATCCATTGCCAACAAAACCTCATTAATCAATGATCTCATCCTCCAGAAGAAAATCGACATGTTTTATCTCTCAGAAACTTGGTAACAACCTGGTGAATGCATAAACATGCTGATTCCCTGTGGTTATTCCTACTTATTTAAACCTAGATCAGTAGGGACAGGAGGTGGGTTGACTGTGGTGTATTGGTTGGATCTGACAGTTAAAGAACTAACACTATTCGATGCGACATCTTTTGAATACATTGCTTTAAAGATTATTTCAACCCCTCCCCTAACGCTGCTGTTAGTTTATTGGCCCCCTAAACCATCTGCCAATTTTTTGTCTGAATTGAATGAACTCCTTACAGTTATCTCACCTTTGTCCTGCTGTGATTATGCTTGGTGACTTTAACATCCATGTTGATACCAAATGTTTTTACACCTCTGAGTTCATTTCTGTTTTGGATTGTTTTAACCTGACACAGTATGTTAACTTCCTCACCTATAATCAAGGTCTTTGTTCCACTGGTCTAAATGACATCTCTGTCTCTGGTATCTCTGATCATAAGCTCATTGTATGCAGTTTCCATACTACCATTCCTCCTCCCTCCTCTGAGAAAATGTCTGTGACCTACCGGAATATTAGGTCTATTAACCACAACCTCTTTGCTGCTCCTATACAGGCATCACCCTTGTTTGACCTACATGATGAGCTCTCCTCCCCTGACAATCTGATTGCCGTTTACAATGACACTCTTTCTAGATTGCTGGTTGACTTAGCCCTTGTAAAGAATAGGCTTGTCCCTGCCACCCGCACCCGTCCCTGGTTCACTCCTGAGCTCAGAGTAATGAAAGCCACTGGCCAATGTCTTGAGCACTTGCATAAGAAAACTGGTCTTACTGTCCACTCGTTGGTCTACACTGAAAACATTCATAAGTATAGGGACACCTTAAATGCTGCCTGTTCTAACTACTACTCATCAATCATAAGTGGTTCTAAGTCTAGGCCAAAAACACTCTTCAGGACTGTTGATAAACTTCTCTAACCTCCTGTGGCAGCTTGCCCCAAGACAGCTGAACAGTGTCAGGCTTTTGTAAATTTCTTTAAAGAGAAAATTAACCAAATTTACCAGTGCTTTCAACCTACCGCTCTATTTCTCTCCCCCATTCTACTCCTCTGGGCCCTGAACTCATCCATTTCACAACTGTTCACTCCCTTTCTGTCTCTATATCTTCACTAAGTCTAACTGCTCTTCATATCAGCTTGTCCCTGCCCCCACCCCTTTACTCAAGGCATGCTCTATGACCATCTGTGAACCAATTGCATTGCTGGCTAATTCATGCCTCAACTCTGATGTTGTTGGCACTCCCCTCAAGACACCTTCAGTTACCCCATTTTAAAGAAGCCTGATTTAGATCCAACCTCTTTGTCAAACTATCGACTGATCTCCAACCTCCCCTTTTTAGCAAAAAATACTGAAAAGAGTGGTTGCTTCATAACTTCACTCTTTTCTCATTGAAACAATCTGTATGAGCCCTTTCGATCTGGTTTCCGCACACATCAGAGTACAGAGACTGCTCTCCTGCAAGTGGTAAATGACCTCCTCCTGTCTGCTGGCAGTGGTTCACTTAACATTCTCATTCTCCTTGACTTATCTGCTGCATTTGACACTGTCAATCATGACACACTCATCTCACGTCTGTCAGCTATTGGTATCACAGACATAGTCCTCCACTGGTTTCGGTCCTACCTCGCCAACATAGTTTGTCACACTTGGTCCACATAAGTCCTCCATGTCCCCTGTTACTTGTGGTGTCCCCCAGGGGTCTGTTCTTGGGCCCCTCCTCTTCCTTATATACATCCTCCCCCTTGGCCAAATTATTCGTAACTGTGGTCTTCACTTCCATTGCTATGCTGGTGACATTTAATTATATCTCACCACATCCTCCCCCACTGACCCCCCTCCAAGTTCCCTCAATGACTGTCTATCAGACCTAAAGTTGTGGATGCAGAATAATTTTCATAAAACTTAACACAGATAAAACAGAAATCATGCTTATCAGCCCCAAATCTCCATTGTCCAAATCTTCTAGCTTTAGTCTTATCTTTTTTTATCTTTATCTTTATTTCGAACATGTAAACAAACAATGAATAAATAAACAGAAAAACAAGAAAAGCAAAACAGCATTTGCAACAAGAACACGTAAAAAGCCACTAAATTAGAAAATAAACCATAATTTTTTTTATTAGTGATTTTTCCTTTTTTACAACTTTGCACTGCTTTTATTATTATCTGTTCACATACTATTATCATTGTTGTTATTATATATTCTCTTATGTATTTATTCCAGCTGTAATTCTGTGATGCCTCAGCTCTGAGCTATAAGCCTAGCTAGGCTATGTTTTTAAGTTTATTACTAGTTATGCCTGTAAAAGCACTTTGGGTCAACTCCTGTTGTTTTTTTAAATGTGCTGTATAAATAAATTGACTTGACTTAAATACTATAGGTAATAATAATATAATATCAAAATCAAAACAAAAGAAAACAAAACAAAAATACAAACAAGGATGCATTAAGCAGTTTTGAGTTTACATGTCCGAAAAGGAGTGGGCTGAAGTAAAAACTTATTTAATCCCACCCCTCTTCGTAAGTCAATATAAATTGATTATTTAGCTTCCTTATATACCAGGGCTTTACATTAGCACCCTCCCACCCGCCAAATGCAGGTAAAATTTGGCTTTGGCAGGTAATGACTTTAGTCCCACTAGCCACTTTGGCGGGTGGTTTATTCTGTGGTATGACAATATATTTTAATTGTAGTTTTCTCTGAAGGCATCTGATATAATAAACACGTTGCAATGTAATATTACACGCCTACAACTCCCATGAGCACCTGCATAAACATTCTGACAACATGTTATGGCCCTTTTCCACTACCCTTTTTCAGCTCACTTCAGCTCGCTTCAGCTCACTTCAGCCCGACACGGCTCGCGTTTCGACTACCAAAGAACAGCACGACTCGGCTCGCTTCAGCCCTGCTTAGCCCCTAAAACTCGCACCGTTTTGGAGTGGGGCTGAAGCGAGCCAAAGCGAGCCGAGTGAGGCTGGGGGCGTGAGCAGACACTCCCCTGTGCACTGATTGGTGAGGAGGAGTGTCCTCACATGCCCACACACGCCCCGTGAGCACACTGGGATCTGTAAACACCGTAAACCCGGAAGAAGAATAATTACGAATTACGAGAATTTCTGAAGCCTTATGCGCCTCGCCTCATCTATACGCTCTTGCCAGTATCTGTTGGCGTTGTCGGTGACAACAAGCCACAGCACCAAGACCAGCAACACTAACGACTCCATGTCCTCCATGTTTATTGTTTACTATTCGGGTCGTGAGACTACCGCTTAAAAGATCACTGATGTCACTGTTTGCGCTGCTTAACGACATCACGTGACGTCCACCCACTTTCGCTAACTCCACCCAATGTGTCCACCCATTTCCAGCCAGCACGGTTCAGCGCGGTTGTAGTCGAAATGCAACTCCAACAGCCCCGCTCAGCTCGACTCAGCCCAACTCAGCACGGCACGGCTCAGCCCAACTCAGCCGCGTTTGTAGTGGAAAAGCGGCATTAGAATTGTTTAGAACGTTTGTTAACGTCTCAGATAAAATCAATGATACGGTCACCTGCGGTTAATGAACGAAGCAACAAAGTTGCTGACGACTGACAAGTGCACTATGTGGCGGCATATAGCTGGAGTTTCAAACCCTGCTGCTCAGGGAAAAAGGGGCAGAGATTATCAGGGCCGGAGCAGCATTTTAAAATCACTGGGGTCCATAATGCACAAGGCGCGCGCCGAAAAATGTTCAACATACAGTGGTGCTTGAAAGTTTGTGAACCCTTTAGAATTTTCTATATTTCTACAGAAATATGACCTAAAACATCACCAGATTTTCACACAAGTCCTAAAAGTAGATAAAGAGAACCCAGTTAAACAAATGAGACAAAAATATTATACTTGCTCATTTATTTATTGAGGTAAATGATCCAATATTACATATCTGTGAGTGGCAAAAGTATGTGAACCTTTGCTTTCAGTATCTGGTGTGACCCCCTTGTGCAGCAATAACTGCAACTAAACGTTTCCGGTAACTGTTGATCAGTCCTGCACACCGGCTTGGAGGAATCTTAGCCCATTCCTCCATACAGAACAGCTTCAACTCTGGGATGTTGGTGGGTTTCCTCACATGAACTGCTCACTTCAGGTCCTTCCACAACATTTCGATTGGATTAAGGTCAGGACTTTGACTTGGCCATTCCAAAACATTAACTTTATTCTTCTTTAACCATTTTTTGGTAGAACAACTTGTGTGCTTAGGGTCGTTGTCTTGCTGCATGACCCACCTTCTCTTGAGATTCAATTCATGGACAGATGTCCTGACATTTTCCTTTAGAATTCACTGGTATAATTCAGAATTCATTGTTCCATCAATGATGGCAAGCCGTCCTGGCCCAGATGCAGCAAAACAGGCCCAAACCATGAGACTACTACCACCATGTTTCACAGATGGGATAAGGTTCTTATGCTGGAAGGCAGTGTTTTCCTTTCTCCAAACATAACGTTTCTCATTTAAACCAAAAAGTTCTATTTTGGTCTTATCCGTCCACAAAACATTTTTCCAATAGCCTTCTGGCTTGTCCACATGATCTTTAGCAAACTGCAGATGATCAGCAATGTTCTTTTTGGTGAGTAGTGGCTTTCTCCTTGCAACCCTGCCATGCACACCATTGTTGTTCAGTGTTCTCCTGATGGTGGACTCATGAACATTAACATTAGCCAATGTGAGAGAGGCCTTCAGTTGCTTAGAAGTTACCCTGGGGTCCTTTGTGACCTCGCTGACTATTACACGCCTTGCTCTTGGAGTGATCTTTGTTGGTCGACCACTCCTGGGGAGGGTAACAATGGTCTTGAATTTCCTCCATTTGTACACAATCTGTCTGACTGTGGATTGGTGGAGTCCAAACTCTTTAGAGATGGTTTAGTAACCTTTTCCAGCCTGATGAGCATCAACAACGTTTTTTCTGAGGTCCTCAGAAATCTCCTTTGTTCATTCCATGATACACTTCCACAAACATGTGTTGTGAAGATCAGACTTTGATAGATCCCTGTTCTTTAAATAAAACAGGGTGCCCACTCACACTTGATTGTCATCCCATTGATTGAAAACACCTGACTCTAATTTCACCTTCAAATTAACTGCTAATCCTAGAGGTTCACATACTTTTGCCACTCACAGATATGTAATATTGGATCATTTTCCTGAATAAATAAATGACCAAGTATAATATTTTTGTCTCATTTGTTTAACTGTGTTCTCTTTATCTACTTTTAGGACTTGTGTGAAAATCTGATGATGTTTTAGGTCATATTTATGCAGAAATATAGAAAATTCTAAAGGGTTCACAAACTTTCAAGCACCACTGTATTTAAATGAGAGGGGTGAATTACACGCCACACAAGAGATCTATTCCTGAAATTACTTTTAATGGTGTTTGAACTGAATATCATCTCATCATCTCTAGCCACTTTATCCTGTTCTACAGGGTCGCAGGCGAGCTGGAGCCTATCCCAGCTGACTACGGGCGAAAGGTGGGGTACACCCTGGACAAGTCACCAGGTCACCACAGGGCTTGAATATCATCAGTTTTGAAAAAAAAAAAAATCATGTATGTGGCAAGAGTAAGAATAATTTAAGCTTGTTTAATGATTTGATCTGGCCCAAGCAATAAGGACAAATATACCTTAACCATGTAGCCTATGTAACTAAGATACATTAACAATCTGGCATCCATTGCAACTACACAAAAAAAAAAAATTCTGTGAAAAAAAAAATCAGTATACACCACCATGTTTTAGGCAAAGTTATCCCAGGCAAACATAAGTTGAAACTTTCCACTCTATTGTTTTGGCTTATCGAATGATTTATTTTTAAAATCACAAACAAGGCAGGCTACAACTGTGCTGCTTCAAAAATGTAAATTTAACAGCTTCATGAAAGTGCGCTGATGGTTACCATGAAAAAAACGTGTCTGTTGCACTGCATTCCTCCTCTGAGTTGCGTGCTCATTCGCTTTTGTGTTCTTGGTCTCAGAGCCATGCGCACGAAACAGACACAGAAGACAGAATTAATGTTTAATATAATTAACAATGCACTTTTTATGGAGACGTTTTAATGTTATTCTTTATTTTTTTATCCAGTTGAATATTTAGCGTACAAATGTATTTTCAGCTCTTAAAAATGACCAAGGTCCAGACCTCGGTGGCCTCATAGCTGGCTACGGCCATGGAGATGAACAAGACGCTAATAGGAAGATAAGACAGTTCAATGACCAATGGAAGTTCAGGTGAGATCGGCTAGTTCATAGCAAAACCGAAAATACCATGTACTGTGAAGACTGTAGAAAGTATGGCAAAGACAGGCACCAGCAATTTTAAACTCGAAACTATAAAGGACCACGAAAAGTCAAATGCACACATAGGTACTATAACATCAAAACAGGCGAAGACAGCTGGTTCACTACAGGACAGCATTGCTTTCAAGTTCCTGGCTGTCATGAAGTCGGCTGAGCTGGAGAGGATGGAGCTGCTGTTTAGAAACGTTCATGTGATTGGAAAGAAGTTGATCCCGCCCCAGCTATCAACTTATGGCCTGCTGGAAGCCTCAGGTCACGAAGACCATTTTTCATGGACCATTCAGACTCATCTGATGATAAATGTAATGAGGACATTTAATGTCTCTCTCTACACATGTTCACACACGCACACACTATTAATAGATAATACATGATATACATAATAATACTTGATAATACACAATACTTGCATATCAAAACATCAAATGTTTTTCAATGATAAATGTTTTGAATTGGACTTTTAATATTAGAATCAGTTCAGTTGTACTGAATGTTATTTTTCATATTATATGATATTTCATATTGTAAGGGGCTTGAATTTGAGTTCAATAAACAGAATACTCTGTTTATATTTTTGTCTGAATTGGTTGCATGTTTTCATATAGGGAGCTACCTTAACAGCACTGAATACTTGAGTGCTACATTATACGCTGCCATTCATAATTAAATCTAGATCTTCCGAACTTTAACGTATCATGGTGAAGAAAAAACTGTGATTTCCTGGCAACACAATTGTGGCTAGTGAAAAGGCTGAATGCCTAGTGACTCGGGAGAACCACTAGCCACAGTGGCCAGTGAGTAAAAAAGTTAATGTAAAGCCCTGCTACATACATACATATACACATCCATACACTGTATATTAATTATTACTTCAAGTATTCAGATATCAATTCTCTATGACTATATCATATAATTAATTATATATGTATATCCATATGTCTACACATAAGTTTACTACTAATACCATGCTCACAATGGATAAGAACAAAATAAAATCAAAACAAACAGACAATGACTCAAAAAAAGAACAAAATAAAAAAAACACAGTAAAACAGCCAGTTATGATTAATCCCCTTCATCCTTATACCTTGTGAAAATCAAATTTTTGTACATCTTTTTAAAACGCTTCATGTCTGAACATCCCTTGAGCTCCTCATTCAAACTGTTCCACCGCTTCACCCCACAAACAGAAATACAAAAACTTTTCTTGGTTGTGCGCACCCTATAATTTTTTAATTTAAATAAACCCCTTAAATTATAACTCCCTTCTCTTTCAGTGAACAGTTTTTGAATATTACGTGGTAGTTGATTATTGTTTGCTTTGAATAATATTTGTCCCATTTGAAAGTCTACCATATCTGCAAATTTCAGTATTTCTGACTGTAAGAATAATGTATTTGTATGATCCCGGTAACCAGCGTTGTGTATAATCCTTATTGCCCTTTTTTGGAGAATGAATAATGAATGCATTGTATTTTTGTAATTATTGCCCCAGACCTCTGCACAGTAACTTAAATAAGGTGAAACGAGGGAACACTAAAGAATCCGGAGTGAACTGTGATCTAGAAACTGTTTGACTTTGTTTAATATTGTAATACTTCTTGATACTTTGGATTGTATGTTTTTTATATGTGGTTTCCAGCTGAGTTTTTCATCAATAGTTGTTCCAAGAAATTTGATTTCCTTAACTCTTTCTATAATAACCCCATCTATTTGAATATTTATTTGTGTGTTTGTTTTGTTGTTACCAAATAATATTACTTTGGATTTGTTCAAGTTTAATGATAATTTGTTACTGTTGAACCATATTATTAACTTACTTATTTCTGTTGTGATCTCCTGCAATAGTTCCATTAAATTATCACCAGAAAAGAGGATATTTGTATCATCAGCAAACAAGACAAGCTTCATTACTTTAGATACACTACATATGTCGTTGATATATAGTATAAAAAAATTTGGTCCTAACACTGACCCCTGGGGGACACCACAAGTTATGTCCAAACATGAGGAAGAACAATCTCCCAGCTTCACAAATTGTCTCCTGTTGCTTAAGTAGCTTTTAACCCAGTTTAAAATTATACCCCTGATGCCATATCGTTCCAGTTTTTTTATTAATATGTCGTGATTTATTGTATCAAATGCTTTCCTTAAATCAATGAATATTCCAACTGCATGTTTTTTCTGCTCTATGGAATTGGTGATTTCTTCAACTAATTCTATTAAAGCCGCCCTGTGATGACCGGGCGAATTGTCCAGGGTGTACCCCGCCTTTCGCCCGTAGTCAGCTGGGATAGGCTCCAGCTTGCCTGCGACCCTGTAGAAGGATAAAGAGGCTAGAGATAATGAGATGAGATGAGATTCTATTAAAGCCAGTGATGTTGATCTATACACTCTAAATCCATATTGACTGTCACTGAGTAGTTTGTTTGTCAATGAATTTATCCAATCAGTTATTGAAAAGTTTTTCGAGAATTTTGGAGAATTGCGGAAGTAGTGAGACAGGTCTGTAGTTTGTGAAGTGGTATTTGCTCCCATATTTGTACAGAGGAATGACTTTTGCTGTTTTCATTCTGTTTGGAAATGTACCAGTTAGAAATGACAAATTACATACAGTGGTGCTTGAAAGTTTGTGAACCCTTTAGAATTTTCTATATTTCTGCATAAATATGACCTAAAACATCATCAAATTTTCACACAAGTCCTAAATGTAGATAAAGAGAACCCAGTTAAACAAATGAGACAAAAATGTTATTCTTGGTCATTTATTTATTGAGGGAAATTGTCCAATATTACATATTTGTGAGTGGCAAAAGTATGTGAACCTTTGCTTTCAGTATCTGGTGTGGCCCACTTGTGCAGCAATAACTGCAACTAAACGTATCCGGTAACTGTTGATCAGTCCTGCACACTGGCTTGGAGGAATTTTAGCCCATTCCTCCGTACAGAACAGCTTCAACTCTGGGATGTTGGTGGGTTTCCTCACATGAGCTACTTGCTTCAGGTCCTTCCACAACATTTCGATTGGATTAATGTCAGGACTTTGACTTGGCCATTCCAAAACATTAACTTTATTCTTCTTTAACCATTCTTTGGTAGAACGACTTGTGTGCTTCGGGTCGTTGTCTTGCTGCATGACCCACCTTCTCTTGAGATTCAGTTCATGGACATATGTCCTGACATTTTCCTTTAGAATTCACTGGTATAGTTCAGAATTCATTGTTCCATCAATGATGGCAAGCCGTCCTGGCCCAAATGCAGCAAAACAGGCCCAAACCATGATACTACCACCACCATGTTTCACAGATGGGATCAGGTTCTTATGCTGGAATGCAGTGTTTTCCTTTCTCCAAACATAACGCTTCTCATTTCAACCAAAAAGTTCTATTTTGATCTCATCCGTCCACAAAACATTTTTCCAATAGCCTTCTGCCTTGTCCATGTGATCTTTAACAAACTGCAGATGAGCAGCAATGTTCTTTTTGGAGATCAGTGGCTTTCTCCTTGCAACCCTGCCATACAGACCATTGTTGTTCAGTGTTCTCCTCATGGTGGACTCATGAACATTTAACATTAGCCAATATGAGAGAGGCCTTCAGTTGCTTAGAAGTTACCCTGGGGTCCTTTGTGACCTCGCCGGCTATTACACGCCTTGCTCTTGGAGTGATCTTTGTTGGTCGACCACTCCTGGAGAAGGTAACAATGGTCTTAAATTTCCTCCATTTGTACACAATCTATCTGACTGTGGATTGGTGGAGTCCAAACTCTTTAGAGATGATTTTGTAACCTTTTCCAGCCTGATGAGCATCAACAACACTTTTTCTGAGGTCATCAGAAATCTCCTTTGTTCGTGCCATGATACACTTCCACAAACATGTGTTGTGAAGATCAGACTTTGATAGATCCCTGTTCTTTAAATAAAACAGGGTGCCCACTTACACCTGATTGTCATCCCATTGATTGAAAACACCTGACTCTAATTTCATCTTTAAATTAACTGCTAATCCTAAAGGTTCACATACTTTTGCCACTCACAGATATGTAATATTGGATCATTTTCCTCAATAAATAAATTAACAAGTATAATATTTTTGTCTCATTTGTTTAACTGTGTTCTCTTTATCTACTTTTAGGACTTGTGTGAAAATCTGATGATGTTTTAGGTCATATTTATGCAGAAATATAGAAAATTCTAATGGGTTCACAAACTTTCAAGCACCACTGTATATATATGTGAATGGTTTGGATATTCCATAAATAACATTTTTCAATATCATCATGTCAGTGTCATCACAGTCGGTAGATTTTTTCTTCATACATTTCCCAACAATATCAACAATTTATTTTTCTTCCACTGCTGTGAGGAACATTGAAAAAGGATTATTATCTATCAAATTGCCCAGATTTTCAACAGATGTTCCTGGATCCGGGATTTGTTCTGCTAAGAACATCATTTATATAGTCTTAACATCGATGGTGCACTTGTTAAATCTTCACCTGTTGTCAAAAACCTTGGAATATTGCTTGACCCCTCACTCAACTTTGATCCCCACATTAAATCCCTCACCAAGACTGCTTTCTTCTACCTCCAGAACATTGCCCACCTTTGCCCCTTTCTTTCCACTAGTGATGCTCAAACTTTGGTCCACTCCTTCATTATGTCCCGCCTAGATTATTGCAACTCCCTTTTCATTGGCCTCCCTACTAGATCCCTTCATAGACTACAATACATTCAGAACTCTGCAGTGAGACTCCTCACCCATACCAACTGATCTGCTCATATCACCCCCATTCTTTCTGAGCTTCACTGGCTACCTGTCCTGTCCCGTATTAAGTATAAAATTGAACTACTCACCTTCAAAGTCCTCCATAACCTTGCTCCTCCTTACATCTGTGACATTCTGACCCCTTACACGCCATCCTGCTCTCTCAGATCCTCTAGCCATAATCTCCTTGCTGTGCCCCACACCAGACTCTCTTCCTTGGATGGCAGGTCCTCCAGCGCCATGGCCCCCAAGCTCTGGAATTCCCTCCCTCAACCCCTCCATGACTGCTCTTCCCTTCCTTTCTTCAAATTTCATCTCAAAACCTTTCTGTTTCATAAACACTTCTCCTCCACCACTGCATAAACTTACCACTCTTGAGCAACGATTTTTTTGTGCGTGTGTTCTGTTTTCTTTGACCTATGTAAAGTTACCTTGAGTTTGAGAAAGGCGCTATAAAAATGTAACTTATTATTATGATTGAGCTGTAGTGCTTTCCACAGAGTGTAATGGAACTAGCCATGACTAAAAAAAAAAGTGGGTGCCACGGTGGTGCAGTGGTTAGCCCTGTCACCTCACAGCAAGAGGGTTCTGGGTTCGAACCTCAGGGTTGACAGCGTCCTTTCTGTGTGGAGTTTGCATGTTCTCACAGTGACTGCATGGGTTTCCTCTGGGTGCTCCAGTTTCCCCTACAGTTCAAAGACATGCAGATTAGGTAAAATACCCAGCCACTCAGATTATATAAACCAGTGCATACTTAGCGCCGGTCCCAAGCCCGGATGGACTGGGGAGGGTTGCGTCAGGAACAGCATCCACTGTCAAAGCTATGTCAAATCAAATTATGTGGAACAGATCTGCTGTGGCAACCCCTAACTGGAGCAGCCAAAAGAAGAAGAAGAAATTTAAAAAAAATTTAAAAAAAACCCCCCGAAACTTCCATGACAGTCCAACACATCTTCATGCCTGGTATCTTATTTCAAAAAGCAGCAGCAAAATGCACCCCATTGTCAGGTATGTGAGGGAGGCGGACGTATGTGCAGAAGTGTTCAGTTTAATCAAGTGCATATACACATACATACATATATATATATATATATATATATATATATATATATATATATATATATATATATACACAAAGGCAAACAGTCCAAATTGGCAGGCTAGACCAGAGACATGAAAACAGGCAAAAGGGTTGGTCAAGGCACAAACAGAACAGCAAAGGCTAAGGGAGAACAATAACGAGAAACAGGCACAAGAATCAAGAAACCAGGAAAACAAGAACATGGGTAGAAAGGCTCAGTAATGCATACTTAACATAGCGTAATACTTCGCAATGCAAATGCATCAGCGCAGTCCTTAAATAGGCAAACACAGTTCATTAATTGAACTCAGGTGCGCCTTATTCATGGCATCCGTGCTGAAGTCCACTTGGCGCGCATGCAGCCCGAGGTGCACCTTCAGGTGCACGCACCACAGCGTGCAGGACTGACAGAACCCCCTCCCAAAGGGCTCCCTCCGGGAGCGAGAATCCATAATACTTGGACCTGGTGGGGATTCAGGCTCAGGCTCAGGACACGACTTGGGTTCTTGGCTAGGAGTGGGTTTGTGCTAGAAACTTGACTTGTGTTCTGGGCTGGAATCATGCTCACACTCTGGAACTGACTTGAATCTAGGATTAGGCTCGGCTCCAGGACTGAAGGTGGCCTCAAGCTCCGGGCTGGATTCAAGCTCTGGAGATGAATTGCGCTTTGGGCTGGACTCTCGCTTCAGCTCAGGAGATGACTCAGGATGGATTTCTGGAACGGGCTTGGATGTCGGGCTGGGCTCAAGCTCTGGAGATAACTTGTGCTCTGGACTGGACTCTTGCTCAAGCTCTGAAGAAGACTCAGGTAGGAGTTCAGGAACTTGTTTGGGCTCAGAGCAGGAAGCGATCTTCAACTCAGGCTCCAGGCTGTATTTGGGCTCAGGAGAGGACTCGGACTCTGGGGATGACTTGAGTTCTGGACTTGACTTTCTTTCGGACTGTGGACTTGGCTCTCTTTCGGACTGTGGACTTGGCTCAGGTACAGGCTCGAGCTCTGTCCTGGTTAGGACCTGGCGACGGGACGACACAGACGTCTTCATGGCCAGCTGAGGCAGAGGTCGTTCCAATGTCCTCTATTTATTTATTTTTATTTATCTCATGTTTTACCAGGAAGGTCCCATTGAGATACAATATCTCGTCTTCCAGGGAGTCCTGGCCAAGATAGCGACTTAAAAGTTTCATACAAGAAATACAGACTAACATAAACCAAAACATTAGGACAAAACAGTCAACAATCACACATAGAACACAGAGTAAAAAAAAAAGAAATGAGACATAAGTAGTATAAAATGAAGAAGCAGTAGCCTTAATTAAAAACAATGACACTCTTCTGTAAGTACTGACTTTAAACAATTTTTAAAAAATGCAATAGAGAGTATTGTCACAAGATTTAGTGTATTTTGTAGCTCATTCCAAGCACAGAAGGCTATTTTACCAAGTTCTGTTTGTGGCATTGGAATTTGAAAAATTATTTTCTCTGATGCACGAGTGCTATAAGTGTAAGTACGCCATACAAGCAGACTAGATATATAGAATGGCAACTTACCTAAGATAGCTTTTGCAACAAATATTAAAATATGACTTTTCCTTCTTATAGACAGAGATGTCCACTGAACCATATGATAAAGGTTACAGTGATGTGTCCTTGCGTTTGCCCCTGTTATGAAGCACAGGGCAGAATGGTACACCACATCCAACTTTTTCAGAAGGGATGTGCCAGCATGCATATATATTATATCACCATAGTCTATAACTGCCATAAAAGTACTTTGAACTAGTTTCTTTCTGGCAGCAAAAGGAAAACATTTTTTCAAACGAAAATAAAAACCTAACTTTGGCTTTAGCTTTTTTAAGAGACTATCTATGTGGGTGCCAAAGGACAGTTTGTCGTCAAGCCATATACCTAGGTATTTGTAACAGGTAACCCTCTCTAGATGACTGCCATCTAGTGTTGAAACAACATAATTTGAGTTAGTTAATCGAGAGCGTGTTAAAACCATAAATTTAGTCTTTTTGGCATTCAAAACCAATTTCAACCTAAGAAGGGAGACCTGCAGAGTGTTAAAAGAAGACTGTAAAGAATCTACTGCCCTTTGAACAGATGATGCTGTAGTGTAGATAATTGTATCATCTGCATAGAGGTGAACTTTAGCCGGTTCTAAACCTGCACCGAGATTCATCTCATCTCATTATCTCTAGCCGCTTTATCCTGTTCTACAGGGTCGCAGGCAAGCTGGAGTCTATCCCAGGTGACTACGGGCAAAAGGCGGGGTACACCCTGGACAAGTCGCCAGGTCATCACAGGGCTGACACATAGACACAGACAACCATTCACACTCACATTCACTACGGTCAATTTAGAGTCACCAGTTAACCTAACCTGCATGTCTTTGGACTGTGAAGGAAACCGGAGCACCCGGAGGAAACCCAGGTGGACACGGGGAGAACATGCAAACTACACACAGAAAGGCCCTCGCCGGCCACGGGGCTCAAACCCGGACCTTCTTGCTGTGAGGCGACAGCGCTAACCACTACACCACCGTGACGCCTGCACCGAGATTATTAATAAAAATAGAAAACAAAATGGGCCCCAAAATGGATCCTTGAGGAACACCCATCTTCACCTGTAGATATTTAGAATTATAATTTTCGATCGACACACACTGAGTTCTCCCAGTTAAATAATTAGTGAACCAGTTCAATACACCATCACTGCAACCTATACATTTCAGGCTCTGTAAAAGAAGCCCATGGTCTACAGAGTCAAAAGCTTTGGTTAGGTCAACAAAAAGTGCTGCACATGATTTTTTGTTATCCAAGGCAGTGATGATATCATTTGTAACAGATGTAACTGCAGTTATTGTGCTGTGGCCTTGTCTAAAACCTGATTGTGAGGAACTTAAAATATTATTTTCTGTTAAAAAACACTTCAGTTGTTCATTTACAAGAGATTCAAAAACTTTAGCTGTTACAGACAGCCTCGAAATGGGACAGTAGTTATCTAAAATAGAGGGATCGCCACCTTTTAACAGTGGAAGGACCAGTGCTATCTTCCATGAGCTAGGTATAGTCCCACTGCTAAGATTAAAAATTGAGGCAAACACACTAACA
Source organism: Neoarius graeffei (assembly GCF_027579695.1). NCBI lineage: Eukaryota > Metazoa > Chordata > Actinopteri > Siluriformes > Ariidae > Neoarius > Neoarius graeffei. The sequence continues at coordinate 40,810,063 of NC_083587.1, read as the reverse complement.
CAGGTTCAGGAACAGGCTCAGGTTCTGGCCTTAACCCTGGTATTGGCACTGAAGCTGGCACAGATGCTGACTCTGGCGCTGGCTCTGGCACAGGTTCTGACACTGGATCTGGTGCAGACACTGACGCAGAATCTGACGCTGGCTCTGGCACTGGAGTAGGCTCTGACGCAGGCTCTGGCACTGGAGATGACTCCAACACTGGCATAGGTTTTGGAGCTGACACTGGTGCTGACTCTGGCTCTGGTTCTGGAGTGGACACTGGCGCTGACTCTGGCTCCGACTCTGGCACTGGTTCTGGAGCAGACACTGGCACTGGTTCTGGCTGAGAAACCAGAATCGGGGAGACAGCCTCCAAGAGGGGCTCAGGAACAACAGCCTCCACTGCTGTCTCTACATCAGCCACTGGAGGGGGCTCTGGAGAGATGGCCTCCTCCACTGAGTCGGCCACTGGCGTAATTGCCCCTCCCCAAAAATTTTCATGGGGTTCCTCCTTTACGAATGATTCGAAAATGAGCTTGAGCATGGCAAAGAAAGTCTGTGAACTTCGAAGACACGGGTTCTCAACACGAATTAGGTAATCCACCCATCTGCGTGTTCATCCAGAAATAAATGTTAGTATGAAGCTTACCCAGATGGGTTTGGGTGGCTTGGGTTCTTGGAGATTCCCACAGAAGAAATCACACTGCAGATTGAATCCCATAGGGTGATATATTCCGTAGTAGATTGCCAGGGAACTCCAGTCAGTCTTCAGCTGAAAATACAAGGCGAGAGGCAGAGACAGGGAAACCTGGAAGCAGCGTGAAATCGCATACTGAAATGCTTCTGCTACATCCGTTGTACGGCGAAGTATTCTGTCAGGTACATGAGGGAGGCGGATGTATGTGCAGAAGTGTTCAGTTTAATTAAGTGCATATACAGTGCTCAGCGTAAATGAGTACACCCCCTTTGAAAAGTAACATTTTAAACAATATCTCAATGAACACAAACAATTTCCAAAATGTTGAAAAGACAAAGTTTAATATAACATCTGTTTAACTTTTATGTGAAAGTAAGGTCAATAATATAATTTAGATTACACATTTTTTCAGTTTTACTCAAATTAGGGTGGTGCAAAAATGAGTACACCCCACAACAAAAACTACTACATCTAGTACTTTGTACGGTCGCCATGATTTTTAATGACAGCACCATTAAAAATGGTGCTTCTAGGCATGGAATGAACAAGTTGGTGACATTTTGCAACATCAGTCTTTTTCCATTCTTCAGCAATGACCTCTTTTCGTGACTGGATGCTGGATGGAGAGTGATGCTCAACTTGTCTCTTCAGAATTCCCCAAAGAAAATAATTTCTTTACACCACAAAGGTTAAGGCTACAAGAAGATCAGCAACGCTTTACTTATCAGTCAGAATACTGTAGCAAAAGTGGTACAAAAATTTAAGAAAGATGGAACTGCAACCATCTCACAGAGACGTCCAGGTCGTCCACGGAAGTTAACACCTCAACAGGAGCGTCTTCTGATGAGAAGGGTTGAAGAAAATCGGCATGCAAGTTCACTGCAGTTATCTAAAGAAGTAGAAAGCCAAACTGGGGTGACTATTTCCCATGACACAATACGGCGTACACTGCAGAGGAATGGCATGCATGGATGCCGTCCACAAAAGAAGCCTCTCCTAAAGCCCAGGCACAAAAAAGCCCGCCTAGATTTGGCCAGGGCCCATGCTGACAAAGATGAAGACTACTGGGACTCTATACTCTGGAGTGATGAGACCAAGATAAATGTTTTTGGAACTGATGGCTTCAAAACTGTATGGCGTCGCAAAGGTGAGGAATACAAAGAAAAATGCATGGTGCCTACAGTGAAACATGGTGGTGGCAGTGTCCTTATGTGGGGCTGCATGAGTGCTGCTGATGTCGGGGAGCTGCATTTCATTGATGGCATCATGAATTCACAGATGTATTGCTCTATACTGAAAGAGAAGATGCTACCATCACTCCATGCCGTTGGTCATCATGCACTTTTCCAACATGACTAAACACACATCTAAGGCCACTGTTGGATTTCTGAAGAAGAACAGGGTGAAAGTGATTCAGTGGCCAAGTATGTCTCCTGATCTGAACCCAATCGAACACCTATGGGGAATTCTGAAGAGACAAGTTGAGCATCACTCTCCATCCAGCATGCAGTCACTAAAAGAGGTCATTGTTGAAGAATGGAAAAAGATTGATGTTGCAAAATGTCGCCAACTTGTTCATTCCATGCCTAGAAGACTTGGTGCTGTCATTAAAAATCATGGAGGCCATACAAAGTACTAGATGTAGTACTTTTTGTTGTGGGGTGTACTCATTTTTGCACCACCCTAATTTGAGTAAAACTGAAAAAATGTGTAATCTAAATTATATTATTGACCTTACTTTCACATAAAAGTTAAACAGATGTTATATTAAACTTTGTCTTTTCAACATTTTGGAAATTGTTTGTGTTCATTGAGATATTGTTTAAAATGTTACTTTTCAAAGTAACACACACAAAGGCAAACAGTCCAAATCAGCAGGCTAGATCAGAGACATGAAAACAGGCAAAGGGTCGGTCGAGGCGCAAACAGAACATCAAAGGCTAAGCGAGAACAATAACGAGAAACAGGCACAAGAATCAAGAGACCAGGAAAACAAAAACACGGGTAGAAAGGCTCGGTAATGCGTACTTAACGTAGCGTAATACTTCGAGATGCAAATGCATCAGCGCAGTCCTTAAATAGGCAAACACAGTTCCTTAATTGAGCTCAGGTGCGCCTTGTTCATGGCACGCGTGCTGGAGCCCACTTGGCGCACGCGCAGCCCAAGGTGCGCTTTCAGGTGCACGTGCCACAGTGCACAGGACTGACACCCATTTTGCATTTTAAAAATGTAAATATCTTCAACTGGAGTTCCATATGCTCAGGAACATCATCCACCAAGGGTGCACAAGAATGCCAGTGATGTGGAAATGTGCACACAAGCTATGGAAGTGGATGCATATTTTCGGACTCTACTAAGGCCTTATGCAACTGGATAGCAGTCTCAGAACAGTCCTGGGCCTGTGGATTGGCAAATTCACAAGCAGGTAGTTCAGCTAAATTGGCAGGGCAAAAGTGGATCTATTTGCAAATGCAGTTCATGTGTAGGATAGAAAAAGATGCTTTGGCCAAGGAAAAGCTGGTGCTGTCATGTCATAATATAGTATTTTGCTCTCTGCCTCTGTCACTCTGTTTGTACATTACCTGACATTTTGCCTGACTCTGATTAAGACAGTGATTTAGGTTTTAGATTTGTCTGCCCGATTTCTGAATAAATACTTTTAATTTACAACTGCATCTTTCCCTGAACTGTTGAACTCTTTCATGACAGATGACAGATTGACCAAATCTACAGTTGTATGCTTTAGTTATTACACACTATGACTGTGCACATAGGCAACTGATGCTGAACTTCCAGACCATGCAATCCTACTTCTTTACCTTCGTGGAGCTCCATTTGCCTTCATCGAAAACATCTCCCAGAATAAAGACCATCTCTGGTCTGAGCAGAAACAGTGCAGTCTGAAAAGATCTTTCCATCTGCCACTCCCTACAAGCAGACATGGTATCAGAAGAAGAAAGCATTTATTTGTCACATATACAATTGTTGTCAGAAGGTTACATACACAGACCTGAATGTGATGGAAATATTTGGGCTTTCAATGATTTCTGTGAACTGTTACTTTTCTGTTGCAAAATGATTGTACAACATACATCTTTAATAGGAAATTAAAAAAAAAGAATTTGGTGCACAAGTTTAAATTGTTTTGTTTTTGTTTTCTCTAATCAACACAGGGTCAATATTATACATACAAGATCAAAAATATACATACAGCACACGTAATATTTGGTTAAATGCGCCTTATCAAGTTTCACCTATAAGATTTATAAGATCAGCAGAATCCAGGAGGAGGTGCAAGCAGTGGAACCAGGAGCCCAGTTCTACATGAAGGTCTTTAAGAGAAAGTGAGATGAGCTGAGGAGAGCAGGACCATTCAAAGTCATCCTTGGCAGGACAATTGCAGTGAACGTGGGAGGAATATGAATATGGTTCCATTTCAACCACTGTTCAAAGGCACTGGAGCCAGGAAGAACTCTGGCAGACATCCGATGGTCACTAAAGCAAGTAACCGAGCCACCAGAAGGAGAATCAGAAAATGAAGCAAACAAGGCACTGACAGAAGAGGCAGCCTCTGGAACAGAGAAGAATGTGACCGCATACATTTATACCACTCTTCCAATGCAAGCAAAGTTGCTGTGCGATCAAAAATATGTTGGGGGAGAAAGTGAAGAGAAGTCCAAAGTGATTTGAGGCAGAAAGGCACATGGACTGTAGACAGAGGCATTTGAAATCACGCTGGTCTCAGAAGCATGTCAAAAACATCACACCTCTGTTCTGCAATGCCAACTGTCCCTTTTACATAGATATCAATCCCACCTCTGTTACCGTACTCTCTATGGTTCCAGTTCAGAGGCAAAACACCACAGGTCCCCCATTCAGCATTTGGATGTTTTATGCAGAACACAAGGCACAATAAAACTGAAAGATTCCTGCCTTGAGCAGGCTGTGTCAAAGGGGCTATCAAGTCAAGTCAAGCTTATTTGTCTAGCACTTTTAACAACAGACATTGTCGTAAAGCAGCTTTACAGAAAATTAAAGACTTGAAACATGAGCGAATTTCATCCTGAATTTATCCCTGATGAACAATGGTGGCAAGGAAAAACTCCTTCAGATGACATGAGGAAGAAACCTTGAGAGGACCCAGACCCAAAAGGGAACCCATGCTCATTTGGGTGATAACAGATAGAAGAAGAAGCCTTTATTTGTCACATACACACTCAAGCACATTGAAATATGTCCTCTGCATTGAACTCATCTGAAGCAGTGAACACACACACACACACACACACACACACACACACATACCCAAAGCAGTGGGCACCTATGGTACAGTGCCCGGGAGCAGTTGAGGGTTAGGTGCTTTGCTCAAGGGCACTTCAGCCCAAAGCCGTCCCGTGTTAACCTAACCGCATGTCTTTGAACTGTGGGGGAAACCGAGAGGAAACCCACGCAGACACGGGGAGAACATGCAAACTCCATACAGAAAGGTCCCCATCAGCCACTGGGCTCGAACCTAGAACGTTCTTGCTGTGAGGCAACAGTGCTAACCAATACACCACCGTGCCGCATGATTATAAATAACTTGCTTCTATAACTGTGTCCTATACAATGATAAAGTACAACTGTGTAACCATTATAGTTGTAGTCATTATAGTTGTAGCATGAAGTCTGTTTTGTTGAAGTTATCAACTGTTCATTGATAGAAACTTGAGTGTAAAACTGTTTATGACAACTGCAGTCCTCAAGTTATCATGTCAATTGTAGTCCTCAGTCATCACAGCAAAAAATGTAAGTGTACAGAGCCATCTTTCAAGTGTGACTTTTGACTGTCCATATAGGGCCATCCTCCACAGGAGCAATGTGATAAGGATGGATTAGACGGGTCCAAGGAGCAGAAGAGGTCAGCATCACTGGTGTCTCAGGTTCAACATGTAACTTGACAGACAGAGGGAAGAGCCATGGGGGGGCGATAGGTTGTTGGGTATGTCCAATGTTAACGAATGAGTAAGCAAGGGACTCCGGCAAGACTCATTATGACAGCATAACTGAAAGGGGAGAGCCAGAAGGTAACACAGTCATGAGGGAGCCCTAGGACATAAAGCAGCCAGCCACTACACTGTCAACAAACCCAAATGAACATGTGTGTGGGGGATGACAGTATCCATACATTCCAGTTTACCAGAACACTCTATGCCTGAGGACCTTCCAGATCTACTCCTTTACCTAATAAAAAGCTATTAACAAAAGGCTTGATTAAACAGATATGTTTTCAGCCTAGACTTAAACACTGAGACTGTGTATGACTCTCGAACACTACTTGGAAGGCTGTTCCATAACTGTGGGGCTTTGTAAGGAAAAGCTCTGCCTCCTGATGGAACCTTCACTACTGTATATGAGGTACCATACCAGCAGATAGCCTGTACCTTTTGATCTAAGTAGGCATGGCGGGTCATAAAGGACCAGAAATTCACACAGGTACTGTGGTGCAAGACCATTCAATGCTTTATAGGTCAATAGTAGTGATGATTTTCCACGATCATGGAAAAAATGCAGAAATCGTGGAATCGCTTGTCCAAAACATCCATCCATCCATTATCTGTAGCCGCTTACCCTGTTCTACAGGGTCGCAGGCAAGCTGGAGCCTATCCCAGCTGACTATGGGTGAGAGGTGGGGTACACCCTGGACAAGTCGCCAGGTCATCGCAGGGCTGACACAAACAACCATTCACACTCACATTCACACCTACAGTCAATTTAGAGCCACCAATTAGCCTAACCTGCATGTTTTTGGACTGTGGGGAAAACCGGAGCACCCGGAGGAAACCCATGCAGACACAGGGAGAACATGCAAACTCCACACAGAAAGGCCCTCGCCGGCCACTGGGCTCGAACCCAGGACCTTCTTGCTGTGAGGTGACAGTGCTAACCACTATACCCCAAAACAGAACAGCCATTCTGAAATGGAAAATGGGTTTTTGTCAGCATCCAGTTTCAAAACCCGAGAAATTCAGTCCACACACCTACCTGAGGGTTTTAGGGTGTTTGTTTGTTTGTTTGTTTGTTTGTTTGTTTGTTTGTTTGTTTGTTTGTTTTTTGGGGGGAGGGGGAAATGGGTTGTCAACAAACTATCAACATCTCACCAGGGCTTATGATCAATGTGCATACTGACTGGATAAAAAAGACATCCCAGAAAATGCAAAGCAGCTCACAATGCTGAGGCTCGGACTAGGTGAATCATGTTGAAATGGTCTTCCATCTGTTTCTTCATCAGTCATCAGTTCATGGGTGGGTTTCCCAGTAATGTTCCACTTTAGGGCTACTGAGTGAGTTTAAAGATGCGCTTAACCAATGAATGATGTCTCTCTATGTAGCTTTCCCCAACTCACTCGTAAGGAGTCTGAAGAGCAACTTTACTAAGAACATCTTTGCAGCACGTCCTCGATATAGGCATAAGAATTTACTAAAGGCATTCTAACTGTAGCTGCTAAAGTCATTAGTAGTTGCTAATCCACTTAATGAGGTCACATGGCATTTGTTTTTCACCAAAAATCAGTGAAACATAAAGTACTTAAAATATGTTAATATATTGTATCATCATAAAGCATTCCATATATAATGTGGTAATTAATAATTGAAACTATTTTACATTTTTGGACAATAACATTTTTATTATGTGTATTAAATTAAATTAACAAATGTTCACATGAAAAAATGAGCAAATAATAAGCTAAATGATTAAGTAAATGTTCTCTCTGTGCACGCTAATTTCATGGTTACCCAATCATGCAAGTCATGTTGGCAATGTTCTCTCAAATATATATATATATATATATATATATATATATATATATATATATATATATATATATATATATATATATATATATTACAGAAAATGGAAAGACAACAGAATTGGCAATTTTCTGAAACGGAAAATCATCATCCATCCAAAAGTAGCATTTTATAATCAATATGAAATTTGATTGGGAGCCAGTGCAATGTGGATACAATAGGGGTGATATGGTCATATCTTCTAGTTCTAGTAAGAACTCTTGCTGCTGCGTTTTGAACTAACTGGAGCTTGTTTATGCCCTTATTGGAACATCCAGACAGTAAGGCATTATAATAATCCAACCTACAGGTAACAAAGGCATGAACTAGTTTTTTTTCTGCATCATGTAATGACATTATATTTCTTATCTGAGCAATATTTCTGAAATGAAAGGAGGCTATCCTTGTCATATTATCAATATGAGTTTCAAATGAGACGGGAGTCAATGATCATCCCAAGGTCTTTTGCTGCTGCACATGAAGAAACAGAAAGGCCATCCAGAGTTACTATGTAATCAGAAAACTAGCTGCATGTGCTACTCGTACGAGTACTTCTGTCTTGTCAGAGAAGGAAGTTAATAAGCATCCAGTGTCTAATGTCCTCTACACATTACTCAGTTTTATTAAGCTGGTGTCTCTTGTCTGATTTGCTAAAACATACAACTGTGTGTCATCAGCATAACAGTGGAAGCTAATATCATGCTTACGAATAATATTACCCAGAGGTAACATACTGTATATAAAGAAAAAAGCAGTGGGCCTAAGACAGAACCTTGTGGAACACCAAACTTTATTTAACCCTCTGGGGTCGAGAGCTTTGCCAGCAAAGCTCGGCAGGTTTAGAATGAGTAGGTCATGTATTTAGATAAATATCTTTGCAAGTTTGTGGCAACGGGGGCGTGGCCAAGCGGCAGTTGGTGAATGGAGGGCGGGGGCGAGGAAGGTAAGTGGCTAAGTCATTACGCCTGATGTCAATTAATGTGTGTGTGTGTGTGTTTATTGCAGGGATTGAGCATAAAAGGAGGGGGACAGCAGAGAAGAGCTCTCGCCCGACCATAACACAGATGTGTGTGTGCGCGCGCACGCACACATAGGTGAAGGAGCAAAGCTGAAAAGCTAAAGAAAATAACAAAAATATAGTGTATGTGTGAACATCCACCCTCACCTGCCATGCTTCTGTGCTCCACCCACATCAGGATCTGTTATAGAGTTTTTATCATGATAAACATATGGACAGAAACTTTGTACATTACACTTTCCTATGTGCCCACTGCCAAATAATATCTCATCATCTCATTATCTCTAGCCGCTTTATCCTGTTCTACAGGGTCACAGGCAAGCTGGAGCCTATCCCAGCTGACTACGGGCGAAAGACAGGGTACACCCTGGACAAGTCGCCAGGTCATCACAGGGCTGACACATAGACACAGACAACCATTCACACTCACATTCACACCTATGGTCAATTTAGAGTCACCAGTTAACCTAACCTGCATGTCTTTGGACTGTGGGGAAACCGGAGCACCCAGAGGAAACCCATGCGGAGACAGGGAGAACATGCAAACTCCACACAGAAAGGCCCCCGTCGGCCACGGGGCTCAAATCCGGACCTTCTTGCTGTGAGGCAACAGCACTAACCACTACACCACCGTGCCGCCCTGCCAAATAATATATTTTTTAAATTACCTAAATTAGATGAAACATAAAACTTGTCACCTTACTCAGTCACACCGGAGTTGGAGTGCTGAACGCCCACTAACGCATTCATAAAAGACTATTCACATGGTAACAGTATGATAATTACTTTCACTCTTTTGGTTTCGATTGGTTTCTCTTTTGTGGTAGGAATGCCCACCATAAACAAAATAAAATATGTCAGCCATAGTTTAGGCTATTTGGAGGTAAAACTTGTTGCAAGATGGCAAGTGGATTTTATGCAGTTCGGATGATTCAGGACAGCAATTCAATTCCAGGAAAGCGATTCAATTTATGATTCAAATCATGACTCAATTCATGATTCAGTATAGCAATTAAATTCAATCTTGAGAACTGCGACACTGATGATGAGCAATTGCAACACTGATGATGAGCCTTTTTTTACTTTGACTCGATCCAGCCAAAGATCAATTCCAGTAAGTGTAAATATTTCTTCTATTTCTTGTGAGCATATCAATTGATATGCGTGCGCTGAAGTGCATACATAGAAACATAACTGAGCAATTTTTCCAGAATTAAAAGTATTTTCCTCAAAAATAGTTAATTTTGCTCTATTTTGAGTTTAGAGAGTAAAATTTGGAGTTAGAGTGGGAGCAAAATTACAGAGTAATTGTGTAACAGAGTTGGTTGTGGCTCTGAACTGAGTAAAATAGTACAAGAGTTAATTTCAAGACGCACTGAAAAGAGTCATATAGCAAAATAAAGTCAAATACCAGATAAATGAAACTGTTGTCAAAAGCAGTTTTAGAACTGTTTTGGAATGTGTGAAAAAAACATTACCTTACCCATTGTGATTAACTGTTTTGATCACTTGACCCAATGGGATTAAGAGTTGGCAGTGGGAGGGGTATTCACTCTTCTCATTGAATGGAATGGGCTTTTTTTACTCTTCTCATTGAATACCCCTCCCACTGCCAACCCTTTATCCCAAAACAATAGGACATACATTTTTTGATGGCCAGTTAATTGTCCAAATCAATGGAGCAGATTTAAGTTTTTGTGCTTGATACAGTCCTAAGACTGAACAGAATCATGTCAAGTGATCAAAACAGTTTGTCATAATGGGTAAGGTAACATTTTTTCACACATTCCAACACAGTTTTAAAACTGCTTTTTACAACATCTTCATTTATATGTTATTTTTTAAAGTACAATCATGACATACATAATACATAGATATTATTGTAGCTGAACTCGTGCTGAATACAAAAAAAATCATATGACTTTGAAAATACTGCTAGGATTTGTTGAAAGTGACAACAAAATCAGAGCATACCAAAATACCCTCAGACCCCAGAGGGTTAATTTTATTTATTTATTTATTTACTTATCTCAGACATGCAAACAACGTACAGTCCATAATATTATCTCATCTCATCTCATTAGTGATGCAGTGCCTAGGCACGCATAACTATTATTCTTCTGTGTGTTTCTTATTATTATTATAGAAGGAGAGAAGGAGTACCTAGAAATTTTGATTCGTAATAACCCAATAACCGTACATCGCACACAGACAAGCAATATATCAAAACGTGCAGCTCGATCAGACTCGGTGTGCTATTACTTTGTTCTCAGCCACAATTTTCACTCTACACACATAATTTTCTCAAAAGTAGTAGCCACACTTGTCCTGATTCACACAATGTGTCTACCTGAACGATGGGATTTACAGTTTTTGAATGAGAAGCCTGAAAGTAAGGAGAGGACAGGCGCGCTGCCCCATAGACTCCCATTCAAATCCTGACAGCGCTCTGACAGCAAAATCAGCAAAGTCACTTATTTTTAACTCGCTCTAGTGACCTCATGTTTTACACTACAGACAAGAAAATTACATCACTGTGTTCAGGAGACCCTTGTGGCACTCAGTGTGAAAGAATTTTGTGAATATCACCTTCCGTTTTCATGTGAATCCCCGTTGTTTGGAGGGTGCACTCTGAGGAAAAACTGCCCTTTTTGTGTGCTTCTCTGTGTCTCTGCTCTAGTGATGTGTCGGTCGCGAACGATCTGGTTCAAAGAGCCGGCTCTTTGAAGTGAACGACGGGAGCCGGCTCTTCGGTGGGAGCCGAGTTGGGGAGCCGAATTAGTTTTTTGTCCTTAGGTGCCTCAGAGAGAGAGAGAGAGACATATAATGGCGAGTCGCTTTGTAAAAAAGCGCCAGCTAAGTGTGATGTAATACACACTTAGTATGTATATTATTAGTACGACAAGAAGATTACAAATGATAACAAATGACTGAGAATAATATTGGTAAATGAATAACATAATTCTTGGGTTGACATGCAGATTAGAAATGACTGAAAATAATATTGCTAATGAAATAAAAATATCCTGACACCTCTTTTTTCATTTCAGGTTTGTTACAGCCTCTAAGATGTTAATACTGTGCAGGGGTTTGCAGAGAGTGACAGCAGAGCACCAGACCCGGATTTCCACAGAGATCGTGAAGGAGCTATTGCAGTCTCTCTCTGCTTCCATGGACAGAAAGTTCCACAGAATGGAATATAACACTGTTCTGTCTGAAACCACCGTCCTCGACCCCCGTTACAAGAAAGTGGCGTTTAACGACAACAGAGCACTCGATGAAGCTCTTCAAAGAATAACCACAGCAGCTGCAAGAATTGGCCAGTCACTACAAGGGGGCCAAGAGGGAGAAGAAGCAGCAGAGGATATGCCGGAGGAGCCAGCATCTGCTGTGTGGAGTTTTTTTGAAGAGCGGGCCAGTGGAGACACTGCAAGCAGGAATCCCACGGCAGATTCCATAATGGAAGTACGGTCCTATCTTGAGGAGCCCCTGTTACAGCGAAACGCAGACCCACTAAGCTGGTGGGAGACCAAGGCTACACTCTATCCACGGCTTACACACGTGATGGCACGGAGGATGTGTATAGTGGCAACATCTGTCCCCTCAGAGAGGATCTTTTCAAAAGCAGGACAGATTATAACTGAGAGGAGAAATAGAATCAGCCCTTCCAAGCTGAGACACTTGGTTTTCCTTAATGCCAATCTCCACTAAATACTTATTCTGGGAGTTTGTGCAGCCTTAATGTAAATATTTTTTTGTTATTGACACTTCTTTGTAATTTTTACTTCTTTGTTCATTGTACTTTATACTTTTTATACTTATTTTATATACTTATTTAATATTTTATTTAATATTTTATTTAATAAAATATTTTGTTGCACATTGTTCTGTGTTTGTTAAAATAATTTCCAACTCTGCTTCATAGTTTCTTAAGCCTGATTTATATTTCATAATTTATTTTGTGGCATTTTGTTCAAGGTCGAGTGTGAAATAAAGCCATAAAGGATAAACAGTTGATGTCTTCTGTGTATTTTATATTGGTAATATAACACAGTTTTGCATTATGTTTGTGAGAAAATAATTTATTAATTGGTAAGTAAGTTTTATTTCTATAGCTAGAACATTGTTACACTGCTATACTTTACAAAGCTTTACAATGGCTACAAAAACTAAAAAATAAAATGGAAAACATCCTATTGATAAAATATAAATAATAATGTAATTAATTAACTAGTTAATTGCAGCAATTAAATCAAAAATAAAATCTCAGGAGCCGTTTGGGAGCCGAAAGAGCCGGTTCCTTATAGTAAGAAGAGGAAAAAGAGCCGAAATTCCCATCACTACTCTGCTCGCAGCGCGCGGGTGGGGGAGGGGATGCTCGCTCTCACACACACACACACACAGGAGGGAGGGGCTGCTCCCTCTCAGAGAGACACAGGCTTGTAGCTTCATGGCAAGTCACACATTCACACAGTACAGCTCAGCTCCTGCAACTGTGACTGCTACGCACACTGCATCACTCTCACAATTTCCCCCAGGGGAATTGTCTCTAGTTATCTCTAGCCGCTTTATCCTGTTCTACAGGGTCGCAGGCAAGCTGGAGCCTATCCCAGCGGACTACGGGCGAAAGGCGGGGTACACCCTGGACAAGTCGCCAGGTCATCACAGGGCTGACACATAGACACAGACAACCATTCACACTCACATTCACACCTAAGGTCAATTTAGAGTCACCAATTAACCTAACCTGCATGTCTTTGAACTGTGGGGGAAACCGGAGCACCCAGAGGAAACCCACACGGACACGGGGAGAACATGCAAACTCCGCACAGAAAGGCCTTCGCTGGCCACAGGGCTTGAACCCGGACCTTCTTGCTGTGAGGCGACAGCGCTAACCACTACACCACCGTGCCGCCCCCCCATAATATTATAAAATATATAAAATTGCATAAAAAAATATATAAAATCTGTAAAATAGAAATAAAAACAGAACACATGAATTGTACCATGATAAGCCATTGACTAGCATCTGTAATAAAAAAAAACAGTATAAAAATTACAGCAGAATAGTTAAGACATATGATGACCAGCATACAACAGGTTTTTCCATTTTGTGACTAATTTTGACTCGCGACAAATATCAGAATGAATGATGCTATGAATAAAAAAGTTCTCAGAATATTCAAGCCGTTTTTTAAGACTTTAGATAACAGTTCTTAGTAATTCTTGATAAGACTTAATGCCATTACTAACAAACATCTGACTAGCACTGCTTCTGCGGTTATAATTCAGTAGGCCCCTAAGGACATTATTGAAGGCAGCACATACAATATTTCTGTAATTAACGTGATAATTTACCCATAGAGTACATAAGTAAATGTTGTTACAATATGATGAGAATAACTTGATCTTAACAGCATTTGAACAAAAGTAAAATTTTCTGGCAAGTAAATTACCTCGACCGTATAAAGCTCTCTGTTTACTTTTCATATCCTCTTCATCATTAAGATGACTATCAACGATATGACCAAGATATTTATATCGATTAACATAACCTAGGACTGAATTAGCTAAAGTTATGTTGGGTTTGACTTCAAGATATTTCTGATCAAACAACATCAGCTGAGACTTGGTACAATTATATATCACATCGTGGTGCTGACCATATTCAGTACAAACATTCAGCAATCTCTGCAGACCTTTGGCAGAGGGTACATTAGATGGTTGATTGTGGTACCAGCACAACAACCAACAGAAATCTTATTCAAGGCATTACTTAGATCATTCATATAAACATTAAAGAGAAGAGGAGACAAAACACCGCCTTGTCTTACACCATTACTTGTGTAAAAACCATCACTGATAAACTATCCCCATCTAATATGATACATTTGATGACAATACCAATAAGCAATAAGCCTGATGATATACATAGGTACACCAATCACCTTTAGTTTAGATAACAAAGTGGTGTGGTTCAAACGATCAAACGCACGAAAGGCATCCAAAAAGGACACAAACATCAGAGAGCCATGTATAGTATCTGATGAGTTCTTTGAGAACAAACACACACATTTCTGTTCCATGTTTAGATTTAAAACCAAACTGATTATTTGTTGTAACTAAATAAGTATCCATTCATTTCATTATTACTGATTCAATTATTTTAGTACAAATATTAGACAAACCAATAGGTCTGTAGTTATTTTTATCAGAGATCCTTTTATTTTTATTCTTTATAATTGGAACTATAACTGACTGAATCAACATTTCAGGAAGATACCCATGTACAAAAACTGATGACAACAATAGAGCCAGTACAACTGGTAGCTGGATACCTGCATACTTCAAATGCTCTGCAGTGAGCCCGTCAGGGCCAGGAGCCTTACCAACTGCTAATGATTTAATAATAACAATAATTTCATTAGCTGTAACATAAGGTACATTAGGAAATTGTTCTGATTCACACAAGTTAATCAAGAACTCTTTACAGTTACTGTTAGGGACACAATTAAAAATAGACTCATAGTGTTGCTTCCACATAACAGGTACTTCATCACTAGAACTGTTGTCAATGGAATTAGGCATATATGCATTTACATCAACAAACTGACAATGATCAGTTAAATAAGACCTGAGCCAGGAGAAGGCCATTCCCTTGATTCCCACAACATTTTCTAGTCTATCAATGGTATGGTCCATGGTATCAAAGGCTGCACTAATCAATACAAGGAGGGAGACACAGCAATACAATACTACTTTAACCAGTGCTGTCTCTGTGCTATGATGAGGTCTAAATCCTGACTGATACATTTTGTGGATGTTATTCCAATGTAGATCTGAGCATAACTACTGTGCCAAAGCTTTATCTTGGTGATAAAGAGGAGGTTTGATATTGACCTATAATTGGACAGCTGACAGGGTTCGAGGTCAGGTTTTTTAATCAGGGATTTAATAACTTCTAGTTTAATGGATTTCAGTACATAGCCAATTCTAAAGGAATAATTGATTATTTTTAGAAGAGGTTCAATTGCTTCTGGTATTATCAGTTTGAAGAGTCGTGTAGGTAGTGGATCTAGTACACAAGTTGAAGATTTTGATGTAGCAATTAGTGAAGTTAGTTAAATTTCTCTATGGGGAGTAAAACATTCTAATTGCTGATCTGATACAGTTATACTGTTAACTACAGGGTTATTTAAATTGCCTGGCCTTAAATTAGTAGTTTGATTTTTTTTCAGATATTTTCAATTTTATCATTGAAAAAATTCATGAAGTCATTGCTACTACATATTGCAGGTGTACATGTGTACATGGTGGTCTTTTTCTGAGTTAATTTTCTACAGTATTAAATAGGAATCTAGGATTATTTGTTGTTAGAGATATGTTGAACTAGCAGCACTAAGAGCTTTTCTATACTACAAGAGGCTCTCCGTCCATGCTTAATTGGAATACTACCAATTTTGTTTGACACCATTTGCGTTCTAATTTTCGAGTGTGTCAGTAAGCGTAGGTTGATTGGAGACAGATGTATGTGCAGGAAGAGTGTATTTATTATAAAAGAACCAACAGGCATATAATCCAAAACGACAGGCTGAATAAATAAACAGGCGAAAAGGTAGAGCAAGACTCAAACAGACTAAACTGAGCAAAACAAGATCAGAAACCAAAATACAGAACGAGAGTCAGAAACCAGGAAGACAATACCAAACAACAGCTCAGTAATGGAGGTAAACGATGCAATACTTCACACTGTCTACATGTTGGCAGCATCGTTTTATGTGTGCGCTGATTGCGCTTAATCCAGAGCAGGTGCTAGTCATTAGAGATGCATGCTGTTCAGAGAGCGCGAGTGATAGTTCAGTGTGCGCACAAATCCGCTCAGATATGACAGAGTGGTCTGTTTTAAGGTACGAGTGTAATCATTATACCAGGGTGCCAGTTTTTTCTCTCATGATTTTTCTTTCAAGTGGTACTACATTATCTAAAGTATAACGGAACGTTGATTCTAAGCGTTCATTTGCCTGATCAAGTTCTGCGGGGTCTGATGGTTATCCAATCAAAGTTGAGAACTCTGGGAGACTTTTGATAAAGCTGTGTGCAATAGTCGATATAAATGTATCTTTGACACAGTGGTGTGGCAATGTGCATATATTATTGCTCAGACATATTTTGAATAAGATGAGATAATGATCTGAGGTAGCTTCAGACTGTGGAAGTGTGACTATATTTTCTATATTTAATCAGAATGTTAGTATTCGATTGAGAGTGTGACCACCAATATGAGTAGGTCCTATGGTGTTCAGATTAACCCCTACTGAATCTAGAATGGACACAAACACTGTTTTCAGAGGGTCTTCCGAGTTATTGAAGTGAATATTAAAGTCTCCAACAACTAAAGCTTTGTCCAAGGAAACTACCAGGTCTGAGATTAAATCCGTAAATTCAGAAATAAATTTAGAATATTATTCCCAGGGGCATGGAAATAATAAGTCACAGAATTGACTGGGTAGACTTATTTTTTGTGGCTACATACCGTATGTTGGTATGAAGAACTACAGACATATTGAATTTATGACCAGGTTTTTGTGTTATGCCTAGATAATTATTATAAATAACTGTGACACCTCCTCCTCTGCCAGTTAAACGAGGCTGGTGTGTATAATCATAGCCACGAGGACTGGTTTCATTTAATGCTACATACTCGTTTGGTTTAATCCATGTTTCTGTTAAACACAGTACATTAAACTCCTAATTAGTCATAAGTTAATTAACGATTAGCATTTTAGACGTAAGAGATCTAATATTTAATAGTCCAATCTTTAGAGAAAAGGTGTTAGCAGTGGCTGTACAATCAATGTGATCTAATCTTATATTACTTAGGTGACCATAACAAACTCTCTGAGTATTTCTACCTTTTTGACAAGTTCAGGGAACAGACACAATCTCAATACTGTAAAACTGTAAAAGATACATCTCACACTGAAAAAAAAAATAGAAAAATCCAACCTTTAATGGAAATAAATTTATTCAGAGAAAAGCAAATCCCTCATCAATAAATATTTATTTTCAACAAATCAAATGTGCTACTATTATTGGCACCCCTGCATTTACTACTTTGTGCAACTTCCCTGTGCCAGTAAAACATCACTGAGACTTCTCCTATAACATTTTATAAGGTTGAAGATGACAGAGCAAGGTGTCTGAGACCATTTCTCTTTACAGAATCTCTCCAGATCATCCAGGGTCCTCGGCCGTCTCTTGTGCACTCTCCTATTCAGTTCACTCCACAGGTTTTCAATGGGGTTCAGGTTAAGGGACTGAGATGGCCATGACAGAAGGTTAATTCTCTGGTCAACTAACCATTTTTGTGTTGATTTGGACATATGCTTTGGATCATTGCCCTGCTGGCAGATCCAGTGACGACCCAGTTTTAGTTTCCTGGCAAAGGCAGGATTGATTTAAAATGTCCTGGTATTTCATAGAGTCCATGATGCCATGTGCCCTAACAAGGTTTCCAGGACCTTCAGAGGGAAAAAAAAACAGCCCCAAAACATCACAGAACTTCCACCATATTTTACAGTTGGGATAATGTTCTTTTCATTATAGGCAATCTTCTTTTTACACGAAACCCACCTTGAGTGTTTATTGCTACAGTTCCATTTTTGTTGCATCAGACCATAGAATGCAGTTCCAGTCAAAGTAGTGGTAACGTTTCGCAAACTCCAGGTGGTTACATTTGTGGTTAACCAACAAAAAAACTTTTTTTATGGCATACCTTCCAAATAATCTGTTGACATGGAGGCGGTGTCTGAAGGTGGTTTTGGAGGCTTGGAAACCCTAAGATTTTACTTTTTCTTGTAATTCTACAACAGTGATCTTTGGGCATTGTTTTTTTTTTGCCTCTCTTACCATCCTCCTCACTGTATGTGTGGTCAAAATAAACTTAGGTCCTCTTCCATGCAAGTTTATGACAGTTCCAGTTGGTGTCCACTTTTTTTTATTATTATGGTCCTAACAGTAGAAATGGGCATTTTCAGATGAGTAGCTATTTTTTCCTCAAACCATTCCCTGGCTTACGAAAGTCAACACACTTCTCCCTCATTTGGTTTGTGTGTTCTCTTATCTTTCCCATGTTGATGGATGACTAAGGGAATTTGGCCTCTGTGTCACCTTATATTTGTACCCCAGTTCATCAAGAAGTCATGGATTACAGCTTGAAAGTTCCTACACATTCCAATCAACTAAAAAATGTACAATGTAAATGGGAAACATGCTTCAGTTGCACTGTGTTCACTATCATTTCCAGGGGTGCCAATAATAGTGGCATATGTGGTTTTGTTGAAAATAATTATTTCTTGATGAGAGATTTGTTTTTCTCTGAATAAATTTATTTCAAATAAAGGTTGGATTTTTCTAATTTTTTTCAGTGTGAGATGAAGTTACATCAACAAAAGGTGGATTTTTTTTTCTAACCCTTGTCACTTATCTTTACAAGGGGTGCCAATAATCTTGGAGGGCATGGTCATGCTAAACAATAAAATGTAAACAATACTTTTTTCTTGTCATATCCAGTACTGTACTTGACATCTTCTATCGATGAGATTGTGCTCCAAAACTGTTTTCTGAAAGTACAGTCCATTAAAAAGAACATGGGGATCCCCCATGACATATTATCGCAGGACCCACCCACTACTATATGCTCTATTAAGCCTCTAAACCCTGGCCAATCAGTTCCCAGAATCAGCAGGTGGGTGAGACGCGAGTTAACCACTGCCTTCAAGCTACGCTTTTCTCCCCGTAATAGAATGTGGACGGACACTAGTGGATATTCGTGAACATCCTCATGCACACATAAAGCCTTCAGCACTTGTGCTCTCTCCAATGCCTCATCTTGCACCAGGCTTTGCTGGATTGAGGTCTGATTACAGCCAGAATCCACCAACACGTGATACGTATCCCCTTGAACACTCACCGGTATACGATATGCTCCGGCCCGATCAAGGGCGGTCTCTGGCGTGTTGGGGATCCAGACCACAGCTCCCACCTCCATCACAGAACACTGGCTCTGGAGATGCCTGGGCTCCCTGCAGTGCCAGCAGACCAGCCCAGGCTTCACCTGTGCACTGGCAATATGAGAGTCACTCACTTGGGGGAGAGAAGACACAGGCACAGAAGGGGAAGACGAGAAGGAGACACCATGGGTGCGGCGGGCCAGCTGGTGGGGAGTCAGCCCCTGCCTCCGCAGTGGGGGAACGGAGTGGGGTCGGGCAGAGGAGAGAAGGCAGGAAGAAGGAGAGAGAGAGAGAGAGAGAGAGAAGAGGCAGAATGTCCGCCTGCCACCAGAACCACTGCCAAATGGTCCTCCACTAGCTTGATGGCCTGATCCAGTGACACTGGGTGGTGGCACTGGACCCACTCTGCTGTTCCTTTCGGAAGCCAGGCGACGAACTGTTCCAATGTCACCAGATCGATGATCCACTCAGCATTGCGGTCCTCTGCCCTTAGCCACCACCGGCAGACATCCCAGAGCTGTTGGCCAAATGCGAACGGCCGGCCGACCTCCTCCAGTTTCAGTGTGTGGAAGCGTTGGCAATGTTGCTCTGGAGAGTGGTCAACACGCTGCAAGAT
This sequence comes from Neoarius graeffei, assembly GCF_027579695.1. Taxonomy (NCBI): domain Eukaryota; kingdom Metazoa; phylum Chordata; class Actinopteri; order Siluriformes; family Ariidae; genus Neoarius; species Neoarius graeffei. The sequence continues at coordinate 40,789,909 of NC_083587.1, read as the reverse complement.
GGCTCATTTCAAGTTGGCGTAGATGAGCTGACTGTCAGCAGGAAGCTAATATGTGGCAAGCTGCATCTCCCCAGTCAGCAGCAGGAGTAGACATGCCACGCATTGCTCAACTGGCCACCCCTATGCTTCAGCCACTTGTTCAAAGAGAGCAATAAATGCCTCTGGGTCATCATGCGGTCCCATCTTTGTCAGGGTGAGGTGGGGTGGGTCTGCTGTGGTGGCGGTCAAGGACCCTGCTGATGCGAGCAGGTGCCAAAATGCCTACAGATCTTCCTGCTGGGCCAACAGCAAGGCTTCGAAGCATTGCTCCTGCTCCTTCCGGAAGGCAGTCAGCACTTGGTGCTGGCTCTGTTGGGTGGCGGCGAAGGCATGAATTAGATCCTTCTGAGGGGGCGCGGCACGGAACAAGATGGCAGCGTAGAGCAGAGCTCCTGAGTCGATTAAACAATAATCCCCCCAAAAAACTATGAAAGGACTGAAAATACAATTTCTACACTGACACGAAATGAGTGGGGGACGTAAACAGAGAAGTTCAAGGAAAAAAATGACATCCAAAGACCAAGAAGACGAATTTGAAGAGGAGTTAGCTGACGACGAAAATGGCGACCCTGACCCTAAACAACTCTGCTTGGTACTAGAGGGCCTCTCGAGTCTCACGAAGGAAATACGAGACCTCAAGAGGGAAATGAAAGAGGACCTCTCAAAATTCAAAGATGAATTTAAAGACGAGGTGAGAAAGGAGTTTCCGGCTTCACAGAGGAAACGACACACAAAATGGCAGAAAACATCGCGGAAATACAACAGCAGCAAAAAGATATTACTGAGGCACAGGAATGGATTTCAGAGCTGGAAGAGTGGAACATGGATGCGAAAGAAGCCATTGTTACCCTATTAAAACAGCAAACAAAATTGCAAGAGAAGTTGACCGAAGTGGAAGGACACGGAAGACGCTGCAATCTGAGAATTTATAACGTGGCTGAACAGGACAACGAATCTGTGCCAGAGCTAGTGGATGGGCTCCTACACCGGGAACTCGGGATACTGGAGGGAACTGAATTGCATATACAGCGGGCACACAGAAGCCTCGGGAAGAAACCGCCACTGGGAGCAACCCCGAGGTCCACAGTGGTCAACTTTTTGACATATGAGACCAAAGAAAATATTCTGTCTAAAGCCTGGAAGGAGAAAATACAAATCGAGGGGAGACAGATATTTTTTGACCACGATTATCCAACGGAGGTGATGAAGAGACGTAAATCCTACTCTGAGATTAAAAAGACTCTGAAAAGCAAAAAGATCCGCTTCCAAACACCGCTGAGTAGGATAAGGATCCACTGGCCGGATAGACCCAAGATCTATAACAACGCTGAAGAAGCAGCACGAGAGATGAGGAACAGAGGGCTGGAGGTACTGGAGAGGCGCAGCAATGGCCCCCCACTGGAGGAGTGCATCCTGAGAGCCTCTACATGGCAACACGTTGGAGAGAAGACGGGGATAAACGGGACAACCACCGCCCAGGAGGAAAGCCGAGAAGCAGGGAGTCGGGCGAGGGAAAGGCTACAAGAGTTTAAAAGATGAAAAAGAAAAAACTTTTGAAAAATGAGATAGAAAGATAAGGTATACCAAGAAGGGGGTATAAGGGGGGAAATCCACAGTGAACCCAGAAGAACTAAATGCCTCCTGTTTTTAAGTTAACATTTATAGCGGCTGGGTGAGTAAACAGAGACACTGAAATGGGTCAGATAACCAGTTTATTTTGATATTACTGAAGTTATTTACAGGGGGACTATCTGATTTATAGTTAACTTTTGTGTTGTGATATTTATTTTATTTTTGTATTAGACTGTTTTTTTTTGTTTTGTTTTTTTTAATAGTATGCCAAAAAGGGCTCCACTGAAACAGACTTAAAATGGGGAATTTTAAAATCATCCCTCTCCCCCAGAAGCACAAGACTTCTCTAATGTTTACATAAGAATCGACAAGGAGAACTATAACACTAGTGATTGTTGGACTTATCTCGTAGGATGGGAAGACCTATTTCAGGTTTACCCCAAATCACTAGGGGGGGCCCTTTGCACACAAAAGGACATCCCTCACTCCCACCAACAGGGAGACAGGACCTATGGGGAATAAGGTCCTTATTTGCTTGGGAGTTTCATACTTTGTTCGTAGGAAAATATGGGTTGATAATATTACAGTGGAGGGATTAGGAATCATTTCGAGGGATATAAACAATGCAATATAATAATATAAAGGTGGTGTTGCTGAATATCAATGGCCTGAATAGTAAAAAAATAGAGGTAAAGCTTTAACTAAGTTTAGAAAAGAGAAGATGCAGTTTTTTGTTTTTTTTTACAGGATACACACTTATTGCGAGAGGAGCATGAAAAGTTTAAAAAGTTAGGTTACAGGAATTAATTTTCCAGTTCCTTTGGACAAAATCATAAGAGGGGTGTGGCAATACTGATTGCTAACACGATGAAATTTGAATTAAGGAAGTTGCTGATAAAGAGGGAAGATATATTATGATTAAAGGTAAATTAGAAAACCAACTGGTGACACTATTCAATGTGTATGCCGTTCCGCAAATTGGGAAAACATTTTTTTGGAAAATATTTGATCTTATAAATTTGGAATCGGAAGGAACATTGATATGTGGTGGGGACTTCAATGTGGTATTAAACTACAGGTTAGACACAACAAGTATGAAGAGAAGCAAAGAAGTTAATAGATATATGAAAACGGCAATGTCAGAAATGGATATAATAGATGTATGGAGAGAACTCCACCCAGTTGATCGGGATTATACCCACTACCCGGTCCCTCATGCAATGTACTCCAGAATTAATTATTTTCTAATGAATAAGGGAGATACAAAGTGAAGGAGTGCAGGATAGGGGTAACTGATATATCAGATCGTAGTGCAATTTACCTAGAAATTAATCTGAACAACAAGAGGAAAAATAGGGTATGGAGACTTAACGAAGGTATACTGAACAATAAGGAATTAGTTGAGGAATTAAAAGGGGAAATAATTAGATACAGGGAAGAAAATGATAATGGGGAAGTAGACCCAACAATTTTATGGGATGCCCTAAAAGCTTTAATAAGGGGGAAGCTGATTTCGTACACAGCTTTTGCTAAAAAAGCCAGGTTAGAAACGTACCAGAAACAAATTGAAGAATTAAAAGAACTGGAACACCAGCATAAACAGACAAAAGATCCGGTAATACTTAACCAGGTTAAAGAAGTTAGGAAAAAAGTAGATGATATCCTGTTGGAAGAGGTGGAAAGGAAGGCTAGGTTTTTGAAACAAACTTACTATGAGGGGGGATCTAAAGCCACTAAAAGTATTGCTAGACGTATAAAGAAACAGCAAGTATTAAATAATATACATAAAATAAGAGACCCTACAACTAATAAAATCCTATATGAACCAGAAGAAATAGAAAAAATATTTGAGGAATATTACAGTAAATTGTATACACAGCCTACCTCAGTGGGTGAGGAGGACCTAAGGGAATTTTTAGACCAATTAGATTTGCCAACAATTGGTACAAAACAGAATGGGATGTTGACTTCAAAAATAACAGTGAAAGAGATAGAAAAGGCAATTAGTCAGGCTAAATCAGGGAAATCACCAGGAGCTGATGGATTAGGTGCCTCCTTTTATAAAACATTTAAAGGGGAGTTAACCCCACTATTATGTGACTCATTTAACTATAGTCTCAAGAAAGGCAGGATCCCTCCCTCATGGAAAGAGGCTATTATTTCCGTCATTCCAAAGGAAGGTAAAGATAAAGAATATTGTTGTAATTACAGACCAATCTCAATTTTAAATGTGGATTATAAACTCTACACCTCCATTATAGCTAAGAGGTTAGAGACATTTATGCAGGATTTGATCGATGAGGATCAGACCGGCTTTATTAAAGAAAGGCAAACACAAGATAACATAAGAAGGAGTCTACATGTCATTGAAAAGGTATAAAAGAAGGGAGAAAGTGTAATTCTGGTAAGTATAGATGCGGAAAAGGCTTTCGATAGCGTGAATTGGGCATTTCTATATAAAGTATTGGAAAAATTCGGATTTAATGAGGATTCTGTGAACTGTATTAGGTCAATATATCAGGAACCAATGGCAAGGATCAAAATAAATGGTAATTTGACGAATCGATTCAATCTGAAAAGGGGAACAAGGCAGGGTTGTTGCCTCTCACCAAGTCTCTTCACGCTGTTTATCGAACCATTAGCTCAGATGATTAGGCAGGAGGAAGAAATTAAAGGGGTGACAATAGGACAGGAGGAACACAAGATAGGGTTGTTCGCGGATGATATATTAATCTTCCTAAAACAACCTAATGAAGGTTTTCCAAAAATTATGAGACTATTAGAGAACTATGGATTCTACTCAGGATACAAAATTAATGTCACAAAAACACAGATTTTGTCAATAAATTATTCTCCATCTCAAGAGATAAAGGAAACTTATAAGCTCAAGTGGAATGCTAAATCAATAAAATATTTAGGGGTAAATGTCACAAAAGGATTAGACAAGCTTTATGATGCGAATTACACAAAACTAAATCAAGAAATTAGGAGGGACTTGAAATTTAAAATCACCTAATTTTTCTCTTTAAATGATACATTTTCTCAGTTTAAACATTTGATATGTCATCTATGTTCTATTCTGAATAAAATATGGAATTTTGAAACTTCCACATCATTGCATTCCGTTTTTATTTACAATTTGTACTTTGTCCCAACTTTTTTGGAATCGGGGTTGTAAGTGGGTAGGTTCACATTGCAAAGTTTTGCATATTTATAATATAGACTTGGGCAGCACGGTGGTGCAGTTAGTTAGCACTGTCGCCTCACAGCAAGAAGGTTCTGGGTTCGAGCCCAGCGGCCGACGGGGGCCTTTCTGTGTGGAGTTTGCATGTTCTCCCCGTGTCTGCGTAGGTTTCCTCCGGGTGCTCCGGTTTCCCCCAAAGACATGCAGGTTAGGTTAATTGGTGGCTCTAAATTGACCGTAGGTGTGAATGTGAGTGTGAATGGTTGTTTGTCTCTGTGTCAGCCCTGCGATAACCTGGCGACTTGTCCAGGGTGTACCCCACCTCTCGCCCATAGTCAACTGGGATAGGCTCCAGCTCGCCTGTCACCCTGTAGAACAGGATAAGCGGCTACAGATAATACAGATAATGGATGGATGGATAATATAGACTTACTTGCCACTTTATAGGGTCCACCTAGATAAAACTAAAGCATTTCAATAGCATCACAAGTTACAGCCTCCACAACGACCATTAAAATAAATCAACAGCTCTCTCAAACAGATTTACTAAAGACTTAACATTTTAATCCTTGCGAAGGGAGGATTTATTGCAGGCCTGTTGTATTATACTGCATTAGTTTTATCCAGGTGTACCTAATAATTGCAAGTGAGTGTATATGCACAGGCTCCATACAAGGCAAAAGAATGTGTTCACTGTGCTTTTGTACAGCACACTGTTAATGTGTACAAATCCATAAATAGCAAATCAACTAATTTGCTTTCTAATTCCCATTCTCATTGCAGTTATCTTATGAAGTGCATGTTCTGTAGTTTTGTCAGCTCAAGTCAAGAAGGTCTACTGAAGCACCATTGACTACAGCACAGAAGATGAGCTCACTGGCCCTATGTCTACAGTGACTGTGTGTGTACCTTCAAAACACCTGGTGCCTTAAAATCACACCTCACCAGATCTCATTGCATGTCTGTAAGAAGGCAGGAGATAGCAACCTTTTTTTGTGAGTCATGTGAATTTAGAGAAATTTGTACTCAACACCATTTTTCCCCCAATCTTGGATATCATTTAAAACATCAACAGACTGTGTGTTGCCCCTTTCTGCATTTAAAATTAATAATCTTAAAACCTTCAGTTCACACAGAAGTCGGAAGCACAAGAATGCAAAGGAGATTAGAACTTGTTCAAGAGTGCTTTCTGAAAATTAAACTTGTGCCACTGAGACTCAAGTTATTGAGCACCCATTAGATAACATTGTTGAGGTACTGTATCACAAAGTGGTTCAAATCAAGATTCAAGTGACAATGGTAGTGAAGCGTATGTAGAGGCTGAGGTTCTAGAACATAAAATTGCATCTGTTTTTCTATGCATGCAAACAGTGTTGCATGTTTCTAAAAGTGCTTTACAGAAAATTGTTGAAGAATTTAATGACATTCTGCATTTTTCTAAATTTTATTCACTTCAAAAAATCAAAGAGATGCTTACTAAACATTATATTGAAATAGATAATTGGGTTGTTCAAGAAATTAATGATACAATATTCAAAACAAATCCACTAATTTTAACTACTGAAGCAGAAGGTACACTGTCCACTTATCACAGAAGGAATCTCTATTGGGCTTTTTCCACTACCCTTTTTCAGCTCACTTCAGCCCAACACGGCTCGCGTTTCGACTACCTCAGAGCCGCACGACTGAGCTCACGTCAGCCTTACTCAGCACCCAAAACTCGCACGGTTTTGGAGTGGGGCTGAAGTGAGCCCAACCGAGCCGAGTGGGGCTAGGGGCGTGAGGAGACACTCCCCTGTGCACTGATTGGTGAGGAGGAGTGTCCTCACATGCCCACACATGCCCACAACACAACACAAAACATTTTAGTACTTCACGCCGATTTACAATGTTGTTGCGCTATACGAGACAGGGTGGAAAGCTAGAAATTTAACTGTTAGCTTACCATTACACGTCGTCTCTTGCTAGCGAGCTCGAACTCCGTGTCAGAAACTGTTCCATCGTCTGTGTCTGTGTCGTCCGTGTCATCCGTATCGTCTGTGTCCTCGTCGTCTTCATTGAGAAGGAATTGAAGAAGTTCCCTCTCTTTCTGAAGCCTTATGCGCCTCGCCTCATCTATACGCTCTTGCCAGTATCTGTTGGCGTTGTCGGTGACAACAAGCCACAGCACCAAGACCAGCAACACTAACGACTCCATGTTTATTGTTTACTATCCGGGTCGTGAGACTACCGCTTAAAAGGTCACTGATGTCACTGTTTGCGCCGCCTAACGATATCATGTGACGTCCACCCACTTTCGCTAACTCCACCCAATGTGTCCACCCACTTCCAGCCAGCACGGTTCAGCGTGGTTGTAGTCGAAATGCAACCCCAACAGCCCCACTCAGCTCGACTCAGCCCAACTCAGCACCGCACGGCTCAGCCCAACTCAGCCGCATTGGTAGTGGAAAAGCCCCATATTTTAAGGAGCGCCTCCCTATTATTGAGCCAACTGAATATACATAATGAAGCACACATAAACATACCTTTGTTTATGTTTCAATCACTCAGGTTTTAGAGAATTTATTGAGACAACCAGATTTTTCAGATAAGTTGGTGTTCAATCAAGAAGATAAACCTGGTCAATACAGGTCTTTTCAAGATGGCCAGTATTTCAAAGAAAATAAACTTTTGTGGGTGCAAGAGACATCTATTTCTACAGGATTGTACAGTGATGATTTCGAAGTATGTAATCCTTTGGGGACATCTAGAAAAATTCAGAAGATTGCTGCTGTCTATTGGGTTGTGCTTAATTTACCTGCAAAGTTTCACTCTACCCTACCCTTAATTCAGCTGGCTGTTCTTGGAAAGAGTGTTGATTTAAACTGTTTAGCTATGATGCATTTCTTTATCCACTGATCAAGGATCTAAAGTCTCTGGAAAATGATGGGGTATTTGTTGTGGTTCCAGATAATTTTGTAAAAGGATTAGTATCTGTGTCTGTGCAGATAACCTTGGGGCCCACAGCCTTGCAGGCTTTCAAGAATATTTCAATGTTGAAAAATCTTGCAGATTTTGTTGTCTTAATCAAGACCAAATTGCAACTGTCAAGACAAGGGATTTTCAATTAAGATCTGTACAACTACACAACACCTTTGTGGAGGAGCTTGAGTCTAGTGATAAACAAAGTGTGAATGGTGTTAAAAGGGCCTGTGTACTGAGTAAGCATTTGTCATACTTCCATCCAGTTACAGGGTTTCCCCCAGATATTTTACACGACTTCTTTGAAGGTGTTATCCCGGTAGAGTTATGTTTGTGTCTGAAAGAATTGATTAGAAAATGATTCATTACATTTGATGGACTGAATAGCCGCATAAAATTGTTCCCATACCAGTGTTTCCCACAGACCAGGTAGCAATTTGTGGTGCTCCACTGTGCCGATGAGGGAATCGTGCGCGGTGGTGTCGTGGCGGTCAGTGGAGTCGGTCATTGGGGTGTATGCAAAGTGTTTACAGCGGGCGGTGTTCAAACACAGTATTTTTCTTCAGAGTCACCTGCTGGGACTATTTTAAAGCTACAAGAAGCATTTGAGATTATTCAGTTCAATCTAAATTCTTTTAAGTTCTTTAAGAGAAGACAGCTAAAACAATTTTTACCAGAACCCTGCCTGGTTTCATTCCTCGACCCAACTTTACATTACAGGGCAGGCCATTAGTTTGCTGGGCTTGAGGTTGGTGGAAAACATGTCTTTTAAATTTATGAAAATTACTCACCAAAATTGAAGTTAAAGTTTAGTTTTTTGCCTTTTTGGTGGCAATCTTTCAATCATTCTTTAGTTGACATTCAAGGAATAAATTGCAAAAAACAAGCTGGAGGTTTTTATTTTAAATATTGAACTCAACACTTACCTCAACCAATACTAAAATGAAATAAATAGTATAATGTAACAAAATAATAATAAAGTAAAATATCATAATTAGATGTAAGAAACCACTTAAGGTAACACCAAGGCAACTAACAATAATGAAAAAGTATTACCCTAATTGGTGCAAAGCCTGTATGCCCTATCAGAACATTTAATTCTGCGTGGCTTCCTGAAAAAAAACTCAAGTGCCCTATCGTAAGGGAAGTCATTGGGTTCGGGACCATTTATGGAGATTCGTAAGCAGGCTGCCAGGTGTTCCCCTTGGAGCCTATTCCTGAGGTCTGTTTTAATCTATGGATAAAGTACATTTTCTTCATCAAAGCACTAAATTTCCATTACATCAAAAAGATAAAGGAATACTGAATTTCTATGTGCTTACCCTGTTCATAGCTGAGAAATCCAGTGCAGTGATGGTTTAGCTACTTCGCCAATAAAGCTAATAAAGATGTTTCTTAAAATATTCAGATTTTATGCTTCAGATAGCATCAACTAGGCATCCCTGCGAGTATAACATTTTATTTAGGCTAGTGGGAAATCCTTATTTATTGTGAATGTCAAGCCATTATTAATAAACTTGCATGAATCCTGAAGCGGGATAAACGGGATAATGCAATAAGGACGGTTCCTCGCGTCAAGCTGCTACTGTATGCATCAAAATTGGTTTATAGCCTGACTCAGGGATGTCCGTTTCCTGTAAGCCAAGAAGGCTATGATAAAGCTCATCACGAGCACGACGTAGGCTACCTTTTAAAATAAGGGGTCGGAAGGCGAATCGGGAAGGCTGCGTTATTCAGGGATGAGAATGAAAAATATTAAAGTCTGAAAAAAGCCAGGGGTTTGGGGGCTGCAGGCACCCAGTGGGGCCAGGGGCAGGGAGCTAATGATTTTTGGCTTTTTTTTTTTTTACCCCAAAACCATTAATTTTATCAGCAAAAAGTTGCAATGTATTTGGAAATAAATTCCCCTTCTTGGTGGACTACCAGGTGAAAATGATTAATATGGTACAAGAGACTTGTTTTTAATCAATTCACATTTGATGATTTCAAAAAATCAATGCACCTTTTGATGTAAACGAGCTCTACAGTATTATATTTCTGCGTTTTTGCTATTCATGTCTTTGAATACTCTAATCCTTTAAAATGAAGTGCACCCAGAAAAAAGTTCTATCATATAATTCTCTTAAGCTTTCTTCTGATGTTATCATGGTAGCAGGAGGTCTTGCATATTAAGCAGGCAACATTCAACATCACTTATCACTTCCCTTTCAGCTGTTGTGTGTACGAACTAGGTTTTATCTGGACAGGATGTTGTGTAATGTAATACAGATACCATATGGTCAATTTGAAGATCAAGATGGTGATTTTGAATTAAAGAACAGGCATGTACAATGGGCATTACATATTGGAATTTTTTTTTAATCAAAAACTATAAGTTCATCTCAGCCTAAAGTTTGGGCAGACGCTCCCGCGCGGCACATGCCAGCAATTCCGTCCCCCTATGAAATGAGCAATAAGTAGGAGAGTTATACATGGTATCATACCTAAAATTTTATCAGAAATATAGATATGATGCTATGATTCTCCCCAACATGCTACATTAGATAAGCTAACCCCATTTATAAAAGATACACACTTGTATATGACGTGTATTTGATATATGTGATATATATGATGTATATTCATACATTGTTACTTTATGGAAATCTTCAATAAGTTTGGTCTTTTCATGCCAGCCTGTTGTAGACCTAAATATAATGCACATAAAATGACACTACTCACCTCAACATGTCCTTTACAATCATTTAAGCCACCATGGGCAATGCTGAAATCACTGTTGCAAACAGTACATCGCGCGAAACTGTCATTATTTTTTTACCCTTATTAGACAGGGAGATTCTTTTGTGTAATCTGAGGTGAAGTGGGTTTTGTATTTTCGTTTTTTGGGGCGCGCGCTCTCTCTCTGCCATGACGGTCCTGAAGGCTGCACTGACTCAACTGAAAACTTCGGTCCTCGAGAAAAGAGATTAAAGCCCGCCCACACTGAAAGCTGATTGGCTTATTTTCCTGAGTAACCCAATCAGGATGCTCTTTGTCTAGCTCGCGCTCCCTCGCGCACTCCGTCATATGCGCGATGCAGACATTAATGTTTCGCGTGCACGCACTTGCTCGCTTGCTCTAGATTCCGGGAGATATTCTCCAATGTGCGGGCATCAGGGAGACGCTATCAATATGCGGGAGACTCCCGGAACTTTCGGGAGACTCGGGATGTCTGCGTTATAAGGTGAGCACAGATCGTTAACCATACAACCCCCCCCCCCCCCAAGAATTTCTCAATGGGTTCACAACAATCTCAAAAACGATCATTTTGGTCTGAAAACGTCAGAAATCTGCCGATCGGCAGAAAATTCTCATCCCTGGTTATTTTTAATTAGCACGCCTCTCCGTCTGTCTCTGTGTGCGCGCGCGAACGAGAAGAAAGAGCACTATGAATGAACAGAGCGATACACAACGGAATTTTTTTTTTTTTTCAAAATCGCGAGTCTGATTGTGTGGCGCTAGGAATCCATTGTGTGGCGCTGCGCCACACAATGGTCTATGTATGGGAAACCCTGTCATACAAATTTTCTGATAAGGTCAACAAGCCACAACAAATTACAAAGCCAGCTTTGGAAAGGGCAGAATCAGTGGCAGTGGACATGAAAATTGGACACTTTTACGTTTACTACCATTTATGATTGGGAGCAGTATTCCAGAACAGGAGCCCTCATGGGAAATATTGATGGACCTTAAAGAGATTGTTGAGATAATTGTCTATCAGAGGAAATACTGCATTACTTGGAGAGTAAAATATCTGACCATCGGAAGCTGCTTACTGATACAGTTCCTGACTTTAAGTTGTTGCCAAAACAACACTTTATTGAACATTATGTACATCTCATACACAAGGACGCGTTATCCTAATGGGCTTCATGGGCAGCTGCCCAGGGCCTCGGGGGTAGCGAGATCGGAAAATATGAAACGATATTTTCAGAAGTTTTGATCATATTGATAACATTTTTGATGTATTTCGCCACCCGTAAGGAAGCCCACCTTGTCCCGTCACATAAATCACCCGTCACTGTCAATATGATCACTGTCCACCATGTCTTCACACGCTACGCCAGCTTGAGTTCAATGATTTAATTAATGACTTCGCTTTCCAGAAAAGTAGGAAAGTGCCCTTGTAAGTTGACCCATGGCTGTCAAACTGAATGCGCAAAGCTGTGTGCCACTGCTGTTTGGGACATTACGTGTGTGAAAGGATGAAATGTTTCACATAGCCTAACATTTTGAGATTTATTTCTGAGAAGCAAGATATTTTTCTTTCTTTGTTATCGCTCTTTGTTTTCACAAGTTAAAAGTCGCCTGGATTCCAAAATGAAAACGAACGGTTATATACCAAATGAATGTTCTTGTTCTGAATACTAAAGAAACTGTTGTAGGCCTAGGTTATGTTCTTGACATGTTGTTCATTGACTCACTCATTCAAAGGCTTCTTGAGGCTAAACTTTAGTTAACCAGACTTGTTAACCGTGATGTCTGATGGATTTTTTCACCATACATAAAAATAGTTTTTGTCTTAGAGAATGCCTGTGGGCTTTGCCCAGAATCACTTAACTCTTTGTTAATGCCAGCAGTTTATATTTTAGAAGACCATATTAATTTTGTGTGCATAGATTTATGAAATTGATATGGTAGTAACTTTGCTTTCAATTATCAGTCACCATATCTGTTATTGTGAGTAAATATAAACCCAAAACGCATCCAGAAAGTCCAGCTGACTAAGACCCCAGAATCTGTAAAGCAACTGCAAGATGAACTACGAGAAAATCCTTGAACTTAAAGGTGAATTCTCTGTACAATACGAAGACCCAGACTTTGGTAACACACTTTGTAACTTGATGGACATTGCTGACTTGTCTGCAGAATAATGATGAATCACAAACGCTGTCCCACACATCCTCCATCTCGTCCCTTGATACAGCCAGCATCAGTTCACCAGCCTCTTCCCACAGCTCCATCCATCCATTATCTGTAACCGCTTATCCTGTACAGGGTCGCAGGCAAGTTGGAGCCTATCCCAGCTTACTATGGGCGAGAGGCGGGATACACCCTGGACAAATCTCCAGGTCATTGCAGGGCTGACACACAAAGACAAACAACCATTCACATCCACACCTACGGTCAATTTAGAGTCACCAATTAGCCTAACCTGCATGTCTTTGGACTGTGGGGGAAACCGGAGCACCCAAAGGAAACCCACACAGACACTGGGAGAACATGCAAACTCCACACAGAAAGGCCCCCGTCGGCCGCTGGGCTCGAACCCAGAACCTTCTTGCTGTGAGGCAACCATGATAACCACTAGTCCACCGTGCTGCCCCTTCCACAGCTCATTTTCCATTATTCAGACCTATATGCAAAACATTTCACAGTGGCCTACTCCATTCCCAGTTCCCCCCTTTCTCATATGATGTTGAGTTAAAACTCTGTAAGGGAAATGATGTATATGAAAAAATTGGGAAAGGTCTAAGTGTAACAAGAGACATGAAAATGGAAATTCTTGACAAGCTAGCACAATAAATATTTGCCCTGAAAGCGTACGCTGACAAACATCAAATTGAATCTGTTGCCTCTGAACTTATCAGCAAACATCCATGCCTTAAGGAGGCTGGTGGCACCACAAGATACAATGGCCAGATAACAAGCATAAAGTACAAGCTTGGAAACTACTGATCAAAGCTCTGCCAGGCTGGCTGCAATGATGTCAGTGTAAACAGAAAAAGAGGAGGGGCAAAGATGTTCAGGTGGGTAGGTTTTCCTTGAAAAAAACAAAGCGAGGTGAAGTCAATCATGTTCCTGATAATCCAGAAAACTACGATGATGCACTGGAAAACCAAAGATGTATCTTTGTGGATGCAATGAAAAAGAAGGGGAAAGACAGGCAACTCATCAGAGAAAATATGCACCTCACATTCTCCCTTAGGAGAAAGAAAGGGGAAAGACATGCAACTCCACAAATGTACAATGCAAACTACAATTCACAACAGCTAGCTGTTAAAACAATGCCAGCTAATAATGTAAACACTTGACTATCAGTTATCCATCAGGTCATGTTCTGGAGTAGGGCTGTCCAAACTTCAATGCACTCAACTAACAGTCACAGAACTGACAATTTAGTCTTAAACAAATGTGTTAATCCAATATTGTTGACAAATTTGCACCTTGCAGTAATTCAAAGTTAGTAAGCAGCACAATATGACACAAAAGATGCAGGCTGACCTTGGAGCCAGAAATAAGAATCCAGACTTTGGCAACAGAAAAAATAACAAGCACTGCTATACAGCATTAGCAAAGGTTTACCTAGAGAGATTAATAATATTTACCTAGATAACACAGTAAAACTCTTCTGGAAACATTGGTTAACCACATTGGTTAATGTTTCACTTAACATTAAAGTACACTGCCTAAACATCCCAAAGGAGGTCACTAGATATCTAACTTTGACTTCTATTATTCTAGTGTTGTGCCCTGAGCTACAGCTTACCTAATATTCATGACAAACACAAAACAAGAGAACAAACACTAGCAAGGCAATAGTCTCTTCCAACACAACTGTACTTCTCTTTGAGGGGCAGCCAGCACATGAAAAGAAAAATAAATAAATAAATAAATGCAAATACTATACGAGAGAAAAGGCCAGCTTCGATGTTAAGGGCTTACTTATGAGAGCAAGAGCTTGGTTTTCAAGCTTCTGACATGCTGTGAGCAACTGCTGGAAAGTTCCATGAAGATGTGCTGAATTGCTTCAAAAGTGTACTTATGGTCTTTTGGGAACTCCATGTTCAGAGCGTACAGTGGTGCTTGAAAGTTTGTGAACCCTTTAGAATTTCCTATATTTCTGCATAAATATGACCTAAAACATCATCATATTTTCACACAAGTCCTAAAAGTAGATAAAGAGAACCCAGTTAAACAAATGAGACAAAAATATTATACCTGGTCACTTATTTATTGAGGAAAATGATCCAATATTACATATCTGTGAGTGGCAAAAGTATGTGAGCCTCTAGGATTAGCAGTTAATTTGAAGGTGAAATTAGAGTCAGGTGTTTTCATTCAATGGGATGACAATCAGGTGTGAGTGGGCACCCTGTTTTATTTAAAGAACAGGGATCTATCAAAGTCTGATCTTCACAACACATGTTTGTGGAAGTGTATCATGACACGAACAAAGGAGATTTCTGAGGACCTCAGAAAAAGCGTTGTTGATGCTCATCAGGCTGGAAAAGGTTACAAAACCATCTCTAAAGAGTTTGGACTACACCAATCCACAGTCAGACAGATTGTGTACAAATGGAGGATATTCAAGACCATTGTTACCCTCCCCAGGAGTGGTCGACCAACAAAGATCATTCCATGAGCAAGGTGTGTAATAGTCGGCGAGGTCACAAAGGACCCCAAGGTAACTTCTAAGCAACTGAAGACCTCTCTCACATTAACATTAGCCAATGTTCATGAGTCCACCATCAGGAGAACACTGAACAACAATGGTGTGCATGCCAGGGTTGCAAGGAGAAAGCCACTGCTCTCCAAAAAGAACATTGCTGCTCATCTGCAGTTTGCTAAAGATCATGTGGACAAGCCAGAAGGCTATTGGAAAATGTTTTGTGGACAAATGAGATCAAAATAGAACTTTTTGGTTTAAATGAGAAGTGTTATGTTTGGAGAAACGAAAGCACTGCATTCCAACATAAGAACCTTATCCCTTCGGTGAAACATGGTGGTGGTAGTATCATGGTTTGGGCCTGTTTTGCTGCATCTGGGCCAGGATGGTTTGCCATCATTGTTGGAACAAGGAATTCTGAATTATACCAGCAAATTCTAAAGGAAAATATCAGGACATCTGTCCATGAACTAAATCTCAAGAGAAGGTGAGTCATGCAGCAAGACAGCAACCCTAAGCATACAAGTCGTTCTACCAAAGAATGGTTAAAGAAGAATAAAGTTAATGTTTTGGAATGGCCAAGTCAAAGTCCTGACCTTAATCCAATCGAAATGTTGTGGAAGGACCTGAAGTGAGCAGTTCATGTGAGGAAACCCACCAACATCCCAGAGTTGAAGCTGTTCTGTATGGAGGAATGGGCTAAAATTCCTCCAAGCCGGTGTGCAGGACTGATCAACAGTTACCAGAAATGTTTAGTTGCAGTTATTGCTGCACAAGGGGGTCACACCAGATACTGAACGCAAAGGTTCACATACTTTTGCCACTCACAGATATGTAATATTGGATCATTTTCCTCAATAAATAAATGACCAAGTATAATATTTTTATCTCATTTGTTTAACTGGGTTCTCTTTATCTACTTTTAGGACTTGTGTGAAAATCCGATGATGTTTTAGGTCATATTTATGCAGAAATATAGAAAATTCTAAAGGGTTCACAAACTTTCAAGCACCACTGTAGACCAGGCCAGAAAGGTAGGCAAATGCAGTGGGAAGGTCTGGAAGATCTGTGAGGACAATGGCCTCTTCCAACACAATGGCAATACTGTTAACTGTGGGCAGCGAGGTAGGTGCATCATCTACAAGAACAGTGAGGATACCCATCTTGACTACTTTGGTCTGTTTATCATCATCTTACCTAATGTGGAGATGGAGCACATGGTTTTGGAAATCCAGGAGAGATGGCTTGCTCTGTTTCTTGAAGAACAGGCAAGACAGATTTTTAAAATATTTATTGTAATATTTAGTAGAGTCAATTTGTTTCTGAGTGCTTTTCAAAGCAAGGATGACCACAGTGTCATCCATTGGCTTATTCTGAATACAATAATAACCCAATATTTTTGTTGTTTAACATAAGTGGATTGGTGTGAACTATATTATTTTTTTATAGTTTATTTTAAAGGTACAAATGTTCACAAAATATCTGAATGTTAAAATGACTAGAATTTCATTCATTAAACATTCGTGTTTTTGATTTTGTTTCTGCTTTTGTATTCTACAGATTTGTGAGGAGTTCTACCGTGTCGCCACCAAGGACCTGTTGGAGACATTTTGAGCAGCCTTAGACAAGTATTTTCCTCAACTGCTTAAACTATACCATGCCAGGAAGGGAGCCTTTGGTCAAGACATGGAAAACCTCTTGGATAGGCTTGATGAGCAGGTAGACATATCTACAACCCCGATTCCAAAAAAGTTGGGACAAAGTACAAACTGTAAATAAAAACGGAATGCAATGATGTGGAAGTTTCAAAATTCCATATTTTATTCAGAATAGAACATAGATGACATATCAAATGTTTAAACTGAGAAAGTATCATTTAAAGAGAAAAATTAGGTGATTTTAAATTTCATGACAACAACACATCTTAAAAAAGTTGGGACAAGGCCATGTTTACCACTGTGAGACATCCCCTTTTCTCTTTACAACAGTCTGTAAACGTCTGGGGACTGAGGAGACAAGTTGCTCAAGTTTAGGGATAGGAACGTTAACCCATTCTTGTCTAATGTAGGATTCTAGTTGCTCAACTGTCTTAGGTCTTTTTTGTCGTATCTTCCGTTTTATGATGCGCCAAATGTTTTCTATGGGTGAAAGATCTGGACTGCAGGCTGGCCAGATCAGTATCCGGACCCTTCTTCTACGCAGCCATGATGCTGTAATTGATGCAGTATGTGGTTTGGCATTGTCATGTTGGAAAATGCAAGGTCTTCCCTGAAAGAGACGTCGTCTGGATGGGAGCATATGTTGCTCTAGAACCTGGATATACCTTTCAGCATTGAGGGTGTCTTTCCAGATGTGTAAGCTGCCCATGCCACATGCACTAATGCAACCCCATAGCATCAGAGATGCAGGCTTCTGAACTGAGCGCTGATAACAACTTGGGTCGTCCTTCTCCTCTTTAGTCCGAATGACACGGCGTCCCTGATTTCCATAAAGAACTTCAAATTTTGATTTGTCTGACCACAGAACAGTTTTCCACTTTGCCACACTCCATTTTAAATGAGCCTTGGCCCAGAGATGATGTCTGCGCTTCTGGATCATGTTTAGATACGGCTTCTTCTTTGAACTATAGAGTTTTAGCTGGCAACAGCGGATGGCACGGTGAATTGTGTTCACAGATAATGTTCTCTGGAAATATTCCTGAGCCCATTTTGTGATTTCCAATACAGAAGCATGCCTGTATGTGATGCAGTGCCGTCTAAGGGCCCGAAGATCACGGGCACCCAGTATGGTTTTCCGGCCTTGACCCTTACACACAGAGATTCTTTCAGATTCTCTGAATCTTTTGATGATATTATGCACTGTAGATGATGATATGTTCAAACTCTTTGCAATTTTACGCTGTCGAACTCCTTTCTGATATTGCTCCACTATTTGTCAGTGCAGAATTAGGGGGATTGGTGATCCTCTTCCCATCTTTACTTCTGAGAGCCGCTGCCACTCCAAGATGCTCTTTTTATACCCAGTCATGTTAATGGCCTATTGCCAATTGACCTAATGAGTTGCAATTTGGTCCTCCAGCTGTTCCTTTTTTGTACCTTTAACTTTTCCAGCCTCTAATTGCCCCTGTCCCAACTTTTTTGAGATGTGTTGCTGTCATGAAATTTCAAATGAGCCAATATTTGGCATGAAATGTCAAAATGTCTCACTTTCGACATTTGATATGTTGTCTATGTTCTATTGTGAATACAATATCAGTTTTTGAAATTTGCAAATTATTGCATTCCGTTTTTATTTATAATTTGTACTTTGTCCCAACTTTTTTGGAATCAGGGTTGTATTAAACATTATATTTATTTTTCAAATGAATCTATATGGCCCAAGCTATCGGTTTTATGTTTGCTGTTTAAGTTAAAGGATAACTCTGGCAGTTTTGAACCGGGGTCTTAGGTTTCCATCTTTCGGGGTATAAATGACTATAAGGATGAAAATCTTCACAGTCGGTCCACTATGGAGCAAGAACAGTATACCCAGCAACTGCTAAACAGCTACTGCAGTGTAATCCAATTGTGCATTTGTCAAGTCAAAAATTCAGCCTAACTTCAAATATGCATAAATAGGCTTTGGTTTTCTTTTTTTTTTCTGATTTTCAGACATCTGACATTGCAATGCATCGAAGGAGAACATGTCTGGAAGGTCTACCCATATTTGTTTGTGAAAATTCAGAGAAGCTTTTCTTGACATCCCTGGTAAGTACTGTATTATGATGGTATTATTGGAGCAAAACAACTGAGCACCTTTGACAGAGGAATTTGTGGTTGTAGAGCAGAGGTGGGCAAACTATGGCCCACGGGCCACATCCGGCCCGTTGGCGTTTTTAATCCGGCCTGCGGAAGACAATCATATAAACGCGATTGAGCAGATCTATAAACTATAAGCGTCAGTGTTATCATGTAGACAGGTGTTCTAGAGATCCGTCTTTCCAGTCTGTCGTATTCACGCGAGATTACATTTGCAGAGTGGTGCAGCGCGTGCCATGGAAGTCATTCTGGCGCCCGTGCCACTGATTATCTCGAGAACACAGGATAAAACTTTACAATGAGTGGTCCTAAAAAAAGAAAAGTGGACAGCGAGTGCAGGGTGTTCAATAAAGAATGGACAACTAAATTTTTTTTGCTGAAGTCCGATCAAAGGCTGTATGCCTTATTTGCAAAGAAACCGTTGCAGTTTTAAAGGAATATAACATCAAACGGCACTTTTCCTCCAAGCATGCTAATTATGCTAACAACCAGTCAGCGCAAGCACGGACGAATACAGCTGAGCGGTTGCTGAGTGAATGTGAGTATTAACTCATTTATGTCCCTGTCTGCTATTATAGGTGTATTATGAGCAGCTGACCTTGCTTCTGCTTATATCTGTTCCTGGACTTTTGCCTGTGGAGGTTATTCTGATCTATGAGTGGCCTTTTGGAATATGAAAACCTGTTTGGAACCTCCCAGATAGCAGAGGGACGTTGAAACGGCGCCGATTCTTGGTCAGAATGGTCGGTTTCTGTCGTAAGTCAGAAAATCAACGCTGAAACGGTGCCGTGAAACATCGATTTCTCCGCCGTCGGAGAAGGTCGATTTATCACTGTTGAATCACCGTGGGTAAAGGTTGATCTGTCGACCGTCAGAGAAGGTCGAATATACGATGTTGAACCATCGTCACTTTTGCCGGCCAGTTTTCAACATTGGTAGGATGAGCAACTAATTGTTCAGAATATAAATTCTGGCCCGTAGCCAGGGGGGATCGGAGGGTTCGTTCGATCCCCCCCCCGGACACACACACCCCTCAAGATTACTCAAGATTTATTCATTTGTTCATGTCCGATGAATATACATTGATTCACATTTAAATTTACAATATCAAATCCAGACTAATCAAAAAAGAAAAGTAGACTAAGTGAGGACGAGTTAGAAAAAAGGGTTCATTTCTCCTATGTTTATGTTTACACGTTTTGTTCAGACTGCTTTACACCCCAATCCAGTGGGTGGCGGTAATGCCCCCATTAGACCCCTTTCACTGACGTCACCCGAAACCGGAAGTAAACAAACCCTGCGCCATATTGGAAGACCAACAAACTCGTGATTAGGGGGAAATAACGGCAGCGTGCGGTATGTGAACCCACGAGCACGGGCGCAGATAGAGGGGGGGACGGGTGGGACTCGTCCCACCCAGATTTAAATTCACCTCGTTCGTTCCCCCCCACTTATAGGGAGGAAAAAACATCTATGCTGTCTTTCTTTGCATAAGGCAAACCTCACGGAAAAATCAAAAGACTAATTACCATTCGGTTTATTGAGGTGCACAGCAGTGTATACATAGTTGCAACAACTCACATAAAACAAAACAAAGACTGATATTCGGTTGGCTGAGCTGCGCAGACTGCACAGGTTGTGAGCTCGAGCTTGGTTGCTATGGTAACCTACAACAAGTTTGACAAGCATATCGGGGTTGGGGTTGGTTTGCTGGCAGCTTTGTCCCCCCCAGTTCAAAAAACGTATCTGCGCCCCTGCCCACGAGGCACTTGGTTCATCAAAAACCTACAATGGTAAACTTTTGTGCTGTGTTAGGGTGTTCTAACAAAGCTGATGGGAAAGGTGAAAAGAAGTCTTTCTACAGAATACCAGCTGTGATTGAGACACAAGCAAACCAAGGAGCTTTCTGCCAGGAGATAGAGAGAGGATTTAGCTGCTTTATGCAGGGCGGATCTGAATACTTCAAGTCTATTTTGTTACTGGTAAGTCACTAGGCTAGAGTGTTGTAGAACATTTTTTTAAATGTTTACTGAATAAAAACATCCTTAATTTTATCAAATATACTCTACTCTATATTTCATTTCTTTCTTTTGTTTTAATTTTCCTCCCTCCATCCCTCTTTGGATTTTAAATATAGTTTTTCCCCATGTCCAAATAATTCAAATATATATAAATAAAAACAGATAAGTAGTAAATTAAAAATAAATTATGAAATAAAAAAATCCATTCTCCCTTGCCCCGAGTCTTATCATATGGGTCAAACCCATCAACCCATAGCCTACTGCTGACTTTCTTTATCAATGCTGCATCAAATTAATTTTGGTTATGTTTTTCTGTTTCCATGTACAGGTGTCTGCGCCGCAGGAGGAATAGGCCACAATTATAAATTATAAATAAATCAAAATGTTTCTAAGAACTTGTTCAAGTGTGTTCTGTTCCTTATAAATGTTAAAAGTTATGCTTCATTAGAAAGCTTGACAAACATTAGGAGAGGTGCATTGTTGCATGCATTTTCATATCCTGTTGTACATAAAACAGGACGTAGCCTACGCACATTGATATAAATTAAGTTTCACTTTCATGGTTGAAGTATGCATGTGTGTGTTCATCCTAGGCAAGAGCCCCGATGCTTTATTGTTAGCTAGTTTAATTTAGCCTGTTTTGCTTAATTTGTAGCCTTCCTGCTGTACATAAAACAGGAAGTAAAGTTGGATGAATCATCGCCGAAAATTAAACTATGAATCGACCGAAATCCGTAGTTGAAGAAAGGGGGTCTATTCTCTGTCGGCCACCATCCACTTTTCAACGTCGTTTCAACGCAAACTCGTATGAGCAAAGCGGTGTTGAATCAACGCCGGTGATCCACGATGATTCGACGGCGTATGGTCGAAGAACATGCCGATGATTCCCCGTCGAATCAACGCCCTTTTGCTATCTGGGCTGTGTTTTGATTTTTTGAGGACTGGAAATATTTCAGTGAGTGACTTTGAACCTGAAAACCAGTTTGGAGTTTTTTGCTTTCTTGAGCCGTTTTGTTTGATTTTGTGGGCTGGATGGATCCAGTGCCAAACCACTGAACTGCAAACATGTTGGCATGGTGTGGTACCCAAACTGTTGAACTGCAAACATTTTGGAATGGTGTGGTACCTCTCCTACTAATGGTGGTTGGTTGTACTGGCAGGCTGGAAGTGGATGGTTAAAAAAAAAACACTCAGGTGTAAATCTACGAGTTCAGTGAAATGTACAAAAATGATATGTACTGATACGTAATTTAGTTCAATTTAATGATATGCAATTTAGTTGTATGTATAAAATGATACAAATATACAAATACACTGGCATCCTACTCATCCTGGCAGCTCAAAGATGTAATTTAAGAATTAAGTGTGCTACTTTTCTTACTGTCACGTGTGTGTGTGTATTACTTTTCTGGATGGATCCAGTGCCAATCTATTGAACTGCAAGCATTTTTCTGCTCTGTCTTTGTTGACTGAGAACTAAAATAAATGTCAATCTGATCTGCATTTGGGTCTCTGTCAGTGAAGGCCTTACAATAACACTAAAGCTTTTCCGGTTTATGTTCGATATGTATGAATTTGGTGTTGGCCCGGCCCGCCTGGCAAATTTCAAAAGTCAATGTGGCCCCTGAGCCAAAAAGTTTGCCCACCCCTGTTGTAGAGAGTAGTCAGACATGTATATCACTATTTTTTTTTCTCTCACATAGACAACATAACAGTTAGACCCTCTCAGATTCTTCATTGCAGGTCCACAAATTTTATTTTACAAGTCACAAATTAAGAAATTCATCCTTTCTCATTTTTGCTACAGTTGTTGCAGAGAATATGGTGTAAAACACAAAAACGTTCTGACATCAAATTTAGTGATACACGTGTGACAGTTCTCTACAACTACAAATCTCACTGTCACAGGTGCCCAGTTGTTTTGCTCCAACAATACCTTTATACTGTCAGAGTGTAGGCACTTATGGATGTATGCACAGGGGAGAGTGGGATGCAAACTGGTGACAAAGCCAAATCATGAGACAGAAAGAGTAGTCGGGGAGCAGGCAAGGGTTGGTCGATCAGTAAGCAGAGCAATGGAGACAAGACAGGTAGCATAAACAAAGATATAAAGCAAGGGTCAGAAATACAAGAAGCAGGCAGAGAATGAAAGGCTTGGTATGAACTGGAGAAACACAGAAAAATACTTCGCACTGAAGGTGTGTGTGGTGTTCATATTTTTGTTCCTCAGCCAGTGTTCATGGGTCTAGTGGATTTTGGTGTTTTAAATTCAACACAATCAAACATTCTCATTATCTCATTATCTCTAGCTGCTTTATCCTGTTCTACAGGGTCGCAGGCAAGCTGGAGCCTATCCCAGCTGACTACGGGCGAAAGGCGGGGTACACCCTGGACAAGTCACCAGGTCATCACAGGCCTGACACATAGACACAGACAACCATTCACACTCACATTCACACCTATGGTCAATTTAGAGTTGCCAGTTAACCTAACCTGCATGTCTTTGGACTGTGGGGGAAACCGGAGCACCTGGAGGAAGCCCACACGGACACAGGGAAAACATGCAAACTCCGCACAGAAAGGCCCTCGCCAGCCACGGGGCTCGAACCCAGACCTTCTTGCTGTGAGACGACAGCGCTAACCACTACACCACCATGCCATCCTCTCACAATCAAACAATTTTACATTAAATACTTAACAGATGTTTACTTCACCCCAATAACAAGCAATATAAACAGTGTATATGGTTAACATTTGCCCTTTACCTTTGTTAGATTACATTTATTTTAAAAAAGTGCTACTCGTTTTTTGTTTACTTTTTAATAAAATGCAATTTTACAAAAAGAAAATCAATTATAGTCAAGATATGAGTGGAAAAAAAAATTATTTTCAAATTTACAAATGAAGCAAGGTTTTTCATAACAACTGATTTTTATTTCTTTGAATTTCATTAGAAATTTAACCCATTCAGTTCAGTTTGCACAACACAAGCTGAACACATACAGTAACCATGTCAGTCTATACAACACATCATCACCATTGAACACATTGCCTTTTCATAACAGGCTACACAACACATGAGGGACAGAGTTTTACTGTGTGTGTGTTGCATATGTACTTCTTGCACATGATGCATGTATATTGTGTTTTTCTGTCTGTATGTGGTCCACACACTTCGCAGCACTTCTTTTTGTTGCTGCTGGCCGCAACCTAGAATAATGAAAAGATCAGGAATTTTACACCTGTCTCTGTCTCTCTTTCACACATCCCGGTTATCAAAGCGGATAATCCTGGAAATTATGTGGAAGTTTTCCAGAGACATTGTTGCACGGAAAAGTTCTCTGCCGGTTTCTGCATCCCACAGGGATTCTGTGGATTCTCCTTTGGACCTGAAAACTCCAGCAAGGATAAGAACCCCAAAGTAGGCCTGTAAATGGGTTTGGTCCATTTCCTTACACTTTTCTCCAAAAAGAAGAAGAAGAAAGAAGAAACCTTTATTTGTCACATGCACACTTCAAGCACAGTGAAATTCATCCTCTGCATTTAACCCATCTGAAGCAGTGAACACACATGCACACACACCCAGAGTAGTGGGCAGCCACACTACAGCGCCCAGGGAGCAGTCAGGGGTTAGGTAACTTGCTCAAGGGAACTTCAGCCCAAGGCCGCCCCACGTTAACCTAATTGCATGTCTTTGGACTGTGGGGGAAACCGGAATACCTGGACACGGGGAGAGCATGCAAACTCCACATAGAAAGGCCCCCGCCGGCCACTGGGCTCAAACCCAGAACCTGCTTGCTGTGAGGTGACAGTGCTAACCACTACACCACCATGCCGCCTGTGAGGGAAATTTAGTGGATGAACATTTCCTATTCTCTGTGTTTCTGTGTGTTGAACTCAAGTGGCCTTGTGTACTGAGAAAGTTGTTTTTCCCATGTTGTAATCACCTTTCTGTGGCCTTGGCGGTGATAAGCAGGGTGCCTGAGTTCTCCCTAACTACGCATCTGCCTGCAAATATCAGAGCATTCCAGGTGCACGCTTTAGCAAAGCTTCATAGAAAATCTTGAGCCAATCACATACAGATGCGAGCAGTAAGCAAATATCTTCAGAGTATAATAGAGAACATTCCTAAGAAACAACTCAGAGTGCACTCTCAACATCACTAGAGGTGGTGTTTTGTTTTTTTTCTTTTCTTTCTTCTTTTCCCTTTCCTATTTTATATATCTGTTTTATATGATCAATTATAATAAATAACTGAAAAGACAACAGCTAAGCGTTCTGAAGTGTTTATTAGAAGTTTCCATTACAATTTGGCGTCCCTAGGTGGGCCCTACGCATCTGATCCTCGGACGACGGAACACTCCCAAGGCTACGGTGCGGAGCTGAGAACTCGGACGAAAGGCCAGACCGTCAGGGCTCACCGAACCAGTAAGTGATAACTTTGCATTCTTGTGTACAGAAATTAGTGGAAACAGTATTTAAAGACTGATACAAGAGATGGACAGAGATTTGTCCTAGTCAATGAAGACTGATATAAGAGATGGACAGAGATTGTCCCAGTCAAGGAAGACTGATATAAGAGACGGACAGAAGTTTGTCCGAGCCCAGGAGGACTGCTAAGTTGTGGTACCATCAATATGTTTGCAGAAACGGATAAAATACAATTTTGAGACAATAAACCGCGAGTAGTTTATTGGGTTGTGTAAGAGAATTATCCGCCTAAGTGACGACTAGGTAACGGCTCACCTACTTGGGGGAGGGAGTACGGGTGCGTGTCTCGACGGACTCACGTTCAGCGATTCGTAACTGGGAAAGAATTGAATCTTGCTCCCTTTGTTCTGTGTGAACAACTGGCCCGTCGTAGGAACGGGATAGAGAGGTTCGATCATAAAATTGCCAAGACACACCGGTGTGCACGCAAAATATTGATGAATTAACAGAGTACTGTCCTCCTCCAAATTCTGAAACAGAGAAATAGATTTTGTACACATGCGTGAGTTGTCTTTGAGGTTGTTGTGCTAAATGATACCTACTTTAGTTTAAGGCAAATGTCAGATAAATTGTTTACTAATAAGAACATACCTAAAGGATTATTGTGTCGCATTTTTGGACATAGTCCAACTTGTTCTTCTTGTGATCTTGATAAAGAAACTCAGCCATTGTTGTCACAACCTATTAATATAACAGTGTACAATGGGGAACAGAAACGGCAAGTTAGGGAAAGAAAAGGAAGAAGCAAGTAAGCCTGAGGCTACATGTGCTATAATAAGAACTGGGTGTTCCTATGACAGCCCAAACATCCAGTTTATGAAAACCTCGTATGGCAAGGATTGCTTAGCACAGTTTGATATATGGGTAAAGGACTTAGGATTCCCTGATAAGGGTAGTTTTAGTGCCAAGCAGATAGAACAGTTAGAAGAAAAGTTGAAATGGAAGGGAAAAGAAGAGTCTGCAGATAATTTTAAGTTCTTAGGGGACTGGAGGGTGTTTTCTGCATGGAAAGAAGAAACACTTAAGAGAGAGTACAAAAGAGAGAAATGACAGGCAGGGCTCTCACCCTCTTCTCAGTGTTTGAAATTTCAGATGGACCCTGACCTGGAGTCTGCCCCACCACCCTGACACACACTGCCTCCTCAGCAAGGCGGAGCATCATTCCCACAAGCGCCTCACCCACAGAAAGGGGGAGAAGTCGAGGCAAAGAAAAAAACTGAGCCTCTGGAATCTCTCCCAGCCTACCAGCCGCCTCCAGCGTCAGCGCCTCCCCTCGCTTCTCCATCACACACGAGATCTGGTCTTGCATATGGCGACAGAAGAGACACCCTCCTGGACCTGACCACATGCTCACCAGTGGGTCCACAAGGCCGTAACCTAAAGTCTGAAGTCCTTCATCTTCCAATGATGGAAGTGGCTGGAGCTGACGGCGTGCTTCTAGTCCACAGACCCTGGACGACAGCTGACATGAAGGAAAGCATGGCTTCTCTTCCCAATGTGAGAGAGGTAGGAGGAAAGAGATTTGGTAATGAGCTGTTGATATTTTGCAGAGAATTCCGACCAACCACCCATGAACTTCGCCACCTACTCATGACCAAGATGGGTATAGATTGGAACAAAGTTTCCAAAGAGTGGCCGGAAGCTGACCAGCAAATGACTACACCAGACTGGAGCGCGGCTGGCAATGGTGAGTATAGAGATATCATCACTGCTTTCTGTGCTCGTGTGGACAGTGCTTTTCCCTTGAACATAGACATGACTAAGATCAGTATGTGTAAGCAAGAAGATGGAGAAGTGGTGTCAGCGTTTCTTGCCCGTCTCACCGCCGTGCATGAGAAACACAGTGGCCTGACCAGACCCGTGACCCTGGCTGGAGTGGAAGGCACTCCTGAGGTCTAGGAAGCGCACCTGTGGAACAGTTTCATGAACGGTATGAATCCAGCAGTGGCCAGGTCAGTAAAGCAGCTCTGTCTCCTGTGGGAAACCGCCAGCCTCACCAAGATCGAGCAGTACGCTGTGCATGCAGAAAAGCTGCTGAAAGAGAAGGAGAAGACAAAGTCAGCACAAAGAGACCAAGACCTACACGCCACCACTCTCACTCCTTTCCAGACTGTTCAGCCTCGACGAAGAGGAAGAGGTCGAGGGAGGGGCCGAGGCAGGATGACCTGGGGTGATTCGTCCTGGATAAAAGGCTCAACCTGCTACAACTGCAATCAGCAGGGACACATGGCTTGAGATTCAGAGACTCAGATTGTTTTGCAGGTCAAGGGGCCCACAGGGGCCCTCCTGGGAAAAAACAGGGGCCCATTTCTACAATGGGGGGCCCAGTGATTATCCTTCAGTTGAAGCGAACCTAGTGAGCAAAGCGAGCCCAATGAACAGCTGGGGCAGCCCAGGGGCTGTTTTTTTCTTCTCAATTCTGGTTTTTTTGGTATTAGAAGCCATATGAAGCAATGTAGATGACAAAAATCAATGCTTCAACCAAATATATTGAGATATCGTTTAATCAGTGGCAATATTTTGGAATTCAATCACAGGCCACTATATATCACATCTATATTATCTCCTCCTTGTAAATTATAATTTATTTTATTAACTTGGTTTCAGTTTGGTGTAGGTCTATAGTAGTAGTAGTAGTAGTAGTAGTAGTCACCAGTGGTAGTGGTAGTAGTAGTGGTTGCTGTTGTAGTAGTTGATGTTGCAGTAGTACACTGTAAAAAATGTCCGTAGAATTAACAGTGAATTTATGTAAAATCATGACATAAAAAAACTGTAAATACAAAAACAATGAAGCAGTGTGTAATTTACATCAATATACTGTAAAACTCCTAACCAAATACCACTGTTAATTTAACAGTAAGAATATGCTGAATTGATCATATTTTTTTGTAGAATTTACAAATTGTTGTAGTTTAAACACAGACAAACTGTAATACTAAAACAGAATGTGATAGTTAAAATTACATCATTACCCTGTTAAAAAAATTAAAAAACGGCCACCATTGTGGCTCAGTCGACTAAAGTGCCATACCATGAATCCGGGGACCTGGGTTTGATTCCGACCCAAGGTCATTTCCCAATCTCTCTCTAGCTCATTTCCTGTCTCTACACTGTCCTATCCAATAAAGGTGAAAAAAGCCCCCAAAAAAATATCTGTCTAGTAGATCATTGCTTGTAACCATTTTGAATCATTGTTTATTGTACAATGAATATCCGTAAAATTAACAGTTATGTATTGATTATTGTACATTGAATACCTGTAAAATTTACATTTAGTTATCATTAATTGTACATGGAATCCCAGTGAAATGTACAAGTTATTCTGTAATGTTGTTTACATTTCACTGTATTTTTAACAGGATTATTCTGGCAAACACAGCTGCCAGTGTTTTTCCATAAAAACAGATTTTTTTTTTTTACAGTGTAGTTGTTGTAAATCTAGTATGACTAATTACCTTGGGTATCAGGGGTATCAGTTTTTTCAGGTGAATATACTCTCTTTCTGCCGAAGAATGACAAAATAGATGTATTTTTCTTTTTTTTCTTATCCATGTTTTCTTGTCTCTTTCGAATATTCGTACATAGACCGTAAAACGCCACCTAGCGAAAGACTTGGATCAGGTTTTACTCGCTTGGGACGCTACAAACAGGGCGGCGTAAATACATGAACGGGTCCGACGTATATTCAAGATGGCGGCGGTCAAAACAAATTCATCCGATGCTGAAATCTGTTGAATATCCGGATAATTATGTTGGAAGTTGCATATTTGTGCAAGATTTTCGATATTGAGACCATGAAGTCAAGTAATACCAGTCCCCCCTGGATTTCGCGGGCCTTTTTTGTGATTGTTGCGGGCTAAAATGTCTGATGTTGCGGGGGGTTTTCCAAAAAATTGCGATGAAAGTTGCAGTGTTTTTTAGGTTTTTGTTGCGATTACATTGTGGGAGGAAGTGAAAGTTGCGAGAAATTGTTGCGATTTTCTCTTTTTGTGATTAAAATTGAGTGATATGTTAAATATTAAGTTATTACTGAAAAACTATTGATTAAAAAAACAAAGACACTGAGAAATGGTCCTATAAACAACTTTACCAATATAAAAGATTATCAGGACTACAAAAATGCAGAAAAATAGGCTTTACTTATCCAAATGCACCTGTTGGTTCAAAAGTTAAAGGCAAGGCAAGTTTTTTTATATAGCACATTTCATACACAGTGGCAGTTCAATGTGCTTTACAGAAGTAAAAGCAAAACAGTAAACAATAGAAAATAAAATTACATAAAATAAATGGGGAAGAAAATTAATAAGAATTAAACAATAGTAGAAATAAAATAATAAAATGAGATAAAAGTTCAATTTAAAAAAAAACAGCAGAATAAAATAGAATAAAAGTTAAGTAAAATTTAAAACATGGAGAGACTGTAAAAGTAAAGAGTTTAAAACATGTAGAGATGGCAATATTAATAATTTAGCAGAAAGCATCTGAAAACAGCTTGGTCTTTAGTCTAGATTTGAAGCTGCCAACAGCAGGAGCATTTTTGATGTCCTCTGGCAGTTGGTTCCATAGCTGTACTGCATAGTAGCTAAAAGCTGCTTCACCACACTTTGTTTTAACAACAGGTTTTAACAGTAAATTTTTCTGCTGCGATCTGGTAGATCTGATTGGGTTAGGCCGCTGCAATATATCAGAGAGGTAATTGGGCCCTGTACCATTTAGAGATTTGTACACCAGCAGCAATGCCTTAAAGTCAATTCTGTAGCTTACTGGAAGCCAGTGAAGGGACCTTAGAATTGGAGTAATGTGTTCTGTTCTTTTTGTTCGAGTGAGAACCCTAGCTGCTGCATTTTGAACCAGCTGAAGTCGTTTGATGGGTTTTTTTGGCAGGCCTGTGAAAAGGCCATTGCCATCAACCCTGCTAGAGATGAAGGCATGTATAAGTTTGTCCAGATCATTTTTTGACATAAGTCCTCTTAGTTTGGAAATGTTTTTTAAGTGATAAAATGCCGTTTTAGTGATTACTTTCATATGCCTCTCAAAGTTTAGTTCGCTGTCAATGAAAACACCAAGATTTTTAACCATTTCTTTTGTTTTAATCCCCTTTGTGTCAAGAATAGTGGCAATCCTGAGTCTTTCATCTTTTTTTCCAAATAGAATTACTTCTGTTTTATCTGTGTTCAGCTGAAGAAAATTTTGTGACATCCAGTTGTTGATTTGATCGATACACTGGTAGAGACATTCAAGGGGGGCATAATCATTAGGTGACAGAGCAAGATAAATTTGGGTATCATCTGCATACTGTAGCAGTGATATAAAATTGAATTGTTCTTGATAATTTGCCCAAGTGGGAGCATATAAAGGTTGAATAGTAATGGTCCAAGAATCGACCCCTGGGGGACACCACAGGTCAAGGACATTGACGCTGAGGTACAATTTCCCATGGTAACAAAGAAGCTTCTATCTTTTAAGTATGATTTTAACCAACTGATAACTTTACCAGTCAACCCAACCCAATGTTCAAGTCGATATAGCAGTATGTTGTGATCAACAGTATCAAAAGCTGCACTGAGGTCCAGTAATACCAGGACCGATGTTTTGCCTGCATCAGTATTAAGACGTATGTCATTTATAACTTTAATCAGCGCTGTTTCAGTGCTATGATTGGCATGAAATCCTGATTGAAAGTTATCAAAACAGCTGTTTGATATCAAGAAGGCAGTTAATTGATGGAAGACAATTTTTTCAAGGATTTTCCTGATGAATGGTAGATTTGATATTGGCCTGTAGTTATTTAATACTGAAGCATCCAGATTATTCTTTTTAAGTAGGGGCTTTACAACAGCTTTTTTCAAGGACACAGGAACAATGCCAGTCTCTAGGGATGTATTTATGATTTGAAGCACATCTGTAATTATAAGATGTAGAACAGACTTAAAAAAGTTGGTGGGCAGAATGTCCAATTCAGATGTTGAGGAACTGAGATTTTGTACAGTTTTTTCAAGAGTCTCATAATCAATTAAACAAAATTCTGACATTGTGTTGAAGTTATCTGTCTGTGTCACTGGTGATTGCAGTTTTTCAATTATTTGCAACTGAGATATATTATGAGCAATATTATGTCGTATTTTATCAATTTTACCTTTAAAGAAGGATGCAAACTCATTGCATTTATTAACTGAGAGAAGTGCATAGAACCTCACAGCACAACATGAAGTTACCTTAAAATATAATATAAATGCCTCAGCTTTCATGGAAGAAAAGAAACACTATTAATACTAGTACTGTGTGCAGGCAGTCTCTCCTGAAGACTAAATTAAACAATAATTATAAACTAATAAAATAAATGGCTCAGTCTTCATAGAAGAAAAAAAAACAATTTGAACAGAATCTCACAGTATGATGCTGAAGCTGCCTAAACAATGGAAAATAAAATATCATTTTGGCAAAAATGTTGGCATCCATTAATTTCTTGTATTAAGTAAAAAAAATAATGTAAAGTGTACACAGTCCTTCACTGTAAATATAACACACTTTCAGTAACAGAATTTAAGCCTACATAAACACTGACTTGCACATGCTGCTTCTCTTGAACGGAAACACAGAAATAAGCAGTGTTGCCAGATACTGCTGACGTTTTCCAGCCCAAAATATGTTCAAAACCCGCCAAAATGCACTTGAAACCCCCCAACTGGGCGGGAAACTGCCCAATCTGGCAACATTGGAAGTAAGGCGGAAGGTAGTTTGTCGACGTCACCTCAAGACGACGCCAACGATTGGTCAAATTTGCAGGAAAGTTGCGGTGATTGGATATAATTGCAACACCGCCCTGAATTCGCGGGGATTGGTTGAATTTGCGTTGAAGTTGCAAATCGCAACATCGTGAAATCCTGGAGGGTCTGTAATACGCCATGAAACGTTCTAAATAGGGTATAAAATGCTCGCGTCCATATTGGCCCCTGCCCCTCTCGGCGATGCGTTCATTATTCGAAATAGTGCGTCTTAGACGCGGGCGCGCCAACAATCTGAGTCTCTGGAGATTGCCTCCACAGTAGCAGGCAGAAGCCCCATGAGGAGTACAGCAAAGCAGACTGACGGGCGGACTCCGTAAACGGGCCCCGCACAGAGAACAGGGGAGGTAACACACACACACACACACACATCTGATGATATACATACACATAGACAGGAACATTCACATAACGCTAAACACTTTAGTGGCAGCACCTGCATGCAACAGCAAGACTACACAGAAACGCCCGATACACCAGTCCAGATAGATACACCTGAAGTTGCATTAAGTTTGTTAAAATACACAACTACTCCCTTCTCTAAACTCCCTTGTATGCCCCTCACTGTATGTGGGTATGTGTTAACCTTTTTAGTAGATTCTGGAGCAGGACACTCAGTCATACAACATGAGGTACTTCCAGTAGACCCACCACTCAGCTCAAATTCTATTCAGACGATGGGCATCTCAGGACGACCTGTAACCGAAACTTTCTTAGTCAACCTCCCATGTGAAAGGGAGGGAGGAATAGTTACGTCCCTGTAGAGGTCAGAGCAGGTGGGTGGAGCACAGAAGTACGGCAGGACAGAACTGAGTTCAAAAAAACTATTTATTGTGTTCCTTTTCAGTTAAACACACACACTCCCAGTCACCCAGACACACACAAGTCGTCTGGTGCAGGAGAGAGCTCACTTCCTCTGCTCTCTCTCTCCTTATATAGGGCATGGTTGCTGGGAAGACACACAAACAGGTTAATTGCTCTCAGGTGAAGTGATTCTGTCACTTACCTTCCCTGACTCCGCCCTCCTGTCACAGACCGGCGCTT
The DNA here is from genome assembly GCF_027579695.1 of Neoarius graeffei. Taxonomy (NCBI): domain Eukaryota; kingdom Metazoa; phylum Chordata; class Actinopteri; order Siluriformes; family Ariidae; genus Neoarius; species Neoarius graeffei. Next base: position 40,756,586 of record NC_083587.1, on the reverse strand, counting down.
GACCACGCCCCCGCTGCCACATACCCCCACTGCCCGACTCAGGCCGGGCGCCCGTCCGGCCTGCAGCTGACTCCCCCCCCCCCTTGACGGGAGAGGAAGTCCGCCACGACCATCTGCGCCCCCGGCCTGTGGACCACCTTGAAGTTGAAGGGTTGGAGTGCCAGATACCAACGGGTGATCCGCGCGTTGGCATCCTTCATGCGGTGGAGCCACTGGAGGGGCGCGTGGTCCGAACAGAGGGTGAAAGGGCGCCCCAGCAGGTAGTAACGGAGGGCGAGGACCGCCCACTTGATCGCCAGGCACTCCTTCTCAATTGCGCTGTAGCGCCCCTCACGCACTGACAGCTTCCGACTGATGTACAGGACCGGGCGGTCCTCCCCCTCCACCTGCTGGGACAAAACGGCCCCCAGCCCTCTGTCCAACGCATCCGTCTGTAACGTAAAAGGGAGAGAGAAGTCAGGGGAGTGTAAAAGTGGCCCCCCACACAGTGCAGCCTTTACCTCAGAGAAAGCCCGCTGACACTGCTCCGTCCACTGGACCGGATCTGGCGCCCCCTTTTTAGTGAGGTCAGTCAGCGGGCTGGTGACATCCGAATAATTAGGTATAAACCTACGATAGTAGCCAGCCAGCCCCAGGAACTGTCTCACCCCCTTTTTGGTCTTGGGCCTCGGGCAGGCCGCAATCGCTGCTGTCTTATTAATTTGGGGACGCACCTGCCCGTTGCCCAAGTGGAAGCCCAGATACCGTACTTCCACCCGCCCAATCGCACACTTCTTTGGGTTGGCAGTGAGTCCCGCCCGCCTCAGCGACCTAAGGACGGCCCTCAGGTGTTGCAGGTGCCGCTGCCAGTCATTACTATAAATGATAATATCATCTAAATACGCGGCTGCATAGGTGGCGTGGGGCCGGAGGACCCTGTCCATCAGCCGCTGAAACGTAGCGGGCGCCCCAAACAGCCCAAACGGAAGTGTGACGAACTGGTGTAAGCCGAACGGTGTGGAAAAGGCCGTTTTCTCCCGGGATAATGGAGTCAAGGGGATCTGCCAATATCCCTTCGTCAAATCCAGTGTCGAGTAAAAGCGAGCCGTGCCTAGTCGATCGAGCAGCTCATCAATACGAGGCATTGGGTACGCGTCGAATTTAGACACCACGTTGACTTTTCTATAGTCCATACAGAACCGGACCGAGCCGTCGGCCTTGGGAACCAAGACCACCGGGCTGCTCCAGTCACTGTGGGACTCCTCGACGATGCCCATTTCGAGCATGGCCTGAAGTTCTTCCCGAACCACCTTTTTTTTGTGTTCGGGTAGCCTGTAAGGGCGGCTACGCACGACCACCCCCGGGGGCGTCTCTATGTGGTGTTCTATGAGGTTAGTGCGACCGGGCAGGGGCGAGAACACATCCGAAAACTCGGCCTGCAACTGGGCGACCTCCGTGAGTTGGGTCGGGGAGAGGTGGTCTCCACAGGGGACCGGAGAGGTACGTGATGCCAATGTCCCTTTTTGAACCTCCGGCCCCAGCTCCGCCTTCTCCGGAACTACCGACACCAACGCCACGGGGACCTCCTCGTTCCAGAGTTTTAGCAGATTGAGGTGGTAGATCTGTAGCGCCCCACCCCTGTCTGTTCGCCTCACCTCATAGTCGACGTCCCCAACTCGCCGTGTGACCTCAAAGGGCCCTTGCCACTTGGCGATCAATTTGGAGCTCGACGTGGGCAACAGTACGAGTACTTTATCTCCCGGTGTGAACTCTCTAAGGCGCGTACCCTTGTTGTACAGGTGGGCTTGCCGTTCCTGGGCCTGCCGCAAATTCTCCTGAGTTAGGTGGGTGAGCATGTGGAGTTTTGCGCGCAGGTCCATAACGTACTGAATTTCGTTCTTACTTTGTGAAGGTCCCTCCTCCCAATTTTCCCGCAGCACGTCCAGGATGCCGCGTGGCTTACGCCCATATAATAATTCGAACGGGGAGAACCCCGTGGAGGCTTGGGGGACCTCTCGCACTGAGAACAGCAAGGGTTCGAACCACTTATCCCAATTACGTGCGTCCTCACTTACGAATTTCTTAATAATATTTTTGAGGGTGCAGTTGAACCGTTCCACTAAACCGTCCGTTTGTGGGTGATATACGCTGGTGCGGATCGGCTTAATCCCCAATAACCCATACAGCTCGCGCAGTGTTCGTGACATAAACGTAGTGCCTTGGTCAGTCAGAATCTCTTTCGGGATTCCAACTCGGGAGATGACACGGAAGAGTGCCTCTGCAATACTGCGTGCTGAGATATTGCGCAGAGGCACTGCTTCCGGGTATCGCGTTGCATAGTCCACCAGAACTAATATAAAGCGGTACCCTCGTGTTGACCGATCTAATGGCCCGACGAGATCCATCCCAATTCTCTCAAACGGGGTCTCGATTAACGGTAGAGGGCGCAAAGGCGCTTTTGGAATGGCCGCTGGATTTACAACCCCGATTCCAAAAAAGTTGGGACAAAGTACAAATTGTAAATAAAAACGGAATGCAATAATTTACAAATCTCAAAAACTGATATTGTATTCACAATAGAACATAGACAACATATCAAATGTCGAAAGTGAGACATTTTGAAATTTCATGCCAAATATTGGCTCATTTGACATTTCATGACAGCAACACATCTCAAAAAAGTTGGGACAGGGGCAATAAGAGGCTGGAAAAGTTAAAGGTACAAAAAAGGAACAGCTGGAGGACCAAATTGCAACTCATTAGGTCAATTGGCAATAGGTCATTAACATGACTGGGTATAAAAAGAGCATCTTGGAGTGGCAGCGGCTCTCAGAAGTAAAGATGGGAAGAGGATCACCAATCCCCCTAATTCTGCACCGACAAATAGTGGAGCAATATCAGAAAGGAGTTCGACAGTGTAAAATTGCAAAGAGTTTGAACATATCATCATCTACAGTGCATAATATCGTCAAAAGATTCAGAGAATCTGGAAGAATCTCTGTGTGTAAGGGTCAAGGCCGGAAAACCATACTGGGTGCCCGTGATCTTCGGGCCCTTAGACGGCACTGCATCACATACAGGCATGCTTCTGTATTGGAAATCACAAAATGGGCTCAGGAATATTTCCAGAGAGCATTATCTGTGAACACAATTCACCGTGCCATCCGCCGTTGCCAGCTAAAACTCTATAGTTCAAAGAAGAAGCCGTATCTAAACATGATCCAGAAGTGCAGACGTCTTCTCTGGGCCAAGGCTCATTTAAAATGGACTGTGGCAAAGTGGAAAACTGTTCTGTGGTCAGACGAATCAAAATTTGAAGTTCTTTATGGAAATCAGGGACGCCGTGTCATTCGGACTAAAGAGGAGAAGGACGATCCAAGTTGTTATCAGCGCTCAGTTCAGAAGCCTGCATCTCTGATGGTATGGGGTTGCATTAGTGCGTGTGGCATGGGCAGCTTACACATCTGGAAAGACACCATCAATGCTGAAAGGTATATCCAGGTTCTAGAGCAACATATGCTCCCATCCAGACGACGTCTCTTTCAGGGAAGACCTTGCATTTTCCAACATGGCAATGCCAAACCACATACTGTATCAATTACAGCATCATGGCTGCGTAGAAGAAGGGTCCGGGTACTGAACTGGCCAGCCTGCAGTCCAGATCTTTCACCCATAGAAAACATTTGGCGCATCATAAAACGGAAGATACGACAAAAAAGACCTAAGACAGTTGAGCAACTAGAATCCTACATTAGACAAGAATGGGTTAACATTCCTATCCCTAAACTTGAGCAACTTGTCTCCTCAGTCCCCAGATGTTTACAGACTGTTGTAAAGAGAAAAGGGGATGTCTCACAGTGGTAAACATGGCCTTGTCCCAACTTTTTTGAGATGTGTTGTTGTCATGAAATTTAAAATCACCTAATTTTTCTCTTTAAATGATACATTTTCTCAGTTTAAACATTTGATATGTCATCTATGTTCTATTCTGAATAAAATATGGAATTTTGAAACTTTCACACCATTGCATTCCGTTTTCATTTACAATTTGTACTTTGTCCCAACTTTTTTGGAATCGGGGTTGTACTAACTGGCATTCGCGGCATGCCGTACACCACCTACGGACATCGCCGCAAATCCCCGGCCAATAGAATCGGGCCATTATTCGGGCTAGTGTTTTATCCTGCCCTAAGTGTCCAGCCATGGGATTAAAGTGAGCCGCCTGGAATACCAATTCCCGGCGGCTCTTTGGAATCAAAAGCTGCGTGACTCGCTCTTTAGTTTGAGTGTCCTGCGTCACTCGGTATAATCTATCCTTCATAATCGCGAAGTAGGGGAAGGACGGGGTGGCGTTCGGCTGGAGCGTTTGACCATCGATTACTCTCACTTGGTCAAACGCATGCCGCAGAGTCTCGTCTCGCGACTGCTCTAATGGGAAATCCGCGAGGGATTCCCCAATAGAGAGAGGAGGGGCCGGCGGCTCCTCACTCTGACGCGGAGATGACGTAGACGGCTCTGTGACAGCTGCTCCCGCCAAAGCGACACCGGGACCTCCCTCTGTCAAATGGCAGGACCCACTCTCTACTAGGCGCGTCATTAAACCCCGAAATCCCGGCCAATCAGTCCCCAAAATTAAAGAGTGGGTAAGGCGAGGATTAACCGCCGCCTTCACTATAAATTTTTCCCCTCTGAAAATAATGTGGACCAACACCAAAGGGTAGCGGTGAACATCCCCGTGCACACACAACACCCTCACCCCTTGTGCTCCCCCCAATGCCTCGTTTTGAACCAGGCTTTGGCGAATTGAGGTCTGATTACAACCAGAATCCACCAACGCCTGATATGTAGCCCCTTGGATACTCACCGGTATGCGATACGCTCCGGCCCGATCGAGGGCGGCCTCTGGCGCGTCGGGGATCCGAACCACCGCGCCCACTTCCATTGTTGTGCACTGCTGTTGAAGGTGGCCCGGCTCCCCGCAGCGCCAGCCAACCGGCCCGGGCTTTCCCTCTGCACCGGTGATCTGGGGTTCACTCACCTGAGGTGGGGGAGAGACAGACACAGAAGGGAGAAACGGGAGGGGCACCGCGGGTGCGGCGGGCCGGCTGGGGTGGGGCCGGCCCCCGCCTCTGCGGTGGGGGAATGGGGCGAGGACGGGACACAGGAGGAGGGGGAGAGAGAGAGAGAGGAGAGAAGAGAAGATGCCCTCTGCCGTCCTGCCACCGGGACAACCGCCAAATGGTCCTCCGCCAGCTCGACTGCCTGATCCAGCGACGCCGGGCGGTGGCACCGGACCCACTCCGCAGTTCCTGCTGGCAAGCGAGCGATGAACTGTTCCAGCGCCACCTGGTCGAGGATTCCTTCGGCGTCGCGGTTGTTGGCCCTCAGCCACTGCCAGCAGGCGTCCCGGAGCTGCTGGCCAAACGCGAACGGCCGGCCGACTTCCTCCAAGCGCAGCGCGCGGAAGCGCTGGCGCTGCTGTTCTGGAGTGCGCCCCACGCGCTGGAGGACGGCCCGGCGGAGGTCCGCGTAGGCCAGCCGGCGGTTGGCGGGGAGCTGTAGTGCGGCCAGCTGTGCTTCTCCCGTGAGCAGGGGGAGGAGGCGCGCCGCGCGCTGCTCCATCGGCCACCCCGAGGCTTCGGCAACTTGCTCAAAGAGCGTGATGAACGCCTCGGGGTCATCCTGCGGGCCCATCTTGGTGACAGTGAGGGGAGACGGGCCCGCGGCAGGAGCGCTGGTGGACCCCGCCGACGCGAGGAGGTGCCGGGACGCCTGTCGATCTTCTTGTTGGGCCAACACCAGGGCCTCGAACCGCTCTTCTTGCTCCTTTCAGAGGGTGAGTAGCGCCTGGTGCTGGCTTTGCTGGGCCGTGGCAAGGGCGTGGACCAGTTCAGCAAACGGGGAGGACTCCATGGGGCTGAGAGGCTGCTGTGCTCCAGATTCCCGGGTTTCGGCACCACTGTAGAGGTCAAAGCAGGTGGGTGGAGCACAGAAGTACGGCAGGACAGAACTGAGTTCAAAAAAACTATTTATTGTGTTCCTTTTCAGTTAAACACACACACTCCCAGTCACCCAGACACACACAAGTCGTCTGGTGCAGGAGAGAGCTCACTTCCTCTGCTCTCTCTCTCCTTATATAGGGCGTGGTTGCTGGGAAGACACACAAACAGGTTAATTGCTCTCAGGTGAAGTGATTCTGTCACTTACCTTCCCTGACTCCGCCCTCCTGTCACAGACCGGCGCTTGACCACGCCCCCGCTGCCACAGTCCCACTCATTCGTCATCTCATATACATGTCCAGTAAATTTGTTAGCACGCGATTTAATGTGCAAATTAGGAGTAAACCTCACGTCCACTCCAGATGGACTAACTATTGAAGTAACTGAAATGTGCGGTGTGCAGTATGGGTTTGGAAGCCCCCTGTATGTGTATGTCTGGTGGCTCTGCTCAGATCAACTCACACAAACTCCCAAACACGTACAGCTCGCACACTTGAACACCTTATCAGTTGACACAGATTATATGAAAGAGGAAGAGTTGCATTGCACAGCACATGTTCACCAAGGGCAAGATGTAGAGTTTGAAAAGACTTGGTTTGCAGACCCCCACGCACATGAAAGACTGACCCTCAAAACTACATATTGGTCTAAACATTATTGCGCTGTTTCCCACAGAAATTTTGGAGACTATGGGGACAGCCCATGGGGCGGCGGTGGGCATGGCATGCATGTCCAGTTGAATTGCAGGGGTGCGCAGGGGGTTGTTTAGCGCGTGGCGCGCGTATCTGGTTGAATTGCAGGGGTGCGCAGGGAGTTGTTTAGCGCGTGGCGCGCGTGTCCGGTTGAATTGCAGGGGTGCGCACTCCTACAAAAAGTCCTACAAAACAAGGACTTCTAGCTCTGCTGTATGTCAAAAGTGACCCTGACAAATGCCTGCCCTATTTACAAAGGCCACACCCTGCACTTGTGCATTTGATTTTTCTTGGCTTTGAGAAGAAAAAAAAAAAGAGTTCGAGTGCCCTTTCATAATTTATATCTTCTGGTTGTGGCCCGTTAATGGAAATCCTTAAGCAGGCGGCCAGGTGCTCTCCTTGCAGTCTGTTCCGAAGGTCTGTTTTGACCTAAAATGGCAAACAACTTGTTACTACAATGTGATTTGTACAGCTCACTCTGAAATATTTAATTAAGTGAAAGTGAGATTGAACTTAGGTGGGATTTGAGCATAAAAACAATGGGTAAATGTAAATTGAAATTCACATCACTGGTTTGCCTGCAGATGTCCTTACCCTGTTCATTGTGGAAAAGTCTCTTTCACAATTCACGCTCGACACCGGCACAACAAGGGCAATCACTGCTAAGTGGCTGAGTAATGCGTATATCTGCCCCCATTCATCGCACTCACTTGCTAGGAGTGTTATACCAATTTGACATCCTGACAAAGACAGCAAGCAGTTGATGTTAGGCCTACCTCAGTCACTACCTCTTCATCCTGAGGTGAATTTCGATCCCTCTTTTTGAAATAATTCAAAATGATCATGATCTGAATTAACAACAAAACAAATTTAGCATCAGTTTAATAAGGATCGGAGATTTTCTGTTACAGCTGTAGCGTCTACAATAAGGCTGACATCATCACCTGACATTCAACGCGTTGCATTAAGGCCTACGTTAGTGGAGAAACGCTCTTCATCAGCAAATTTGAAAATGATCAAATTCGAGTCAATAAATTAATTTAATTAAGTAACTAACATTACATTCCCTTAATTATGTGGCCTAATAGCTTCACCTTTAGAAGGTAGCCTATTAGAAAAGGCTAAAAATAATTTAACATCTTCCGTCTCACCAGTAACAAATCACGTTAAAGCTACTAGCACTAATTCTCAAAAGTGGCATCGAAGTTCGCTCTCTGTTAGAATAGACTACTTTTCCCTTTTAACATGTACATGCAGACCTAGATTAGTTTATCGCTGCTGTCACTTCACGTCTCCATCACTTGGATAGACTGCGCACATACAATGTCAAGCGGGAAGCACTTCGCCGGTGAATTTGGAAACGACCTGATCCTGGTAGGATGATAAAGTTAATTTGACGAATTAGATAACTACGTAGGGCGAACTAATATTGCCTCAAAATAGCCTACTGTTGCCTTACAGAAAAGGTAGGTTTGCCAGTACGAAATGGACAAAGTAATTTTACTGAAACAATACACTTAACGTCATCCATCATTCAGTCCCCCCAGGATTTTGCAGGCCTTTTTTGTGACTGTTGCGGGCTAAAATGTCTGATGTTGCGGGGGGGGTTCCAAAAAAATTGCGATGAAAGTTGCGGTGTTTTTTTAGGTTTTTGTTGCAATTACATTGCGGGAAGAAGTGAAAGTTGCGAGAAATTGTTGCGATTTTCTCTTTTTGTGATTAAAATTGAGTGATATGTTAAATATTAAGTTATTACTGAAAAACTATTGATTAAAAAAACAAAGACACTGAGAAATGGTCCTATAAACAACTTACCAATATAAAAGATTACCAGGACTACAAAAATGCAGAAAAATAGGCTTTACTTATCCAAATGCACCTGTTGGTTCAAAAGTTAAAGTTCATAGAACCTCACAGCACAACATGAAGTTACCTTAAAATATAATATAAATGCCTCAGCTTTCATGTAAGAAAAAAAACTATTAATACTAGTACTGTGTGCAAGCAGTCTCTCCTGAAGACTAAATCAAACAATAATTATAAACTAATAAAATAAATGGCTCAGGCTTCATAGAAAAAAAAAAAACAATTTGAACAGAATCTCACAGTATGATGCTGAAGTTGCCTAAACAATGGAAAATAAAATATCATTTTGGCAAAAATGTTGGCATCCATTAATTTCTTGTATTAAGTAAAAAAATAATGTAAAGTGCACACAGTCCTTCACTGTAAACATAACACTTTCAGTAACAGAATTTAAGCCTACATAAACACTGACTCGCACATGCAGTGTTGCCAGATACTGCTGACGTTTTCCTGCCCAAAATATGTTCAAAACCCGCCAAAATGCACTTAAAACCGCCCAATTGGGCGGGAAACCGCCCAATCTGGCAACACTGCACACATGCTTCTCTTGAACGTATACACGGAAGAAAGGCGGAAGGTAGTTTGTCGACGTCACCTCAAGACGACGCCAACGATTGGTCAAATTTGCAGGAAAGTTGCAGTGATTGGATATAATTGCAACACCGCCCTGAATTCGCAGGGATTGGTTGAATTTGCGTGGAAGTTGCAAATCGCAACATCGCGAAATCCTGGAGGGTCTGATCAATGTGCTCTCCATATGCCTATAAAGCACAATAGCATAGCCTAAATGTCATCTTCTCAATCGTGTCAAAGGCTACATAAAGTTGTATAAACTTACCTTAACATGTAGATGCAGGCAGGATGTAGCTTATCAGAGTTGTCTCCTCACGCTGTCTCAGATAGGCAACGCACGCAATGTCAGGCCGGGTGCGTCAGTGTCGCCGTGCGGGCGGGCGGGCGCAGACTGAGACTATGGCAGCCCAAATTAGACTATGGCGGGCCGCCATAGTCTCGTCAATGTGTGGGAAACACTGCGCTGTGCAGGTCCATTTTACTCGTTGTCCGAAGAACTGCATCAATGTTCATCGCAGTGTTCTCAAACGTTATACGCAGCCTCGTGTCAGAGGACTCTGAGGTCGGCTGCTGCCAGCATGATTTCTTTGACATCATTAATTCTATACCCCATGTCTCATTAACAAAGCCACGAGCCGCCCATTGGAAAGATGTGGGGAAGTGGGTCAAGAAGTGTGCAGTCAATGGCAATGAATGGTCCCAAACAGAGGACCCTAGTGTGTTGTTTTGCCAAAGGCTTGGGGTCTACAAACAAAGTCATGCCATGTGTGTGCATGTTAAGCGCAGTGTGGTATTAGCCACTGATGACCGGGATCCTGGGGACCCCGGCCATAGTGGCCTGTTTGTCTCTGTTTCCACAGGCATAACTCCAGCAGAGGTGCACCCCAAATTGGCGGGAGTTCCAAATTCCGTTTGGGCGAAGGGTAAACATGATATAGGCCTAATAAAGAATGCTGAACCAGTGGTGATCACCCCAAATCAGATTTCAGGCCTAGACAGACCCAGTACCCACTCAAACCAGAAGCAATCGTAGGTATAAGACCGGTCTTTGATTTGTTGCTGAAGGCAGGTGTAATTGTCCCTTGCCCGAACTCTCCAGTGCGCACTCCTATTTTTCCAGTTAAGAAGGCAAGAAAACCATCCCAGCCCGATGAGTGGAGGTTTGTCCAAGATCTGCAAGCAGCCGATGCTGCGGTTGTTCCACGCGCGCCTGACATCCCTAACCCATACACCATTTTGGGCCAGGTGCCCGCTGACAGTAAGTGGTTTTCAGTGGTGGACTTGGCAAATACGTTCTTTTCTATTCCTCTACATAAAAATAGCCAGTACTGGTTTGCCTTTATGTATGATGGTCGTCCATACACTTTCACTCGTTTGTGCCAGGGTTACTGCGAGTCCCCAACCATATACAGCCAGTGCCTCAGAGACAGCCTCGCTTCGTTAACTTTGTCACCAAGATCAGCTTTGCTGCAGTATGTTGACGATTTAATGATTTGTGCCCCAACTAAAGCTCAATGTGAAGATGACACCGTAACGCTACTGCGACACCTCGCTAAGGAGGGTCATAAGGCTAGCCTCACAAAATTACAGTTTGCAAAACATAAGATGCATTTCTTAGGGCATGACATCACAAGGGAGGGGAAAACGCTGTCTGCGGACAGAGTCTCAGCTATTCAGAAAATTCCCAAGCCGATCACTGTGAAACAAGTTTTATCATTTTTGGGTACGTGTTCCTATTGCAGAGCATTCATTCCGAATTATTCCATCCTGGAAAGCCCAGTGACAGAGCTTGTGCATGGTTCATCCCTCACCGCTTCGTCACCTGTCATATGGACACCAGAGGCTGAAGAAACATTCCTGGCCCTAAAAGGCGCCCTGCAGACCACAACTACGCTGGGACTGCCTGACCCCAATAAACCATTTGTTCAAACTGTAGATGAAAAGGAGGGTTTTATGACCTCTGTTCTTTTGCAGAAACACGGGGATAGATTGAGACCTGTAGCCTACTTCTCCAGCAGGCTGGATCCAGTGGCGGCTGGACTTCCTGTTTGCCTGCGTGCAGTTGCTGCAGCTGAAAAGCCGGTAACTGCCTCCAGAAATATTGTGGGGTATTCTAACCTAACCCTTTTGGTCCCACATGCTGTCTCCCTGCTTCTGTTGGAGAAAAAGACATCACATTTGTCAGCACAGAGATAGTTGAAGTATAACACTGTCATACTTGATATGCCTAACATCATTGTGAAACGTTGTACTGTTCTGAATCCTGCCTCTCTTCTCCCTATAGAGGACGATGGAGAGCCACATAACTGTGTTGCTCTCACCAACGATTTTTGTTCCTCCAGGGCAGACTTAAAGAGCGACCCTTTAGGAAATCCAGACATGGTCCTCTATGTGGATGGTTCAGCCTCCAGAGACTCAGAGACGGGAAAGAACAAAGTAGGTTTTGCCATAGTCTCAGATCACAAGGTCCTCAAAGCGTCGTGGCTGCCCTCAAACTTGTCGGCGCAGGCCGCAGAGCTCTGTGCCCTTATCGAGGCATGCAAATTGGCTGCAGGGCAATCTGTCAATATTTTTACGGACAGTAGGTACGCATTTGGCGTAGTGTACAATTTTGGCACCATTTGGAAACACAGAAATTTTCTCACTAGCACAGGATCTCCCATTGCACATCATAAATTGGTCTCTGAGTTGTTGGATGCTATTCTATTCCCTAGAGCCATTGCTGTGTGTAAGTGTGCTGCCCATACTAACAATACTGATCTTGTGTCTCAAGGGAATGCCAGGGCAGATGCAGCAGCTAAGTGTGCAGCCTCAGCTTCCAGTTCACCCTCTAACCTTGCTTTTCCTCAGGTTTCTACCCCCTCTTTACAGCTAGCGGACCTTCAGAGCACTGCCACCCAGGATGAGAGACAAGTCTGGAAACGGGCCGGCTGTATCTTTGTAAACTCGGTCTGGGTTTGTCCCTCAGGCCGTCCCTGTCTACCAAAACACCTGCAAAATTTCTATGCAAAATTGGCACATGGGCGGCACGGTGGTGTAGTGGTTAGCGCTGTCGCCTCACAGCAAGAAGGTCCTGGGTTCGAGCCCCATGGCCGGCGAGGGCCTTTCTGTGCGGAGTTTGCATGTTCTCCCCGTGTCCGCGTGGGTTTCCTCCGGGTGCTCCGGTTTCCCCCACAGTCCAAAGACATGCAGGTTAGGTTAACTGGTGACTCTAAATTGACCGTAGGTGTGAATGTGAGTGTGAATGGTTGTCTGTGTCTATGTGTCAGCCCTGTGATGACCTGGCGACTTGTCCAGGGTGTACCCCGCCTTTCGCCCATAGTCAGCTGGGATAGGCTCCAGCTTGCCTGCGACCCTGTAGAAGGATAAAGCGGCTAGAGATAATGAGATGAGATGAGATGAGAAATTGGCACATGGGCTCACCCATGTGTCAAAAAGGGGGATGGTAGCAGAAGTAACAAAGAGATGGTTCACAAAGGGGTTTTCAAATTATGCTGTGAAATTTTGCAAGCAATGCTTGATATGTGCACAACATAATGCAGGTCAAGGTATCAAACTAACTCAAGCAGCACACCCAATACCAGACAAACCATTTGATCATCTCCAAATGGACTTCATTGAACTGACACCTAGTGAAGGGAAAAGGTATTGCCTGGTAATCGTTGACATGTTTTCAAAATGGGTTGAAGTATTCCCCACAGCTAAACAAGATTCAGAGGCGGTAGTCAAAGCACTCCTGAGAGATATAATTCCTAGGTAGGGTATACCTAGCAAAATCTCAAGTGACAATGGAACACCCTTTGTTAATGCAGCCCTAAAGAAAATAGGAGCATTCCTAGGGATAGACCTGAAACAACATTGTGCCTACCATCCTGCCAGTGTGGGAGCAGTAGAGAGGGAAAATGGGTCCCTTAAAAATAAACTAAGCAAAGCTTGTGCAGAACAGGGCTAGGATGGACAAAGGTCCTCTCTGTAGTACTCACACAAATGAGGATGCAAACTAGGCCTAAACATGGGTTAAGCCCATTCGAAATTCTGTTTGGACGAGTACCCAACACGGGGATAGGGCCAGCTCAAGGAACACTGCCGGACACCACACTGTGTGATGATGCAATGTTGAATTATTGTGCAACGTTGTCCTCTGCTTTGAAATCTATCCACAAACAGGTAAAAGAAGCACTTCCCAAACCCGCTGAGGGACCTCTGCACGATCTACAACCAGGGGAATTTTTTAAAAGGAGTTGTCTGTAGGTGTGTGTGTTTTATGTTTACAACACATAGGTCTACATTAGCGCACGCGCGCTTGTGTGGTTATCTCTGGCCATGCCCCTGCGTGAAAGTTACGCAGTATCACTGTCCTGTCCGTGGTAATAATCAGAACCGGCTCTGTAATGATAATGCGCGCGTTCTTCTCTCCCTCTGTGGTCGGATGTGTTGAGCGATGTGAGCGTGGGCCTTGCGCAGCTACGCTGAGCCAAACGTAACCTATTGTAGGCTTCTAGGCTAATTACGTGCTTACACTGTAAATGCTTGACACGTATTGCAAATAAAATAAGAGTGTTTTCCTGGCCAACGATAAGGGTAGGGTTGACAGGTAGCCTATGAGGGGCCTAGCCCCTGGGCCACGGGTGTTGATAAAGCGCCCCTGCGGACATGGAGGAGACCGAGGAACCTGTGGTGGATGACCCTGCAGAAAACGCAATTTCTTCCAGTAATGAAGTGCACCCCTGGCCCTACATACGTGATCACTTCAGCTTCATAGAGAAAAGGGGTGACAGTTTCATTATGCAATGCAGATTATGTGTGCCCAAGAAGACAACCATTGCGGCATACAAAAATTCGACATCTAATCTGCGCAAGCATGTTGAGATAAGTATTGTCATTAATCACGGGCGCAGATAGAGGGTGGGATTCGTCCCACCCAGATTTAAATTCACCTCGTTCGGTCCCCCCCACTTATAGGGAGGAAAAAACGTCTATGCTGTCTTTCTTTGCATAAGGCAAACCTCACGGAAAAATCAAAAGACTACCATTCGGTTTATTGAGGTGCACAGCAGTACATACATAGTTGCAACAACTCACATAAAACAAAACAAAGACTGATATACGGTTGGTTGAGCTGCGCAGACTGCACAGGTTGCGAGCTCAAGCTTGGTTGCTATGGTTACCCACAACAAGTTTGACAGGCATATCGGGGTTGGGGTTGGTTTGCTGGCAGCTTTGTCCCCCCCAGTTTTTTGTCCCTCCCAGTTCAAAAAACGTATCTGCGCCCCTGATCATAATGTTTCCTTTCCATAGTAAAACCGACAATAGGCTGGTTATATTCCAAAAATAGTGGATGGCATTGCTAATGTTGAAGTAGCAACCTGTTGGTACTGTAACATAACGGTAACTAGTCTGTTATTCGGTTGGCTAATCATGCAAGCAAGTTAGCTCGCCAACCTGACGTGATCAGTCCTCCTACCATTTCTACATCCAACAGGCCAGAAAGGAATACTAAGCAAAACAAATAATGTTTGAATTGAATTGTTCAATAACACACAGTGCACACAGGCAAGCTACGAGATTTCGGTGCAACATTTCACTTTCATATTTCGTGTACAATGCTTTGTGTGTGGTCAGGGCGATGTAAACGACATGACTGTGTGTATTGACCTTTTTTGTTTGTCTCAGTTTTAATGCAGCATTATCCTAAGCATTCAATTTGATACACTTCCTTTAAATAAAACATCTGGGTTGAGATGTACATATATCCTTGTTTCCTCTTCTTTTTCATTTTTGCGCAACACAATGGAGGTAGAAAACACCCATTGTTAAAAGTAACGTTTTACTTTTACTCAAAGTACATTTTAAATGATCTACTTTTTACTTTTACTTGAGTAGATTTTTTGTCTGGTAACTTTACTTGTACTTAAGTAAAATTTCATCAGAGTAACAGTACTTGTACTTGAGTATAATATTTTAGTACTCTTTCCACCTCTGGTCACGGGCAGAGTGACGTGGATCCATGCTAGCCACTGCAGGAGGGTTCCTGAACCGGCTGAGCAGGAGGAAAAAGAAGGCCTAAGTGACCCAGACGCTGACTAAAGCTCGTGAGGAAGAAAGGCATCACTACATGGAACTGAGCGCAGCAGCACAGTTACGCTGTTGCACCCTCAATAGAGAAGAGTATTTTAGTATCTAGTCAGTAGACTGGTTTCAGAAGTCCCAAGTTTCTCCAAGCTCCGGTGAGGTGGGATGAGGGCTGATAGGGCGTGCCCACCCTCTGAGCACCAATACACATCAAGAAGGGCAAGGGTTAACTCGGAGACCTAGTTAACATAAAATGAAGGGGGTAAGTCATTATAAACTAGGTCCAGTCGTGGGCCTGAGCATCCTGATCCTGCTGGGGCTCACGGGAGGATTCGTGTGGTGGTCGATACAGGGAACCCAGACTGACACAGAGTTGAGACAAGGGAGACATCCAACTCATAATTTGTATTGGCGGTATGCTAATTTTACAGCTAAACAGGCTAACAGGTCAAATTGTCTAGTTTGCTCCACCCTGCCACACACCGTTACACAACCATTCGTGTTTGAGATCGCCAACACAACTGATGAGAATACTGCGCAAGCATGGCGAGCCGTGATGGAAGCTGTCTGTGATGGTGTAAAAAAAAAAAAGAGTGTAATGTCACGTATCGAGGTGGGGGAGACGACCCAAGAGTAGAAATTAGTGTAAATGAACCAGGAAAGGGGATAAATTATACCTTATGCGCAGGCCGAAAGGGCGATCCAAATTCTACCCCCGTGGGGAAGGTCAAGGAAACTAGGTGTTCAACCGTTTGCACAGTGCAGGGTTCAGTCCCAAATCCAAATGTGACCTGCACAGGACGAAGTGCACTCTGTACAAGCAAGGCAGAAAAGCGACAATAGGAGGTAACTTAGGGCCAGGAAGGAGTCTAACTCATTTAGCAGGTCCAATCTTTTATTACCCAGGCTGGCAGTGGAAGTGTGGTCACCATGTGTACAACTTCCTTCCGGTAGATTGGAAAGGCACATGCACCCTGATCCAATTAGATGCCCACCTAATAATAGCAACCCCTGAGACGAGTGGCAGATGGCGCAGAAGCGTCGACGATGATTTTCCTCCTCCAGAACATCAGCTGCAACCCAAGGTGAAGAAATTCTTCCAGGCACTGTTTCCACAGTATGGGATAACACAACTCTGGAATGAACTTGAGGTGGTGCATTATAGACTGGCACAGTTCGTGAATTCAACCATAGAGGCCATGGAGGGCGTGAGAACTGAATTGACCGCGCTCAGATTAATGACAACACAGAATCGCATGGCCCTTGACATCCTTTTGGCAGAGGAAGGTGGAGTGTGTGTCATGATAGGAGAACACTGTTGTACGTACATTCCTGAAAACGACGGGAATCATGGTAACATCACTGAGGCACTGAACAAGATGCGCAAGGTTGCTGAACAATTACGAGCAGACGAACATGGAGGAAACGAAAACAGCTGGTGGCGTTGGTTTAGTGGATGGAAGACTCTGATTCCATCCACCATACCGGTCCTGGGCTTAGTGATTATGATGCTGTGTTTGCTCCCTGTTTTCTGTCAACGTTGTATGTCTGTGTTTCAGAGGCAGCTGACAAATATTGGTTACCAGATGGTGAAAATAGACCCAGACGACTTGCCTGACTGGCCTCCAAACACACATGAAGACTATAACCCACCGTTCGATGATATCAGCACAGCTGACATGAAATTAGCCCTAACTTAAACACTTTCATTTGTGGTTGTTTCCTGTTCTATTGTTTCCTGATCTATGTATATAGCTTGCTAGCATTAACTTAAAACGTCTATGTCTTACAAAAACAGCCTTAGCATTATCCCTGTACACTCAATGACGTGTTAAGTCGAATCTCTCTGGGAACTCTTACCACTGAAATCGTGTACATTTCTTTCTTTAGCAATTATTATCCTGTAGGACAAAAAGGGGGGAAATGTGAGGGAAATTTAGTGGATGAACATTCCTATTCTCTGTGTTTCTGTGTGTTGAACTCAAGTGGCCTAGTGTACTGAGAAAGTTGTTTTTCCCATGTTGTAATCGCCTTTCTGTGGCCTTGGTGGTGATAAGCAGGGTGCCTGAGTCAGCGCTCGAAACTAACGGTGTCCCGATGTCCCGGGGACCATAAAAAATGTCATCGGGACACAAAATTATCATATCTGGGACAATCCCAGGACAATGGAAAAAAATAGATCTAGAAAAAAAGTTCTACATTAATATTATTTACAAAGCCGTAACACATACGTAGACATTCACCTAATTTGTCAATTTTAATTTTAAAACGTTAACAGCGAAAAATACATAGTAGCTACACTTTCGATGCACCTGCATCCGTAGGCTACAGAGCAGCGCACTCTGTTCTAGAATCTTCGGCCGGAGTCCGCATTATATGGACTTGGAATGGAATTGCTACCGCACACGCTGCGCCGACTCTTGCCAGAACAAAAATGCTTAAGTGGTTGAAGCGGACTGACCGCGGGGAAGAAACTGAAAGCCCAGACATAGCTAACGTCTCCGGGACCTTCAGGATCCAAAGTGTCATCGCCTGGTCTGCAGGCAACGCTAGCAACTGAATGAACTTAATGAGCACTGTTAGACACGTTATAAAATACAACAGGAATGATGTGGATGATATTGACGGAAGATACCGTTCAACAGAATAAGTGAGTTTTCTTGGTGTCTTTCTAGTTCAGAAAGTTTAGTCAGTCAGCAGCACAACTAGGCTCGGACCTGGCACTATGCTGATGTTGCTAACGTTTGCACCCGGCAGCGAAAGTTCATAAAATGGATAATGGAAAGTTCATAAAAATGGATAACGGTAATGGATAACGGAAAGTTCATAAAAATGGATAACGGTAATGGTGAAAATTATAAGTTGGCCTTATAAGTGCCAACAGATATTCAAGGTATAAGTAGATGAAATGAACATAAAAGGGGTCAGGCCTGGCGCCAGGAACAGTTTACTAAGGGGGCAATTAGAAATCGCAAGGGGGCAAATATTTTTTCATATAGTGTGTAGTAGTGATGGCGGTCTGACAACGTGTTTCAAACAATTAACTGCGCCAACCACAAAACCACGGCCCCGAAGGTTGCTTTAGTCCGGGAAAATCATGTGACATATTACCAGGGCAGTTGCACTTTATCAGCACCCGTGCCCACCTGTTAACCCTCCCCTCCAATTTTCTCACAGACACGCGTTACAACCGGAAAGATGCCAAACATAAAACAACACACAAACCTACAGGCAAGTCCTTTAAATTTAAAATACATACAAATAGCTCCGCGGCATGAAAACAAAACGTCAATGCAAGTCTAAGGTACTTGGCTCGGCGGCCAAAATCATAATTTAAAAAAATCAACAGACCCCGCGGCTGCACCAGTAATAGCCTTCCTGACTCGCACCGAGTCAACGCTAACCACTTAATCCGCGATCCCAGTTTAGGCGTGTAGGGGACAAAACACTCTGAAGTGATGAATTTTCACCCCCGCTGCATGGGGGGTGACGTCAACGACACATATTCTTACACTATTTGCGCACAAAGCGGACCATATATGAACACATACACCAACATAAACGGAGATAAACTTAGCCTACAAAGAAAGAAAATGGATTCACAATATTGTGATTGAATTCGTTTAATTCAGTGGGGGAAAGACTACTCCCGTAAACTGACTGCATATTGCAAGATATTGCAGAGACAGTGCACTTGTAAGTGTACATGTAAAACGCCCGCCCGCACGACCCTTGTCCTCCTTATCACAGGTCTGTGTGTGCGCAGCTGTGTCAGCATTTCACATATACACCCACAATAACTAGTCCCCAGTAGTTAGGATTGATACATATGTCTAAAACAGGGTTAATATTAAATTCAGGCTTTTTGAAATAATCCTACCTTAATACAGTTGAATTCTACGATTGCAACGTAAGAATCATAACAGCCAATCAGATTTGTTCTACCGTGCCAGTTTTAGTAGTGATTTATGTGAAATGTATTTTTGTGCAATGCGCAACCACTTAATATTTCGTATTTCAAAAAATGCAAATTATTAATACGTCTATAATACATTATATTTTCATAAGAAAACAATTAAGTGATCTGAGTATCCGTTGAGGGGGCGGGGCTGTAGCCATGAGGGGGCGACGCCCCCTTTCGCCCCCCCATGGCGCCGGGCCTGAAAGGGGTCTTATTTTCAACTAAAGTGTACTGCAGATGTAGGGAGTTGAAACATTTTCTGAATGAGCTAGTTGGCCCCTTTAAATAAACGGGTATCTATTCATACAGTGAGATCGCCAAAGTTTAATAAACTGAAAATGCAATAACTGTAATTTTGAAGTAGATGATGTATTGGACATGTGTCGCTTGTGTCTTGTGACTTATTGTAAAAATGATATAAAGGGTTCAAAATTGCATAGTTACAAATATAATAGTAACTTCATATGATAATATTAACCACTGGTTATTTCAGAGAGGAAAAAATGGGGACACTATTGCTTCCTTTCGGGACAATACAACACAGAATTCGGGACCACTGGGGGACACAAAGAAAAAAAGTTAATTTCGAGCCCTGGCCTGAGTTCTCCTTAACTATGCATCTGCCTGCACATATCGGAGCATTCCAGGTGCACGCTTTAGCAAAGCTTCATAGAAAATCTTGAGCCAATCACGTACAGGTGCGAGCAGTAAGCAAATATCTTCAGAGTATAATAGAGAACATTCCTAAGAAACAACTCAGAGTGCACTCTCAACATCACTAGAGGTGGTGTTTTGTTTTTTTCTTTCCTTTCTTCTTTTCCCTTTCCTATTTTATATATCTGTTTTATATGATCTATTATAATAAATAACTGAAAAGACAACTGCTAACCATTCTGAAGTGTTTATTAGAAGTTTCCATTACACGCCTAAATTAGTGCAATCCAAAATAATGTTCTGGATGGAATCTGGGATGAAAAGCTCAAAAGAAGACTTGATGTCCTGCACACGAGAAACCACCATCCGTGTCGGCCCTGGTTGCATCTTTATCACATTGGCAGCCATGCATGGTGGCTCAGTTCTTGGGCAAGAAAACCATTCAATTTCTCAATTTTTTGACATCCATATTTCTTTACCTGTTAGCTGCTGACAGGCTGGTCCTGGGGCTGGCTGCTGACGGGCTGGTCCTGGGGCTGGTTGCTGATGGGTTGGTCCTGGGGCTTGTCTTCATTTTGGGACTGGCTGATGCTCCATCTCATCCTCTTCTTCAAAGTCACTGTCAGACTCTGAATTTTCAGAAATGTGATCCTCACATTCTGAAACTTCTTCCTCTACATCATCATCAAAAGCTTCTCTCTCTTCCAAAATCATTTGCAAGGCCATCTGAGCAGAGAATCTTTTGGCCATCTTGATCAGTTGCGATAAGGAACCACATTTCGCCCCCAATTTACGGGACCCTCTGTCTCACAGCAAAGTGAGAAAGTTGCTCACAGCATGTCAGAAGCTTGAAAACCAAGCTCTTGCTCTCATAAATAAGCCCTTAAGAGAGAAGCTGGCCTTTTCTCTCTTACCTTATTTTTTTCATATGCTGGCTGCCCCTCAAAGAGAAGTACAGTTGTGTTGGAAGAGGCTATTGCCTTGCCACTGTTTGTTCTCTTGTTTTGTGTTTGTCGTGAATATTAGGTAACATGTAGCTCAGGGCACAACACTAGAATAATAGAAGTCAAGGTTAGATGTCTGGTGAGATGTTTAAGCAGTGTACCTTAATGTTAAGTGAAATATTAACCAATGTGGTTAACCAATGTTTCCAGAAGAGTTTTACTGTGTTATCTGGGTAAATATTATTAATCTCTCTAGGTAAACCTTTGCTAACGCTGTACAGCAGTACTTATTTTTTCTGCTGCCAAAGTCCAGATTCTTATTTCTGGTTCCAGGGTCAGCCTGCATCTTTTGTGTCATATTGTGCTGCTTACTAATTTTGAATTACTACAAGGTGCAAATTTGTCAGCAATACTGGATTAACACATTTATTTAAGACTAAGTTGTCAGTTCTGTGACTGTTAGTTGAGTGCATTGAATTTTGGACAGCCCTACTCCAGAACATGACCTGATGGATAACTGATAGTCAAGTGTTTACATTATTAGCTGGCATTGTTTTAACAGCTAGCTGTTGTGAATTGTAGTTTGCATTGTACATTTGTGGATGTGAATGTTGATAATGTTTGATCTGCCCTAAGCTGAATGCATCTTAAAAGTTTTGTTTTGTTTTTTTAAATCCTTGTTTTCAAAGTGTTTCAGTAACATGGCATGCTGTTGTGGCAGACCTATATTTTTAATGTGCCAGTTTTTGCTGCGAAAAAATGTAAAAATGAGCATCAGATGTGCACATTTACATTATTTAGAAATGCCATTTTAAGCATTTTCATGTGGACTTGAATGATATCAAACATTCAAGTGTTTTTCTACTGTTTCATGTTCAAAATAAACATGATTGAACTCATTCTGTTTATCTTTACAGAAGACAATTAGTTGTCAGCTTTTATTGTTTGGAATTCTTATGATGTAGAACTCACAATCTTAAGCTTTTATACAGTGATGCTTGAAAGTTTGTGAACCCTTTAGAATTTTCTATATTTCTACATAAATATGACCTAAAGCATCATCAGATTTTCACACAAGTCCTAAAAGTAGATAAAGAGAACCCAGTTAAACAAATGAGACAAAAATATTGTACTTGGTCATTTATTTATTGAGGAAAATGATCCAATATTACATATCTCTAAGTGGCAAAAGTATGTGAACCTTTGCTTTCAGTATCTGGTGTGACCCCCTTGTGCAGCAATAACTGCAACTAAACATTTACGGTAACTGTTGATCAGTCCTGCACACCGGCTTGGAGGAATTTTAGCCCATTCCTCCATACAGAACAGCTTCAACTCTGGGATGTTGGTGGGTTTCCTCACATGAACTGCTTGCTTCAGGTCCTTCCACAACATTTTGATTGGATTAAGGTCAGGACTTTGACTTGGCCATTCCAAAACATTAACTTTATTCTTCTTTAACCATTCTTTGGTAGAACGAATTGTGTGCTTAGGGTCGTTGTCTTGCTACATGACCCACCTTCTCTTGAGATTCAGTTCACGGACAGATGTCCTGACATTTTCCTTTAGAATTCGCTGGTATAATTCAGAATTTATTGTTCCATCAATGATGGCAAGCTGTCCTGGCTCAGATGCAGCAAAACAGGCCCAAACCATGGTACTATCACCACCATATTTCACAGATGGGATAAGGTTCTTATGCTGGAATGCAGTGTTTTGGTTTCTCCAAACATAACGTTTCTCATTTAAACCAAAAAGTTCTATTTTGGCCTCATTCGTCCACAAAACATTTTTCCAATAGCCTTCTGGCTTGTCCACATGATCTTTAGCAAACTGCAGACGAGCAGCAATGTTCTTTTTGGAGAGTAGTGGCTTTCTCTTTGCAACCCTGCCATGCACACCATTGTTGTTCAGTGTTCTCCTGATGGTGGACTCATGAACATTAACATTAGCCAATGTGAGAGAAGCCTTCGGTTGCTTAGAAGTTACCCTGGGGTCCTTTGTGACCTCACCGACTATTACACACCTTGCTCTTGGAGTGATCTTTGTTGGTCAACCACTCCTGGGGAGGGTACCAATGGTCTTGAATGTCCTCCATTTGTACACAGTCTGTCTGACTGTGGATTGGTGGAGTCCAAACTCTTTAGAGATGGTTTTGTAACCTTTTCCAGCCCGATGAGCTTAAACAACGCTTTTTCTGAGGTCCTCAGAAATCTCCTTTGTTCTTGCCATGATACACTTCCACAAACGTGTTGTGAAGATCAGACTTTGATCAATCCCTGTTCTTTAAATAAAACAGGGTGCCCACTCACACCTGATTGTCATCCCATTGATTGAAAACACCTGACTCTAATTTCACGTTCAAATTAACTGCTAATCCTAGAGGTTCACATACTTTTGCCACTCACAGATATGTAATATTGGATCATTTTCCTCAATAAATTAATGACCAAATATAATATTTTTGTCTCATTTGTTTAACTGGGTCCTCTTTATCTACTTTTAGGACTTGTGTGAAAATTTGATGATGTTTTAGGTCATATTTATGCAGAAATATAGAAAATTCTAAAGGGTTCACAAACTTTCAAGCACCACTGTACATATGAAAAATTGGTTATCTGAAGAAAACAATCAGTGGGCATGACTTTTATAGTTCAGAATTCTTAAGATGTAGAACTCTCAATTTTAAGTTTTTATGCATGTAAAAGTTAAATTATCTGAATGAAAGATAATTAGTTGCCACAACTATGGATGATTTTCTTCAAAATTTAGGATTTTGAGTTGGCCTCAAAACTTAAAAAAAAACTCTACTCTAGTAAGTTGCCTTGAAATTTTGAATTTTCCTAACTTTTTCTTTTTTTTTTTACAATGTATCTTGGGCATAGTGGCACTGTTGCCTCACAGCAAGAAGGTTCTGCGTTCGAGCCTTGTAGCCAACGGGGGGCTTTCTGTGTGGAGTTTGCATATTCTCCCTGTGTCTGCTCCGTTTTCCCCCACAGTCCAGAGACATGCAGGTTAGGTTAACTGATGGCTCTAAATTGACTGTGCGTGTGAATTGTTGTTTGTCTCTATGTTAGCCCTGCAGTGATCTGGTGACTTGTCCAGGGTGTACCCTGCATCTCGCCCATAGTCAGCTGGGATAGGCTCCAACTTGCCTGCGACCCTGCACAGGATAAATGGTTACGGATAATGGATGAATGGACAGTGTATCTTTCTATCTGTGGACATGCATATAATATTTCTTTATTTCCGTTTTTTCTCTTTATTATAAAAATTTTCTGTTTCTTATCTTTTTTGAGTATTTCAGTGTACACAGAATGGTATAAAAAAATTGAGTGAGCAACAATTATGTGGGTGTAAATGCCTTATTGATGATAAAGGTCAGAGGAAAATGGCCACAATGGTTCAAGCTGCCAGGAAGGCTATCGTAACTTAAATAATCATTCTTTACAACTGTGATGAACAGAAAAGAAAAAAAAATCTCAGAGTGCACAAAACATTGAACTTCGAGGTGGATGGGCTACAGAAAACCACATTGGGTTCCACTCCTGTCAGCCAAGACCAAGAGGCTCACCCAGCTGGACAGTGAAAGCTGGGGGGAATCACCTTTTTCCAGTCCTCAGCTGTCCAGTTTCAGTGAGTCTGTAACCAAGATAGCCTCAGAATTTTTTTTTTCTTGGCTGACAGGATTGGAACCTATTTTGAACCTGTAAGTCATTCAATACATACGGGTCAAATTCACCTGCAGCAGAACAACCTAAACTTTTCAACGCAAATGCAAACTCACCTTCTCAGTTTGTCGAACCAGTGTCCCCTGATGGCTCCGAGTAAATGAGGATCAGATAAAACGAGAGCGCGAACAGGGATCCGTTCCTCCGCTATCTCCGGCCACGAGCATCGCAGAATAACAGGGAAATAGACCACATATTCACAGAATATAAACACGCAACTCAGCGTAACAACGACCCATACCATCAGACTCCATTTATTTTTAGAGCGCGCTCCCTGCATGCTTTCGGCTTTGAAGCAATAAAAAAAAAAAATTCAACACTGAGTCGTACAAAACGAAGGCACAAAGGGCAGAAAGCAAAGCGAGTCCTTAACAAGATCGTAGACCTGTGATGCGCAGGCAGTCCTCCAATGCTTATCCGTATGCAAGCTTAAACAAAAGAACATCTATTTGTACCACGTCTATATTCGATTGCGTTGCTTTTAGCTATGAGCCAGCTCGCTCATCTCACTGTCTATACTGCAGGCGTGATGACAGGGGTCCCTCATGACGTCCTTCATGACGTCATTCTTACCGAACGTTATTTTGAGGACACAACACCAAAACGTGAATTTAGAGAGATTAGAGTGAAATGAATGTACTTTATCCCCTGTTCTCCTGATACATAACCAGGTGTATATATATATATATATAAATAAATAAAATCCATCCAAGGGGCGGCACGGTGGTGTAGTGGTTAGCACTGTCGCCTCACAGCAAGAAGGTCCTGGGTTCGAGCCCCGGGGCCGGCGAGGGCCTCTCTGTGTGGAGTTTGCATGTTCTCCCCGTGTCCGCGTGGGTTTCCTCCGGGTGCTCCGGTTTCCCCCACAGTCCAAAGACATGCAGGTTAGGTTAACTGGTGACTCTAAAATTGACCGTAGGTGTGAATGTGAGTGTGAATGGTTGTCTGTGTCTATGTGTCAGCCCTGTGATGACCTGGCGACTTGTCCAGGGTGTACCCCGCCTTTCGCCCATAGTCAGCTGGGATAGGCTCCAGCTTGCCTGCGACCCTGTAGAAGGATAAAGCGGCTAGAGATAATGAGATGAGATGAGATGAGAAAATTCATCCATCTATCCATCCATCCATCCATTATCTGTAGCTGCTTATCCTGTCCTACAGCATTGCAGGCAAGCTGGAGCCTATCCCAGCTGACTGTGGGTGAGAGGGGTACACCCTGGACAAGTGGCCAGGTCATCGCAGGGCTGACACATAGACACAGACAACCATTCACATTCACACCTACGGTCAATTTAGAGCCACCAATTAGCCTAACCTGCATGCCTTTGGGGGAAACCGGAGCACTCGGAGCAAACCCACGCGGACATGGGGAGAGCATGCAAACTCCACACAGAAAGGCCCTCGTCAGCCGCTGGGCTCGAACCCAGGACCTTCTTGCTGTGAGGCAACAGTGCTAACCACTACACCACTGTGCCACCCCTTTTATATATTAGTGCTGTCAAAGTTAACGCTATAATAACGCGTTAACGCGATCTCAATTTAACGCGATTAAAAAAAATAGTGCCGTTAACACAAATTCTAATTTGGCCCTGTGAGTCACCCGTAGTTCCTGTTGAGGCTTGTCGCGCGCTGCTTCAATAAGAGTACGTGTGAGTGATGGAGAAAGGCATAGACATATAAACATCCTCGCCACCATATTGGATGGGGTAAAGTGGAGAATAAAGATGCCTCATTCATGTGCTGCGTTTAACTGTATCAACAGGTTTACCGTCCAAACGAGATCACATGGGATTACCTTTCACAGGTGAGACTGGAAAAATACTTTTCAATACTGTTCCTTCAGTCTTCAGGTTCCCAGCTCATCTCCACCGGGGAGGTGTAGAGTTATAAGCAGTGAGAATTAGATAATACAGTGCCACACTATGATGAACATTTTTGAACGTATGATGAATGTTTTTATTTTTGTTATCTGTTTTTTTCCTTCTTTTATGGCAAATACTTCTCTTCAAAAGAAACTAATGAAGAGTAAAATAAAACATTTTTTATTTTCACAGTGATATGCACTTTATTTTTCATCCCTTGGTTTTCTCATCTAATATGGAAGTTATGGATGTCAGTGGCTGTGACAAGATGTGTTATGCTCTGCAATAAAAAAAAAAAAACATTGGTACAAAGCAAGCCCTTTCACTTTTTTATGCTGATAAGAGAATTACAATGGTTTTTGATGTGACAAAAATGTGCGATTAAATTGCGATTAATCGCAAGTTAACTATGACAGTCGCGACATTAATCGCGATTAAATATTTTAATCGCTTGTCAGCACTAATATATATATATATATATATATATATATATATATATATATACACACACACACACACACACACACACCTGGTTATGTATCAGTATCAGGAGAACAGGGGATAAAGTACATTAATTTCACTCTAATCTCTCTAAATTCATGTTTTGGTGTTGTGTCCTCAAAAGAACATTCAGTAAGAATGACGTCATTAGGGACATCATGAGGGACCTCTGTTATCACGCCTGCACTATAGACAGTGAGATGTGAGATGAGCAAGCTGGCTTATAGCTAAAAGCAACACAATCGAATATAGACGTGGTACAAATAGATGTTATAATAAAAAGAAAATCACACATTGGCTTGCAGATATGAAGTTTATCTTACTCCAGTGCCAGAGCCTGCGTCAGAGCTTACTTCAGAGCCTGCATCAGTGCCTACACCAATGCCAGAGCCTGCGTCAGTGCCTACTCCAGAGCCAGTGTCAGAACCTGCGTCAGAGCCAGTGCCAGAGTTGGCACCTGTGCCAGCTTCAGTGCCAGTGCTAGACTTAAGGCCAGAACCTGAGCCTGTTCTTGAATCTGTGTCAGAGGACGTCGGAACAACCTCTGCCTCAGCCAGCCATGAAGATGTGTGCGTCATCCCATCGCCAGGTCCTTACCAGGACCAAAGCAGTGTGCTAACAGAGCTCGAGCCTGTACCTGAGCCAAGTCCAGAACTTGAGTCATCCACAGAGCCCGAGTCCTCTCCTGAGCCCGAATACAGCCTGGAGCCTGAGTTGAAGCTCGCTTCCTGCTCTGAGCCCAAACCAGTTCCTGAACTCCTACCTGAGTCTTCTCCAGAGCTTGAGCAAGAGACCAGTCCAGAGCTTGAGTCATCTCCAGAGTACAAGTCATCTTCAGAGCTCAAGCACACTTCCAGCCCTGTGTCCAAACCAGATCCAGAACTCCAGCCTGAGTCATCTCCTGAGCTGGAGCCAGAGTCATCACTGAAGCTCAAATCATCTCCAGAGCTCAAGTCCAGCCCCAAGCCCAAGTCTGAGTCATCTCCTGAGCTGGAGCTAGAGTCCAGCCCATAGATCAACTCCTCTTCAGAGCTCGAATCCAGCCCAGCGCTTGAGGCCACCTTCAGTCCTGGATCCTAGCCTAATCCTAGATTCAAGCCAGTTCCAGAGTATAAGCATGATTCCAGCCCAGAACACAAGTCAAGTCCCTAGCACAAACCCACTCCTAGCCAAGAACCCAAGTCATGTCCTGAGCCTGAATCCCCACCGGGGCCAAGTATTATGGATTTTCGCTCCCAGAGGGAGCTCTTTGAGATGGGGTTCTGTCAGTCCTGCGCATTGTGGCACATGCACCTGAAGGCACGCCTCAGGCTGTACACATGCGCCAAGTAGACTCCAGTACGTGCGCCGTGAACAAGGCGCACCTGAAGTCAATTAGAGAACTGTGTTTACCTATTTAAGGACTGAGCTGATGCAAGTGCATCACGAAGTATTACGCTACGTTAAGTATGCATTACCGAGCCTTTCTACCTGTGTTCCTGTTTTCCTGGTTTCTTGATTCTTTGGCCTGTTTCCCTTTATTGTTCTCACTTGGCCTTCTATGTTCTGTTTGCGCCTCGACTGACCCTTTGCCTGTTTTTAATGTCTCTGATCTAGCCTGCCGACTTGGACTGTTTGCCTTTGTGTGTGTATACACACATTTTATATATATATATATATATATATATATATATATATATATATATATATATATATATACATATATATATATATAAAATGTGTGTGTGTACTTTATTAAACTGAACACTTCTGCACATACATTCATACCTAACAGTAATATAATTTTATATATATATATATATATATATATATATATATATATATATATACACTCACCGGCCACTTTATTAGGTACACCATGCTAGTAACGGGTTGGACCCCCTTTTGCCTTCAGGACTGCCTCAATTCTTCGTGGCATAGATTCAACAAGGTGCTGGAAGCATTCCTCAGAGAGTTTGGTCCATATTGACATGATGGCATCACACAGTTGGCGCAGATTTGTCGGCTGCACATCCATGATGCGAATCTCCCGTTCCACCACATCCCAAAGATGCTCTATTGGATTGAGATCTGGTGACTGTGGAGGCCATTTGAGTACAGTGAACTCATTGTCATGTTCAAGAAACCAGTCTGAGATGATTCCAGCTTTATGACATGGCGCATTATCCTGCTGAAAGTAGCCATCAGAAGTTGGGTACATTGTGGTCATAAAGGGATGGACATGGTCAGCAACAATACTCAGGTAGGCTGTGGCATTGCAACGATGCTCAATTGGTACCAAGGGGCCCAAAGAGTGCCAAGAAAATATTCCCCACACCATTACACCACCACCACCAGCCTGAACCGTTGATACAAGGCAGGATGGATCCATGCTTTCATGTTGTTGACGCCAAATTCTGACCCTACCATTCGAATGTCGCAGCAGAAATCGAGACTCATCAGACCAGGCAACGTTTTTCCAATCTTCTATTGTCCAATTTCGATGAGCTTGTGCAAATTGTAGCCTCAGTTTCCTGTTCTTAGCTGAAAGGAGTGGCACCCGGCGTGGTCTTCTGCTGCTGTAGCCCATCTGCCTCAAAGTTCGACGTACTGTGCGTTCAGAGATGCTCTTCTGCCTACCTTGGTTGTAACGGGTGGTTATTTGAGTCACTGTTGCCTTTCTATCAGCTCGAACCAGTCTGGCCATTCTCCTCTGACCTCTGGCATCAACAAGGCATTTCCGCCCACAGAACTGCCGCTCACTGGATATTTTTTCTTTTTCGGACCATTCTCTGTAAACCCTAGAGATGGTTGTGCGTGAAAATCCCAGTAGATCAGCAGTTTCTGAAATACTCAGACCAGCCCTTCTGGCACCAACAACCATGCCACGTTCAAAGTCACTCAAATCACCTTTCTTCCCCATACTGATGCTCGGTTTGAACTGCAGGAGATTGTCTTGACCATGTCTACATGCCTAAATGCACTGAGTTGCCGCCATGTGATTGGCTGATTAGAAATTAAGTGTTAACGAGCAGTTGGACAGGTGTACCTAATAAAGTGGCCGGTGAGTGTATATAGTATATGGAAAAAATTAAGTGAGCACTGCAAAATGATCAGTTTCTCTGGGTTTTTTTTTCTGGTTTCTATTTATAGCTATGTGCTTGGGGAAAATAAACATGAACATTATTCCATAAAATACTGACAACATTTCCCCCAAATTCCACATAAAAATATTGTCATTTCGAGTATTTAATTGCAGAAAATGACAACTGGTCAAAATAACAAGATTCAGACCTTGAATAATGCATAGAAATCAAGATCGTATTCAATTTTAAACAAACACAATACAAATGTTTGAACTTAGGATGAGTTCAGAAATCAATATTTGGTGGAATAACCCTGACATTTAATCACAGCTTTCATGCATCTTGGCATGTTCTCCACGAGTCTTTCATGTTGCTCTTGGGAAACTTTATGCCACTCCTGGTGCAAAAATTCAATGTGCTCAACTTTGGTTCATTGCCTGTGACCATCCGTCTTCCTCTTGATCACATTTCAGAGGTTTTCAAAGGGGTTCAGGTGTGGAGATTAGGCTGGCCATGACAAGGTCTTGACCTTGTGGTCTTCCATCCACACTTTGATTGACCTGGCTGTGTGGCATGGAGCATTGTCCTGCTGGAAACCCCTCAGAGTTAGAGAACACTGACAGAGCAAAAGGAAGCAAGTTTTCTTCCAGGATAGCCTTGTATATGGCTTGATTCATGTGTCCTTCACAAACAAAAATCTTCCCCATCCCAGCCTTGCTGAAGCACCCCCAGCTCATCACTGATCCTCCACCACATTTCACAATGAGTGCAAGACACTGTGACTTGTAGGCCTCTCCAGGTCTCTGTCTAACCATTAAATGACGAGGTGAAGTGAAAAGCTGAAAATTGGATTCATTAGAGAAGATGACCTTACTCCAATCCTTTATGGTCCAATCCTTCTGATCTTTAGCAAACCTCAGCCTGGCTCCTCTTTGCTTCTCAGTCAGTGCGTTTACATGCACATCCAAATCGAGCTACTGTCGGTAATCGAGCTAAGGGTCCCACCAGGGGTGCCAGAGAAATCCAATCCTACATGCACACAAGGAAATCGAGCTATTGTGTGAGGTACTTTGTGCACCCGAGCCACAGGTGGCGCTACACGCCCCATCGTGTTGGTACACTTCCGGTTGTCGTCATGAAGAAGAGCTATTCAAGAGTATAAACAAAGTTATCAGTTCCGTGTTCACAAGAAGAACGACGAGGAGGACAGCAACATCGATATATATATATATATATATATATATATATATATATATATATATATATATATATTCAACTCCTTAAGCTGAATGAGCATGAACTCTATCTCCTCATTGCTCCAGAAGTGCACGTTTCTACTACTGTTGTCATGCCGACCGAGGCTGTTGTGTTTCCCGCTTGTGGTCTCGTCACTCGTCACTTCCGGAAGGGGCAGTGCTGAAGTAAGTAGCTCGACTACGTAGCTCGATAGGGTTTACATGCACTAAGTAGCTCGGCTACAATCGCATAATCTAGGTCGCGTAGCTCGATTACGAGAAATCCAGTTCGGTTCGATTTCAGCCGAGCTAAGGTGTTTCCATAGCATTTAGAACTTCGATTTCAGTCGAGCTACGGCAGAAATTCGATTTTCTCTATGTGCATGTAAACGCACTGATTGATGAAGGGCTTTTTCTAGCTTTGCATATCTTCAAACCTACACAGAGGAACCTGTTTCAAACTGTCCTTGCCCTGCACTTAACCCCAGCTGCCATTTGCCTTTTTTTTTTTTTTGTCAGTCACTTGATGTCATCCTATGGTTGTTGAGTGACATTCAAAGGAGTCGATGATCATCCCACTCAGTGGAGAGTCATTTTCACTCTCTGCCAGTCTGCAACTTTTTTGTCCCCAATGTCTTCTGCTTGACTTTGTTCTTGTGAGCTGCCTGCTTTTACATTTTGAGGAATGTAAGCAACCTGACACTCACTGTATCCCTCTATCAGTAAAGCCAAAACTGAACCCTAAATTTTCTCACTCAAAACTTTTCTTTTTAAGTCTTTTGGTATGATGTATAGATATTTTTTATATTCCAATGAAATTCAAGCTACTACTAGCACTGTTTTTGCCATTGAAACTGGTCCTATTGCAAGAGGATAATGATGACCACAGCAGTGATTTTTATACTTTTCCTCATTAAATAAGATTTAGTTCAGGTGATCACCTAATCAGTACATCATTAAGTAAAATGAGGTGTGCTTGTGGTGGAATTACAGCACAGACGCTGGAATGTAATGGCTGCCATACATAGACATGCTGATTTAAGAATGAACTGATGTGGTCCCTTTATTTTTTTTTTTAAATCTGGGTATATATTTACCAGTTGTTCCACGAAATTGAGTCATACATGAGCTGATACTTGAAAAGGTGTGGAGTGCCTCATCAGCTATAAGCCATGTACGATGAGATTGAGTGGAATAACTGTTTTATTCTATCCACATTCACTGGATTTTGAGAAACAGAGCATTTTTATTTTTTGCAAATTCAATAAATACAAATTTTCTACAAAACAGCCGACAAAATAATTTCCCCTTAGAATGTAAATAAACTGGCAAAATGACAATAGCAATTTGTGAAAAATTATATAATAATAATTCTTGAAAAATAAAAAAAGATACATTTTTACCATTAAATACTTTTATTCCATATTTTGTTGGGTTTTTTTGTATTGTTTGGGGTTTTCTTATTCTTCTTTGGGTTTTTTTGGTGGTTGTCAAACCAACTTAAAGGTGCATTACCACCACCGACTAGGTTGGTGTCAGGGTGCAGGCACTTACGGATGCAATCGGAAGGGAGAGCAGTTACGTCACAAACTGCAAACTGAGACAAATCGGGAAACTAGAATCGTAGTCAGGGCCAGGCAGAGACCAGTCAATCGGCGAATAGGATAATGCAGGAAAGATGAGAAGACGAAGTCAGAACTAAATGTAAACAGGGATCTTAACAGGAAGTCAGGCAGAAATCAAATGGCTTGGTAAAGTCAGGTACAGGGACACAGAACGATACTTCACACTGACTGAGTGTGAGAGCTGAGTAGATATAGGCTTCGTGATTGCAGGCAGATAAGTGACAGGTGATGTAATTACAACCCCGATTCCAAAAAAGTTGGGACAAAGGACAAATTGTAAATAAAAACGGAATGCAATAATTTACGAATCTCAAAAACTGATATTGTATTCACAATAAAACATAGACAACATATCAAATGTCGAAAGTGAGACATTTTGACATTTCATGCCAAATATTGGCTCATTTGAAATTTCATGACAGCAACACATCTCAAAAAAGTTGGGACAGGGGCAATAAGAGGCTGGAAAAGTTAAAGGTACAAAAAAGGAACAGCTGGAGGACCAAATTGCAACTCATTAGGTCAATTGGCAATAGGTCATTAACATGACTGGGTATAAAAAGAGCATCTTGGAGTGGCAGCGGCTCTCAGAAGTAAAGATGGGAAGAGGATCACCAATCCTCCTAATTCTGCGCTGACAAATAGTGGAGCAATATCAGAAAGGAGTTTGACAGTGTAAAATTGCAAAGAGTTTGAACATATCATCTACAGTGCATAATATCATCAAAAGATTCAGAGAATCTGGAAGAATCTCTGTGCGTAAGGGTCAAGGCCGGAAAACCATACTGGGTGCCCGTGATCTTTGGGCCCTTAGACGGCACTGCATCACATACAGGCATGCTTCTGTATTGGAAATCACAAAATGGGCTCAGGAATATTTCCAGAGAACATTATCTGTGAACACAATTCACCATGCCATCGGCTGTTGCCAGCTAAAACTCTATAGTTCAAAGAAGAAGCTGTATCTAAACATGATCCAGAAGCGCAGACGTCTTCTCTGGGCCAAGGCTCATTTAAAATGGAGTGTGGCAAAGTGGAAAACTGTTCTGTGGTCAGACGAATCAAAATTTGAAGTTCTTTATGGAAATCAGGGACGCCGTGTCATTCGGACTAAAGAGGAGAAGGACGACCCAAGTTGTTATCAGTGCTCAGTTCAGAAGCCTGCATCTCTGATGGTATGGGGTTGCATTTGTGCGTGTGGCATGGGCAGCTTACACATCTGGAAAGACACCCTCAATGCTGAAAGGTATATCCAGGTTCTAGAGCAACATATGCTCCCATCCAGATGATGTCTCTTTCAGAGAAGACCTTGCATTTTCCAACATGACAATGCCAAACCACATACTGCATCAATTACAGCATCATGGCTGCGTAGAAGAAGGGTCCGGGTACTGAACTGGCCAGCCTGCAGTCCAGATCTTTCACCCATAGAAAACATTTGGCGCATCATAAAACGGAAGATACGACAAAAAAGACCTAAGACAGTTGAGCAACTAGAATCCTACATCAGACAAGAATGGGTTAACATTCCCATCCCTAAACTTGAGCAACTCGTCTCCTCAGTCCCCAGACGTTTACAGACTGTTGTAAAGAGAAAAGGGGATGTCTCACAGTGGTAAACATGGCCTTGTCCCAACTTTTTTGAGATGTTGTCGTCATGAAATTTAAAATCACCTAATTTTTCTCTTTAAATGATACATTTTCTCAGTTTAAACATTTTGATATGTCATCTATGTTCTATTCTGAATAAAATATGTAATTTTGAAACTTCCACATCATTGCATTCCGTTTTTATTTACAATTTGTACTTTGTCCCAACTTTTTTGGAATCGGGGTTGTATTAATTGCGAACATAATGGGGAATCTTGGATAAAATACCAATGCTTCTTCTAAGTTTTTTTTAGCAATATGCTCACCATGAAGTTTCCATTAGAAGTTTGACTCAATGGGGAAGCAATGATCTAATGGTTAGAGAAGCAGCCTTGGGATCCAGAGGTCACCAGCTCAATTCCCTGGACCAGCAAAACTGGCTGAAGTACTCTTGAGAAAGGCATCCAACCCTCAACTGCTCCTCAGGCTGCTTTGGTGGTATGTTGTACATTGCTTTGGATAAGAATGTCTGCTAAATGCTATTAATGTAATGAAAATACCAAGATATTTTGAACAATTTTCTTGTTTTAAATTTCTACTGTTCAACTTTAATACGATGTTGGGTGGAACTTTCTTCTGTGGGAGTGGAAAATAACAATTTGATTTTTCCTATATTGAGTGAAAGATTGATAGAGCTGAGCCAAGTATGAACATTAGATAATTATAAATTAATATTTTGTTGCATTGTGTTAATATCTTTATTACAACAGAATAAACTAGCATCATCAGCAAAAAGATGAAAATCAAAGAGAGAACAACAAAAATGAAAATCATTTACTGTATATACAATAAGAACAAAATTGGTCCAAGGACAGTTCCTCATGGAATACCACAAGAAATAAACATAGGATCAGAAGTTAAATTATTAATAACAGCTTGCTGTCGATCACTAAGATAAGATGCAAACCAGCCCTTAGCAACTCTTCTTATACCATAATAATCAAGCTTTTTAATCAATTTCATGGTTTACTGTGTCAAATGCCTTACTGGGATCCAGAAAAATCACCTTTATCAATAGCAATTTGAATCTTATCAATTATACTTAAGATGGCATGGTCAGTGAAATGCTTGGTACAGAAACCACTTAAACCATTTAAAGTCTCTAGAGTGGTGTGAGATGAGATGCAGATGTGAGTGGTTAGTATGCGGGATCGTTTGAGATGATTGCTGGGAGCTGGAATTTGTGATGGCCATGTTTTTATGCTGTGAGTGCTTATTGGAATAGGAGTATGTGGTGGACTCTGGTGCGGATATGAGAGGTTCTTTTAATTCAGCCATTCTAGGTTTCTCTTATTCTCCAACAGAAGTCAGAGATTAACTTTTCCCTGTCATGTACTATGCTGCATATCAAATGAAAAAATCAAGCAATCCGCAATTCAGATGCTTGTTTTTCTTAAAATCTTGACATTTTTGTTCAGTGCTGTTGAAGAAAATCAGTTCAAGGAACTGAACTTGAAATTGTTCAGATAAACTACAGTTGAAGATTGGAAAAAATAAATCACTTGGTCTTTTTCCAGTCTTCAACTGTCCAGTTTTGGTAAGTCTGTGCCCATCATGACCTCAGATTCTTGTTCTTGCCTGCCAGGAGTGGAAAATCAATGTGGTTTTCTGCTCCTGTAGCCCATTCACCTCAAGGTTTGATGTTTTATCCATTCTGAAATGCTTTTCTGCTCACCACAGTTGCAAACAGTGCTTATTTGAGTGACTATAGATTTCTTGTCTGCTCAAAACAGTCTGGTCATCCTCTTCTGAGCTCTCTCATCAACAATGTTTTTCAGCCTGCAGAGCTTTAGAAACTGTTTGTGAAATTCCCAGTTGATCAGCAGTTTATGAAATGCTCAAACCAGCCCTTCTGGTACCAACAACCATGCCACAAAGTCACAGACATCACACTTTTTCTTCATTCTGATGTTTGATATGAACATTAACTCAAGCTTTGACCTGTATCTGTTTTTTTGCATCGTGTTGCTGCAACATGATTGGCTGATTAGATAACTGCATGACTGTGCAGATGTACAGGTATTCCTAATAAAGTGGATGGTGAGTGTACAATCAGTTGAATTTAACACATTGCATTTAGAAATCCACTAAATGTAGACAACAAGAACAAAAAACACGAGTAGATTCTGTTTGTGCAACTAACATCTTGTCAAGCATTATGTGGAAAGAAACAAAACAATCCAGGAGAGACATGTTGATTTTTACTGCAGCCATATTGTGTTTATACATGTTGATACACAGCCTTGTATCAAGAATACAATGCAAGGACCATTATCACGTAGTGATGTTTATAGTATTCCACATCTTTTAGTTAGGAATGTTAAATACAACCCCGATTCCAAAAAAGTTGGGACAAAGAACAAATTGTAAATAAAAACGGAATGCAATGATGTGGAAGTTTCAAAATTCCATATTTTATTCAGAATATAACATAGATGACATATCAAATGTTTAAACTGAGAAAATGTGTCATTTAAAGAGAAAAAAATAAGTGATTTTAAATTTCATGACAACAACACATCTCAAAAAAGTTGGGACAAGGCCATGTTTACCACTGTGAGACATCCCCTTTTCTCTTTACAACAGTCTGTAAACGTCTGGGGACTGAGGAGACAAGTTGCTCAAGTTTAGGGATAGGAATGTTAACCCATTCTTCTCTAATGTAGGATTCTAGTTGCTCAACTGTCTTAGGTCTTTTTTGTCGTATCTTCCATTTTATGATGCGCCAAATGTTTTCTATGGGTGAAAGATCTGGACTGCAGGCCGGCCAGTTCAGTACCCGGACCCTTCTTCTACGCAGCCATGATGCTGTAATTGATGCAGTATGTGGTTTGGCATTGTCATGTTGGAAAATGCAAGGTCTTCCCTGAAAGAGACGTCATCTGGATGGAAGCATATGTTGCTCTAGAACCTGGATATACCTTTCAGCATTAAGGGTGTCTTTCCAGATGTGTAAGCTGCCCATGCCACATGCACGAATGCAACCCCATACCATCAGAGATGCAGGCTTCTGAACTGAGCGCTGATAACAACTTGGGTCGTCCTTCTCCTCTTTAGTCCGAATGACACGGCGTCCCTGATTTCCATAAAGAACTTCAAATTTTGATTCGTCTGACCACAGAACAGTTTTCCACTTTGCCACATTCCATTTTAAATGAGCCTTGGCCCAGAGAAGACGTCTGCGCTTCTGGATCATGTTTAGATATGGCTTCTTCTTTGAACTATAGAGTTTTAGCTGGCAACGGCGGATGGCACGGTGAATTGTGTTCACAGATAATGTTCTCTGGAAATATTCCTGAGCCCATTTTGTGATTTCCAATACAGAAGCATGCCTGTATGTGATGCAGTGCCATCTAAGGGCCCAAAGATCACGGGCACCCAGTATGGTTTTCCGGCCTTGACCCTTACACACAGAGATTCTTCCAGATTCTCTGAATCTTTTGATGATATTATGCACTGTAGATGATGATATGTTCAAACTCTTTGCAATTTTACACTGTCGAACTCCTTTCTGATATTGCTCCACTATTTGTCAGCACAGAATTAGGGGTATTGGTGATCCTCTTCCCATCTTTACTTCTGAGAACCGCTGCCACTCCAAGATGCTCTTTTTATACCCAGTCATGTTAATGACCTATTGCCAATTGACCTAATGAGTTGCAATTTGGTCCTCCAGCTGTTCCTTTTTTGTACCTTTAACTTTTCCAGCCTCTTATTGCCCCGTCCCAACTTTTTTGAAATGTGTTGCTGTCATGAAAATTCAAATGAGCCAATATTTGGCATGAAATTTCAAATTGTCTCACTTTCGACATTTGATATGTTGTCTATTTTCTATTGTGAATACAATATCAGTTTTTGAGATTTGTAAATTATTGTATTCCATTTTTATTTACAATTTGTACTTTATCCCAACTTTTTTGGAATCGGGGTTGTATATAGTACATCCAATGGAATTAAATATGATGCTTGAGGTGGCACTATAGAGAAGTGTCTTTTTATGTTTTTTAAATAAATAAATAAAAAGGAAAAAACCCTTTTGGAACATGTTCAGCAGGAAGTCAGTCATAGGTTCTCAATGCAATGAAGTATCATCAGTGTTGTTTTTAAATAACAGGAATATATCATGAAGTCCTGCTAAATGCGCTTTGTGCAGCACAAATTTCAGATATACAGTACCAGTAAAACTTTGGACATACTCATTAATCGTAATGAATAAGTGTCCAAACTTTTGAATGGTACTGTAAGTGTAAAATTTATTGGTTACTCACATAAATAATAATAGATACAGTGGTTGGTTGATGATAAAAATACACTTCGCTGTCTGTGCAGGACCAGCGGAACCCTCGGGTCTGCAGAACACTTATGAGTCTCAGAATGGAACCCTTGGAACAGGACTCTCTAGAAACATAAATGTAATTTGTTAACTTCAGAAATATAAATTAAGACCTTAACACACTCCTGGGATTCTCACTTTAAATTAAAGTATTCTGAGTAATGGCCATTTAATCCAAGAAGTTTCTGTTTTCTTCTGATAACACTACAGCAAAACAAGTTTATCTGTGATATCTATGAAGAAAAATAACTCCCTTTGTGGAGCTCACATGCATCTTGAAAAAAGTTGTCTCATACAGTAAACAGTAATGGAAAAAGCAGCCTATTGCAGGTGTCAAACATAGCCTATTGCACATAAATGATGTACACCTCTTCACAAAGACAAGGAGAATCCAAGCTACTTTTTTCATTCTCTCTTACACAAATGGGCCCTCTAAGTTTGGAACAACTTTAATGTGGACATGGGACACCATCCTTGGGTTCAGATTGTCCAGCTCCGCACTGCCAAACATGCTAGAGAAAATAAAACCACAAGGAGAACTATCATTACAATCTGAAGTGGAAAATTTTTTATTGCTACCATGGTTTATGTAATAGAACCTCTTCAGTTAACACCGTCTTTGTTTGTTGGTGTTTTTGTCTTCATTCATTTAATTTTTATCCTCACATTTATGAGGACCCTCTTATACATTATACTAATGGCTATATATGGACTTGTTTTAAAATATGTATGTAATCTCAACAATAACTTTGACAATGAATAAAAATAGAAATGTATAAACAAATTAAGTGTATGTGTCTGTAAAATAAATCATGATTGCTGTTTCTGACCTGTTCCTGTTGAATGCATTTTCAATGGATCCATTTAAGAGTACTGTAATATTTCCACAGGCTGCTGCAGCAAACTGCAAAAAAACAAAATATAACCATTCAGTTACATAACCAAGCTGACAAAACTGATTCAGAAGGTAAGTATACATTTTATGTACAGTATAAGTTTGACAATGTACAGCTTTTTCAAAGTGGGTGGAATTAAATTAATTAGAACTACAGACTAAGACCCATTTTACACTGGGTTGGTTCCTGATTATATACATGCTTTTACACTTGTAAATATGCTTCCAGTTTGCAAAGCTGAAATCTGATTGAGTGTACTGTAATGTCATTGAGCATGTTAGGCTGGCCCCACACTATTGGAAAATTAGGCTGAATTTGGGTCTGATTTGTCCCTTCCGATAATCAAGGAGTGTTCCTGATTCGAGGCTGGTTGGAAGCGATTATTGCCCAAATAATTCTGTAGTATGAGGGGGTTTACAGACATAGTCTTGAGGTCACCTAATTGGAGCCTTCCCGATTTAGAATTGTAAATATCAAGTATGTTTGATATTTATGACTAAAC
Source organism: Neoarius graeffei (assembly GCF_027579695.1). Classification (NCBI taxonomy): domain Eukaryota; kingdom Metazoa; phylum Chordata; class Actinopteri; order Siluriformes; family Ariidae; genus Neoarius; species Neoarius graeffei. The sequence continues at coordinate 40,716,449 of NC_083587.1, read as the reverse complement.
ATCATATAGTGTGAAAGGAACAGCAATGGAATATTAAGCAGAGAGCAAGCTGACCGGGAAGTGTCATGTTTAGCACAGAATCTCCAGGGCAGTGGAAGGTTAGAGAATGTATAAAAGTAACCGCATTTCTAATGATCTTGGGTTTCACTCTCCCCTTCATCTGTGTACACAACATGAGCTTGTAGCAGTAGTTTGCACTAGTTCACCTCCAGCTCATGCTGCAAAATGGATGTGGGCGTGTCTGTACAATGTTTTTTCCCCAGCAAGTGCTAGTGTCTCAGTTGTAACTAAGAGCACGTTCTGCATTCAGCATCTTGTTTCTTTGTCAGAGCGAGCCACCTTTTTTTGTTCAGCCACTTCAAGTGTTTCAAACTTTAAACTTTCCAGAGTGAGTTTCTGTGAGAGCCCACATCCCTGGAATCACCACTCTGAAATCATTCATTATAATCGCCAAGTGTGTGGTCCTGCATCTTGACTGAATTGTCTGGTTTGTGGGTTCTTGCAATGAAAATATTAAAAATCAATTAAATCTGCCATTATGTCTGTGGTCTCCCATGTTTTAAAGTTGGTAAAGAGTTCAATATCCTGTAGTGTGTAGCAGGCCTAAGTGACTCTAGTGTGTAGCAGGCCCTTTTGACTACCGAATGACAGCTGGATAGCATTAGTTAGGACAGTTAGCCAGCTACCTGTAACTGTCACACATACAACGTTAGGTGTAACCATCAGCACAATAACACTAAATATAAAAACTTTTAGCCTGTATACTCATATTGTGAATGGTTGCATCTTCATGTTATTTATTTTAAATAATTGTTTTGCAGAAAGTTAATTTGGTTTGTGTAGGAAGTCACGGGCACTCCCTTTCCACTTTCAGCACTATTACTGCTTAGCATCTCAAAGCTGCAGCCCTAAAAATCTATATGCTGTTGGATTAACCGTGGTTTCAGGAAGAGTGGCTGGTTTAACTGCAGTACAGGAAAACAACAAACCCATATATTCTGCTCCAACTATTATCTTAATGAGCCAAAATCTTGGCACACCGAGAAAAGACCTCATTTATAGGACAAAAAGTCATGGTCAGCAAATAATGTTTCATCAATTGCAGCTAGCAATAGCTCTAGTGTTCACACATTCAGTGTCTCGGCTGATGGAAAATCTAACAATTTAACACACCATCAGTGTGTTATGTTTTACAGTTCTATAGTTTAATGCCTTAGCTGTTTCTATGACCAAGCCAACATATTTGTTTTCTAGGTACTGTCAAGAGAAAAAGTGTTGGGAAAAACAGTTTTAAAAATATCCTGTCTCTTTGGTTAGGTAAAGGGTTGAGACCAGATGTATATTCAACATAGGACTACCGTAAGTTACTAGACAAGATTTACATTTTGTGATGCTCGTTTCCACAGTGAGTGCACAGGATGGCTCACGCATGTCGACCATTCTGGGCAAGACTGAAAATCAAAGCCTTTGGGAACAGAGAGGTTGTGTAAATTAAAAAAAAAAATGGAAGAAACATAGAAAAGACAAACCGTTGCAATTAAGTTTTTAAATGATGTATTTATTAATAAGATTTGAATAATATAAACACCTTCTATTGCTGTACCTCTGTCGCTTTCCTGCTGACCACACCAGATGAGGTCCTTGAACATGAATCCCACCAGTGTGTCTTCCAAGGTCCAAAAGCTTCCTGTAGCTGCTAGATAGTTCTGCATCAGCGTCCGTGTCTTGCTCCAGAACAGCAGCTGTTTGATATTGAATAGGGATAATAGTGTCATTTTAAAATGTGTGTTTCAGGTCTGTAATAAACGATGGGGTTTATGCTGTATTTCCTCTAAATAGCTAACATGGTAACAGAAAAGCTGTAACCAAGTGAAAAACCCCAAAAAACTTGCATTACTTTTGTCTGCTCTTTTGGCTGGTGCAGGGAAAACAACCTGATCCTGAACGTGGACAAAACTAAAGAGATCGTTGTTTATTGTTGACTTCAGGAAAAACCAACCCAGCCACGCTCCACTTATCAACAACAGGGCCATGGAGGTGGTCAATAGCACCAAGTTCCTGGGGGTGCATATCACAGACTACTTCACCTGGTCTGTGAACACTGTGTCACTGGTCAAGAAGGCACAGCAACATCTGCACTTCCTCTGTAGGATGAGGAGAGCCCACCTGCCCCCACCCATCCTCACTACATTCTACAGAAGCACCATAGAGAGCGTTCTAACCAGCTGCATCTCTGTGTGGTGTGGAGGCTGCAGTGCCTCTGACTGGAAGAGAGTGGTGAGGACAGCAGAGAAAATCATTGGGACTTCTATTCCCTCCATTCAGGACACTGCACCAAGGCGCTGCATGTCTCAAGCCAGTAACATCAGTAACCCCTCACACCCTCACTATGGACTGTTCTCCCCTCTGGCCTCTGGAAAGAGGTTCCGCAGCATTCGGTGCAGGACCACCAGGTTCTGTAACAGCTTTTTCCCCCCAGATCACCAGACTGCTGAACTCCAAATCCAAACTCTAAACTTCTATTTATAACTTGAACATTTCCTAATTCCACAGGTCACTTTTGCACTTTTTAATATTTTTGCTGCTGCATAATTTAATTTAATACATTTCATATTTAATTCTGTGCTGAGCCAAATTGCAGCAAAATTTTGTTCGGTGTACACTTGTTGCATACTGAATGACAATAAAGGTTGTCTAAGTCTCTTTTGTGTAATTTGTTCTTTGATTGGACAACGTGTATTCTGTCTATCAACAGTTAGTTCGTTACACCCGACATTGAGTCCATAACATGAAATGTGATGTTGTTACCATACAACACTGATGGCTCAGAAAGCTCAAGGCAGTAAGAATTTAAGTTGGCTCTGCATGTTAGAGAAGTGATCATTGGCTTTTTTTTTAATAAAACAAATACCACTAAATTTAATTGACTGCTTGTGTATCATTCCTGAAGTAGGAACAGAAAGAATCTATTGAGGTATTTCACCTGACGTCACAGGGTCACGTGACGCCCCGGTGTCCGCCATTTTGAAGGTCAAGCTAGCTAATGTCAACAACATAGTAGCTAGTATGTTACTGTAGCAATGTTTATGTTCAGTCATTTGGATGACTGTTAAAACCTTTCAGTCTCAAGTTTTTCCTTTACTGTATTTACTAGTTTACTGTAATTATGATCCGGCAGCTATTTACACCGGATCCAATGTAAATAGCTGCCGGAGCGCGCTCCGGCTTGCTCCCCCTCAAATTAAGCAGCGCGATCCGGCTTGCTCCCGGAGTGCTCCGGCCGAGGTTCCAGAGCGCGCTCCGGCTTGCTCCCCATCAAATTAAGTAGCGCGCTCCGGCTTGCTCCCGGAGTGCGCTGCTTAATTTGAGGGGAGCAAGCCGGAGCGCGCTCCGGCAGCTATTTACACTGGATCTGGTGTAAATAGCTGCCGGATCATAATTACAGTAAACTAGTAAATACAGTAAAGGAAAAACTTGAGACTGAAAGGTTTTAACAGTCATCCAAATGACTGAACGTAAACATTGCTACAGTAACATACTAGCTACTATGTTGTTGACATTAGCTAGTGCTAACAGCTAGCTGCTAGTACACTGCTACAACACAGACACCGACCCTAATAATACAGTTCTTGGTCATTGCCTGGTAACAGCAAATTTATAACGGGCCATGTCTCAACAGACTAAGAAGTTATTTCAATGACATTTAATAACATTTTGTTTATCCTGAGGACCGAAAGTAAATGAAAATGTGAACAAACCTTAGCTGTAATAAGATGGCGACCACCGGCTCCAGGGACGACCCACTGATGTAGGCATGTTACCCAGCCTGACACAAAATATTTGTAGGCATCCAAACTCTTACACACTTTCAGATCAATACCTGTGTATGGCGATGGGTTTTTAACGACATAGGTATACAGATCATGTGGGCCGAAGTCAGGTAAAGACGAGGGCTTCGTGTACTTCCGTACGTCAGTGAACAATCCTGGTGGAAGCAGGTAAACATCGTTCTCTAAGCCTGCTAACCTCAATTTTTGCAAATACCTCTCCCTCTGCTCGCCCTGTAAATGCCCTACGTCGCTGGATAGTGAAGGTGTTTTCTGCATCTCGCTCCTTTTTCTTTTATGTTTTTCGTTTGTCGCCTTCCTCGCATTCAAACTGATTTGAGCCGTGACGTCCAAAATGGCAGCCTAACGATGCATCACATGACTTGGTCACGTGGGTGAAAAACCTCAATAGTCAGTTGGTTTCACAAACAAGGTATTGTGGGAATGTTTGTTCTTCCTGCACCCTGGAGAGGTCACTCCAGTCTCACCTTATGGTGTGAGCACAACATGGAAGACAGCAGTTATGGGTTATATGTCCTTACTCAACTGGCATAGAGCTGGATGCCATGGGCTGTCTTCGATGGTGGGAGGGATCATCATATTGTCCACCTCAAGCTAGGCAGACCTGGCCAGTAAGGTGTTGACCTGCCACGGTCTGCCTGCTTCAGTGGGCAGTGGGTGCCTGGAGCTCAGAGCTTTGCTCAACAAGCAGATTACTAACCATGCACCAGGAAAACACCAATGGAAAAAACTTAAGACCCCAGCTCTTCCCACTGCAAGCTGGAATGTATGAGTAGTTCCTGCTCGGACTACTGCACTTCTCTCCTTGCTGGTCTTCCAACATCTGCCATCAGACCCCTGCAGCTCATCCAGAACACTGCAGCTTGCCTGGTCTACAACCTCCCTTGTTCTTCCCATGTCTCCCCTCTGCTTGCTGACCTACACTGGCTACCTATCACAGCTTGCATCAAATTTAAGACATTGGTGCTAGCTTACCATGCTCTCAAGGGCTTAGGGCCAGCATACCTCCAGAGTCTGATCTGCCCCTACATGCCAGCCAGATCATTATGCTCTGCTAATACTGGTCGCCTGGTTCCTCCTCCTCTCTGCTCCTGCCCAGCCCACTCAAGACTGCTGTGTATCATTCTGTGCTACGCACTTCCTGGTTCCTGAGTTGTTTGCGACAAGTCTTTTTTTTTCCCGTGAGTGTTGGCATTTAATTACTAATCTTTTTTAGCTTTTTACAAATAATTTTCCAGTATCTTCTTCATTTTTATTGTACTGTTGCTTTCCTTTCTCCATTTTTTTCTTTTTCTCTCTTTTTTCAGAAGAACGCCGAGATCGGAAGCTTTCTTTTTGTTTCTTTTTTTTGTTTCTCCTCCTGTGTAAAGCCCACAAGCGGAGGCCATCTACATCAGATCTGCTTTAATATCAACAGATCTTCGATTAAGGTACGTGAATCTTTTCATCATGGCACATCTTCAACCTATTCAGTGTGCTGAGTGCAGGATGTTTAGTCATTCTTCCTCCGTTGCTAGCGATAGCTTTATTTGTGATAAGTGCAGATTAGTTAGCTCTCTGACGGAGAAGATTACAGTGCTAGAAGCGCATGTCCAGGCTTTAGAGAAGACCAGTAAGAATGAGAACAGTGTAGTTTCTGTAGGGGAAAGTCTGGATGCCCTAAGTGGAGTTAGTAATCCCCCAACTCCGGCATTAGAGCCCTTACAGCAGGGCAAATGGGTAACGACTCGGCGGCATAAGCGTAGAAGCTACTGCTGAGGCTTGCCCACGGGAGCGCCACTCCTCTCCGCGTCACATGTCGAACAGGTTTGCTCTCCTTAGTGATACACCCGCTGAGAAACCTGAAAGAGCTCTGGTTATAGGGGACTCTATCATACGACATGTGAAATTAGCTCAGCCTTTAGGGGCACCAGCAGCTTTAGTCAGGTGTATACTGGGAGCCAGGGCACCAGACATAGCAGGTAATCTTATGGTCCTAGGCAAGCACAGGTTCTCAAAGATAGTTATCCATGTAGGAGCTAATGATATATGTCTTCGTCAGTCTGAGGTTACTAAGAGTAACTTTGTAGAGGTGTTTAAATTAGTGAAGATGATGTCCAATGCTGTAGTATGCTCTGGCCCCATCCCAATGCAATGTGGCAATGTAGCTTACAGCAGGTTATGGTCACTGAACTGCTGGTTGTCCAGGTGGTGCTCTGAAAACAGTGTGGGCTTTATAGATAATTGGGCTAATTTTGAGGGCACTGCTGGCCTATTAGGGTGGGATGGTATCCATCCCACTCGGGAAGGTGCTGATCTCATTTCTTGCAGCATAGGTCATAGTCTCAGAACAGGCCTAGTTAATTTCTGACAATCCAGAGCCAAGGCCAGGGAGCAGACAAACAGGCTAAACCAACTGTCTGATAGCTACATAGAGTCGTCACTCAGGGTCCACTACATCAAGATTGGGTCTGTTCCCCGAGCTAAACAAAAAGGTAGAAATATTCAGAGAGTTTGTTCCAGTAACCTCATCTCATTATCTCTAGCTGCTTTATCCTGTTCTACAGGGTCGCAGGCAAGCTGGAGCCTATCCCAGCTGACTACGGGCGAAAGGCGGGGTACACCCTGGACAAGTCGCCAGGTCATCACAGGGCTGACACATAGACACAGACAACCATTCACATTCACACCTATGGTCAATTTAGAGTCACCAGTTAACCTAACCTGCATGTCTTTGGACTGTGGGGGAAACCGGAGCACCCGGAGGAAACCCACGCAGACACGGGGAGAACATGCAAACTCCGCACAGAAAGGCCCTCGCCGGCCACGGGGCTCGAACCCGGACCTTCTTGCTGTGAGGCAACAGCACTAACCACTACACCACCGTGCCACCTTCCAGTAACCTATAAATATAAAATTAGATCATACTGACTGTACAGCTGCTGCCAGCACCTTTGATCTAAAGGTGGGGCTATTAAATATTAGATCTCTTACATCTAAAGCGCTAATGGTTAATGAACTCATTACTGATCAGGAGTTTAATGTACTTTGTTTAACTGAAACATGGATTAAGCCAAATGAATATATAGCATTAAATGAAGCAAGTCCTCCTGGATACAGTTATATACATCAGCCTAGTCTAACTGGCAGAGGAGGAGGCATCATGGTTATTTATAATGATTATCTCGGTGTAACACAAAAACATGGTTATAAATTTAATACATTTGAAGTTCTTCATACGAATATAATGTATGTAGCCTCAAAAAATAAGTCTACCCAGTTAATTCCGTTACTTATTATTTACAGGCCCCCAGGGCCATATTCTGAGTTTCTTTCTGAATTTGCAGATTTTATCTCAGATCTGGTTATTTCCTTAGACATAACTTTAGTTGTTGGAGATTTTACTATTCACTTCAATAACCCAGAACACCCTTTGAAAACAGTGTTTGTGTCCATTTTAGATTCAGTAGGGATTAATCAGAATGTCATAGGACCGACCCATAATTGTGGTCACACCCTCAATTTAATACTAACATACGGATTAAACATAGAAAATACAGTCATACTTCCACAGTCTGAAGTTATCTCGGATCATTATCTCATCTCATTCAAAATATGTCTGAGTAATAATATATGCACCTCATCATGCTGCTGTATTAAATGTACATTCACATCAACTAATGTACAGAGCTTTATAAATGATCTCACAGAGTTATCAAATTTGATTGGGTCACTGTCAGCCCCTGCAGAACTTGATCAGGCAACTGAATGCTTAGAGTCAACATTCCGCCATACTTTAGATAATGTAGCTCCTCTTAAAAGGAAAATGGTCAGAGACAAAAAATTAGCACCCTGGTATAATGATGACACTTGCACATTAAAACAGACCACTCGAAAATTGGAATGTAAATGGCATCAAACAAAATTGGTAGTGTTCAATTTAGCATGGAAGGAGAGCAGCCTGAAGTATAGAAAAGCTCTTAGTGCTGCTACCGTAGATCAACATACTGTATCTCTCCTCCCTAATACAAGATAACAAAAATAATCCTAGATTCCTATTTAATACTGTAGCAAAATTAACCAGGAATAAGTCCACTACAGACACATGCACACCTGTAGTATGTAGTAGCAATGACTTCATGAATTTTTTTAATGACAAAATTGAGAATATTCGACAAAAATTTCAAACTACTAATTTAAGGTCAGACAATGTAAGTGACCCTGTAGTTAACAATATAACTGTATCAGATCATCAGTTAGAATGTTTTACTTCCCTAAAAGAAACTGAATTACTTTCATTAATCTCGGCATCAAAAACCTCAACTTGTGTACTAGATCCCTTACCTACACGTCTATTCAAACAGATAATACCTGAAGTAATTGAACTGCTTCTAAAAATAATAAATTCTTCTCTTATGATTGGCTATGTACCAAAATCCTTTAAACTAGCAGTTATCAAACCCCTGATTAAAAAACCCAACCTTGATCCCTGTCAGCTGTCCAATTATCGGCCAATATCAAACCTCCCCTTTATCTCCAAGATCCTTGAAAAAGCTGTGGCACAGCAGTTATGCTCATATTTACATAGGAATAACATCCATGAAATGTATCAGTCAGGATTCAGACCTCATCATAGCACAGAGACAGCTTTGGTTAAAGTAGTAAATGACCTACTATTGGCGTCTGATCAGGGCTGTGTCTCGCTGCTTGTGTTGCTTGACCTTAGTGCAGCATTTGATACCATTGATCATTCCATTCTTCTGGATAGACTAGAAAATGTTGTGGGAGTTAAGGGAACAGCCCTCTCCTGGCTCAGCTCTTATTTAACTGATCGCTATCAGTATGTTGATATAAATGGAGATATTTCTAGATGTACTGAGGTAAAGTTTGGTGTTCCACAAGGTTCTGTCTTGGGTCCACTGCTTTTTTCTTTATATATGTTACCTCTGGGTGATATTATTCGTAAACATTGTATTAGTTTCCACTGTTATGCTGATGACACACAGTTGTATGTTTCTGCAAAACCTGATGAGAGACACCAGCTTAATAGAATTGAGGAATGTGTAAAGGACATTAGACACTGGATGCTTATTAACTTCCTTCTGCTTAACTCTGACAAGACTGAAGTACTTGTACTAGGACCACATGCAGCTAGAAGTAAGTTTTCTGATTACACAGTAACTCTGGATGGCCTTTCTGTTTCTTCACGTGCAGCAGTAAAAGACCTCGGAGTGATTATTGACCCCAGTCTTTCATTTGAAACTCACATTGATAACATTACCTGGATAGCTTTCTTTCATCTCAGAAATATTGCTGAGATAAGAAATTTAATATTACTACATGACGCGGAAAAACTAGTTCATGCTTTCATTACCTCCAGGTTGGATTATTGTAATGCCTTACTATCTGGATGTTCCAATAAGTGCATAAACAAGTTCCAGTTAGTTCAAAATGCAGCAGCAAGAGTTCTTACTAGAACTAGAAAATATGACCATATCACCCCTGTCTTATCCACACTGCATTGACTCCCAATCAAATTTCGTATTGATTATAAAATACTACTATTGACCTTTAAAGCACTGAATGGTCTCGCACCACAGTACCTTCTGTGAACTTCTGGTCCTCTATGACCCGCCACGCCTACTTAGATCAAAAGGTGCAGGCTATCTGCTGGTATCTCATATAGTGAAGGCTACATCAGGGGGCAGAGCCTTTTCTTACAAAACCCCACAGTTATGGAACAGCCTTCCAAATAGTGTTCGGGAATCAGACACAGTCTCAGTGTTTAAGTCTAGGCTGAAAACATATTTGTTTAGTCAAGCCTTTTGTTAACAGTGTTTGAGGTAAAGGTGTAGATCTGGAGGGTCCTCAGACATAGTGTTTTGGTAAACTGGGATGTATAGTTGCTGTCAGTCCCCACTCACTTGCTCACTCGAGTTTGTTGATGGTGTAGTGGCTGGCTGCTTTATGTCCCGGGGCTCCCTCATGCCTGTGTTACCTTCTGGCTCTCCCCTTTTTAGTTATGCTGTCATAGTTAGTTGCCGGAGTCCCTGCTTGTACTCAGTGCAATATGTATACTGTTCCTACTTATTCAGGTGACATTGAGCATACCTAACAACCTGTGTTTTCTCTCTCTTCCCTCCCCCCCCAAATCTGCCCCTCTGAGTTACATGTTGGTCCTGGGATCGAGATGCTGACCTCTTCTGCTCCTCGGACCTGCCTGATCCATCCTGGTGACCTGTGTCTGGTTGGAGTCTCATCGCATCGCTCCTGTGGCGGGCAGCCCCATGTGGACAGTTGGGGGTCGCGCCTGGAGGACGCGCTGGACTCTTGCAGTGGTGCTTTTGTGGCTGGGGACTGCAGTTAACTTGCTGACTTTAGGACTGCAGTTGACTTGCTGACTTTGGAACTATGGTTGTTGTGAATGGTTTTGCGCTCAGGTATCTGTCGGTGGGGTGTTTATAGCATCAACGAAGCTGACTTTGTTAGGACTGTTAATGTTATAGTCACATTGTCTGTTGTTGCCTGGATGGGGATGAGTTCCCTTTTGAGTCTGGTTCCTCTCGAGGTTTCTTCCTCATGTTGTCTGAGGGAGTTTTTCCTTGCCACCGTCGCCATAGGTGTGCTCATTGGGGATAGATTAGGGATAAAATTAGCTCATATTTTAAGTCGTTCAAATTCTGTAAAGCTGCTTTGTGACAATGTTTATTGTTAAAAGCACTATACAAATAATGACTTGTCTGTCCTGGTTCCCCGTTGGTGGAATAACCTTCCCATTGAGGCCAGAACTGCCAACTCCCTGACCACTTTTAAGTGCAGACTGAAGACTCACCTCTTCAGGTTGCACCTCTCCCCTTCTTCCCTGCCCACTGCGTAACTGTGCTTTGGTCTAGATCAACCCAGGCTATATACTGTCTAGATTGGGGTTAGCCATTTCGAGTTCTCTATTTAGTTGTACTTTATATGGTTGGTTTATTTCCTTGGCTGTTTGAGTATTGGTACTTCTGTATATTGGTATTGCTGTCAATTGATTAGTTGGCACTAGAACTTTCTTGTGTAGAAGTTCAGCACTTTGTATACCTGACCTTTGCACTCGTTGTGCGTCACTCTGGATAAGAGCATCTGCTAAATGACATGTAATGTGCAAACAATGCACACCAGACTGTTCAACGACCTTCAAGAAATTGATGACGCTTGGAAGACTGCAGTAATTGATCAAGAGCTGCACAGACTGCACACTAACATAGCAGCCCTGCAGGAAACACGGCTATCAAACCACGTGTTCAGGTGCTCTGCCAAAGGCATCAACCTACACAACAGAAGTAACGGGAAGCTGTTCAACTTGGATCACCTAAGGGCAAAGACCAAAATTCGCACCATCCTCATTCGAAAATTGCTGTTTACTGATGACATGGCCTTGATTTCACATATTAAGGAGGCCCTACAGCAACTGATCAACCCTTTTGTTCATGCCTGCAGGGAGTTTGGGCTGACTATCAACATTAAGAAGACTAGTGTCATGGGCTAGGATGTCCCTGCTCCACCCTTGATCAGTATAGATGGCAAAATGCTTGAGCTTACTGACCACTTCACTTACCTGGGCTCCATCAGCAGCAGCAACCTATCACTTAATAGTGAAATCCACAGGCGGCTTGCCAGAGCTGCCGGTGTGATGGCCAAACTGAGCAAGAGAGCATAGACCAACAACCAGCTGACCTTGGACACCAAGCTCAAAGTGTACCAGGCATATGTCCTCAGCACCTTGCTGGATGGCAGTGAATCCTGGACAACTTATCCCAGGCAGTAGAACTGCCTAGGGAGCTTCCATCTTCACTGCCTATGACACATGCTCGGCATCACATGGCAAGACAAAGTTACCAATGCCGCCAGACTGAAGCCAGCTGGCTCACTGAGCATGCATCTTCTCCTTTGCCAGAGATGACTGAGCTCAGCCAGCAGCTGGAGGACAGAAGGCAACACAGGAAGGAGAGACAACAAACTCATGCCTCCAATCCAAAATCCAACTTTGGCTGCATTACCTGTGAAAGAGACTGCCATGCAAGGATTGGATTGCTGAGCCACTCCAGACACTGCCAACAGGACTGACAGAGACCGATTACAACACAACCATCATCTCCTGAGATAGACGGATGGCAAGAAGATTTTAATCTATGACACTATTGTACAAATGCATCTAACAAAAAAAAAAAACAAGCCCAATTCCACAGAGAGGTGTGTAAAACAAAGAAGGTTATGGTGACCAATGAAAACAAAGTCACCCAGTGGAGAAATTGCAAATTAAAGAAAGCAAGGCCAAATAAAAATACTAAAAGGTAAACAGAGTAGACTGACTAGTTGAAGAAGCTGGATCTGGAGACATACAACTCATTCAACTTGCGAGCCAGCTGAGAACCAGTTTGCTTTTCCATAGCTCGGGGTGCTAAGGGGAGCCATGTCATTACGTTCCTCTATACGTCAGTTACATCGCTGCATTTGCATAAACCTTGGCTTGAACATTGAAGCAACAACAACACGGAGAAGAAGAAGCAGCAACAACAATAACGTTTGACTTCGCATTTGTACAGCTGCTGCTTCTCATCGCTTAAAAATGGCGACCTTTTGCGGTCTTGCTATAGATAGTTTTCACATGACGTCACAGAGTCGGGGATTCCCTGGTGGCGGCCATCTTGGAGGGCTAGCTTACTGTACGGGTCACTGAGCACACAGTGTAGCACGCGAGTTACATTCATTTATATATTATTTACATTTATAGTTACATTACTACTATTTAAAGCTAGCAATGGTGCACACCTGTTGTATTCACGGCTGTCGTAATAGGTCAGATGATGAAGTCAAGCGGAGCTTTTATGGAATTCCCACTGTACAGGAGCACGAAGGCGAGCAAACAAACAAACTCAGCATACAAAGGAGAAATCTATGGCTTGCGAGAATCAACCGCAAGGATTATCAGCCTTCCAAACACAGCAAAGTCTGCTCCGATCATTTTATAAGTGGTAAGTTGTTTAAATAAACAATCAATTGTGTTTAAGTTTGTTTTTGGAAACCAAAACATCATGTAAACAATCTCTGGAGAATGCCTAACTGGAACCGCTGAGTGTACGTTTACATTGTAATGTACACTTAATATCACTCGTTTGTCAAGTTTCTATTTGAAACTTGTCACTTCACTCACGCAAGGGTCATTTTTGAAAAACATTTTAGGTCTATTCTGTATGATTTAATTTGTGTTTGGGATGCAAACAGCGCGCCTTTTGGCGGATGCCGCCTGAATCGCGCAGATTCGGGGGTTTTTTTAGGGGGGGCGTTGGAGTGTCTGATTATAATTTCAAAGTAAATTCTGTATTAAAATTACTAAATAAGCAAATCCGTTACAGTCCATGAAACAGGAAGTATAAGGATAAGAAAAAAACAGTTTAAATCGGGAAGCTGCGCACATTTGTGCAGCCCGAGCGGTGTGCAGGACTGCGCAAATGTGCGCAGCTTCCCGATTTAAACTGTTTTTTTCTCATCCTTATACTTCCTGTTTCATGGACTGTAACAGATTTGGTTATTTAGTAATTTTAATACAGAATTTACTTTGAAATTACAATCAGACACTCCCAACGCCCCCCCTAAAAAAAACCCGGATTTGTGCGATTCAGGCGGCATCCGCCAAAAGTCGCGCTGTGAATATATAAAGTTGTATATATCAGACAGCCTTTAAAGTTTGATGAAGTCAGTTTCAGGCTTTGGAGCAGGCTTTGGCAGTTTCAGGCTTTGGCAGCCCTGCATAGTCACTTGAAAATGCATCTTTGTCCACTTCGTAGGGGTCAATTCCCCCAATCAAGGCCAGTTTGGCTGCATACCGTTGTCGTGAGATGTCATCTAATGTATCTATATACTTCTGTTTGCTTGATTTTGCCGACATTGATCTTTATTTTACAAAACTGACTATACAACTTCATAAATTTGTCCGAGATAACGTAGCTGGTAGTGGCGATGGTCCGTTTTGTTTGCCCTCCAAGATGGCAGCTGGGGGGCGTTCCCCGGAATGCTGTGACGTCAGTGAAAACTATCTATTGTTGTTGGTCTTAACAACTCTGCCCCCCCCCCCCCCCGAAGTAAGCGGTTCTTTCCTCTGGCCCAGCAAAGAGTTGGTGCTAGCCTGGAACCGGTTTTTCTGGCCCCAGAGCCAGTTCTTTGTTAGTGGAAACAGAAAACCCGGTTCCAAACTAAGCACTGGCCCCGAACCAGCCCTGGAACTGCTTTGGTGGAAAAGGGGCAATAGTGGCTACATTCAGCTCTCAGAGAGATCCCTTTTCAGGTTTTTGCTGGTGCTCATTCAACAGCAAATGCAGTACTTGTGTGCTATTCAGATGGACAATAGGAAACTGCAGTAAATATGCAGTGAAAGCATTTACTATGATAATCAATGTAAGCGCCCAACACAGGTGGGGTTTACATTAGACCGTATCAGCGGATCATCAGATTAATGTTTTTAAAATGATTAGCATGCACACAGCAATGCCAATACACGATTCGCGTGCACACAGCAACGCCAATACACGGATACGCTCGGCTCCGCAGGCATCCTGCGCTCCAAATCACTCCGCCCTGAACAGCGAGTGCCCTCTGGAGGGTGCGCACCCCGGCCCTGCGCAACTCACAGAGCGCGCGAGTGAAGTGCACGAGCAGTGATTCGGGACTGAGCCGCTGTGTGTGTGATCTCAGTGCATATCGGGTATGTGCGTCACTTACCACTTGCAAGTGGAAGGATGGCAAGCCTAAAGACAATCATAACTACACAATGGGCAGTATTTGCATCAGTATTTGCAGTATTTTCATACTTTTATACTCTTTAATGAAAGGTGATACAAGGCGGAAGTCCGTGCCATTTTTCAGCAGTCGCGTCACATGACCAACGCCAGCGAATCAGGAAGGTGGATGTCACAGTGACGTTGTCCAATGACGACGCCAGCTAGAGCTCAGCACAGCGTATCCGCATATTCTCAATGTTTACACAGCACCGGACCAGACACGATCTGGATTGAATACGTGGACCCTGGCGGATTCCCGTTTCCCGGCGTTTCCAGGCGTTTTAATGTAAACGGACAGTGCATCCGCGAAGAAAACGAGACAGATACGGTCTAATGTAAACTTGGCCACAGAGTGTAAGCACCCACTTGATGACTATTAGCCAACATAAACAAGGTACAGCACAGCAAGAATGGAGCAATAAGCTGTATGTACAATTCATTTCTTAGTGAGAATTATGCATACAATTCATGAACTTCAGTAGGGCAGTGGGACCAACTATGCACACATTGCAAGATGCAGAGGCAGGAATGAATTCACCAGAAGGCAAGGCTTTTTGAGATTAATTGGAATAAAATAAATGCTGGGCTGTTATTTCACAGCAATGGTTTCACAGTATATGTAAAAGGTTGTGGCAGCGAGGGTGTGGTTGAGTGTTGGCTGTGAATGGTGAGGAGTCAGGTTGAACCAGCAGGTAACGTGATAAGTCACACGTGTCTAATTACTGGCTATCTATTAATGTGTGTGTGTGTGTGTGTGTGTGTGTGTGTGTGTGTGTGTGTGTGTGTTTCACATAGCCAGTAAGGAGAGAGAGAGAACTGTGAGACCCCACGTGTGTGTCTGTGTGCAAGATCACTGAAAAGTGAAAATAGAGAATAAAAATGTACCTGTTCTGAAGCCTGCCTCCCAATTCCTCATTATCTCATGTCAGAGAACCATTATACTGGTGCCAAAACCTGGGACTGAGGAACAAAACGCCATCATGGAGTTCTTGCCACTCAAGGAGTTTGTCCATGCCCTCGCCTCCACCCAACAAAACCAGAACCAGGGGCTGGTCGCCATGTATCACAAGCAGGAGCGGCACTTTGAAGCATTGCTCCAGGTCCAGCAGGAGGACCACCAGGCGCTAAGGTGCATCATGTCTGCAGGAGCCTCAACCACCACATCTGTGGGCTTCCCCCAAGTGACCCTGAAAAATGGGGCCACACCACAACCCTGAGGCCTTCCTAGCACTCTTCGAGCAGGCTGCAGAGGCCTGGGGGGTGGCTGGATGAGCAGCGAGTGGCTTGCCTATTGCTGATCCTCACCAGTGAAGCAGAGGTCATGGCCCAGCAACTGCCCATTGGTAGCAGGTTGGAGTATGCTGACCTGAAGTGCGCGATCCTGCAGTGTGTTAGCTGCACCCCCGAGCAACACCATGAGTGCTTTGGCGTGCTGACACTGGAGGAAGCCAGTCAGTCATTTGACTATGGCCAGCAGCTCCAGGACACCTGCCCGCAGTGGTTGGGGCAGAAGATCACGACATCGAGGAGGTCATCAATGTGGTTGCACTGGAGCAGTTCATTGCTCGCCTGCCAAGAGTAACAGTGGAGTGGGTCCAGTGCCACTGCCCAGAGTCGCTGGACAGAGCAATCGAGTAGTCTGAGGACCATCTGGCAGCATTTCTGGGAGCAGGTGCTCCCGCAGCTTTTTTTTCTCTTTCCCCTTCCTCTCCTTGTCCCTCCCCTATCCCAGCCCCATGGAAACAGGTGCCAATTTCCTTGAAACCAACTCCCTGCACTTGTATCTTCCCTCGTGTCCCCTCACCCCCTCCACTTCTGTGCCTGTGCTGCCATGAACCCCCTCTCTTTTTCCACAGGTGGACCCATCTGTGCCCACCAAAACTGGGAGCAAATCCAGGCAGGTCTGTTGGTGCTGCGGGAATACTAGGATTTCCTGTAATCAGCGCTTCTGCAAAGAGGCAGGGATTCTGATTCGCATTCCTGACATGCTGCAGGCTTCCCCTGATTGAGCAGGAATGTACTGCGTCTGAGTATTCAAGGGGGTACACATCAGGTTTTGATGGACTCTGGTTGTAATCAGACTTCCATGCATCAAAGCCTGATTCAATGCAGGGCACTGGGAAATGCATGACAAGTGAAGGTGAGGTGTTATCTGCTAATCCCCATCACTATTCATTTCTGAGGTGAAAAGTATAGTGTGGAGGCGGTGGTTAGCCTGAGCCTCACCCATCCACTTATCCTGGGGACAGATTGGCTTGGGTTCAAAACATTAATAACACAGTCGTGGATGTGTCCCACAGTAGCATGTCATGGGGGAATCCCATGGCAACATTGGCTTGGGAAGTGGTCCCAGGGCCATCCATGTCAGCTCCATGTCATGATGACATGGAAAGTGGGGAGGGCACCACCCCTCCTCTCTCTTTGGGAAAGCCCTCTGGGGATTTCTTGCTGGAGCAGGCGTGGGACAAGTCTCGGAGGCACATTTTTGACAAAGTGAAAGTAATTGATGGTCAAAACCTCCAGCCTAACATTGCACTTTCCTTTCAGTACTTTTGTATCATTAAGGACAGGCTATATCGAGTGATACAGGACACAATTTATATTCTGTTCCACATTAACCACTCACAAAAGAATGACTGAAAAATATTTAACTCAGTGGATTGTCAATAAAAATAAAATGACAAGCTCATGGCGGTGTAGTGGTTAGCACTGTTGCCTCACAGCAAGAAGGTCCTGGGTTTGAGCCCAGTGGCCAGCGAGGGCCTTTCTGTGTGGAGTTTGCATGTTCCTCCCCCCTCCCCCGTGGCTGGTTTCCTCTGGGTGCTCCGGTTTCCCCCCACAGTCCAAAGACATGCAGATTAGGTTAACTGGTGGCTCTCAATTGACCGTAGGTGTGAATGTGAGTGTGACTGGTTGTTTGTCTCTGTGTCAGCCCTATGATAACCTGGCGACTTGTCCAGGGTGTACCCCACCTCTCACCCATAGTCAGCTGGGATAGGCTCCAGCTTGCCTGCAACCCTGCAGAACAGGATAAGCGGCTACAGATAATGGATGGATGGACAAGCTCATGAACACACACTGCAGCTGTATGACAGGCCTGGGAGAGAGCTGTTCTCACATAGCATCACTGTTGTGGGCCATGAAGAATGGAGTGAAACAGAGATTCACTGACAGTTTTTTTGTTTTGTTTTTTTACAGATAAAAAGGCATACTGGGTTCTTCCTACTGCTGTGAAAAAAATCTACTCCTGGATCAGGCATATTTCCTTTCTCAATAAATGCCCAAGTCAAATTCCTAAGCCACAATCAGAAGTTCAAGACAAAGTTCCAGGGGCATGGTAATACCTTTTTTCTTTTTCTCTATTTGAATGATTGGAACAACCAAAAACAATACAAAAATGAACCATATTTAAGACAGATTGAACCTTGATAACAGAAAAAAAGGGTTTCTGGTTGTTCTTCAGGAGAAATCATCATGTGATGTGTGATATCACGTGCAAGGGGGCTATTGTTACACAAAACTCAGCCTCCAGAACCTAGTTAACATATGACACACATAGGTGAGATACATGGGGTCTCTTCCATTTGGTAAACTCGTAACTACAGTGTCTTGCAAAAGTATTCATCCCCCTTGGTGATGCATTAAAAAACAGATTTTTGGAGGATTAGCACCATTTGATTTACACAACGTGCTGACTACTTTAAAGGTGGAAATTGTTTTTTTTTTGTGGCACACAATAATTTGTTTGAAAAAACAGAAATCTGGAGTGTGCATAGGTATTCACCCACTTTCATTTGAAACCCCTAAATAAGAGCTGGTCCAACCAATTCACATCATAAGTCACATCATTAGTTGATTAAGATCCACCTGTTTGCAATCAAAGTGTCACATGATGTGTCACATGATGTCTATATCAATCAGCCTGTTCTGGAAGGACCCTGACTGTACAACACTACTAAGCAAGCAACATGAAAACCAAGGAGCACTCCAAACAGGTCAGATACAAAGTTGTGGAGAAGTATAGATCAGGGTTGGGTTATAAAAAATATCCCAAGCTTTGAATATCCCAGGGAGCAGCATTAAATCCATTATAGCAAAATGGAAAGAATATGGCACCACTACAAACCTGACAACAGAAGGCCACCCACCAAAACTCACAGACTGGGCAAGGAGGGCATTAATCAGAGATGCAACAAAGACATCAAAGATAACACTGATGGAGCTGCAAAGATCCACAGTGGAGACGAGAGTATCTGTCCATACACTGTAAAAAGAAAGAAAGAAAGAAAGAAAGAAAGAAAGAAAGAAAGAAAGAAAGAAAGAAGTTACGCCAACTTAAAAATTCAAGGCAACTTACTGCACAGGATTTTTGAGTTTATGTGACGACTAAGATTGTTAAGTTTTGAAGAAAGTTGTGCCAACTTATACTTTTGGTCTCAGATAACTTAGCCTTCATATTTACACAAACTTAATTTTTTCAGTTTTACATGGTAAGAATTCAACTTTAAGGCCACTAATCTTTCATCCAAGTACACCATTGTATGCCATTTGTAGCATTTTAATTGGCTGGTACTGAATTGTTTGCACATTTCGTTTGTCAAATTAGCTTCAGGCTTAAAATAAGTGAATGTGTGACTTAACAAAAAAGCACTGCCACTACAGTTTTATAGCAGTTTTGCTACCATCATGTTAAAATAAACATGCTATTTGAACTGGATTGTTATTTGTTTTATTGTGGGATAAAAAGAAAATTGAACTCAAGTTTTGAAGTTTTTACTTGGATGAAAGATTAGTGGCCTTAAAGTTGAATTCTTATCATGTAAAACTGAAAAAATTAAGTTTGTGTGAATATGAAGGCTAAGTTATCTGAGACCAAAGTTGGCACAGCTTTCTTCAAAACTTAAAAATCTTAGTTGTCACATAAACTCAAAAATCCTGTGCAGTAAGTTGCCTTGAATTTTTAAGTTGGCATAACTTTTTTTTTTTTTACAGTGTAGGACCACTTTAAGCCATATACTCCACAGAGTGGGGCTTTATGGAAGAGTGACCAGAAAAAAGTAATTGCTTAAGAAAACACATTTGGAGGTTGCCCAACAGCATGTGTGGTGCAAACCCAACACCATGAGAACACCATTCCTACAGTGAAGTATGGTGGTGGCAGCATCATGCTGTGGGGATATTTTTCATCTGCAGGGACAGGAAAGTTAATCAGGACTGAAGGAAAGATGGATGGCACTAAATACAGGGCAATTCTGGAGGAAAACCTGTTTGAGTCGGCCAGGGGTTTGAGACTAGGATGAAAATTCACATTCCAGCAGGACAATGACCTTAAATCTACTGCTAAAGCTACACTGGACTGGTTTAAAGGGAAACATTTAAATGTCTTGGAATGGCCTAATCAAAGCCCAGACTTCAATCCAATTGAGAATTTGTGGCATAAATTGAAGATTGCTGTACACCAACACAACCCATCTAACTTGAAGGAGTTAGAGCAGTTTTGCCTTGAGGAATAGGCAAAAATCCCAGTGGCTAGATGTGCTAAGCTAATAGAGACATACCCTAAGAGACTTGCAGCTGTAATTGCAGCAAAAGGTGGCTCTACAAAGTATTGACTTTGGGGGTGTGAATACCTGCAAACCCTCCAGATTTCTGTGTTTTCATCTTAATTACTGTTTGTGTCACAATAAAAAACAATTTGCACCTTTAAAGTGGTTGGTGCTAACCCTCCAAAAATCCATTTTAATTCCAGCTTGTAATATGACAAAACAGGACAACCATACAAATGAATACTTTTGCAAGACACTGTATACACTTCAAAAAGAGTCTCAACAGTATAAAACAGGGGTGTCCAAACTGATCCATAAAGGGCCGTGTGGCTGCAGGTTTTCATTCCAGCCATGCAGCAGCACACCTGACTTGGCTCATTCAATCAACTGAACTGTCTTCACATAGTCAAATACTTGCAGCCACACCCACCCTTGATTAAAGGGTGGGTGTGTCAGTTGATTGAATAAGCCAAATCAGGGTGCTGCTGCATGGCTGGAATGAAAACCTGCAGCCACACGGCCCTTAATGGATCAGTTTGGACACCCCTGGTATAAAAGCATATTCAGTATGCAATATAAAGAAGGCATGTTCCCATCACACCTCTGAGACATGCATTTTTCCATCATGCTGCTGAGAGATGCATTTTCCAACATGAATCATATGTCCATGACACTGTAAACTGTCTTCATTTCAATTTTGCTGCATATTGTATATCTGCATATTGTAGAATAAACCTACCTGTTACTTTATCTCTAACTTCTTGGTACAGTGCAGCTTAAAAGTTTGTGAACCCTTTAGAATTTTCTATATTTCTGCATAAATATGACCAAAAACATCATCAGATTTTCACACAAGTCCTAAAAGTAGATAAAGAGAACCCAGTTAAACAAATGAGACAAAAATTTTATACTTGGTCATTTATTTATTGAAGAAAATGATATAATATTACATATCTGTGAGTGGCAAAAGTATGTGAACCTTTGCTTTAAGTATCTGTTGTGACCCCCCTTGTGCAGCAATAACTGCAACTAAATGTTTCCAGTAACTGTTGATCAGTCCTGCACACTGGCTTGGAGGAATTTTAGCCCATTCCTCCGTACAGAACAGCTTCAGCTCTGGCATGTTGGTGGGTTTCCTCACATGAACTGCAGATCCTTCCACAACATTTCGATTGGATTAAGGTCAGGACTTTGACTTGGCCATTCCAAAACAGTAACTTTCTTCTTCTTTAACCATTCTTTGGTAGAACGACTTGTGTGCTTAGGGTCATTGTCTTGCTGCATGACCCACCTTCTCTTGAGATTCAGTTCATGGACAGATGTCCTGACATTTTCCTTTAGAATTTGCTGGTATAATTCAGAATTCATTGTTCCATCAATGATGGCAAGCTGTCCTGGCCCAGAAGCAGCAAAACGGGCCCAAACCATGATACTACCACCACCATGTTTCACAGATGGGATTAGCCTGGGCCCGCCCATCCTAAGCGTGATGCAACACGAGGGCCTGTTCCGAGCTTAGTCTGGCCAGGCAGGCTATCTACAGCATTTCCAAGCTCCCGAAAAATCGGGAACCAATCAACTTTGAGCATCTCCAACGGCCCTGGGTAGAGGCGTGTTCAAGGCAGTGACGTAGTAGAACTGTGACCGGAAGCCATAGATTGTTTACAGAATCTATGCCGGAAGCGCTTCATTCACGAATGCTGTATTGAAAGCATTCAATGGGAAGTTCTCATTGAAAATGGAGCAAAGAGCAGCCCTGGAGGTATTTATTGAAAGGAAGGATGTTTTCGCCTTGCTTCCGACCGGCTTCGGTAAGAGTTTAATAATAGGATGTCTATGGTTTAATCTACCAGTTAGCCCCGTCACGTCACATACGTCAGAGGAAAGAGTGATGTGATTGGTTTAAGCTTCGTCACAGCCTTTTCTGGCTTCGACCAGTAGCAAACTGAGGCATTTCAGGGAGGCAGGTCAACCATGGGCTCTGGGAAATGGTTTGGCTTAATAGCTTGGCCAGACCAAATGCTTGGAGAGCTTTGAAGTCGCGTTAGCCAGGCTAAGATGGGATAAGGTTCTTATGCTGGAATGCAGGGTTTTCCTTTCTCCAAACATAACGCTTCTCATTTAAACCAAAAAGTTCTATTTTGGTCTCATCCATCCACAAAACATTTTTCCAATAGCCTTCTGGCTTGTCCACGTGATCTTTAGCAAACTGCAGACAAGCAGCAATGTTCTTTTTGGAGAGCAGTGGCTTTCTCCTTGCAACCCTGCCATGGACACCATTGTTGTTCAGTGTTCTCCTGATGGTGGACTCATGAACATTAACATTAGCCAATGTGAGAGAGGCCTTCAGTTGCTTAGAAGTTACCCTGGGGTCCTTTGTGACTGTAAAGGTTCGCTAGATGTGGGTGGAGCACAGAGGACGGCAGGACAGAGACTGAGTTCGCAAAACTCTTTTATTCGCACTTTTCAGTGGAAGCGTTTCTCTCTCTCAGTCACACACGCACGCACACACATTCCGGTCCTTGGGTTGTAGAGAGAGCTCCTCTGCTCTCGCTCTCCCTCCTTAAATAGCCCAATTTACTGGGGAGAACACACACAAAACATAGATTAATCACACTCAGGTGAAGCGATTCTGCCACTTACCTTCCCCAACTCCGCCCTCCTGTCACAGACCGGCGCTTGACCACGCCCCCGCTGCCACATACCCCCACCGCCCGACTCAGGCCGGGCGCCCGTCCGGCCCGCAGCCGACTCCCCCCCCCCTTGACGGGAGAGGAAGTCCGCAACGACCATCTGCACCCCCGGCCTGTGGACCACCTTGAAGTTGAAAGGTTGGAGCGCTAGATACCAACGGGTGATCCGCGCATTGGCATCCTTCATGCGGTGGAGCCACTGGAGGGGCGCGTGGTCCGAACAGAGGGTGAAAGAGCGCCCCAGCAGGTAGTAACGGAGGGCGAGGACCACCCACTTGATCGCCAGACACTCTTTTTCGATAGTGCTGTAGCGCCCCTCACGCACCAACAGCTTCCGGCTGATGTATAATACTGGGCGATCCTCTCCCCCCACCTGCTGGGACAAAACGGCCCCCAGCCCTCTGTCCGACGCATCCGTCTGTAACAAAAAAGGGAGAGAGAAGTCAGGGGAGTGTAACAGTGGCCCCCCACACAGTGCAGCCTTTACCTCAGAGAAAGCCCGCTGGCACTGCTCCGTCCACTGGACCGGATCTGGCGCCCCCTTTTTAGTGAGGTCAGTCAGCGGGCTGGTGATGTCCGAATAATTAGGTATAAACCTACGATAATAGCCAGCCAGCCCCAGGAACTGTCTCACCCCCTTTTTGGTCTTGGGCCTCGGGCAGGCCGCAATCGCTGCGGTCTTATTAATTTGGGGACGCACCTGCCCGTTACCCAAGTGGAAGCCCAGATACCGTACTTCCACCCGCCCAATCGCACACTTCTTCGGGTTGGCAGTGAGCCCCGCCCGCCTCAGCGACCTAAGGACGGCCCTCAGGTGTTGCAGGTGCCGCTGCCAGTCATTACTATAAATGATGATGTCATCCAAGTAAGCGGCCGCATAGGTGGCGTGGGGCCGGAGGACCCGGTCCATCAGCCGCTGAAACATAGCGGGCGCCCCAAACAGCCCAAACGGAAGTGTGACGAACTGGTGTAAGCCGAACGGTGTGGAAAAGGCCGTTTTTTCCCAGGATAATGGAGTCAAGGGGATCTGCCAATATCCCTTCGTCAAATCCAGTGTCGAGTAAAAGCGAGCCGTGCCTAGTCGATCGAGCAGCTCATCAATACGAGGCATTGGGTACGCGTCGAATTTAGACACCGCGTTGACTTTTCTATAGTCCACACAGAACCGGACCGAGCCGTCGGCCTTGGGAACCAAGACCACCGGGCTGCTCCAGTCACTGTGGGACTCCTCGACGATGCCCATTTCGAGCATGGCCTGAAGTTCTTCCCGAACCACCTTTTTTTTGTGTTCGGGTAATCTATAAGGACGGCTACGCACTACCACCCCCGGGGGCGTCTCTATGTGGTGTTCTATGAGATTGGTGCGACCGGGCAGGGGCGAGAACACATCCGAAAACTCGGCCTGCAACTGGGCGACCTCCGTGAGTTGGGTCGGGGAGAGGTGGTCTCCACAGGGGACCGGAGAGGTGCGAGATGCCAATGACCCTTTTTGGACCTCCG
Source organism: Neoarius graeffei (assembly GCF_027579695.1). Taxonomy (NCBI): domain Eukaryota; kingdom Metazoa; phylum Chordata; class Actinopteri; order Siluriformes; family Ariidae; genus Neoarius; species Neoarius graeffei. The sequence goes on along the minus strand of NC_083587.1, from coordinate 40,692,066 downwards.
GCCCCAGCTCCGCCTTCTCCGGAACTACCGACACCAACGCCACGGGGACCTCCTCGTTCCAGAGCTTCAGCAGATTGAGGTGGTAGATCTGTAGCGCCCCCTCCCTGTCCGTTCGCCTAACCTCATAGTCGATGTCCCCGACTCGCCGTGTGACCTCGAAGGGCCCTTGCCACTTGGCGATTAATTTGGAGCTCGACGTGGGCAGCAGGACGAGTACCTTATCTCCCGGAGTGAACTCTCTAAGGCGCGTGCCCTTGTTGTACAGGCGGGTTTGCCGTTCCTGGGCCTGCCGCAAATTCTCCTGAGTTAAGTGGGTGAGTGTGTGGAGTTTTGCGCGCAGATCCATAACGTATTGAATTTCATTTTTGCTCTGCGAAGGTCCCTCCTCCCAATTTTCCCGCAGTACATCTAAGATGCCGCGCGGCTTACGCCCATACAATAATTCAAACGGGGAGAACCCCATGGAGGCTTGGGGGACCTCTCGCACTGCAAACAACAAGGGTTCGAGCCACTTATCCCAGTTACGTGCGTCCTCACTTACGAATTTTTTGATAATATTCTTGAGGGTGCGGTTGAACCGTTCGACTAAACCGTCCGTCTGTGGGTGATACACGCTGGTGCGGATCGGCTTAATACCCAGTAGCCCATACAGTTCGGCCAGTGTTCGTGACATAAACGAGGTGCCTTGGTCAGTCAGAATCTCTTTCGGGATTCCGACCCGGGAGATGACGTGGAAGAGGGCCTCTGCAATACTACGTGCGGAGATATTGCGAAGAGGCACCGCCTCCGGGTATCGCGTTGCATAGTCCACCAGAACCAATATAAAGCGGTACCCTCGTGTTGACCGATCTAATGGCCCGACGAGATCCATCCCAATTCTTTCAAACAGGGTCTCGATTAATGGTAGGGGGCGCAAAGGCACTTTTGGAATGGCCGCGGGATTTACTAACTGGCATTCGCGGCACGCCGTACACCACTTACGGACGTCGCCGCGAATCCCCGGCCAATAGAACCGGGCCATTATCCGGGCGAGTGTTTTATCCTGCCTGAGGTGTCCCGCCATGGGATTAAAGTGAGCCGCCTGGAATACCAATTCCCGGCGGCTCTTTGGAATTAACAACTGGGTGACACGGTCCTTCGTCTGAGTGTCCTGCGTCACTCGGTACAACCTATCCTTTAAAATGGAAAAATAGGGGAAGGTCGGGGTGGCGTTCGGCTGGAGCGTTTGACCATCGATTACTCTCACTTGGTCAAACGCGTGTCGCAGAGTTTCGTCTCGCGATTGTTCCAGTGGGAAATCCGCGAGGGATTCCCCAATAGAAAGAGGAGGGGCCGGGGGCTCCTCACTCTGTCGCGGAGGTGACGTAGACGGCTCTGCGACCGCAGCTCCAGCCAAAATGACACCGGGACCCCCCCCCGCTAACCGGCAGGACCCACTCTTTACTAGGTGTGCCATCAACCCCCGGAATCCCGGCCAATCAGTCCCCAAGATCAAAGAGTGGGTAAGGCAAGGATTAACCGCCGCCTTTACTATGGATTTGTCCCCTCTGAAATGTATGTGGACCGACACCAACGGGTAGCAGTGAACATCCCCGTGCACACACAACACCTTCACCCCTTGTGCTCCCCCCAATGCCTCGTCTTGCACCAGGCTTTGGCGGATCGAGGTCTGGTTGCAACCCGAATCCACCAACGCCTGATATGTCGCCCCTTGTACACTTACCGGTATGCGATATGCTCCGGCCTGATCAAGGGCAGCCTCTGGCGCGTCGGGGATCCGCACCACCGCCCCCACCTCCATCGCGACACACTGTTGCTGCAGGTGGCCCGGTTCCCCGCAGCGCCAGCAAACCGGCCCGGGCCTCCCCTCTGCAGCTGTGGTTTGAGGGTCACTCACCTGAGGGGGGAGAGAGACAGACACAGAAGGGAGAAATGGGAGGGCACCACGGGTGCGGCGGGCCGGCTGGGGTGGAGCCGGCCCCCGCCTCCGTGGTAGGGGAATGGGGCGAGGACGGGACACGGGAGGAGGGGGAAGAGAGAGAGAGAGAGAGAGAGAAGAGGAGAGAGAAGAAGATGACAGCCGTTGTCCTGCCGCCGGGACAGCCGCCAGATGATCCTCTGCCAGTCCTACGGCCTGATCCAGCGACGCCGGGCGGTGGCACTGGACCCACTCCGCGGTTCCGGCGGGTAGGCGGGCGATGAATTGTTCCAGCGCCACCTGGTCGATGATCCCCTCGGCGTCGCGATCTTCGGCCCTCAGCCACCGCCAGCAGGCGTCCCGGAGCTGCTGGCCGAACGCGAATGGGCTGCCGACTTCCTCCATTCGCAGCGCGCGGAAGCGCTGGCGCTGCTGCTCCGGCGTGCGCCCCACGCGCTGGAGGACAGCCCGGCGAAGGTCGGCGTAGGCCAGCCGGTGGTCGGCGGGGAGCTGTAGTGCGGCTAACTGCGCCTCTCCCATCAGGAGGGGGAGGAGGCGCGCCGCGCGCTGCTCCATCGGCCACCCCGAGGCTTCGGCGACCTGTTCGAACAACGCGATGAATGCCTCGGGGTCGTCCTGCGGGCCCATCTTAGTCAAGGTGATGGGAGACGGGCCCGCGGCCGGTGCGCTGGTGGACCCCGCCGACGCGAGGAGGCGCCGGAACGCCTCTCGGTCTTCCTGTTGAGCCAGCACCAGGGCTTCGAAGCGCTGCTCCTGCTCCTTCCGGAGCGTGACGAGTGCCTGGTGCTGGCTCTGCTGAGCCGTGGCGAGGGCGTGGATCAAGTCCGCGAACGGGGAGGATTCCATGGGGCTGCAGGACAGGGGCTCCACGATCCCGGGTTTCGGCACCACTGTAAAGGTTCGCTAGATGTGGGTGGAGCACAGAGGACGGCAGGACAGAGACTGAGTTCGCAAAACTCTTTTATTCGCACTTTTCAGTGGAAGCGTTTCTCTCTCTCAGTCACACACGCACGCACACACATTCCGGTCCTCGGGTTGTAGAGAGAGCTCCTCTGCTCTCGCTCTCCCTCCTTAAATAGCCCGGTTTACTGGGGAGAACACACACAAAACATAGATTAATCACACTCAGGTGAAGCGATTCTGCCACTTACCTTCCCCAACTCCGCCCTCCTGTCACAGACCGGCGCTTGACCATGCCCCCGCTGCCACAGTGACCTCACCGACTATTACACACCTTGCTCTTGGAGTGATCTTTGTTGGTCGACCACTCCTGGGGAGGGTAACAAGGGTCTTGAATTTCCTCCATTTGTACATAATCTGTCTGACTGTGGGTTGGTGGAGTCCAAACTCTTTCGAGATGGTTTTTTAACCTTTTCCAGCCTGATGAGCATCAACAACGCTTTTTCTGAGGTCCTCAGAAATCTCCTTTGTTTGTGCCATGATACACTTCCACAAACATGTGTTGTGAAGATCAGACTTTGATAGATCCCTGTTCTTTAAATAAAACAGGGTGCCCACTCACACCTGATTGTCATCCCACTGATTGAAAACACCTGATTCTAATTTCACCTTCAAATTAACTGCTAATACTAGAGGTTCACATACTTTTGCCACTCACAGATATGTAATATTGGATAATTTTCCTCAATAAATAAATGACCAAGTATAATTTTTTGCCTCATTTGTTTAACTGGGTTATCTTTATCTACTTTTAGGACTTGTGTGAAAATCTGATGATGTTTTCGGTCATATTTATGCAGAAATATTGAACATTCTAAAGGGTTCACAAACTTTTAAGCACCACTGTAGTTCTTCTGTAAGCTATTGTAAATTAAATGCTATTGGAAAATGGAGTTAATACACTTTTAGTAACAGTGAGAATATTTTTGATGTCACATAATTAATTAAACTTATTGGAGTTAGATACTTTAATCATAAAGTTAAAACATGCATTAACCTTCAGCTGTCCCTATTTTCCTTTATTGGTTATTGGAGAACAGTGAGCTAAGATAATATATAATTACACTTTATCCCTACACCTGAAAAACTATCTGACAAAGTAGTCATAGACAGACAGACAAATATAGGTTTCCTATTTTTTGTTTTTAAATTAAGCACGTTGTAGCTGACAAAAGGGCCAGGGAAGATTCAGAAACGTGAGACAAGGAAGAAGGACCAACAGTTGACATGACTAAATCAGTATACAGAAAAGAGGTTATTGCCAAAACAACTCAAGGTAGTGGTTCAAACACATGCTTTGAAACATCTTGCTGGGGCAAGATTTAAAAGTCACATTAAGTTATTCTAAGGGAGTAGTTTTTAAAGAGATGAGTTTCATTAGTAATCAGGTGACAGTGAAAAGCCATAGGAGTGTGACTCTAGGTCAGGTGATGAGGTTATGGGTTAAGGATCATCAGGAGTTGCAGAAACAGGCATAACAATTCTTGACACAAGATTTGATATTTCTAATGGAGATTCTTACTTTGTCACAGGGAGGAGACTGAGAAGCCGCATGAAACATTCTCTCATAATCTTTCACTCGCACACTGCATGGCGCTCTCTGGACCACTGCTTTCTCAAACTCATGCCATATTTCCTCACATTTATATCTGTATACACATACAAATACAGTAGGCGATATAGGCCAACATAGACAACACTTGAGGCTATGCATTTTGCTGGTTGTTTCAAATATCTTCAGATTTTTCAATCTTACATAGACATTCTATTCTGATCAAAGGGTCAACATATGCAACAACTCACCTATAACTAGGGTTCACAAAGGTAATGTACTCATAACATCGTCCAATCACAATTTGTTTTATGTTCGGCGTTGTCCCAGGGCCGGTGTTCATATAACCAATAAGGATTACGAAGATGACCAGTTCTACAAATATGTGATGGAAATAAAAGAATAGTAAGATTTAAATGTCTTTTAAAATCAAATTTTGAAATTTTATTTAAATTTTGAATTAAATAAATTTTTAATTAATCAAGAGAAATGGGCAGAAATTGTGTAAAAAAACATTACACACATTAGGCCTTATTTATCAATCTTTTAGTAAAGTTGTGTATATACATTTTCAGAAGGCAAACAGAAATTTTCCTCTGAATTTAAAAAGTTTGGGAAACACTGATATTCTTCATACTTATGTGCATGTTAAATGCAAAGCACATTCCAGACAGAGCTCATTGTACGTAGTGCCACCCACAAAACTCCACAAAAGTTCAAGTGCACAGAAGGCTTTGTCACACAATGAATGAGAGTAAAGGCAGAAATGCAAAAGGTCAAAATCTACAGACAAATTACAGATAAGATGAATCAGGTGTCAGATAAGTAAGGTGAAAAGAAAATGTTGCGACATGGAAACGGAAAAAAAGAGCTACACTGTACACGGACACCTGCTGTCTGTCTCGTCTCGTCTTCTTCCGCTTTATCCGGGACTGGGTCGCGGAGGCAGCAGTCTAAGCATGGAAGCCCAAACTTCCCTTTCCCCAGACACCTCGGCCAGCTCCTCGGGAAGAACACCGAGGCGTTCCCAGGCCAGCCGAGAGACATAGTCCCTCCAGCGTGTCCTGGGTCTTCCCCGGGGCCTCCTCCCGGGGGGACATGCCTGGAACACCTCCCCAGGGAGGCGTCCAGGAGGCATCTGAAAAAGATGCCCGAGCCACCTCAGCTGATTCCTCTCGATGTGGAGGAGCAGCGGCTCTACTCCGAGCTCCTCCCGAGTGACTGTGCTTCTCACCCTATCTCTAAGGGAGCGCCCAGCCACCCTGCGAAGGAAACTCATTTCGGCCGCTTGTATCCGCGATCTTGTTCTTTCGGTCATTACCCAAAGCTCATGACCATAGGTGAGAGTCGGAACATAGATCGACCGGTAAATTGAGAGCTTCGCCTTTTGGCTCAGCTCCTTCTTCACCACGACGGACCGGTAAAGTGACCGCATCACTGCGGAGGCTGCACCGATCCGCCTGTCGATCTCACGCTCCATCTTTCCCTCACTTGTGAACAAGATCCCGAGATACTTAAACTCCTCCACTTGAGGCAGGACTTCTCCACCAACCTGGAGAGGGCAAGCCACCCTTTTCCGGTCGAGAACCATGGCCTCGGACTTGGAGGTGCTGATTCTCATCCCAGCCACTTCACACTCGACTGCAAACCGCCCCAGTGCATGCTGAAGGTCCTGGTTTGAAGAAGCTAACAGGACATCATCCTCCACAAAAAGCAGAGATGAAATCCTGTGGTTCCCAAACAGGATTCCTTCCGGCCCCTGGCTGCGCCTAGAAATTCTGTCCATAAAAATTATGAACAGAACTGGTGACAAAGGGCAGCCCTGTCAGAGTCCAACATGCACTGGGAACAGGTCTGACTTACTGCCAGCAATGCGAACCAGACTCCTGCTCCATTCGTACAGGGACCGGACAGCCCTTAGCAAAGAGCCCCGAACCCCATACTCCCGAAGCACCCCCCACAGAATACCATGGGGGACACAGTTGAATGCCTTCTCCAGATCCACAAAGCACATGTGGACTGGTTGGGCAAACTCCCATGAACCCTCGAGCACCCTATGAAGGGTATAGAGCTGGTCCAGTGTTCCGCGACCAGGACGAAAACCGCATTGTTCCTCCTGGATCTGAGGTTCGACTATTGGTTGAATTCTCCTCTCCAGTACCCTGGAGTAAACCTTCCCTGGGAGGCTGAGAAGTGTGATTCCCCTATAATTGGAGCACACTCTCCAGTCCCCTTTCTTAAAAAGAGGGACCACCACCCCAGTCTGCCACTCCAGAGGCACTGTCCCTGACCGCCATGCAATGTTGCAGAGGCATGTCAACCAAGACAGCCCCACAACATCCAGAGACTTGAGATACTCAGGGCGGATCTCATCCACCCCCGGTGCCTTGCCACCAAGGAGCTTGCAAACCACCTCAGTGACTTCAGCTTGGGTAATGGACGAGTCCACCTCTGAGTCATCAGCCTCGGTCTCCTCAATGGAAGACATGATGGTGGGATTGAAGAGATCCTCAAAGTATTCCTTCCACCGCCCGACAATGTCCCCAGTCGAGGTCAACAGCTCCCCACCCGCACTGTAAACAGTGTTGGCAGAGTACTGCTTCCCCCTCCTGAGGCGCCGGATGGTTTGCCAGAATTTCTTCGAGGCCAACCGATAGTCCTTCTCCATGGCCTCCCCGAACTCCTCCCAGTTCTGAGTTTTTGCCTCTGCAACTGCCCGAGCTGCAGCACGCCTGGCCTGCCGATACCCGTCAGCTGCCTCAGGAGTCCCAGAGGTCAACATGGCCCGATAGGACTCCTCTTTCAGCTTGACGGCATCCCTTACTTCTGGTGTCCACCACCGGGTTCGGGGATTGCCACCACGACAGGCACCAGAGACCTTGCGGCCACAGCTCCGAACAGCTGCGTCCACAATGGAGGTAGAGAGCATGGTCCACTCAGACTCAATGTCCCCCGCCTCCCTCAGAAGCTGGGAAAAGCTCTCCCGGAAGTGGGAGTTAAAGACCTCCCCAACAGAGTGCTCAGCCAGACGTTCCCAGCAGACCCTCACCATATGTTTGGGCCTGCCAGGTCTGTCCAGCTTCCTCCTCTGCCAGAGGATCCAACTCACCACCAGGTGGTGATCAGTTGACAGCTCAGCCCCTCCCTTCACCCGAGTGTCCTAGACATAGCACCAGAGATCAGATGAAATGACAACAAAGTCTATCATCGACCGCTGACCTAAGGTGTCCTGCTGCCACGTACACTTATGGACACCCCTATGCTCGAACATGGTGTTTGTTATGGACAAACCATGACTAACACAGAAGTCCAATAACAAAACACCACTCGGGTTCAGATCGGGGAGGCCGTTCCTCCCAACCACGCCCCTCCAGGTGTCACTGTCGTCGCCCACGTGAGCATTGAAGTCCCCCAGTAGCACAATGGAGTCCCCAGTCTGAGCACCCCTCAGTACCTTTCCCAGGGACTCCAAGAAGGCTGGATACTCTATACTGCTATTCGGCCCATAGGCACAAACAACAGCAAGAGCCCTCTACCCAATCCGAAGGTGCAGAGAGGCGACCCTCTCGTTCACTGGGGTAAATTCCAACACATGGCGGCTGAGCTGTGGAGCTATAAGCAAGCCCACACCAGCCCACCACCACTCACCATGGGCGACTCCAGAGAAGTGGAGAGTCCAGCCCCTCTTGAGGAGCTGGGTTCCAGAGCCCAAGCTGTGCGTGGAGGTGAGCCTGACTATCTCTAGCCAGTACCTCTCAACCTCCCGCACAAGCTCAGGCTCTTTCCCCCCCAGCGAAGTGACATTCCATGTCCCAACAGCTAGCCGCTGTGTCCGGGGATCAGGTCGTCGAGGCCCCTGCTTTCGACTGCCACCCAATCCACACTGCACCAGTCCCCTACTGCTACCTCTGTGGGTGGTGAACCCACAGGAGGTCAGGCCCACGTCACCTCTTCGGGCTGAGCCCGGCCGGGCCCCATGGGCAAAGGCCCAGCCACCAAGTGCTCACATACGAGCCCCAACCCCGGGCCTGGCTCCAGGGTGGGGCCCCGGCTGCGCCATACTGGGTGACGTCACGGTCCTCGATTGTTTCTCCATAAGGGTTTTGGTGAACTGCTCTTGGTCTGGCCTGTCACCTAGGACCTGTCTGCCTTGGGAAACCCTGACAGGGGCATAATGCCCCCGACAACATAGCTCCTAGGATCATTCAAGCACACAAACCCCTCCACCACAATAAGGTGGCAGTTCTAGGAGGGGCCTGCTGTCTGTATTTGGCCTATTTTAAGTGTCTTGGTAGTCATGTACAGCATTAAAAGAAGATACTATGGCAAAATGTAATCAATGTATAAGCCAACTTTCATCCTTCAAAGAAAATTGTATCAGCATTTCAATATTCTTTCCCTCATAAACAAACACCAAATCTCCCATCAGCTAAGGCATTTAAATATGGCTTATGTATATGCACAGACAAACTAACCCATCCTCTGTTCATACAATGGCCTTTCTTCTGTTATACAGTGGTGCTTGAAAGTTTGCAAACCCTTTAGAATTGTCTATATTTCTGCATAAACATGACCTAAAACATCATCAGATTTTCACACAAGTCCTAAAAGTAGACAATGAGAACCCATTTAAACAAATGAGACAAAAATATTATACTTGGTAATTTATTTTTTTGAGGAAAATTATCCAATATTACATATCTGTGAGTGGCAAAAGTATGTGAACCTCTAGGATTAGCAGTTAATTTGAAGGTGAAATTAGAGTCAGGTGTTTTCAATCAATGGGATGACTATCAGTTGTGAGTGAGAACATTGCTGCTCATCTGCAGTTTGCTAAAGAACACATGGACAAGCCAGAAGGCTATTGGAAAAATGTTTTGTGGACGGATGAAACCAAAATAGAACTTTTTGGTTTAAATGAGAAGTGCTATGTTTGGAGAAAGGAAAACTGCATTCCAGCATAAGAACCTTATCCCATCTGTGAAACATGGTGGTGGTAGTATCATGGTTTGGGCCTGCTTTGCTGTTTCTGGGCCAGGACGGCTTGCCATCATTGATGGAACAATGAATTTTGAATTATACCAGCAAATTCTAAAGGAAAATGTCAGGACATCTGTCCATGAACTGAATCTCAAGAGAAGGTGGGTCATGCAGCAAGACAACGACCCTAAGCACACAAGTCATTCTACCAAAGAATGGTTAAAGAAGAATAAAGTTAATGTTTTGGAATGGCCAAGTCAAAGTCAAGACCTTAATCCAATCAAAATGTTGTGGAAAGACCTGAAGTGAGGAGTTCATGTGAGGAAACCCACCAACATCCTAGAATTGAAGTTGTTCTGTACGGAGGAATGGGCTAAAATTCCTCCAAGCCAGTGTGCAGGACTGATCAACAGTTACCAGAAATGTTTAGTTGCTGTTATTGCTGCACAAGGGGGGCACACCAGATACTGCAAGCAAAGGTTCACATGCTTTTGCCACTCACAGGTAGAAGAAGAAGAAACCTTTGTCACATGCACACTTCAAGCACAGTGACATTCATCCTCTGCATTTAACCTATCTGAAGCAGTGAACACACGCGCACACACACCCAGAGCAGTGGGCAGCCACACTAGAGCGCCCGGGGAGCAGTCAGGGGTTAGGTACCTTGCTCAAGGGCACTTCAGCCCAAGGCCGCCCCACATTAACCTAACTGCATGTCTTTGGACTGTGGAGGAAGCCGGAGCACCCGGAGGAAACCCACACAGACATGGGGAGAACAACTCCACACAGAAAGGCCCTCACCGGCCGCTGGGTTCGAACCCAAAACCTTCTTACCGTGAGGCGACCATGCTAACCACTACACCACCGTGCCGTATGTAATATTGGATCATTTTCATCAATCAATAAATGACCAAGTCTAATATTTTTGTCTCATTTGTTTAACTGGGTTCTCTTTTTCTACTTTGAGGACTTGTGTGAAAATCTGATGATGTTTTAGGTCATGTTTATGCAGAAATATAGAGAATTCTAAAGGTTCACAAACTTTCAAGCACTACTGTATATATGTACACACACACACACACACACACACACACACACACACACACACACACACAGGGCTTTTCCTAGAAAAAAAAATAAGATATTAAGTTGAACTTAAATTGGACTTAATCGGGCTTTTACAATAGACTATTTCTTAGGAGTTTAAATTAAGAAGTAACGTTATGAGACATTGGCCAGATCTTACTGAATTCTGACTTGTTTCTCCTAAAACCCCTTTAGGAGAAAAAAGAGAGAGAAAAAGAGATTGAGCTCAATGTAAGAGCTGATTTGTTTCTGAAAGACAAAGATAAGACTGTTGTAAGAAGCAATGTTTTCCTTTGGGGAATTATATGACAACACATCAGTGCAGTATTTTATCAAAGCAAAGTAATTCTATTGAACTTGTATCAGACATTTCAAAAATCAGCCAGCATTTGCCATCTAATGAGAGAAATGACTTTTTTTTTTCAATTGAGCAAGAGCAGTGAAGTCAGGTGTATACATGGTCAGGGCAATACGCATACAGTGGTGCAGATTGTGGACAGTGAGGGATGCGCGATTATTAGTTTTAATGGCATTCATGTGTGAGAATGACGATTCACATGTGTAAGTACTGCCAAACACTGTCTGTATTGAATGATGCTATTTTAATTGCTTGATGATTTGGTGGACTGCCCGCATGTGGTTAAGAGACTGAAATAGTATTGTGCACATTTCTCCTCATATCTTTTTTTTTTTTGCTACAAAATGATCTTTATGTTCCTTTGGAAAATTCTGGTCATCATGAGTCTTTGCTTCAGGTTTCATTAACTAACAAAATGCTCCACCCTGAAACAGGTGTATTATATTGAAATCTGTAATTATTCATCCTGAATTATTCTTAAACACTACAATAGACCATCAAACTCATTAAGTTGTTTTTGAAAGTAATATTGAAATGTGTACCTATAATTGAACTGATATTTGCAGAGGTGAAAAGGGTTGAATACATTTGCAAGCAGCATATTTCATTATTCATTTTCTTTAAAAAAAAATGTGGTGTAAAACTCATGTTACTAAAAGTAATTAATTAAGTATTATTGTTTTATTATTAATGTATTAATTGCAAGGCACTGTATGCATGACATTCTGATTGGGGGCTGAGCCCCCATAAAAGTCTGATCCTAGAATTGCTCCTGCTGTGCATAAAATGAGGTACATGAAGACATGGTTTGCCAAGGTTGGTGTGGAAGAACTCAAGTGAACTCCACTGAATAGTTTTGGGATGAACTGGATGTTTGCCTCCTTGATCAATATCAGTGATCCATATCTAGGACCTTACTACTGTTCTTGTAGCTGAATGTGCTCATAGCCACATTCCAAAAATCTAGTGGAAAGCCTTACCAGAAGAGTTATTATACCCTTAATATCAAAGGGGAGTAAATCTGGAATAGCAAGCTCAAAAAGAGTGTTATGATCAAGTGTCCACAAACCTTTGGCCATATAATGTCTATGACTTGAAGTCAATCAAGCTAAGGTTTGCATTAGTTAGTTTTCTTATGCATACATTTACACATACTCGAATAGGATACAAATGTTTTTTTTCCAAAATAATGGGATTGTCTTGAATACCAAATTTCTTGTGCAAATACAATACTAGTAGAGCAAATTTATGAATTTTGTATGAAGTTTATATCCAGCTTGATAAACGAGGCCCAGTGATTCAAATTTTACACTCAAAGAGTGCAAGCAACACATTTTTCAACAAAAAATCATGAAACAACTTTTTAAAATAATATTTTTATATTTAAAAACATAAATGCTAAAAATGATTGCAAGGCAAATTGATTATCATCCAAAAATGTTAGTTTTATTTTGCTTTCAGTTTCCAGAAATTGTTGCTGTTGCCTTTGACCAAATAATATGCAAGTTTGTATATTATATTAATTCCCTGTGTCATCCATCACCATGGGGAAAACTTAATGGGGTTTGGCATCTGAATAAAAATCCAATATGCCAGTAGGTGGATTGTAGTCTGGTTAACACCAGACCATATCACAAGTGAAATATGGTCTGGAATCCGCCTATTGAATTTCTCGTAGGGGAGGTGTGGTTTACGATTGTCAATGGCCGTTTATTGGACGTTGCGAATGTCTATCATTTGGCGTATGGCCAATCATGGCCCATGGCCAATCATGGCAGTTGTACCCGGTGACGTAGTTAGAGCGACGAAGAAGAGAAGGAAAGAGAAGGCAAAACAAAAATAGGAAAACAATGACACCGAACAATTACTGCCGTTTTAAAACAAACTTTCGCTCTAAACTATTCAGAACAGTGTCTAAAGCTTGATCGAAAGTTTGGTTCGTATCGCTCGCCGCCATGTTAAATGTGACCCGTAAACAGTCCCAAATAAACTACAAGCTTCCGTTTGTCGAGTAGTATGCGTCACCGTCTTTCCACCCCTCCCCACTCTCTGATTGGCTCCCTAACTCAGGCGAGCCTTTAGACCATAGTTTCCATGCTGTCTTTTCAGATCGGAACGATTGTGCAAAGCAGCATGGGATTTCCCAGGCTAGGTGGATTGGCTACACCAGGGGTTCTAAAAATTTTCAATGATCCCAAATGTGCATTATGAATTTTCTGTGACCCCAAACCTTGATGACCTTACACTTTTAAAAATGCTAGATTTATAATATAGGCCTAGTTGTCAGTAAAGCCATTGAGAACGACAGCATGAGCCAAACTACAAACATGGACACTCAGAACTACAACTCCCAGAGAGCACAGCGCCCCCTGTCACCGGCTTATTGAAATCAGCGGTCATTCATTCACAGACTCATCAGCCACGCTACTTAAGCCTCTCACTCACACACCTTCAGTACAAAGTCTCGTTCTGTGTTTCTCCAGTCCATACCAAGCCTTTCAATTTCTTCCTGATTCTAGTATTCCTGAACCTCGCCATCTCTCTTTGTTTACGTTACCTGTCTTGCCTCTATTGCCCTGTTTGCTGATCGACCAACCCTTGCCTGCTTTCTGACCATGCTTCTTGTCTTGCGATTTGGCTTCATTTCCAGTTTGCTCCCTCTCTCCCCTGCACATACATCCATAAGTGCCTGCACTCTGACAGGATACTTCGCATATCATGGATGTAGCAGAAGAGATGAAGCAAACTGCATTAAACGCTCAAGGATGACTTCTAGGAAAACATCAATAGATGCTTGTAGACCTCAACACCCGAATGGCTGAGCTCACAACTGTGATGTCGCAGGCCCTCCTAACATGTCCTGAGGCTTCTCCTGGTCCTAATTTGCAACTTCCCATTCTGGAGAAATATGCCAGGAGTGCTCTCGTTTGTAAGGGATTCTTACATCAGTGCTCCATGTACTTATCCACCATGCCTAATCTCTCTGATGAACACAAGATTGCTAAATTTCTGTCATTCCTCACTGACAAAACGTTACAATGGGCGAGCACCATTTGGAAAAATGGTGGTGAGCACATGACTTTGCATGAACAGTTCCTCAAAGTGTTCAAGAGAGTGTTTGACCATGAACCCAAGGGAATTGAAGTCACTGAAAGTCTACTCACAATCTCACAGGGATCCTGAGGAGTTGCTGAATATACCCTGGACTTTAGAACACTAGTGGCAGCCAGCAGACAGAATGACTCAGCACTAAAACCTGTGTTTCACCAAGGTCTTCATCCAGAAATTCTCAGTGAACTGGCGTGTAGAGATGAGCAACTAACGCTGGACTCCCTCATTGACCTAACAATACAACTAGATCATTTACTGACCCACCGACCCTCGATCAAGGAGAACTCCAAACCAGTTCAACCCTCTGAGGACACTACACCCATGGAGCTTTCTCACGCCTATTTGAAGCATGCTGAACATGAAAGACAGAGGAGGGGGGGGGGGTCTTTGCTTCTACTCCAGGAGTTCGGAGCATTATATCAACCAGTGTCCCATCCGTCCGTCTCACACCGGCCCAGCTGAAAACCCAGCTCATGCAGTGAGTCAGGTGAGAAAATTCAATGCTAAATCCTTTAAAGTTCCAGTGTTGTTAAAATTGGCATCCTTCACACACGTTCTGTCTGCTTTTGTCAACTCAGAGGCAGAGGGGAACTTCATCAACAGCACGATCATCCAGAAGTTCAACCTGCCCATAACTCCCCTGCAAAGTTCATTTGCATCAGAACCATCGATGGGGGACCAATAGGTGATGGTCTTGTCACTACTCGCACCACTCCCGTTCATATTCAGGTGGGAGCACTCCACTCATAACTCATCTCCCTCTACGTGACCACCACTGTTAATCACATCATTATTCTTGGTTACTCCTGGTTACAGCTTCATGATCCACTTAACTCTTGGCAGAACAAAGAAATTCTCCAGTGATCATTCACCTGCTTTCAGAACTGTCTCTCACTTCCCCAAATCAGTCTCTCCTCCACTTCTGTTGAGAGTCCACAACTGGATTCCATGGAGAGTGTTCCTGAGTGCTAGCTGGACTTGAAAGAAGTTTTTAGCAAGTGGAAAGCCTGCGGGCTACCACTGCACTGACCCTATGATTGCGCCATCGATCTTCTACCAGGCATGTCACCTTCACGTGGTCGTATCTATTGGCATTCACTTGTGTTAAATTAATATTCAGTACTGACTCTGCATTTGGTTTTGTGTTGGGGGGGTTGGAAACCACAGTTTCACTGGGCCTCATTTATTAATCTTGTTGTCACATTGTATGCAACTGCGTAAGCCAAACCAATCTAAAAAAACATTCCCCTGGATTAAAAAAAAAGTTTTATAAGGTGATTTTATTCATATTTGTGTAGGTACATTGATCAACCAAAAAGTCCAGAATGAGTTCCAGACACAGCTCATCTGTATTTAGTGTGTGAGACTTGCGCTGCAACCTGGGGAGAACAGAGACATAAAATCCAAGTCCTTAGTGCAAAAACAAGTGAATTTTATGATAAAGTAGTGGAGGGGGAGTGTAGTGTGAGAGTGGTGCAGTCTGTACAGTGGGTGGGGAACCCAAGCTGGCCTAGAGTGGGGTCACTTGCAGGTGCTGGCTGTGCCGGAGCCTGTTGGCATCCCAGAGGTGGAGATAGCAGGAGTGATTGCTGGCGAAATGTGTGGGAGGCTCAAGCTCATCATCATCGTCTTCTCCATTGGCAAAAGTTTCCTACCCAGAGAGAGAGGGAGAGAGCGGATGAGCCACAAAGCACATTTGCAATTCAACTAACCTCTGAGAGCCACGGTACCTTTTTATACTTCCCTGGATGCTTGTGAAAGATGAACTAAGGCACCGATTATGCTGTTATAAGCATGTGTGATCAGCAGGCCTGCTGGCCATGCTGCTTTTGGCCGTCAAAATTACCAACACTGATGCACCACTGTCTCTTCAGTGCTGTTGAAGCTTGGTCCTCCAAAGCTTGGGCCAGAGACTGTAGCTCCTGGAGAGGCAATTGGCATTCCCATGTGGGGTCCCTGCTCTGTGTTGGACCTGGAAAGAGAAGTCCTGCAATGACAAGAGCCAGTGATTGACACAAGTATTGGTGTCTTTGGTGACTGCATCCACTGGAGTGGGGCATGGTTGGTGACCAATGTGAAATGACGACTGGACAAATAATACCGCAACTTGGTCACTGCCCACTTGATGATAAGGGTTTCTCTCTCCACAACTGCATAGTTCCTCTCTGCTGGCAGAAGCTTGTGGCTGATATACAGCATGGGGTGCTCCTTTGCCCTCTACAACATGTGAGAGTATGGCACCCAGGCCTATCTTTGAGGTGTCTTTCTGGATGATGAAAGGGAGGTCAAAGTCCATGTTTCAGAGGATGGGGGCAGTGGTGAGGGCCTTCTTCAGGACCTGGAATGCCTGCTCCATCTGACTGATCCACCTCATCTTGTTAGGCTCTCCCTTTTTTGTCAGGTCTGCGAGGGGAGAGGCTAGAGAATAGAAGTTGGGCATAATTCTATGGTAGTAACCAGCCAGCTCCAAGAAGGCACATACCTGGCAATTGGTGGTAGGCCTGGGGTAGTTCTGTACAGCCTCTATCTTCTTGCCCTGGGACTTCAGCAGACCTTGGTCGATGCAGTAGCCCAAGTACTGTGCCTCAGTCAGCCCCAGATGGTACTTCTGGGGTTTGGCAATTAGCCCAGCCTTTTGCAGCTCCCCTAGTATGGATTTGAGGTGGTGCAGGTGATTGGTCCAGGTAGAGAAATTGATATCATCGAGGTATGCAGTGGCAAAGTCTCAGTGGGAGCAGAGTATGATGTCCATGAGGTATTGAAAGGTGGCTGGCACCCCATGGAGGCCAAAGGGTACTGCAAGGGTACCAGTACATGGACTACTCCATAATGCCAGTGGCCCAATGTGGTGGTGAAGGCAGTTTTGGGGTGGGCCTGGGGCATCAGAGCCACTTGCCAGTAATGTTTAGTCAGGTCCAGTGTCGATTATGAAGTGGGCTCTCCTCAGCCTGTCAACCAGGTCATCCACCCTGGGCAGGGGGGTAGCTGTCAAAATCTGAGATTGCATTGAGTTTCCTGAAGTCATTGCAGAGTCTCAGACTTCCATTGTGCTTGGGCACCACCATGATGAGCAGGGGCTGGTGGACTCCTCGATGATGCCAGCCCATAGCATTTGCACCACTTCCTCCTCAATCGCATGATGGTGGGACTCTGGGATGTGATGGGGCATTGCTAGACCACAGTGCTGGGGGGGTCTTGATGTTATGTTGGATCAGGTGGGTCTGCCCTGGTTCTGCTGCAAAGACATCCTGGAACTGGTCAAGGAGTAATTCTCCCAACTCTTGATACTGGGGGCTGGAGGGTTCTTCTCCCAGGTAGACCAAAGTATGCTTGAGCAGGTCTGAGGAAGAGAGAGCATGCACTGAGAGCAGTGGCAGGGGTTCAAGCCACTGTTTCAACAGATGAATATGGTAAATCTGGGTAACCTTGTGCTTACCTGGCTGTTGCAGGTGATAATTCACTGGCCCACATGCTTGGTTACTGTATATAGTTTGCTGTGGGTCAGTATTTTGTTGTCTGTGTAAGCTTTTGCTACTTTTGCCTGCAACCAAATCTACCTTTGAGTACAAATAAAGTTACCTTACCTTTTATAGGCCTACCACCATGCCATGTCAGTTTACAGTGGGGACCAGGAGGAGGACTCCGTCACAAACTTGGAACCCCCAGGGCTGGGCCACCCAGTTGTAGAGGTGGCTTTGCTTGGCCTGGGTAGAGAGCAGGTGCTGGCGCACAATGGGAGCCACCCTGTCCATGTGCTCCTGGGTCATCTTCACGTGCCCCATGGTGGTGCAATAAGGGGATGGGTGCAAAAAGGGGATGGCTGCTCCTCCCAGGCTTCCTTGGCAACATCTAGGAGGCCTCAGGGCCTTCTCCCAAACAGGAGCTCAAATGGTGTGAAGCCCATCAATTCCTAATAATTAGTTTTTTCTTTTGTTTCAGACAATTCAAAAAACTAATTATTTTGATTTAAGAAGAAGATATAATGAACGTAATATACCCATCAATTCCTGTGGAGTTTCCCAGACCACAAACAGGATGTACAGAAGAAGGAGGTCACAGTTTTGGCTGCCCTTATCCACAATGTGCCACAGAATCCTTTTCAGGGTCTGGTTACACCTTTCCACCAGCCCATCCATCTGAGAGTGGTACATGGATGTGTAGAGCTGTTTCACCTTCAACATCTGGCACACATCAGCCATGAGTTTTGAAACAAAGGGTATACTTTTGTTGGTGAGGTGGTTTTGGGGAGCTCCACATGGGAGAACAGCAGAACTAGCTCCTGGGTCATGTTCTTTTGAGGTGACCTTCCATAGGGGCACCGCTTCATGGTAGCAGGTGGCATAATCCATGATGGTGAGAATGTACTCATGATTCCAGGCAGACTTAGAGAGGGGACCCACCAGATCCATGCCCACTCTTTTGAAGGGAATGCTGATAGGTACTAGCACAAGCAGGGCATGAGCAGGATTGTGCGGTAAGTTGGCAACAGGGGCAGTGCTGGCAGAAGTTCTTGACCTTGGTATTCATCCCCAGCCAGACAAAGTAATCAAGGGGGTTAGAGAGGGCCAGGTGCATTATGAGGTCCACCCTGAAGCAGGGAACTACCAGAAGGTCCACTTCTTGTCCCCAGTGTTTGGTATGCTGATATAGCAGGCCCTAGCAGACCAGGAAATAGGTGTGGGGCAGGGGCTGCCCCAGCTGTTGAGCTTCCCCTTCTACAATGCATACCTGACTCCAACAGTTCTTTAGCTGCTTATCCTGTTTGTGTTCCCACCCAAAGTTCCTTTCGCATGTCACCTGCTTAATCTCACACAAAAGTGGGTTAGAGATGGCATTCAACTCACCTTCTGCAGCACAGGCCTTAGCATCCTTGTACTCCCCAGCCAGACACACATCTTGGAGTGGCAGGGTGTAGTCCACTGGCCTGCATGGGGTAAGCCATCACTTCATCCTCTGCGTGGAAGGCAACTCCTGTGAGAACCCAGGCCAGTCTAACCTAGGAGGAGAGGGACAGGGAAGTCAGGAAGCACACCAATAGTTAATTTCCACTCACCTCTCTCATTCCCAATATTGATGTGGGTGGTGGCCACCTCTCATGCGCCCCACGAATCCAGGTAACCTTGACAGTAATGCAATGCCCACAGCCACAGGCAGGATCTAGGGCTGAGCCAGGGTGATGGTGCTGCCAGAGTCGAGGACTTCCACTGATTGGCCCTCCATCCACACAGGGCGCTCGGAAGATGAGTGCTGGTGGATAAGTGAATGGTGCAGCCAGCTAGCCATGGTTTCTGGGCTGGAGCCAAGAGGGATTGCTCAGGTGTGTTTGGCATGGGCTTGTCGAGGGGCCCTGGAGAGGAAGTGGGTTGAGAAGGGTGCCTTCATGTTGGGCCAGGAAGTGGCGGCAGACATTCCAACAGCCTCCATCCTCATTTTAACAGTTTGTTGTTTGCTCAGGTCCAGGGTTGCCAAGGCACACTCCAGGGTGTCCACCAGCTTGGTGGGTGTCTGAGGTGCCCTCATCCTGTTGGCCATGCACTCTTTGGGGGTGGACCCAGAGAAACTGGTCCATAGCAACCCGCTCCACAACCTGCACCGCTGAGCATTGCTCAGGCTCTAGCCAGTGCTTGGCGGTCCTCAACAGTTCATTGTCTGCTGGGGTCAGTTTGGTGAGCAGATGGAGAGCCTCCTGGTGGGGTTCTGCGAGGCAGCCTGGGAGGGGAGAAGCTTCTGCTCATTGCTGCAGCAGCTCCTGGATGGCAACTTGGAGGCCTTTGGCGAGTTCTTGTGTCACCTGCTGTTGTTGGAGACTGGTTTCCATGTGGAGGGTGGGTGGGGGCATTGTGTTCATGCCCACATTTTCCACCAGTGTGAGACTTGTGCTGCAAGGAAGGGAGGTGGGGAGAACACAGACACAAATCCCAAGTCCTTACTACAAAAACCAGTGAATTTAATGAAAAAGTAGTGGAGGGGCAGTGTGTTTGGGGGGGTGGGGTGTAGTGTGAGAACCAAGCAGGCTGTATAGTAGGAGGGGAGCCCAAGCCGGCCTAGAGCAGGGTTTTTGGCGAGTGCTGGCTGTGCTGGAGTGGGGTCTGCATCCCAGAGGTGGACAGAGCGGGGGTGATCACCAGTGAAACATGTGGCAGGCTTGAGCTCATTGTTGTCATCCTCTGCATCAGCTATGTTTTCTGCCCAAAGGGAGAGTGCACATGAGCCACAGAGCACATTTATTCTAACCTCTGAGAGCCTTAGCCCTTTTTTATACTCCCCTGGCTGCTTGAGGAGGATGAATGAAGGCACTGATTATGCCGCTCCAGGCATGTGTGATCAGCAGGCCCTGCCCCCTGGCCATGCTGCTTTTGGCTGTCAAAATTACCACGGCTGAAGTGACGTCATCTCTTCAGCACTGTGGGACTGGTTAGGTCAGGAGTGGCACACTGCTTTAAAGTTAAAGTCCTACCCGCACCATGTGGCGGCGCCGATCTCCGTTTCCACAGCCCTCGGCCATTACATAGCTAGGGTTACAGTGGGGGGCTAGTCCTCTGGTAACCACAAGAGTTTAACTCCTCACTCGCATCTGTATTGCAGCGTGCCTTGCCAGATGGTAGTAGGTACCATTTTTATGATGGTCTTTGGTGTGGCCCGACCGTGAATAGAACTCACGATGTCCCGATCGAGAGGCGGACACGCTACCACTAGGCCACTAGCCGGTTGGCACACTGCTTTGGTGGTGGGCTTTTGGAGCCACCATCACAAGTGACATCCACAAAACTCCATAAAAAGTTCACTGACAGCTAGCAGCACAAAATGAACAACAAGGGTAAAAGCTGAAAGGCAGAAGTGGTTATTTTGACTCATTTCCATGTAAAAAAAATATATTCGTATCACAGTGCAGCTGAATGCTCAAATCTGAGTGGTCAGAAGGTGTGCTTTATTTTCATATAAGAGCAAGGCTCAGACAGTAATTATGGCTCCAGCATGAATGAATGTTACTGCACTAAGGTGAATACATTAGTGCTTCTATAATACACAGAGGCAACTTTTTATTTAAGATACTTACTTGCATTTGGGACTTGCTTTCACTTATGTGACAAACAACAAGTTTAGAGTATCCAGCCTTCTGGGGGTTCTTGAGTGGAGTGCTAGAAGGTGCTCCCTCAGGGATTCTGTTGTTTTACTGAGGGACTTCAATTCTCACATGGGCAATGACAATGAAACCTGGAGGGGAGTGGATGTTTTCATCTCTTCCACTCTCTCACCTCTCTATCTTCTCCTTTGAATCTCATTCTATTTCAGTCTCCGCTCCTGTTAACCTGTTTGTTATTTATCACCCTCCTGGCCCTGTGGGATGGTTTTTGTTTTTTATGAACTGGACATCCTATTCAGCTCTTTCCCAGAAGATGGCACCCCACTGATGCTCCTGGGAGACTTCAAACTTCACAGACTTCAAACTTCAAATCTTCCTACTCTGCTGCCTTCCTTCCACTACTCCACTCCTTTGATCTCTCCCTGCTGCACTCATCTCCAACCCATAAAGCTGGCAAACTTCTCAACCTGGTCTTCCTCAGAAACTGCTCTGCCTCAGATCCCACAGTTAACCCTCTCCATCTTTCTGACCACCATATTTCTGCATAAATATGACCTAAAACATCATCATATTTTCACACAAGTCCTGAAAGTAGATAAAGAGAACCCAGTTAAACAAATGAGACAAAAATATTATACTTGGTCATTTATTTACTGAGGAAAATGATCCAATATTGCATATCTGTGAGTGACAAAAGTATGTGAACCTTTGCCTTCAGTATCTGCTGTGACCCCCTTGTTCAGCAATAACTGCAACTAAATGTTTCCGGTAACTGTTGATCAGTCCTGCACACTGGCTTGGAGGAATTTTAGCCCATTCCTCCATACAGAACAGCTTCAACTCTGGGATGTTGTTGGGTTTCCTCACATGAACTGCTCGCTTCAGGTCCTTCCACAACATTTCAATTGGATTAAGGTCAGGACTTTGACTTGGCCATTCCAAAACATTAACTTTATTCTTCTTTAACTATTCTTTGGTAGAACAGCTTGTGTGCTTAGGGTCATTGTCTTACTGCATGACCCACCTTCTCTTGAGATCCAGTTCATAGACAGATGTCCTGTCATTTTCCTTTAGAATTTGCTGGTATAATTCAGAATTCATTGTTCCATCAATGATGGCAAGCTGTCCTGGCCCAAATGCAGCAAAACAGGCCTAAATCATGATACTACCACCACCACGTTTCACAGATGGGATAAGGTTCTTATACTGGAATGCAGTGTTTTCCTTTCTCCAAACAAAACACTTTTCATTTAAACCAAAAAGTTCTATTTTGGTCTCCTCCAGCCACAAAACATTTTTTCAATAGCCTTCGGGCTTGTCCATTTAGCAAACTGCAGACGAGCAGCAATGTTCTTTTTGGAGAGCAGTGGCTTTCTCCTTGCAACCCTGCCATGCACACCATTGTTGTTCAGTGTTCTCCTGATAGTGGACTCATGAAAATTAAGTTTAGCTAATGAGAGAGAGGCCTTCAGTTGCTTAGAAGTTACCCTGGGGTCCTTTGTGACCTCGCCGACTATTACACACCTTGCTCTTGGAGTGATCTTTGTTGGTCGACCACTCCTGGGGAGGGTAACAATGATCTTGAATTTCCTCCATTTGTACACAATCTGCCTGACTGTGGATTTATGGAGTCCAAATTCTTTATAGATCGTTTTGTAACCTTTTCCAGCCTGATGAGCATCAACAACGCTTTTTCTGAGGTCCTCAGAAATCTCCTTTGTTCATGCCATGATACACTTCCACAAACATGTGTTGTGAAGATCAGACTTTGATAGATCCCTGTTCTTTAAATAAAACAGGGTGCCCACTCACACCTGATTGTCATCCCACTGATTCAAAACACCTGACTCTAATTTCACCTTCAAATTAACTGCTAATCCTAGAGGTTCACATACTTTTGCCACTCACAGATATGTAATATTGGATAATTTTCCTCAATAAATAAATGATCAAGTATAATATTTTTTGTCTCATTTGTTTAACTGGGTTCTGTTTATCTACTTTTAGGATTTGTGTGAAAATCTGATGATGTTTTAGGTCATATTTATGCAGAAATATAGAAAATTCTAAAGGGTTCACAAACTTTCAAGCACCACTGTACTGGTGTAACCAGTCACTGAGGCAGTATACTACTCCAGGTCCACTGAATGTTCATAGGTAGCAGCCCTCCTGTACATGTTTTGACTGTACAGACAGAAACAGTCTTGTAGGGCAGATATGACACCTTGTGGCCAAGTTCTCACCTCTCTCACAGCTGGTCTGATTTATTTGTGAATGGGTCTGTAGGCAGGGGTGAGAAGTGTAGAAATATGATCCATTTGTCTGATGTGGGGGAGAGATGCAGCCTTGTATGCATGCTGGATGTTCGTGTATGCAAGATCTAGCGTGCTATCCCTTTGTGTAGCAAAGTCAATGATTTCAGGAAATCTGGGTAGAGCTGACTTGAATGATGCATTTTTTAAGTCCCCAGTGACAATGAAAAAGCCATCAGGGTGAGCTGTCTGAAGTTGGCTGATTATCCCATAGAGTTCACTCAGGGCATTGCTAGTTTTAGCATTAGCATGACATAGGATGTAAGCAACAATAACTGTAATAAGCTTTCTGGGAATATAAAAAGGTCTGCATCTAACTGCTAAAACCTCCACAAGTGCCAAACAGTGCACAGAGACAATCGCTGCATTCATACATCAATAACAGCTGGTGTAAACACACAAGCCACCACCATGCATCTTATCTGACAGGGAAGAGTTTCTGTCAGCACAGAAGGTTGTTAGTCTGACTATCTGGATCACCGAGTTGGTGATGCCTTCATGCAGCCATGTCTTGGTGAAGATAAGAACACAGCAGTGTCTTCTCTTTTTGGGAGGTCAGAAACAGTCTTAAACCAGATAGTATATTGTCTATGGAGCACATGTTTGAGAAGAAAAGAGAAGGAAGCACTGGCCAGCTCTGGTTAGCCTTGAGCCTAGCATGGATCCCAGATCCCTTACCACATTTTCTTTTCCTTGCACACCACTTTGACTGAACTTCCAGGTAGCTGTGGAACCTAGGTGATGCCACAGCATGGCCGCACAAAGTCCTTAGATTGCTGGTGCAGTGTAGTTTCTCCAGCATGTAAATAATGTTAATCTAAACTTGTAGCATATTATCCTGAGTAAATTGCTTGTTTTGGCTAGAAAGAGATGTATTTTGGTGAACTAAATTTGAGCTTTTGAATTTGTGCTTAAGATTTAAAAAGGTATTGAATATGTATTTTAGCAATTGTTTAAAAAACCCTGCAGTTCCTTAGTCTGTTACACTTCAATACTTCATGCTCCATCAGACATGGGCTCTCATTTACTTGAGAAGAGTTGAGAAGAAAATAAAGCTCAAAGTTCCTCATCAAACTAAAGCTCTACTGTTTGTGTTTTTGTTCATCACAGGTTCACCTACCTGAAATCATATTGGTTATTTTCTGCCGTTGCTTATGCCAACTGACAAACATGTAAGTTACACCTGTGAGGGAAAGAGATAATTGGTAAATCAGTTTTCTTTATCAATATGGCACAGTTCTTCAAGCTCTCCAAGTCAGTGATCTTAAAACAATTAATAATGGCATCAAAACACACGTTAAACCATGTAGAACAGTTCAGTTCCACTTCAGTTTCACTTTAAAAATATTTCTGATCAGGTAATATTGTTTATAAAATTCAGATTGAATAATGAATACAGGTATGATAATACATTTACTCGACAGATAAAACATTTATCAGAGAGTTCTAGAGCACTAAATTTTTTCCTGACATAAATTTAGTTCCCTGAATAGTTTTTTCAAAAACAATAGGTCACATTTTACTTTCTTATATTCCAAGTTTGCCAGTGTTGGCATGTTATATATATATATATATATATATATATATATATATATATATATATATATATATATATATATATATAGTGGTGCTTGAAAGTTTGTGAACCCTTTAGAATTGTCTATATTTCTGCATAAATATGACCTAAAACATCATCAGATTTTCACACAAGTCCTAAAAGTAGATAAAGAGAACCCAGTGAAACAAATGAGAAAAAAATTACACTTGGTCATTTATTTATTTATTGAGGAAAATGATCCAATATTACATATCTGTGAGTGGCAAAAGTATGTGAACCTTTGCTTTCAGTATCTGGTGTGACCCTCTTGTGCAGCAATAACAGCAACTAAACATTTCTGGTAACTGTTGATCAGTCCTGCACACTGGCTTGGAGGAATTTTAGCCCATTCCTCCGTACAGAACAACTTCAATTCTAGGATGTTGGTGGGTTTCCTCACATGAACTGCTCACTTCAGGTCTTTCCACAACATTTTGATTGGATTAAGGTCAGGACTTTGACTTGGCCATTCCAAAACATTAACTTTATTCTTCTTTAACCATTCTTTGGTAGAACGACTTGTGTGCTTAGGGTCGTTGTCTTGCTGCATGACCCACCTTCTCTTGAGATTCAGTTCATGGACAGATGTCCTGACATTTTCCTTTAGAATTTGCTGGTATAATTCAAAATTCATTGTTCCATCAATGATGGCAAGCCGTCCTGGCCCAGAAGCAGCAAAGCAGGCCCAAACCATAATACTACCACCACCATGTTTCACAGATGGGATAAGGTTCTTATGCTGGAATGCAGTTTTCCTTTCTCCAAACATAGCACTTCTCATTTAAACCCAAAAGTTCTATTTTGGTCTCATCTGTCCACAAAACATTTTTCCAATAGCCTTCTGGCTTGTCCATGTGATGTTTAGCAAACTGCAGACAAGCAGCAATGTTCTTTTGGAGAGCAGTGGCTTTCTCTTTGCAACCCTGCGATGCACACCATTGTTGTTCAGTGTTCTCCTGATGGTGGACTCATGAATATTAACATTAGCCAATGTAAGAGAGGCCTTCAGTTGCTTAGAAGTTACCCTGGGTTCCTTTGTGACTATTACACATCTTGATCTTGGAGTGATCTTTGTTGGTCGACCACTCCTGGGGAGGGTAACAATGGTCTTGAATTTCCTCCCTTTGTACACAATCTGCCTGACTGTAGATTGGTGGAGTTCAATATCTTTAGAGATGGTTTTGTAACCTTTTCCAGCCTGATGAGCATCAACAACGCTTTTTCTGAGGTCCTCAGAAATCTCCTTTGTTCATGCCATGATACACTTCCACAAACATGTTGTGGAGATCAGACTTTGATAGATCCCTGTTCTTTAAATAAAATGGTGCCCACTCACACCTGATTTGTCATCCCACTGATTCAAAACACCTGACTCTATTTTCCTCAATAAATAAATACATTTTATTTATTTTGAAAATTTTCCTCAATAAATAAATGACCAAGTATAATATTTTTGTCTCATTTGTTTAACTGGGTTCTCTTTATCTAACTTTTAGGACTTGTGTGAAAATCTGATGATGTTTTAGGTCATATTTATGCAGAAATATAGAGAAAGAGAGTGAGATGATATATTACACGGTTGCATGAAGATATGAAGTTTATGTTGGAGTTCTTCAAGTGAATGAGTGAAAATATTTTCAACATGAGAAGATAAACTTCATATCTTCGTGCCACCATGTAATGTTTTCTATATTATAATGGATGGACACATCTACCAAAAAAAAAAAAAACATACACAGGTTAATCAAAAGAATTTTAATTCTGAACCAGTTTGCCATTTTGACAACAGCAGGAAAACACTGAGAGTGACATCCTCAGAGTGTAATATCAGAAAATGTCATCTAGATCCACAATGTATTTCGTATGAAAAATGCAAGTTTTTCAACACGAGAAGATAAACTTCATCTTCGGTTCAGAGGTTTCAGTTTCAAAAACTGTAGGAGGTAAGAGTAGAATAATATAAAGTACAGACACTTGGTATATTTTACTTCTGTGACTTTTAAATTGTTTATTTTTGGGTTACGCTTCATTTTGTGGCTACTGCCTCATAGAATAAACATATACACTACCGTTCAAAAGTTTATAGAGTGTATAGAGGCCCATTTCCAGCAACTATCACTCCAGTGTTCTAATGGTACAATGTGTTTGCTCATTGCCTCAGAAGGCTAATGGATGATTAGAAAACCCTTGTACAATCATGTTAGCACAGCTGAAAACAGTTTAGCTCTTTAGAGAAGCTATAAAACTGACCTTCCTTTGAGCAGATTGAGTTTCTGGAGCATCACATTTGTGGGGTCGATTAAATGCTCAAAATGGCCAGAAAAATGGCTTGACTATATTTTCTATTCATTTTACAACTTATGGTGATAAATAAAAGTGTGACTTTTCATGGAAAACACAAAATTGTCTGGGTGACCCCAAACTTTTGAACGGTAGTGTATATATGTTATTTTTACTGTATGGACATCTCATCTCATTATCTCTAGCCGCTTCATCCTGTTCTACAGGGTCGCAGGCAAGCTGGAGCCTATCCCAGTTGACTACGGGCAAAAGGTGGGGTACACCCTGGACAAGTCGCCAGGTCAACAGAGGGTTGACACATAGACACAGACAACCATTCACATTCACACCTACGGTCAATTTAGAGTCACCAGTTAACCTAACCTGCATGTCTTTGGACTGTGGGGGAAACCGGAGCACCCGGAGGAAACCCACGCGGACACTGGGAGAACATGCAAACTCCACACAGAAAGGCCCTTGCCAGCCACAGGGCTCGAACCCGGACCTTCTTGCTGTGAGGCGACAACACTAAACACTACACCACCATGCCGCCCTGTATAGACATGGTATCAAAAAATTTTATTTATAAGCAGTAGCCACATGTACCCACATGGTACCTATTTTTTATTATATAGACACATTCACAAACAAAATGCACCCAAATTTATCAAAACAGTTTGATTTCCACACAAGTGACATCGATTTATGTCAGTTTTGGTACTCCATGTCTCATATGTAGCTCGTATAAAACATACGAGTGGTGTATTTCCCAGTAAAACACTCGTGTGTGTGTGTGTGTGTGTGTGTGTATTTTTCTCATCTCATCTCATTATCTCTAGCTGCTTTATCCTGTTCTACAGGGTCGCAGGCAAGCTGGAGCCTATCCCAGCTGACTACGGGCGAAAGGCGGGGTACACCCTGGACAAGTCGCCAGGTCATATGGAAATTAAAAACTATGCTTCGGGGGAAAAATAAAGCCAGTGTGACAGTATGATATGCATTTGCCTGAATGAGTCTCCGCAAGCACAAAGACAAACACACATATAGATTAAGACAATAACAGTTAAGCTTTTATTCAGGCATTCAGAATGTTCGTAAGAGAATAATTTCAAAATTAAAATTTGTGCTATGAAATAATTGTACTAATCAGTTCACACTTGAAGCCCCATCTAGGTCATCAGGATCAATATAGCAACCACTGAAGGAAAACCAAAGAAAATTGTACCTGCATACCTTTATGGTAAATCTGGGGAAGGTCTTCAAACTGCATTCATTTTTTTTTATGCTGGAGCAGGAACCTTGTATAGGCTTGCAAGTTATAAATTTCTGAAAACACAGATGCTCATGACTTTAATTACGATGGGCGGCATCTTCGCAGAAAGGAGGGGTTTATGTGGTTTATTCAAAGCACTGACTTTTCTGAGTTGGAAAAATAGAGAAAGATAAACGCTGCATTTTAATCTGATACCTCTTTCTATTATCCCATGAGCTTAATAAAGAAGAATATTAGTGGGTCAGTTATGTGGAAATGTGAAACACAGTTCCACTGTGTTTTGTTTTTTTTTAATTCAAAGTTTTCCTTGACATTAAAAGTAAAACAATTGTGGAAAAATGAAAAAAAGATATGACCACTTTTACAAAAATGCAGGATCAAACTCTTATTTGTCCATAGCAAAACAAATAGCATAAAATGAAAATAGTAAATGGTCAACTTTCTGCATAACGCAATCATATTAACCTACTGTTAGAGATATGACTACATGCTTCTTTACTAAATTGCATGGCTTATATGGAATCATGTTGGTTTTACATCAGTCCAAATCTTAAATGTAGTAAGCTCAATGCCCACATTAGGATATTATATGAAACAATTGCCTACATATTAACTTTATATATAAAATATGTATTTATATATACACATAAAGGCACAATTATATAATTATACAATTATGCATCTAGGTATAAAAAAGAATGATTAAACCCCCAACCCCTGACACACACAAGATAACGCATACACAGTCCTGACAGATACAAGTAAACAATCCCGTTGTCATAGCAATGCTGTCTAAAAGATAATTTTTCTCATGTCAGCGCCCAGGAACACTCATCTCATCTCATTATCTCTAGCCACTTTATCCTGTTCTACAGGGTCGCAGGCAAGCTGGAGCCTATCCCAGCTGACTACGGGCAAAAGGCGGGGTACACCCTGGACAAGTCACCAGGTCATCACAGGGCTGACACATAGACACAGACAACCATTCACATTCACACCTATGGTCAATTTAGAATCACCAGTTAACCTCACCTGCATGTCTTTGGACTGTGGGGGAAACCGGCGCACCCAGAGGAAACCCATGCGGACACTGGGAGAACATGCAAACTCCGCACAGAAAGGCCCTCACCGGCCACGGGGCTCAAACCCGGACCTTCTTGCTGTGAGGCAACAGCGCTAACCACTACACCACCGTGCCGCCCCCAGGAACACTGGTTTTCTTTTAAAATAAAATCTATACACAGTATACAGGTACAAATATGAACAAGTGAACACTCGAACATGTCTTGTATGGATATTATCGGTCAGTCTAGAGGAGTTTATTTTTTGGGTTTTGTTAATCTTTAACTCGATGGAAAATGTCATGAGGTCAAGGAAAGAGGTGAAGGAGAATTCATAAGTACATAGGAAAAGACAACTGTGGTGCTAAAAGAATCCAACTGCACTTACACTAGGCCATGCAAATAAATAAATAAGTAAAATAAAGCCTACAGAATTATGCGATGGTGCATGTTATTGACGTAGGTCTGCTGCAATGTTCTAATGATGCACACTACAAAAAGCACATTTTTGCCCTGTGCATTCTACGGTAACAGTCTTGTTTCATGCAGGCTATATAAACATGGACAACACAGTGGAAAGTTGGAACTGAATTACCAAAGTTGGAATTGAAATTTATCATCTGCTCCTCTCTAGCTACTTTATCCTTCTACAGGGTCACAGGCAAGCTGGAGCCTATCCCCACTGACTACGGGCAAAAGGCGGGGTACACCCTGGACAAGTCGCCAGGTCATCACAGGTGTGTGTGTATATATATATATATATATATATATATATATATATATATATATATATATATATATATATATCACCAGTCACAAAACTGAAACAAAATGATTCTCAGTGTGACAATGGTTGCTCACACTCACCTTGCCCATTTATGTTTGACATTGATCCCAGTTGTTGTATGATCAATTATTTAATATTTCATTCTGTATATAATTGTTTGCGTGAATGACCCATTGCAGAGACATTTGTGCGATTGACATGTGCACTGAAGTTTTAAGTTAATCTGAAGCAAAAAAAAAAAATTCAAGAAAATTCCCTTGTCAAATGACACAGTTCATGAGAGGGTCTGTGACATGTCTGAGTACATTGAACACCAGATAATGGAGCATCTCTTAGCTAGCAACTCTTTCGCTTTACAGCTTGATGAATCCACTGACATGGCTGACTGTACAATTCTGCTGGTATTTGTGCGGCATATGTGGAATGTTGACTTTGAAGAGCAGTTTTTGTTCAGTGCGAATTTGCCAAAATCCACCACAGCAGCAGAGATTATTTTTCTGCATCGGATACATATTTGAATTCAGTGGGACTGAGCTGGGCAAAGTGTGTTGGCGTGACAACGGATGGAGCAGCCTCGATGACTGGCAAACATTCAGGAGTTGTGAAAAAAATTCTAGATGTAGCTACACTGAATGCAATGTGGAACCACTGTTCTTTACAGAAAGATGCATTAGCTGTGAAAGACATAGTGCTGGAGCTTCATGAAACACTGCGAGAGACATTGAAAGTTGTTAATTATATCAGGCATCGTGCAAAGAATGCAAGATGTTTTCAAGCTTTTTGTCAAGAGATGGGGAGTGGGCAGAAACACCTTCTCCATCATGCTAAAGTCTGCTGGCTCTCCAGGGGCAATGGGTTAGCCTGTGTTTATGAGCTTAGAAGTAAGTTGGCAGCTTTTCTTGCTGAAAAGAAGTCAGATCTAGCAGAATATTTTCACAATGACCTGTGGATTGCTCGTCTTTCTTACCTTGCAGACATTTTTTGATCATTTGAACACACCAAATGTGTCATTACAAGGGAGGGGTCATAACCAATTTGAGCAAACTGAAAGTTAATGCCTTCAAAAAAAGTTGAGTCCGTGGACCAAGCATATAACCAACAGCAGGCTGGATATGTTACCAAACGTGTGTCATGAGATGATAAAAACTTACAGACTCCAACAACTCAGTGGTGAAAAGGGTGATCTGTGTCCATCTGGAGAAACTGCACAAACAGTTTTGAGATTACTTTCCAGAAGAGGAGATGGTTTTGGCCCATGAGTGGATAAGAGAGCCATTCGAAATTTATGTGGAAACCATAATTTTGCCACCTGAAGAAGAAACTCAACTGGTTGAGTTATTGTGTGATCATAGTCTTCAAAAAAAGTTCTCAGTTGAGTGTCCCTCAGCTCTGGTGCAGTGTTGCACATGAGTATCCTGCTCTTGCTTACCATGCAATCAGAGTGCTTTTGCCTTTCTGTACCACACTTTTCTGCTCTCACAAAGCTAAAGAACAAGTGTAGAAACAAACCGAATATTGAACATGACCTCCGGATTGCATTGCCCTCAATTACCCCAAATTTTGACAAACTTATTCAAAGAAGGCAGCCCCAGGTTTCTCATTAAGAAGAAATTGATCATTCATAAACTGTAACTTGACAATTATATTTCACAATTAATATTAAATTATGTTAACCCATTTACTCCTTCTTAAAAAATGTTTAAGTGGCATATTAAAATAACACATTTTTAGTTATCAAACTGTAGTTGGCATGATGTTGAATTTGAGAAAACTGGTGCTTGTTTTAGGGGCAGCACCGTGGTGTAGTGGTTAGCACTGTCACCTCACAGCAAGAAGGTTCTGGGTTCAAGCCCAGCGGCCGGCGGGAGCCTTTCTGTCAGGACTTTGCGTGTTCTCCCCATGTCTGTGTGGGTTTCCTCCAGGTGCTCTGGTTTCTCCCACAATCCAAAGACATGCAAGTTAGGTTAATTGGCAGCTCTAAATTGACTGTAGGTGTGAATTGGTGTTTGTCTATGTGTTAGCCCTGCAATGATCTGGCGACTTGTCCAGGCTGTACCCTGCCTCTTGCCCATAGTCAGCTGGGATAGGCTCCAGCTTACCTGCACAGGATAAGCAGTTATGGATGGTACTTCTTTTACTACATAGGGTCGTAACAGAGCTGGCATGTTAAAAAGAAGAAGAAGCCTTTGTCACATGCACACTGAAGCACAGACTTAAGCACACAGTGAAATTTCTCCTCTGCATTTAACCCATCTGAAACAATGAATACACACATGCACACACAAGTGAGCAATGAGTACAAATACATACCCAGAGCAGTGGACAGCTATGTTACAGCACCCAGGGAGCAGTTAGGGGTTATGTGCCTTTCTCCCAACCTCAGGCCATGGCTGCCTTTTAACCTAACTGCATGTCTCTGAACTTTGGGGGAAAACTGGAGCACCCAGAGGAAATCCACGCAGATATGGGAAGAACATGCAAACTCCACACAGAAAGGCCCCCCATCGGCCACTGGGCTTGAACCTAGAACCTTCTTGCTGTGAAGCAACCACTACACCACCGTGTTGCCACATGACTCAATTCTGCCACCCAAAATTGAGTCATGGTGCAAAAAAGGTTGAGAACCACTGCTCTGCTGTACAGTGATAGTTTGGCACTTTTTACTGACTCAAATCTTTAAATCTTGTTGAGTAAAATGAACTTTTTTTTCCGAATCAAGCTATTAAGCAATCTTTTACATCAATAGCCTATTGAGTCATTCAGTGGAAATGACTGATTACAAGTTCAACTGCCCATAGAGTGCTCTGTGCCCATCAATAAAAATATCATACTATTCATTGTATGATTGCTATTCACTTTAGCCTACCTGGTCACTGAAGACCTGTAGCGTATGAACTCATTCCAGTGGAAAGGTAGATGAAACATCCATTCAATTGCTACATTACACACAGCTAGCTAGCTATGGAAATGTTCCGGTTTACCAGATAAAGTTAACAAGCTTGCCTCTCATCTCCAGTAATAGCACTGGCTATGTGACTGCTGTAACCACACAGACAGACAGTAACTTTGGCCCAAAGTCGTTTCTGAGTCACTTGGTGATGCTCAGAGTTGCAGTTGCACATCAATCGCAAAGTGATTTGCTGAGAGAAAACAAAACCTTCTGTAGCCTGCAGTGCAAGACCAAAAAAATTTAAAATAAAAATAATTAAATTAAATTAAATTAAATTAAATTAAATTAAATTAAATTAAATTAAATTAAATTAAATTAAATTAAATTAAAACCCCACAACAGACTTCACTCAATAACATTAGGAAAACATTCTTGAAATAACCTGAGGATAAAAAGCAGCAATAAAAATTGTCTGGGACTCAAACAGAACATTTGTAAATATTCTGAAAAATTATTCTCCTGTATATCTGTGTGATTCTTAAGATGGATTTAATGGCAACATACTAATAATTAAGGGATATGGACACAACCAAGCTCTTATGCTTTAACTTGACATTAATGCACTGGCTAAACAATAGAGGAAAATAGAGCAGCATGACAACATAATTGACACTGGGAAGAACCACAAAGCAAACTCACTGGCTATTATGATGAACATTTATGAAACAAACAAACAAACAAACAAACAAACAAACAAACAAACAAAAGTATAGCTCTTAAAATAGAAGCTTTTATAAACATAACTCTGTATAAAAAATAGAAACAATCTCAGCTGTTACAATATGTAACTGTGACAAATGCACTGTTCAGCCCATTTGGAGAAACCATAAAGATGCTGAATAAACATTGTACCTGCTGGTTTACATAGCACAGCTGTGACCCCATTACAATTTTATGAGGCAGTAGTATGACTGACAACTTTAACAGTTATGTTTATTAATAATCAAAAATATTGTCGAAAGAACTTCATAAAAGATCCATTTAAGTTCGCAAAAGGTTTGTTTACAGAGAGCAAAAGTGGTAAATTGGAGTGTTCTAAAGAAGAACTGGAGGAACACTTAAAGTGCTGATGACACGTTTTTGACATCTTTGGCGATGTTTTATAACATAAAAAGTAATTCCCAATGATCCATATATTAATTCACGAAGGCACCTATTTTACAAGTTATGATAAAAAAACGCGGCTATTTGGGCAAATTTGACGGGGCTGCAGCACCCAGGAGACGAAAGAGGAGGAGGGGCTATATGACGTCAGCGAAAGAATCTTCCTCCTCACTTACCAGTTTGTTGTTGATGCGACAGATGTTCAGTTTATCATTATTAGTATTTTTATTAGACATTATTATATACAGTGTATATAGTTATTATGCCTTCGCGTTGTGTTGCCGGCTTTTGCTCCAAAACCCACAAGGATGGGGTAAGTTTATTCAAGTTTCCCAGAGATCCCGAGCTGCATGCGAAGTGGGTGAAGCAAGTCAGGCGCACTTGTGACAAGTGGGAGCCCTCACCAACATCCGTCCTGTGCTCTGAACACTTCGATTTGGATTGTTTTGACACCCTTCCCAGCTTAAAGGAATCTCTTGGGTGTTCAGTTCAGCACAAACGTGTGCTGCTACCATCAGCAGTGCCTACAGTATTCCGGAGGGGGTCTACTAGTAGCTATGCCGGATCCAGCAGTCGCCTGGGACAAGGCGACTCCTCCAAAGACAGTCCTCCTGTCAGAACATGTGTTGAGAAACGACATAAGATAAAGGTACGTAGAGCTATAGAGTGCTCCGACATGATGCTAAAAATAGTAACCATGCGGTCTGCGTGGTCATCTTGGAAGTGACTCGCTTCAGAGCGCTCATAGAGTACACATCATAGAGTACACATTCATGATAATCATAAATGTAATCATAAAGTCGGCGTGATATCAGTCATGTATTTGCTTGTGAAAGCTTGTGGCTTTCATGTAACTGCCGCCTAGCAACGAGAGGCAAAGGGTAAAGAGGGTAGGCTATCATAGATTCTATTCGGAAGAGATCAACACATGATTGCTTAAAAATTAGGTATTTTAACAATTTGCATCTGTTTTGTGATTATCATGACACTTGTGTGTTATATAGAACTGTATGTCTTATCAGCACATCGAGGATCTTCCACCGGAGGCTTTAGCAAGTACTCGTAGCAACACTACACTTTACCCTTTGCCATGCATTGTTAGGGAACGGTAGCAAGTACCCCGATGACCGACTTCAAGAATATGTATAAAAAATTTAGAAATTATACTGTCCAAAAGTTATTTGAGCTTAGTGTATTGCATTTCCATTTATATTGTAGGTTCTTGCTGATGTTTTTGCGGAGTATGACGCAGCTGCTGAATCAGAAGCTGCAGAGTTTGTATGTACTAGTTGTGAACATTCACATTATTATCAATCTCATTTATTTAAAATCAGATAAAATCATGCCATCATGATCACTGCTTAAAGTACCAGTATTTGGTTGTTGAAGAGCTAGCACTAGAAAGTTCACTGGCATTTTCATGCGCCATTTCCATTGAGTAGAACAGCCAGTGAACCGCAGCGTGTTCTTCCGCTGACGTCACAACATGGCCGCGAGCCACGGACCCAGTTTTCTTGCGCTGTGCAATTAAAAGTTGGATATTCGCGTAACAACAGCTTCTTTTCATGTAATTATAACAGAAATCTAACATGTTTGCCATGTTGTATAGTTTATTTAAGAAATTGCATAGAGTCATGTTCGTGTCATCAGCCCTTTAACAACCACTTATAGCAATCCAAGCAGAGGTAAAGAAAGGCCTTTCATGCAAGGGTTGAGGAAACCATCACAACCAGGAATTGCTTTTGACGTAAGCGATATAAAGAAGGAAGTTGACGATTTTGTCAAGAAGGCTAGAGCAAAGAGTGCACCTAGGAATGATGGGATCAGCGATAATGTGTATAAATACTGCCCAAGGCTGCATTTATGGTTATTCCTGTTGATAAGAGAAATAAGGATGTAGCAGAAAGGTGGTGTATTGCTGAGGGCATTTACCTCCCAAAAGAAGAGGTCAAAAGGGATAGGGCGATTTCGCCCAATATCCCTTTTGAACATTGATGGTAAGATCATCTCATCTCATTCTCATTAACTCTAGCCAATTTATCCTGTTCTACAGGGTCGCAGGCAAGCTGGAGCCTTTCCCAGCTGACTACGGGCGAAAGGCGGGGTACACCCTGGACAAGTCGCCAGGTCATCACGGGCTGACACATAGACACAGACAACCATTCACACTCACATTCACACCTACGGTCAATTTAGAGTCACCAGTTAACCTAGCCTGCATATCTTTGGACTGTGGGGGAAACTGGAGCACCCGGAGGAAACCCACGTGGACACGGGGAGAACATGCAAACTCCACACAGAAAGGCCCTCACCGGCCATGGGGCTCAAACCCAGACCTTCTTGCTGTGAGGCGACAGCGCTAACCACTACACCACCGTGCCGCCCGGTAAGATCATGTTTGGTGTTATTGCGAACAGGGTCATTAGTTTTGTTTAAAAAATGGTTATATAAGCAAATCAGTGCAGGAATCCCAGGATGTATCGAACATGCCTATGCAATTTGGGAAAGTATACAACAAGCTAAGAAGATGAAGGAAGATGTAGCAATTGTGTGGCTCGATCTTGCTAATGCGTATGGGTCTGTACCACATTAGATGATACAGAAAGCTATGGATTTTTTCTGGATCCCGAAATCAGTGCAGTCTATGATAATGAAGTGCTATGATAATTTCAAAATGTCTTTCACCACAGGTACACTACCGTTCAAAAGTTTGGGGTCACCCAGACAATTTTGTGTTTTCCATGAAAAGTCACACTTTTATTTACCACCATAAGTTGTAAAATGAATAGAAAATATAGTCAAGCCATTTTTCTGGCCATTTTGAGCATTTAATCAACCCCACAAATGTGATGCTCCAGAAACTCAATCTGCTCAAAGGAAGGTCAGTTTTATAGCTTCTCTAAAGAGCTAAACTGTTTTCAGCTGTGCTAACATGATTGTACAAGGGTTTTCTAATCATCCATTAGCCTTCTGAGGCAATGAGCAAACACATTGTACCATTAGAACACTGGAGTGATAGTTGCTGGAAATGGGCCTCTATACACCTATGTAGATATTGCACCAAAAACCAGACATTTGCAGCTAGAATAGTCATTTACCACATTAGCAATGTATAGAGTGTATTTCTGATTAGTTTAAAGTGATCTTCATTGAAAAGAACAGTGCTTTTCTTTCAAAAATAAGGAAATTTCAAAGTGACCCCAAACTTTTGAACAGTAGTGTAGTTTCACTATGGATTGGCAATGGTTGGAAGTAGGAATCGCAGCTGGATGCACAATATCAGTGATTTTGTTTATGCTTATAATGGAGTTAATCTTGCGATCTACGAATTGTGATAACACACTTGTGAAGACACCACTTAGGGCATTTATGGATGACATTGTTGTGAAATCAAAAGAGGTTAAAAGAATGGAAGAAGTCCTCACTCGATTAGATGAACTCATCGATTGGTCTGGAATGAGGTTCAAGGCAAAGAAATCCAGAAGTGTCACCTATGTCAAAGGGAAACTGTAGGTACAGTCACCACCTACTGTCTAAGAACTACAACCCCCATCAATTAACTTCCGCGGTGACCTACGTCACGGCTGGGCGGGATCACCTACGTCACTTCCTCCATGATCCTATAAGTGACCCGGAAATCCGCCATTCTTTCTCTCTCTTGTCTGGACCATCCCTGTCTGCAGGCACAAAGAGATCCGCTTGGCAGAGCACCCAAGAAAAGACATCTTTCTTACAAGAAAAGATTTTTTTAGCGCGCTTTCGTTTACCATTGGCCACGGTAGAACTATTTGAGTTGCGCTCTCTCTCTCTTGGCTGAGCTACAACCAGTTTGTTTGTCTATTATAAGTAATGTTACGACTGCCGCCCAAAGCAGTTTAATTAAAAGTTAGAAGCGACCGGATTCCTTCTAACTAAATCGCTGTGCACATTGTTGATCAGAGACTTTCCTTCACGAACGACAAAGCGTCAGACCAAGAATTCTCTGCGCTTCCACGGAATCGACTCACGTGCTCCTGTGGACTCCAAAAGTCTTGGAACATCTCTATAATCTTGCACCAAATAGCAAGATACTGGAAAGTAAGACTGGCATTTTTGGGGGGCAAAAAGACTAGTCTTAGGAATTAGCTTTATGAAGTAGTGTGAATTTAAACTCAGAAATTGTTTAATTGTGCACACTGATCTTGTGTTCTATGTTCTCTCAGTTGTTTTGTTTCATAGATAGGCTGTTGCATGCTCTCTATTCCTTCCTAACACCTTTAATTTCATTATTACACATATTTTGACCTCATCAAGATTTCAGTGGATTTAGTAGTGTTATAAGCTAGTGGAGTTAGCTACCACGGCTAATTATTTTATCTCATTCGCAATCCAGGCTAACTCTTTTGTTCAGGCCACGAGGCCACACACAAACACACCTTAGCTAGCAATCCAGGCTAACTCTTTTGTTTCAGGCCACGAGGCCACACATACAAACACACCTTAGCTAGCAATCCAGGCTAACTCTTTTGTTCAGGCCACGAGGCCACACACAACACACCTTAGCTAGCAATCCAGGCTAACTCTTTTGTTTCAGGCCACACACACAAACACACCTTAGCTAGCAATCAAAGCTAACCCTTTTGTTTTAGGCCATAAGGCCACACACACACACACACACACACACACACACACACACATGCTCTCATATACACACATCCACAGATATCACTGACAACCATTTGAATGTACTGCAACTGCTATTACTCATTTTTATCTTTGTTATAATAAATCCAATTATTATTGAAACTGTGTGTTTATTTGTTGCTCCTAATATACTTGAAGTTACACAACCTAAAAGGCCTCCAAATTACCTTCAGTGTGCTCTTGGCTGTAGCATTTATGTGATACGGTAAGTTATACATTATTGCTGCATTGGTAGTGATCACTAACAACTTGGAATGTACCATAATTTAGCTGTTTGGTAATTTATTATTAAGCACCAAAATTAATGGTATTATTAATGAGACTGATTTAATGAGACTGATTTAATGAGACTGATTTAATGAGACTGATTTAATGAGATTGATCATTTAAGACCAATTGCACCTACATATACCTACAGAAACAGAAGGAAGTTAGGGTCAAGATTGGAGGAGATAAAATTCCAACTGTTAAGGAAGAACCTGTTAAAAGCTTAGGAAGGTGGTACAAAGGATCGCTTAGTGACAGGAACCAAGGATATGAGATACAAAAAATGGCTGAAGATGGACTTAAAGCAATTAATAAAATTGAGTTACCTGGAAAGCACAAATGTTGGTATTTGCAGTATGGCTTATACCCTCAGTTGAGGTGGCCTCTTCAAATGTATGAAGTACCATTAACACAAGTTGAACGAATGGAACAAAAGGTGCAGTGTGTATATTAGGAAGTGGTCAGGGTTACCAAGGCCATTAAACACTACTGCAATATTTGGAAAGAAGGGCCAACTAGAGCTACTGATTGCTTCCATCGTTGAAGAATTTAAAGCAGCGAAAGTGCAGATAGTGATGTTACGCTTCTTTAATGATCCAGAGATAAGGGATGAACCACCAGAAGTACGAAC
Source organism: Neoarius graeffei (assembly GCF_027579695.1). Taxonomy (NCBI): domain Eukaryota; kingdom Metazoa; phylum Chordata; class Actinopteri; order Siluriformes; family Ariidae; genus Neoarius; species Neoarius graeffei. The sequence continues at coordinate 40,652,051 of NC_083587.1, read as the reverse complement.
TGGGACAAAATGGAAAGCAGAAGAGGCAGCTAGCAAAGGGATTGACAACCTAAAACATGCAGAGATTGTAGGTGCTGTGCAGGAGACGAAAGGAGGTTTTGGGTTACAAAACTTTAAGCCATTCTGCATGAGTAACAACTGGGTGAAAAGAAGTGCAGTAGTGAGAGACATAAGGAAAGAAGAACAAGAAAAATGATATCTTCATTTAGTACAGTGCGCACAGCAAGGACAGTGTTTAAGATGGGAGGAGAATGTAGTAAGCAAGAAAATTGGATGGAAAGAAATCTGGAGTTGGGAAAGATCAAGAACTTAATTTCTGATAAAGTCAACATACAATGCAATGCCATCCCCAGTCAACTTAGTCTGCTGGAAGCAAGACAATGATGACAGATGCAGATGTGAAGAAAAAGGAACACTCAAACACATTCTGTCTAACTGCAAGCTTGCACTGGAAAGCTACACTTGGCATCACAATGAAGTGCTGAAAGTTATAGAAAAAGTACTGCAGAGGAAAATCAATCAGTTTAACAATGGCGAGCTTCCCAAAGTGGAGAAGATAAAGCAAATGAATTTCCAAAAACCTGGGTGCTTGGGTACTGCAAATAGTCACAGCAAGTCACAGGAGATAGATGAGAGATGGCATGGAAACTGGAAAGTGACAGTAGATCTGGATAATTTCTTGGTTTTTCTAATGGTCCAAACATGTTAATGACCTGACGTTGTGGCATGGTGTGAAGAGAGGAAAGAGGGCATAGTCTTTGAACTAACTGTGCCCTGGGAAGACAACTTTGCTGCAGCAGAAGAGAGAAAAGAGAGCAGATATGAAGAACTGGTAGAAGAGTGTGAAGGACAAGGATGGAAGATTCAGTACCACCATTTGGCTGTCAGTGTATGTGGGTACATTGAAAGGAAATTTGCCAACTTATTTCATAAATGCTTCTGTTGCACAAGCATCGAGTTAAAATCACTGATTAAGGACCTACAGGAGACAGCTGAAAAAGCCTCTCATTGGATTTGGCTGAAGAGAGACGATTCTTCTTGGCTTGAGAACTAGCAGTTGACACCAGCATCATATGAACACCTCCGGTTGGAGGGGCCCCGCCACTTCAGAATGCAGTAGAGGAGAAGGGGCCGAAACTGCAAAGTAGTTCCTCCTGATGATGTTTGATGCTGGATCCAGTGTCAAAGCTGGCCTCTGCAAGCACTGCAAGTAAGTGTATGTTGTCTCCTATTAATAATCACATCGATACAGATTAGGACACATGTATAAAATGGTCACAGTTGCCAGAATATTTGGAACACCAAATTAAAACTAACACATCAGTCCTGCAAGAAATCTATAGCTTCATGAAGGTAATAGTATTCAGGATGTTTTAATTAATTTAGAGAACCATTAATTCAAATGTATGTTCATTTTGGAGGTTGCAGTTTATGGTGCTGTTCATTTGTATCGCATACAGACAATTTAGCGCAAGTGCCCAAAGCACGCAAGCTATTTCAGTTGGTGTTCATACTGATACCATTCTCTGTCACGTGCCGTGGTCATATTGGAGTACTTGCATCAGACCGTCGTCAGCTGTTGTTTAGATCAGTTAAAAGAAAATGACCAAATTCTTTTTGATTTCCCACATGGGTACTGTCAAAATCAATGAGTTGTTTTGAGTGGAAGAGAAGATGGATTTGGAATACCCTTTTCCAATCTACAAAGAAAACTGGCCGAAGGGGCGGACAGCATGTCTTGCATATGCACGGATATCGTCAGTGAGTGGTACATTGTGAAACTTTTTTCATTCTATTAATTTGTGATTCTAAAATTAACAGTGACAATTTTGGGTCTAAAGTGACAAACTGAAGCTATCCTGTCGGTTATCAAAATAGTTTTCTGACGCTAATGTGTGTCAGTGTCTAGCTAGTTCTTGCAAGCATTTGCTAGCTTGTTATTGATGGGGCATTAAACAGTACTATAGAAACAGCACTTGCACAAGCTTGGAACGCCAAATGTCAGGCATAAGGCTATAGTGGTGCTTGAAAGTTTGTGAACCCTTTAGAATTTTCTATATTTCTGCATAAATATGACCTAAAACATCATCAGATTTTCACACAAGTCCTAAAAGTAGATAAAGAGAACCCAGTTAAACAAATGAGACAAAAATATTATACTTGGTCATTTATTTATTGAGGAAAATGATCCAATATTACATATCTGTGAGTGGCAAAAGTATGTGAACCTCTAGGATTAGCAGTTAATTTGAAGGTGAAATTAGAGTCAGGTGTTTTCCATCAATGGGATGACAATCAGGTGTGAGTGGGCACCCTGTTTTATTGAAAGAACAGGGATCTATCAAAGTCTGATCTTCACAACACATGTTTGTGGAAGTGTATCATGGCATGAACAAAGGAGATTTCTGAGGACCTCAGAAAAAGCGTTGTTGATGCTCATCAGGCTGGAAAAGGTTACAAAACCATCTCTAAAGAGTTTGGACTCCACCAATCCACAGTCAGACAGATTGTGTACAAATGGAGGAGATTCAAGACCATTGTTACCCTCCCTAGGAGTGGTTGACCAACAAAGATCACTCCAAGAGCAAGGCGTGTAATAGTCGGCGAGGTCACAAAGGACCCCAGGGTAACTTCTAAGCAACTGAAGGCCTCTCTCACATTGGCTAATGTTAATATTTGTGAGTCCACCATCAGGAGAACACTGAACAACAATGGTGTGCATGGCAGGGTTGCAAGGAGAAAGCCAGTGCTCTCCAAAAAGAACATTGCTGCTCGTCTGCAGTTTGCTAAAGATCACGTGGACAAGCCAGAAGGCTATTGGAAAAATTTTGTGGATGGATGAGAACAAAATAGAACTTTTTGGTTTAAATGAGAAGCGTTATGTTTGGAGAAAGGAAAACACTGCATTCCAGCATAAGAACCTTATCCCATCTGTGAAACATGGTGGTGGTAGTGTCATGGTTTGGGCCTGTTTTGCTGCATCTGGGCCAGGACGGCTTGCCATCATTGATGGAACAATGAATTCTGAATTATACCAGTGAATTCTAAAGGAAAATGTCAGGACATCTGTCCATGACCTGAATCTCAAGAGAAGGTGGGTCATGCAGCAAGACAACGACCCTAAGCACACAAGTCGCTCTCCTAAAGAATGGTTAAAGAAGAATAAAGTTAATGTTTTGGAATGGCCAAGTCAAAGTCCTGACCTTAATCCGATGGAAATGTTGTGGAAGGACCTGAAGCGAGCAGTTCATGTGAGGAAACCCACCAACATCCCAGAGTTGAAGCTGTTCTGTACAGAGGAACGGGCTAAAATTCCTCCAAGCTGGTGTGCAGGACTGATCAACAGTTACTGCAAACGTTTAGTTGCAGTTATTGCTGCACAAGGGGGTCACACCAGATACTGAAAGCAAAGGTTCACATACTTTTGCCACTCACAGATATGTAATATTGGATCATTTTCCTCAATAAATAAATGACCAAGTATAATATTTTTGTCTCATTTGTTTAACTGGGTTCTCTTTATCTACTTTTAGGACTTGTGTGAAAATCTGATGATGTTTTAGGTCATATTTATGCAGAAATATAGAAAATTCTAAAGGGTTCACAAACTTTCAAGCACCACTGTAGCTTCATATTCTTACACATAAGCTAGTTTATCATCTCATCTCATTATCTCTAGCCGCTTTATCCTTCTACAGGGTCGCAGGCAAGCTGGAGCCTATCCCAGCTGACTATGGGCGAAAGGCGGGGTACACCCTGGACAAGTCGCCAGGTCATCACAGGGCTGACACATAGACACAGACAACCATTCACACTCATATTCACACCTATGGTCAATTTAGAGTCACCAGTTAACCTAACCTGCATGTCTTTGGACTGTGGGGGAAACCGGAGCACCCGGAGGAAACCCACGTGGACACGGGGAAAACATGCAAACTCCGCACAGAAAGGCCCTCGCTGGCCACGGGGTAAGCTAGTTTCTGTTTTCAGAAAATAGACAAGAGCTTTTGAGCAAAATTGCTATATTATTATTATTATTATTATTACTACGGGCGAAAGGCGGGGTACACCCTGGACAAGTCGCCAGGTCATCACAGGGCTGACACAAAGACACAGACAACCATTCACACTCACATTCACACCTACGGTCAATTTAGAGTCACCAGTTAACCTAACCTGCATGTCTTTGGACTGTGGGGGAAACCGGAGCACCCGGAGGAAACCCACGCGGACACGGGGAAAACATGCAAACTCCGCACAGAAAGGCCCTCACTGGCCACAGGGTAAGCTAGTTTCTGTTTTCAGAAAATAGACAAGAGCTTTTGAGCAAAATTGCTATATTATTATTATTATTATTATCTCATCTCATTATCTCAAGCCGCTTTATCCTTCTACAGGGTCGCAGGCAAGCTGGAGCCTATCCCAGCTGACTACGGGCGAAAGGCGGGGTACACCCTGGACAAGTCGCCAGGTCATCACAGGGCTGACACAAAGACACAGACAACCATTCACACTCACATTCACACCTACGGTCAATTTAGAGTCACCAGTTAACCTAACCTGCATGTCTTTGGACTGTGGGGGAAACCGGAGCACCCAGAGGAAACCCACGCGGACACGGGGAAAACATGCAAACTCCGCACAGAAAGGCCCTCGCTGGCCACAGGGTAAGCTAGTTTCTGTTTTCAGAAAATAGACAAGAGCTTTTGAGCAAAATTGCTATATTATTATTATTATTATTATTATTATTATTACTACTTCAAGTCCAAAAAGCAGATGTAAGCAGAAGAGTAAAAGAGAAAAGTGTCTGGTGGGTGTCCAACTCATGTTTTTATGGGGTAGCAGGCAAAATACAATTCTGTGCCCACAGGGGTAGTGTTTCACTGAGTTTCATTACAACTGATCCACCTATGCCAAGGGTTTTGTCAGGGGTGGCATCAGACCATGTTGTTGCTCTCTGATAAATAAAGCCCACTTCATCAAGCTCACTGGGCTTGGACTTCAAGGGAGTGCATCCTTGAAAGATTGGCAGGATTGAAGGAAACATGCTTGAAAGGGGTTTGGACCTAATCTCAGACTGTGCGGGCTGTGACCTGTACAATAGAATGTAGGCATCATCAATAAATCACAGATGGAAAGACAACATGAAGAGAGCAAATACATTCAAATCACCATAAGATTAAAATAGGTTCCATTTTGTGTAATAACAAAAGAGCAAGAGTGCTCTGAGAGCACAATATCCCTCGCCGGCAACTATACCATAACTCTGGTAAAATGCAACTGAATTGAACGAAAATTGCAATATGCGTATTACTGACATGTAACAAAGAATCCTGTCAAGTTTCATGAAATTCCTCCAAAAATTGTAAGAGGAGTTGATTTCAGAAGGTGAGTACCCTTCCCGGGACAGACGGACGGACATCACCACAGCATAATCCCCCTTTGTGCCTTTCAGCCAGCGGGGGATAAAAATTGTGAGGGAAGTTGATTTCAGAAAGCAAACACACCTTGATGAAATTGCCAAAGTACAAGTTTGTTAATAATCAAAGACATAACTCAGGTAAAATTTGCCCAAATTAAACAAAATTTCAACATGCATATAACTGTCATATAACAAAGCCTTTTGCCAAGTTGGTGAAATTCCTCCACAAATTATGAGAGGAGTTGATTTCAGAAGAACGTACACCCTCATGAAATTGTCAGAGTAAAATTGTGAGAGGAGTTGATTTCAGAAGAATATACACCCTCATGAAATTGTCAAAGGCATTTAATCAAGGGTCAAAACTCTGGTAAAATTTTCACAAATGAAATTAAATCTCAATATGCATATTACCAGGTGGCACAGTGGTGTAGTGATTAGCACTGTCACCTCACAGCAAGAAGGTCCTGGGTTTGAGCCCAGCAGCCGACAAGGGCCTTTCTGTGTGGAGTTTACATGTTCTCCCCGTGTCTGTATGGGCTTCCTCCGGGTGCTCCGGTTTCCCCCATGCAGGTTAGGCTAATTGGTGGCTCTAAATTAACCATAGGTGTGAATGAGTGTGAATGGTCATTTGTCTCTATGCGTTAGCCCTGCAATAACCTGGCGATTTGTCCAGGGTGTACCCTGCCTCTTGCCCATAGTCAGCTGGGATAGGCTCCAGCTTGCCTGCAACCCTGTACAGGATAAGTGGCTACAGATAATGGATGGATAAGCATACATCATATAAGAAGGTCTTTTGCCAAGCTTCAAGAAATTCATCCAAAAATTGTAAGAGGAGTTGATGTTATAAGGCAAGCACACCTTCATGAAATTGTGAAAGTACAAGGTTGTTGTAGGTGTAATTAATGATTATGGATATGTAGATTGGTATCAAATGATCAATCTTTAATAATTAAATGAAATCAGTCTCATTAAATTTGAAGATTAATAGTTAAAATGAATCAATCCTATTGAATCGTTTAATTTGACTCATTTGAATTGAATCATACCATAGAATCAGTCTCATTGAATTGGTTGAAGTGAATCATTCAGTGAATCGAGTCAGTGAATCAAATCAGTGAATCATTTGGTGAATCATTTAGTGAATCATTCAATGAATCATTTAGTGAATCATTTAAAGAATCAAGTGAAGACTCGTTTAAAATTTGATAATTCAAATTTATCACTTACCAAACTGCATCTAATTAATTATTCATACACCTTAGGGGTTCTTTGACAATGTGGGCGACTTCAAAGTATTGTAAACAAACAATGACACAATTTTAATAATAATGGAGTTTATTATAAGAAAGATAATAAAAATTTTAATAAAAAGAAAAGGAAAAATTTGAACAATCTAATAGCAGCAGAATTGAAATCTTCTGTAAACAGAGTGTGTGTGTGTGTGTGTGTGTATGTGTGTGTGTGTGTGTGTGTGTGTGTGTGTGTGTGTGTGTGTGTGTGTGTGAGAAAGGAGAGAGAGAGAGACCTTGGCTCTCTCTCGAAGTTGGAATGTGTCCGTACCACGACGTGCTATCTGCAATCTTGGAGGAGGGGAATCCTCAAAGTCTAGTGAGCACGTGTGTGTATAAGCAGTTTTAGCTTGTGAGCTAACTGAACAAAAGAATTTCTAACTAGCCATGTGCTTCCAGGCCTAGTGTGTAAAAGCTGAAGGCTTTAATTAAAATTAAACGTTCAAACAGTCATCTGTAGTTTATATGGCTTTAAATGTAAACAGGAGAATTGCTACCAAGGTTGAATTAAACTTAGGACTTATGATATTTAATTCAAAGATGAGATACAGGACCTCTTGGAACAAAGGGGAAGGAGGAGGGGTTTGCCACGTGTTTCCTTTCTAGAACAAAGAGTTTAGCTCTGTCTTGCTGGCTTGAGCATGCGGTCAGGGCCTGTTTGGGCCTGTGAACACGTGTTGAAAGCCCTCCTTGGAGACAGAGACTTTTCAAACAACTAAAACCCTCTTAGCTTTCTAGTATTACCCGAGTTACTGAAATCTTAATGAGATTAGGATATGTGTGAGTAATAAAATAGAATGTTAGAGAGAGAGAGTGAGTACATGCAAAACTTATGGATTAACCAATTTTAAATCAATAAACAAATGATAGAGAACCTAGATTCAGTGTATACACTTCATTTAACTTCATACAATCTTCACATTAAGTGAATAATTCCTAAGACTTAAACTTTCGCCCAGTGCCTTTTCTTACTGCAAAAAGTCTCGCCTTTGTAGGAAGCACCGTCTCACTGGAGAAGTAGATCTTGGAGAGGAAGTTTGCGCTTCGGTGAGGAAGAGAGAGATTGCTGTGAAGATCTTCGTGGATGATGACGAAAGTCTTTTCAGCAGTGCCGCGCGCGCGGATTTAAGAAGAGAAAAGGGGGTCCAGCCACTTTTCTAAGTAAAAATAACATTGCTTTCACTTGCCGTTGCATATGCCTTTAAAAGAAGGTAATACTTGCAAACCGGTTTAATAACTCGCTTGAGTTGATGATCGCGTGTTTCCGATATCTACTTTGATCAGGAGTAGATTAAGAAGAAAACGCGCTGTTTAGACGTCTGATGGTGAGTGTCTCTTCTTAGTCTGTTCCGTTTGGGATCAGACTTGAGACAAAGGAAAAATGGAGTTGTCCAAGTCTCTTATGTGAAACCTGAGAAACCTGAGGAATGTTGTATGTGATCCCGCCCAGGCGTGACGTAGTCAACACGGAAGTTGCCTGGGAGTTGTAGTTTTGACACAAGATGGCGGCATGATACCTACATTGTTAATCAAAGGCCACAACTCTGGTAAAATGCAACCAAATTGAACAAAATAACAATATGCTTATTACCGACATATAACAATGCCTTTTGCCAAGTTTCATGAAATTCCTTCACAAATTGTGAGAGGAGTTGATTTCAGAAGGAAAACACACTCATGAAATTGTCAAAGTATAATTTTGTTCATCAAGGGCTGTAACTCTGGTAAAATGTGACTGAATTGAATGAAATTACAATATGTATACTACACATATATAACAATGCCTCTTGTCAAGTTTTGCAAAATTCCTCCAAAAATTGTGAAAGGAGTTGAATTCAGAAGGTGAGCACCCTTACTGGGAGGGAGGGACAGACGGACGTCACCGCAACATAATCCCCCTTTGGGCCTTTCGGCCAGCGGGGGATAAAAAACACTAATACTGTTGTTCCTGCTACTACTGCCTGATATATATAGCTGCCCTTAAAACTCCCTCCAAATAATTACATCCAGTTAGATATTATCCAAGTAAATATCCACCACACAGCATTTTACATTTATCTATTATCTCAGAAATCTGACAAAACTTTTTTTTTTTAAATCTAACTTACCACTTTGAGATCTGTTTCTATGACCTCAGTCTCACTGTCACATTCACTCTTCCTCATCACTGTCCTGAAATTCAGATCAAGCATTAGCAGGACCTCTTCTTTGGTAAAGCCTGAGTTAAGACAACATTTAATCACTCCTGAAAGGTTAATGCTACTTGCACAATTGTGTTTTTCTTGATCATTAGCATTTAATTGATGACTCAGTTCACCTGGGGTTTAACTTATTCTTTTGTAAAGCTTGAATTAAGATTTCAACATTAAAAATCTCATCTCATCTCATTATCTCTAGCCGCTTTATCCTTCTACAGGGTCGCAGGCCTCTGAGTTATCTGTTCAAGGCATTAATGGACATTTTCCCCATACCTGGTCACTGCATTTGAACCATTCATCTACTGCAGGTACGTTGCTGGTTGAAGCATCCCATGGAAAGAGAGAAGGTTGATAACCAAGTACACATTGAAAAGGTGTCAGATGGGTGGCAGAGTAGTGCAAATAATTATGGGTATATGAAGCCCATAGCAGGAACTGCACCTAGTCTACCTGATCCCTGGTGCAGAAAACTCAGAGAAAACACCCAACTTCTTGGTTGGTTCTTTTCATTTGTCCATTAGACTGTGGGTAACATTTGGACATTTGGCTGACTGAAACTCCCAACTTATCCATAAAATTAGATCATAGTCAAGACATGAACTGTGAACCACGATCACTGACGATCTCTTTTGAGATACCAAAATAATGAAACACATTGGTAAAATCAGTTTCGCTGTTTCAAATGCTGTGGGAAAGCATTGTTGGAACAATAAGTCTTAAAGACTTTGAAAAATGATCAATGATGACCATGATTACTGTATTGTCTTGAAAATTGGGAATATCTGTAATGAAGTCAATACTTCTATGCTACCAGGTATGGCAGGTGCCATGAGTTTACCCACTCAGAGCACATGGGGAACTTTAGACCATCTTTCTCAACCAGGGTACCGTCTGGCTTCATTAGGGGTGCCGTCAAAAAATTATATATTCTAACATTGAAATAAATAAAATGAATTAAAATTCCAAAAAATGATAGTTACACTAATGCAGATCATCGCTGCCTCATGCATCATCAAAACTTGTCTCACGGCCCCCTTTCCCATGTCACAACGTCACTGCTGGGGTCAGCGTATGGTCAGCGTGACTGCGGGTGCCTTGAGGATTTGCATACTTCTGAAGGGTGCCGTGACTGAAAAAAGGTTGAGAAACGCTGCTTTAGACTATGCACATGCTGAGCAAGAGGAGATGTATTGGTTGATGTACGTTAGGTATCCTAGTTAAGGGCCTTAAAGCAGGCTGGAGGGAGAATAGGCTCTGAATCTAGATCAGATAACATGGAAAGATAGATACTAGACAGAGTCAGCTTTTGTGTCCTTGGAACCAGGTCTGCAGGCAATGGTAAACTAAAAACGTGAAAAATAAGGACCAGTGGGCCTGATGTGGATTAAATTGCTTGGCAGTCTTGAGATATTCCAGATCCTTATGGTCTGTGAAAGTTGTGAATGGGCATGTGTTACCACTCCTCCAATGCGAGTTTGACAGCTAACAGCTCCCAGTTGCTAATATCATAATTTTGTTCTGCAGGAGTAAGCTTCTTAGAAAAGAAGGCCACAGGGTGCAATTTGGGATTCTCACCAAAATGCTGAGAAAGCACTGACACAACACTGGATTCAGATGCATCAACTTCAACTATGAAAGGCTTAGTGGGATCTGTGTGCTTGAGAATGGGAGCAGAAGTAAATGCTGTCTTAAGCTGGGAGAAAGCTTTTCTTTCAGCCCCTTGATTCCATTGAAGATGCTTAGGGCCCTTCTTTAGCAAGGCAGTGAGTAGGGCTGCAATAGAACTGAAACCTCTTATAACACTCCTGTAAAAATGAGCAAAACAGAGAAAACGTTGGAGCACTGACTGTGGTAGGAGTGGGCCAAGTAGTAACTGCAGAGATTTTGTTCTCATCCATAGTTACTCCCCCAGCACAGATAACATATCCTAGGAAGCATATTTGGGCGGGAGACATGAAACTCATATTTCTCTGCCTTACGAAGAGGCGATTTTCAAGGAGTTGACCAAGGACTTTAACATGATTCACATGGCTTTCTAGGTTAGGAGAATAAATCAAGGTTTCGTCAATGTAAGCGATGACAAACTTCCCAAGCATGTCTCTCAATACATCACTAATCAGGCACTGGAAAATGCTTGGCGCACAGGATAGCCCATATAGCATTATGCAGTAGTTGTAGTGGCATACTGTGTCTGCACTGAATTTTTGCAAGGTACATGTGTTAGGACTAGGACTGTTTTGGCCTCTAGAGGCCGCTGTTATTTCCTTTTCATGTCGTGTTTATTTTGGCCTCTAGAGGCCGCCACTGTTCCTGTGTTTTGTGTTTGTGTTAATTGCCTAATTATCTTCACCTGTGTCCTTAATTAGTTTGTCTATTTATACCCCTGAGTTCAGTCCTCTTGTCACGGAGTCTTTGTGCTGTTATGTTCATCTCCAGTTTCCTTTGTACTGTGTTTTTTGATCTTCTTAGCTTTTGAATTTTTGCACTTTGCTTTTCTTTTGGATTATACTCTTTGGTTTTTTTTTGTCTTTTGTTTTGCCCTGTATATAGTGTATATAGTTTAAATAAACCTTTTGATTCTTTTTCTACTTCTGCCTCACGCCTCTGCATTTGAGTCATCCCCCTGGTGGCCTAGTGGGGGTTTGCTGGATTATCACACCAACGAACCAGGTTCGAATCCCAGCAAAACCCTAACAGAAAGACTCCGTCATGACCGACTCAGCAGAGGCTGCTTTAACTGTCTACCCGGCCAACCTTCAGGGAATTATGGCAGCTTTGACACGCTTCGGAGCGACCATGGACGCTCATGGACGTACACTCACCAGCCAACGTGAGGCCCTCGCTCGCCACGAGGAACTGCTTCAGCAAATTGGGAAAACCCTGGCACAGCTGACATCTCTGCCTGCATCTCCAGTTCCTGCTCCTGATCCAGCTCCCACTCCTGCTCCAGTGCCTCCTGCAATGCTGCCTTCTTCACCTCGCGAACCCAGCCTTCCTGCACCACAGAGGTATGACGGCAAGCACAGTGAGTGCCGAGAGTTCCTTACCCAGTGTCAACTCACCTTTGAGCTTCAGCCTACCACCTACACTACGGATCGCCGCAAGATTGCCTTTGTGATCACCTTATTAGCTGGTAAGGCGCGAGCCTGGGCTACTGCTATCTGGCAAAGACAGGGACCTGAGTGCTTTGATTTCCAGCTGTTTTCTGAAGAGATGCTTCGGGTCTTCGATCAGGCAGACATCAGTACCGACGCAGCCCGAAAGCTCATGTCCATCCGGCATGGAGGAAGCGTCGCAGATTACGCCATCTCGTTCCGAACACTCGCAGCAGTAAGTGGATGGAACGAGACTGCCCTGGTGTCAGCCTTCCACCATGGTCTGTCTGACCCCATCAAGGACGGTCTGGCCTCTATTGGATGCCCAAGTGACCTTGAAACCCTCATCTCACATGCTATTCGTCTGGACAACAGGATGAGAGAACGCCACCAAGCCTTGAGCCCCCCCAGCCTCCCTACCTCTACCTGGAGACCGTCTACCTCCTTCAGTGACTGTCCAGAACCCATGCAAGTGGGTCGTACTCGCCTCTCCGCATCTGAGAGGGAGCGCAGAAGGAGGGACAAGTGCTGCATCTACTGTGGCAAGGCTGGTCATTTCCGAGCATCATGTCCCGAACTCTTGGGAAAAGGACCGCCCCGTCCAGCCGAGGGAGGGTTGTGACGGGGCCTACCCTCTCTCCCGGACTCCCTGGCCAAGGAATCTACATCCCGGTCTCCATCTCCTGGGGTGAGTCTATCCACTCTTGTCAAGCTTTGTTAGACTCAGGGGCAGCTGGGAACTTTATGGATATTCACTTCGCCCAAAGCATCAATATTCCGACTGCACCTCTTGAAGTCCCACTGTCTGTGTCTGCCCTCGATGGCCAAGCGTTAGGTGATGGAAGAGTCACCCAAGTTACTTCTCCAGTTTTCCTCCAGTCTCAAGGTCACAAGGAAGAAATATCCCTGCACCTGATTCCTTCACCTGAGTTCCCAGTTATTCTAGGCCTTCCTTGGCTTACTCGCCACAACCCTCGCATAGACTGGGTAACAAGCCAGGTTGTGGAATGGGGCCCTGCATGCCATGCCTCTTGTCTGCTCTCTAGCTCTCCTGTGTCTCCTGCCGAGCCCCCTGATCTCACCGAGTTATCTCAAGTTCCCACAGAGTACTGGGATCTCAAGGAGGTATTCAGCAAGAGCAGGGCCGCCGTTCTTCCTCCGCACCGGGCCTACGACTGTGCCATCGACTTGCTCCCTGGGACTACCCCTCCTCGTGGCAGACTGTTTTCCCTCTCTCAGCCAGAACGCAAGGCCATGGAGGAATACCTCAAAGACGCCCTGGTCTCTGGGTTCATTCGACCCTCCACCTCACCTGCTGGAGCCGGCTTCTTCTTTGTCGGCAAGAAGGATGGGGGGCTCCGACCATGTATTGATTACAGGGGCCTGAATAAGATCACTGTGCGCAACCGATATCCCCTTCCGCTGATGTCCACAGCTTTCGACCTGCTCCAAGGCGCCACCGTCTTCACCAAGTTGGACCTACGGAACGCATACCACCTCATCCGTATCCGACAGGGAGACGAGTGGAAGACTGCCTTTAACACCCCGTCTGGGCACTACGAATACCAGGTGATGCCCTTCAGACTCACCAACGCACCAGCTGTTTTTCAGGCCCTAATCAACGACGTCTTAAGGGACATGATTAACCTATACGTTTTTGTCTACCTCGACGACATCCTTATCTTTTCCAAGACCGTGCAGGAGCACCGCCACCATGTCCGCCAGGTTCTCCAGAGGCTGCTACAGAACAATCTGTTCGCCAAGGCCCAGAAATGCGAATTTCATGTTCCCGAGGTCTCCTTTCTGGGATTTATTGTACGGACAGGCCAACTCCAAATGGACCCTGCCAAGACCCTGGCCGTCCGGGATTGGCCTACTCCCAAGTCCGTTAAGGAGGTTCAGCGGTTCTTAGGATTCGCTAACTTCTACCGCAAGTTCATCAGGAACTTCAGTTCTGTGGCAGCACCCATGTCAGACCTCACCAAAGGGACAGGTGGATCTTATGGCTGGTCTCCTCAGGCAGAAAAGGCGTTCAAAGACCTCAAGGACCGCTTCTGCACGGCACCCATTCTGGTTCTCCCGGACACCTCCCAACCATTCATCGTGGAGGTGGACGCCTCGGACAGTGGTGTCGGCGCGGTGCTCTCTCAACGTTCGGAAGGAAAGCTGCACCCCTGCGCTTACTTCTCCCACCGCCTGAGTCCTGCTGAGTCCCGGTACGATGTGGGGGATCGAGAACTGCTAGCGGTCAAACTGGCCCTTGAGGAGTGGAGGCACTGGCTGGAGGGAGCACAACATCCATTCCTGGTTTGGACTGACCACAAGAACCTGGAGTACCTCCAGCAAGCCAAGAGACTGAACCCTCGACAGGCTAGGTGGGCCCTGTTTTTCAGTCGGTTTGACTTCACCCTCTCATACCGCCCCGGCTCCAAGAACACCAAACCTGACGCACTGTCCAGACTGTTCTCTGCCACTAACAGGGAGAATGAAGTCGGGCCTATTATCCCTGTGTCCCGGATTGTGGCCCCTGTCCGCTGGGGTATTGAGGAGGCTGTCCGACGAGCCCAACGCCAGGACCCCGGTCCTGGGACGGGGCTACCAGGCCTCTTGTACGTCCCACATCAAGCCTGGGCCAAGGTTCTCCAGTGGGGTCACTCTTCCCCTCTCACCGCCCACCCAGGAGCTCGGAGGACCCTGGACTTCCTGAAAAGACGCTTCTGGTGGCCTAACATGGAGAAGGAAGTAAGGTCATTTGTCCTGTCCTGTGAGGTTTGCACCAGAACCAAGAACCCACGACAGCGTCCCCAGGGTCTCCTGCATCCTCTGACCATTCCCCGGCGTCCCTGGTCCCACGTGGCAGTCGACTTTATCACGGGTCTCCCTGAGTCACAAGGTAACACGGTCATTTTGGTCTTAGTTGACAGATTCTCCAAGGCCTGCCGCTTCATACCACTGTGCAAACTCCCCTCTGCTCTTGAAACTGCGAAACTTTTGTTTAATCATGTCTTCCGAGTCTTTGGTCTTCCACAGGACATCGTCTCAGACCGAGGGCCCCAGTTCTCCTCCCGAGTGTGGCACGGGTTCTGCAAGGTCATCGGAGCCACTGCCAGCCTCTCCTCTGGGTTTCACCCACAGTCCAATGGTCAGACGGAGAGGCTCAACCAGGACCTGGAAACCACCCTGCGAGGCCTGGCTATGGATAACCCGACATCGTGGAGCACCTGGCTGCCATGGGCGGAGTACGCCCACAACACCCTGCAGTCATCGGCCACCAAGCTGTCGCCATTCCAGTGCCAATTCGGGTTCCAGCCACCTCTGTTCCCGGACCAGGAGGAGGACGCGGGGGTGCCCTCGGTCAACCAATATGTGAGACGGTGTCGCAAGACCTGGAGCAAGGTCAGGAAGACCCTCATACAGACCTCCAGAACCAACCAGACTCAGGCCAACCGCCATAGAAGACCTGCACACGCTTTCCGCCCTGGGCAGCGTGTTTGGCTGTCCACTAAGGACCTTCCACTGCGGGTGGAGAACCGCAAGCTTGCTCCTCGCTACATTGGCCCCTTCAAGGTGGTGCGCAGGGTGAACCCTGTCTCCTACCGGCTCCAGTTGCCCCGGACTCTGAGGATCAACCCCACTTTCCATGTTTCCCTGTTACGGCCCGTACTGACGTCTACGTATGCCCCTGCCCCTAGGAACCCCCCACCCCCCCGCATCTTCCAGGGGCAGACTGTGTTCACTGTGAATCGCCTGCTTGACTCCCGCCGGGTCCACGGCGGGTTGCAATATCTGGTGGACTGGGAGGGCTATGGTCCTGAGGAGCGCTGCTGGGTTCCTGCTCGGGATGTCCTTGATAAAGAACTATGTCGGGACTTCCATTCGGCCCATCCGGATCGCCCTGGGAACGTCAGGAGACGCTCCTAGAGGGGGGGGTCCTGTTAGGACTAGGACTGTTTTGGCCTCTAGAGGCCGCTGTTATTTCCTTTTCATGTCGTGTTTATTTTGGCCTCTAGAGGCCGCCACTGTTCCTGTGTTTTGTGTTTGTGTTAATTGCCTAATTATCTTCACCTGTGTCCTTAATTAGTTTGTCTATTTATACCCCTGAGTTCAGTCCTCTTGTCACGGAGTCTTTGTGCTGTTATGTTTATCTCCAGTTTCCTTTGTACTGTGTTTTTTGATCTTCTTAGCTTTTGAATTTTTGCACTTTGCTTTTCTTTTGGATTATACTCTTTGGTTTTTTTTTGTCTTTTGTTTTGCCCTGTATATAGTGTATATAGTTTAAATAAACCTTTTGATTCTTTTTCTACTTCTGCCTCACGCCTCTGCATTTGAGTCATCCCCCTGGTGGCCTAGTGGGGGTTTGCTGGATTATCACACCAACGAACCAGGTTCGAATCCCAGCAAAACCCTAACAACATGGAATTTTGCTGCTGACCTTCCCACCTCACTGCATTCATAAGATCCAATCACTGGTCAGATGTGTCTTCCGCTCTTTTTTTTTCCAAAGGACATGTTTATTGCATGATGAGTGCATTCACTGTTGACAACTAGAGCTTCGGATTACTTCTAGAAGTTTTCTGTGTTTTGGCAATTGTTTTTGTGATTGGAATACTGTGTTTTTCTGCTGCTTGCACCTGTTGAATACTCTGCTTATCTGCTGCTTGTTAGGCACGTTCTTGTGTTTACATCTACTTTGCTACTAGACAGGATTTGCCCATCAGTTTCGATTTCACAAGCAATCAGCCATTTTTCATTTGAAGAAGAAGAAGAAGCCTTTGTTTTGTCACATGCACACTCAGATACAGTGAAATTCATCCTCTGCATTTAACCAATCTGAAGCAGTGAACACATGCATGCATATGTGCACACACACACACACACACACACACACACACACGCACACACGCACAAGTGAGCAATGAGCACACATCCACCCAGAGCAGTGGGCAGCTATGCTACAGCACCTGGGAAGCAGCTGGGGATTAGGTGCCTTGCTCAAGGGCACTTCAACCCAAGACCACCCCATATTAACCTAACTCTATGTCTTTGAACTGTGGGGGAAACCAGAGCACCCAGAGGAAACCCATGCAGACACAGGAGAACATGCATACTCCACACAGAAAGGCCCCCGTCGGCTACTGGGCTCGAACTCAGAACCTTCTTGCTGTGAGGTGACAGTGCTATCCACTACATGCAGTGTCGTTCCTTCCCAAAATCTCCCCCATCTCCTGCATCTCCCATAACTTGCTCATCATGTGTCTTGACACCATTCCTGTTTGTGATCTCACCCACAAGAGGTGCTTCCTTTGTTATGGCCCCGCGCAAGGATGATGCCTCTCCAACGTCATCTACTCTTCAGCTATCTCCACTGACACCTTCTGGATCACTGCTAGACTATGGAACTGCCAGTCTGCCACATAGAAGGCTGACTTCATCTCTGCCCATGCTTCTCTTCTGTCCCTCCACATCCTTCCACTGACAGAGACTTGGATTTCACCTGACAACACCACAATGCCTACAGCTCTCACCACCTCCTTCTCTTACACCTCTCGTCCGTCTGGTCATCATGGTGGTGGCACTGGTTTGTTGATCTCTCAGTCATGGAAGTTCTCACCTCTTCCACTCTCCCACCTCTCCATCTCCTCCTTTGAATTTCATTCCATTTCAGTCTCTTCTCCTGTTAACATTTTTGTCATTGTTGTTTATCACCCTCCTGGCACTGTGGGATGTTTCTTTGATGAACTGGACATCCTCTTCAGCTCCTTCCCAGAAGATGGCACCCCATTGATGCTCCTGGAAAACTTCAACCTCCACCAAGAAGCCTCCCACTCTGCTGCTTTCCTTCCCCTCCCCCACTCCTTTGATCTCTCCCTGCTGCACTTTCCTCCAAACCATAAAGCTGGCAATCTTCTCAACCTGGTCTTCCACAGAAACTGCTCTATCCCAGATCCCACAGTTACCCTTCTCCATCTGTCTGACCACCACTTCATTTCATTCTCCCTCCCTCTTCCTCTCCAGCCATCATCCCCCTGAACCCCACTGTACAGTCCCTCATAACCTCTGCTCCCTCTCTCCCTCCTCTCTTGCCTTCTATGTCACTGCCTCCCCCCCCCCACTTGAATCCTTTGTCAGTCTCCCCACTGAATCTGCTGCATCCTCCATGCTCTCCTCATCATTGGACATATTATCTTATCTTGTCTCCAGGCTAGCAAGCTCTTCCCCTCCTAGTCCCTGGATGTCTGAAACACTTCACTCCTACAGAATCAGTCTACATGCAGCAGAGAGGAAGTGGAGAAAATCTGGGGCCCCTGCCGATCTGTACTGTTACCAGTCCCTCCTTGCTGAGTTCACAGCCATGCTCAAATTGGCCAAGATCAAGTTTTATCACTCCAAAATTCATACCTCCATCTCCAACCCTCATCAACTGTTCTGTTTTCTCTTATCTCCTCAACTCTCCACCAGCTGCATCTCAGTCCTCCATCACTGCAGAGGACTTCACAGTGTTTTCTTCACAGATCATAGTCATCCACAACTCCTTCACCATGCCTGTCTCCCCATCCCACCCCACCCTCCCTGTCTCTTCCCCTTTGCTCTCTGCTTTTTCCCCTCTTTCTACTTCAGATGTCTCCCAGATCCTGCTATCTCACCGTCCAGCCACCTGTGCCCTTGACTCTACCCCCTCCTCCAGATCATCACTCCTGACATCCTCCCATTTATCACTTCCCTTGTCAACTCCTTCTTGTCCTCCAGATACTTTCCCTCCAGCTTCAAATGGACCCACAAAACTCCTCTGCTTTAAAAAAAAAACATCACACCTTATGCCTTTATGTCATCCAGAACATTTCTCTTCTCCCCTTCCTGTCAGTAGGCTTTACGGGACAGCCCTAGACTGGTTCAAGTTCTACCTCTCTGATTGCTCCTTCCAGGTTACCTGGTCTGGTACTGTATCAGCACCACACCCACTTACCACTGGTGTCCCTCAAGGTTCAGTCCTTGGCCTGCTTCTCTTCTCCCTCTACACCCAATCTCTTGGCCTGATTATCTCTGCTCATGGTCTATCCTGCCACTGCTATGCTGATAACACCCAACTGCTTCTCTCTTCTCCTCCTTCTGACACACAGATCTCCACTCAGAAACTACTGTTGGTCACATGTTCCAACATTTTTGATCACTTGATAAATGGATGGGGTCAAACAAATGGTGCCATGTTCTTCTTGCTTAATGCATCTAGATATGAATATCAGGAAATAAAAGTTGAAATTCTGATTGATTGTTTAGTATTCATCGTTGCTCTTAAACTCAATTATCTTAGGTGTACAGCAAAAACAAGTGAATTGGCCTTTGCTGTTCCAATATTTTTGGATGAGACTGTGAATGATTATGAGATCACTTCCTTTTTCAGACCTACAGTGGAGAAATTGGGGAAATATTTCACTGATTTTGTAACATTACAATCAATGATTTTTTTATTATCTGTGGACAGAAACATTCGGTTAAATTCAGAAGCATGGACACAGTTCCAAAATTTTATGAAACATTACATATGTAGTCCAGATAATATGCTGTTCTTTGGACTAAATCTGTTAGATTTGTACAAATGTTTTCTTGTTTGGCTCAATCAAAATGAGTACAACTGAACTACTCCAAGGGACTATTACTTTTTGATGTTACACATCAAAGAGCTTTAATGGATTGTAAACACAGGAACACAAGGTGGTTTTAGCTCTTTGCTGTTTATGCCAGCTTGGAAACTGTCTGTGCCTGAAGGCCATCTGCTCTATTCTCTGTCATAAATAGAATGATTCCTGCTTAACATTTCTCAAATAGTTGCCTCTGTGATTGATGCGATCTGGTGATCTGTATTGGGCCAATGAAACTCTAATAAGAACCCTATTGTTAGGCGAGAGAGATGGGGGGAGGGGGAGTAGTGTGAACATGGGTTGAAAAATCATCTGAAAAAAAAAAGAGATAGTAATCCATTTGTATTGCAGCCTGAGCATAGTTGCATGGAAATAATTGCTTGTGTGTTACCAGTGTAGCTGGGGTGGGAGGCAAAGCAAGGGGGACAGTTGACAATACCCCTACTGTTTGTTCTTCTTGAGAAGTTATTGAGAAAAGGATGGTCATTTGGGGTGACGAAGAAGAGAGGAGAAAGAAGCAGCTGTTCATTGAAAGCAAAATGACCATTTGCCTTCCACTACACTATACATTTTGTCAAGCTGTTTCTTAGTTATAGGCCAGCTGAAAATATTGGTGTGAGAAGAGGAGAGAGATTCAGGCAGGTGAGTTGATTTTATTCTTATTATCAGAAACAAAAAGAACAAATTTTCTGTAACTATTTTTTTTTTTTGCATGGTCTTCAGATCAAAATCTAAATAATGTAATATGAGCTAAACCATTGTGTTACTATTCAGTAAGTGAGAACCTTGCATTAATGTGAATGTAAAATGCTTATGTAATATTTGAAAGAGCAGTTAAAATGGGATGAGGAAGACTCAGGCAATTTCTCAACACCATCAAATGAGATGTTTTGTACATATGAATGGAACAGTTTCCATTTGGAAATGTATCAGGTGTTGGTTATTTTGTTTTATCAACAAGATAGCTTCGACAAGGTGTAAATTCAAATGAATATCCTGTGTACAGAATAAAGTTATTTGTATAAAACTATACAAGTAAATTGTGGTTGGCTGTGGCTCTAAGCCCTGTTTAAATTGTTGAATCCCTATATTAGATGTAACCTGAATGTATGTTGGCTATGTGCTAAGACCAGGGCTTGACCCATTGACAAGTGCAAGGACAAGAGATAAGCACTAATAAATTGTCTACTCTGATAAACCAATATCATTACACAGCCTTGCATCAATAAATTTCATAAATAAAGAATATCAATGAAAATGAATAATTTAAAAAAGTGGCTCAATTCTGTGTATGCTACCACATACCTAACAACTCTGTCTACAAAGCTCCTATGAACATCATAAACTGCATTTGAGAGGCAGACAAAATCAACTGTTGGACAAAAATTGGGTGCTAATTGCCAAAAGTACACCAGTTGGAATATATAATCAGTCACATTCACCCCCCCTTTTTTTTTCTTTGATTGACTGAAACAATCTTCTCTCAAATGCATCTGCATGATGGGGAGATTCATTTTCCAGTGAGTTTGTAAGGTCATACTACGGTTTCGTACATAACACACAAGGTATTTTCTGCAGAATGCAGCTTAATATTAAGGAATGATCAGTACCATTACGATAGGCAGGAGGTAACTTCCCTGGAGGATTGTGATCTGAAGTGTAACACATTCTTCAACATTCTCTTAAATATGTTTAATAAGAGCCTCCCTTTAATTTCAGTTCGCACCTCTTCATGTGATCCACCTTTTATTTCTCCCCTTGTGAAGCATTTGCTGAAGAGTAGAAATAAACTTTTGAAATTTAATAGACCCCTCCCCATTGGTCTGCAAGATAGGATCAATGGTCTCATAAGAGAGAACCAGCTGCAGGCTGTCTGGCTGGAACCTGTTGACCATGACAGGAGTTCACGGGTGTGGTGGGCCACTGTAAACTCTATCACTCGAAGAAACACTCACAACTGATCAGTATCATTATTGACCCTGATGTCATTAATGGGTTCTTTTGTGACATCAATACTGATCCTGACTACATTCCTCCAGTCGCTGTCAACATTCCACCTGGTACTAGAACTCCTGAACTATCTGTTTATGCTGTCACGGAATTTCTTACCAAGATAAAGAGGATTGCTTGTGGACCGGATGAACTACCTTATTGGCTCTTTAAGGACTATGCTTATGATCTTGCTCCTGTCATTGCTGATGTGTTTAATTGCTCACTGAGGCAGCACAAGGTGCCTTCCTTGTGGAACCATGCTGATATTAAGCCCTTACCAAAGTCAGCTTAGGCCTATTTCTGTTATTGCAATTATTATGCACCTTTTTGAGCAATTAGTTTATAAGCAGGAAATAGCTAGTCTATGTAATAATTATATTGACATTGATCAATTTGCTTATCGCCAGGGCCATAATTCCAGCATGGCTTTAATTAAGTGTCAACACTTCTGGCTGAAGTGGCTGGATGGTGATGTAGATTTCATTAGAGTTTTTTCTTTCGACTTTAGCTAAGCCTTCGACTCTGTGTCGCATAGTATCCTTTGCGCGAAATTAGTTCAAGTTGATATTAATCCATATATCATTAACTGGCTTATTAGCTTTCTGAATAACAGGAAGCAAAGGGTAGTAGTTGATGGCATTCAAACGAGGTATTTATCCATTAATAGAGGTGTTCCACAGGGAACTGTCTTCAGGCCCATTCTATTTTCCATTATGATTAATGATATTAAGGCTGTAAATCCTAGGAATCTGTTAGTTAAATATGCAGATGATATAACTCTTAGTGTGCCCATTTCTGCCAGCAAAAGCTCTGTTGATGGTTCTGAATTAGAAGTGTATTCTTTCATATGGTGGGCCGATGAAAACAAAATGAAGATCAATCTTAAGAAAACGTGGGAACTCCTACTTAAGGGGAAGAGTACTAAGTTCTCCCCTGACCCACTGACCATCATTAAATGTAAAGATAAACTTAAATTGTTGGGGGTAACATTTGAGGAGAATCCTACAAATTGGGACACTCATTTTGAAAATTTCAGCAAAACTAGTAGTTGTCTATATATCCTTAGAGTCTGTAAATATTATAAATTTCCTATTATCAGCTTAGATTTACTTTTTCAAAGTTTAATATTATCCATATTTACATATGCTATAGAGGTCTGGAGCAGTGCCTTCTATAGTAAGTATTTAAGTAGAATAGATACATTATTTGCTAGGGCTCCTAAATTTGGGTACTGTTCCAAGAAATACCTCATTATGGATATTTTGAACAACAGAGATCGGAAGTTGTGGAATAGGATTACAACCACTGGCACTGCCCTTAGTGAATTATTACCGCCAAAAAGGACTAGACAGCTCAGGGACAGAGTGCACCAGTACATACTTCCTAGAGTACGAACTGACTGATTTAAATCACTTTTTATAAATAGAAGTCTTTTTAAATAGATATAATAGTTCATATTTTATACATTATTATATTTATACTTTTTTCTCCCTTATCTTTTGTAAATTAGGCACATCTGTTGCATTTTATTTATTTTGTATTTAAATAAAGACTCAAACAAACAAACAAACAAACAAACAAACAAAACAAATGCCAAAAGGGTCACAAATTTTACCTTTGTCCCTTTGCCTAACACCCTGCTCCAGACATCTTTTGTCAGTAAACTTTTGATAACATTTATTGTGATAGCCTTCATAATTACGATTTGTCTCATCAAAATTGTTAGTAATATCACACTCAAATCCATCAAGTGTAGCCCATACCTTCATGCATTCACACAGTCTATTCCCAAAAGCCTCTGTAAATGGTAAAACAGGTCTATTTTTTTGTCAAAGATGTGACATTTGCACCTAAGCATGGACGCCGCCATCTTGTTTTCCTAGGACAAAATGGATTAGCTGTTCTCTGATTGTTCAATGTTGCAGTGCATCCATAGCAACAGAGTAAACAAATTTGCTCACTTTAATTACCAATTTCATATTAATGATCACATGTGCAAAGTAGAACTTTATCAATTTCATGTTCAAATACTGTATGTTTCACTAAAAATGCAGAACTCTATTCACCTTTTAGACTGGAGCACTGTGAAACAATTTTTGAGGTCAGTCCATGACCTAATGGTTACTATGCTAACCCAGGTGGTTATTTACATATTCAAGTTGGTTGCTGTGGTGTAGCTAAATTTTTGTTTATTTGTTTCAATCCTAAACCAGGTGGTTGCTAGGTCATCATTACTAGGTGGTTGCTATGCTAATCCAGTTGGTAGCTAGGTGGTTGCTATGGTGTTGTTAGCACCTTGCTATGACATTCCAATCGGTTGCTAGGGTGTTGCTAGCAGGGTGCTATGATATTCCAGGTGATTGTTATGGTGTTGCTAGTACGTTACTATGATAATCCATTTGATTGCTAGATTTTTGCTAGATTCCCCATGTATGAGATTAAGCTTCATGTTAAACCTGCACTTTGGTTTGGATAACCTATTGACGAAAAATTAAAGTACCCCAAACTCTTTCCGAGGGACAAATGACCCAGTTTGGAGTGTTTAGCAGCTATAATTCTGATCTGTGTCTCTGCAGAATTTCATGGCTCTACATCAGAAAAGGTGACCTGTGAAAACTGACAATTTTCCAATAGAAAAATCATAATAATAGTAGTAATAAAATGATTATGATAAACAGTATGTTGGCTATGTCAAGCCATAATAATAATAATAATAATTATTATTATTATTATTATTATTATTATTATAAAAGAAGAAGAAGAAGAGAATGTTGACTCTGTCAACCCAGAATAACCAGAAGGATTCATGAATGCGATTTTAATGTTGGCATGACAGATCCTGTTAAACACACTAAAGGATGAAACAACATTACCATGATTTGTTGTCATTAGGTTGGCTTGACAGAGTGAACACACTGTTCTTCATCTTCTGTTTCTTCTATTGTGATTATGTTGGCTTGACCGAGCCAACATACAATTCTTATTCTATTATTATTAGTAGTAGTAGTAGTAGTAGTAGTCGTAGCAATATTAGTATTATTTCCACTGTCACTCAGCTTTTCTAGCTAGAGATGAAATAAAGATGACAGCTGTTCACAACCAGTGAAGTAAGGTGACACCATTAACATTCAAGCACCTTTGAGTATTCTAGCTGTTCCAAGTAGGGCCGTTTTCTGTAAAGCCAGTATCTCACTGGGCTGCGACAGCTTGCGACAAATTGCGAACGTCATTCGCAAGAGAGTTTCAAAAGTGTCTTGAAACATTCGTGGGGCTTCTCAATTTCCTTGCATGAGTTGCGAAGTGTCGCTCCTTCGTTGCTGAAATTTTGAACATGTTCAAAAAATTAGTGCGACAAAATTTCTCTCAAAATAGCCGCAAATGCATCGCTAGTGTCGCAAAGCTGTCACGAACCCTTCTCAAGTCAGTTTCCGTGAGACAGGAAGTGCGAGTGTATCTCACTGGGCTGTGACAGCCTGCGACTAGTTGGAGACACAATAATTGCGATAAAATATGCAAATATCAATTCAGTATGATTCCAAGTGAAAATTGTCACTAATTCGCATATTTTATTGCAATTGTTGTGTCTCCAACTTGTCACAGGCTGTCGCAGCCCAGTGAGATACTACCCTAAATGTTCTACCCTGATGTTTACCCCCATTTTTTAAATCTATTTTTCAGTCTGCTGACTGACTGTACCTAGTGCATCCACAATAACTGGTATTACATCCACCTTAATATACCACAGTCTTTTTATCTCTCTTGCTAAGTCTTCATATCTTTCCCATTTTTCCTTTTCTTTATTGCAAACTCGGCTCCAGGGCAGGCAACATCTATAATCAAGCCTTGTTTGTCAATTTTGTCTTCTACAACAATATCTGGCTTTCTATTTTCCATTTCATGGTCACAATGGATCATGAAATCCCATAGGATCTTAGCATGATCGTTTTCTGTAATACCTTCTGGTTTCTGCTGGTACCAATTCACTGTTCTCTCAAGTTTATACTTCCCATATAACTCCCCGTGTATCATCCTTGCTACATTATCATGTTGCCACTTGTACTCTTTCTGTGCTAGTTTCGTGCACTCACTAGAAATGTGCTACACAGTCTCTTCCCTTTCTCCACACATCCTGCACTTATCACTTTCTGCTTTGTGGTCAATTCTGTGCTTCACATAATTTGTTATTAATGCTTGTTCCTGTGCAGCACAGATTAAGGCATCTGTTTCTGGTTTGAAGTCACTTTTGTGCATCTACAACCACCTCTTCTCAACATCAGTTTTTGCTTCAGTATCTCTAAAATATTGTCCATACATCCTCTTTTCCTTCCACCCATTTTCAACTTCTGCATTTTTTCCTCTCTTGTACTGTGTTTTGTCTTTACACTCTTCAATGTCTACCATTCCTGACCTTCTCACTTGTAAAAGAATGCTACTGAACCATTGCTATATATACCACACTACATTGTTCTCTTCAAATCTTACAGCATTTTCACAACCAACTGGCCCTCTACCTCCTCTTTTCCTTGATATATACAGTTTATGTTGCTATTTGGATGAAGTGTCCTATGCATGGTCAGTAGTTTTCTTGTTTTCCCATTATTATTAGGGCCCGAGCACCGTTCAGTGCGAAGACCCTATTGTTTTTCGAAGGATTATTATTATTGTTATTATTATTATGCCGTGTTTGGCCTTATTTGAGGCATTTCCCATGCACGAAAACTCATGAAATTTGATACACACATCAGTCATTGTCCTCGCTACTCAGCCACAGACTTTTGGCCCCGGGCATGACCCAGGGACTTCATAGGGCCCCTTTTTCCATTTCCCATTGAAATGAATGGGTAGAACTTTGGAATGATGATGTCATAAGGCCATTTGGAGTGAAATTACACATGGTCATTTTTAACGTACTTCTCCTAGACAGTTCATCAAATTCATGTCAAACTTTTCAAACATGATGCCAAGATATTGCTGAAGTTGAATTGCTAAGGGATTTTTGATACGTTGTAATATGTTGAAATAATATAACATATAATATGCCAAGATATTGCTGAATGTTGAACTTGATATCTTGTAATATGATTATGATTCTGATGCATTGGTTCGTTTGCGTGTGTGAACACGGACCACACGCAGTCTGTATGCTACAATGTAACAATTTTACTGCCTGGTGCAGACCAAATAATCGAACACACACACACACACACACACACACACACACACACACACACACACACACACACACACACAATAATAGTGACCTTCTATCATTGTGCATTTTGTTGCAGACAAAATGCACAATGATTTTTGATATATTGTAATATGTTGAAATATTATAACATATAATATGCCAAGATATTACTGAATGTTGAATTTGATATCTGTAGGATATTGCTGAATGTTGAACTCGATATCTTGTAATATGACTCTGATTCTGATACTCTGTAGCCATTATGGGCCTGTCTGATGAACATTTGATGAATATATGACATGTGACTGTTTTGTTGGGTGGCGGGATGTCCTGGGTTGCGGAACCACACGTGCGAGGGCCCGTCAAGGCCGCTAGCAGCTTTTATTATTATTATTATTATTATTATTATATCCTTTTATCAGCTTTTGTTGCAATCCCACTGCCGAGCCGCAACCAGATGTCTGAAGCAGTGGGAGATTTGTCACTTATATCTTTAGCCATTTTAAAAAAAACATTAAAGTGAGAGGGTTTTCCTTAAGATATGAACTATACTTTTTAAAACTATTTTTATGTGGATTTCTTGTATCTCTGGCTTCCCTGGGATTTTTTCAAGATGCTTCTCAATATCTTTTTTTTTTTTACCAGACCTAAAGCTCCAACAACTACTGGTACAATTGTGGGCTTAAGGTGCAACATTCTTTCTATTTCAATCTGTAGGTCTTTATACTTTGATAATTTTTCAAATTCTTTTGCAGAAACATTTACATCTGTAGATACTGTCATATCAACAGGCAAGTTTTTCCTTTATGATCCTTAACTACTATGTCTAGTCCTATCAGTGTTTATGCTAAAATCCCATTAAATAGTAGCTTGCTCATTTTCTGTGACTGGTGGGGGTTTGTGTTTGTGCCACTTGTCAGCTGATGGAAGGCTATAATGTTGGCATATTTTCCAATGAAAGTATTGTCCAATTCTGCCATGTCTATTCATGTATCCACTGGGTGTGAGAACTGAGCAACCAGACACCAGATGATCTACTGTTTCGTCAAACTTGTCGCAGAAGTGACATTTTAGGTTAGCTCCATTTTTTATATAATTTTTGCCTGGTAGTTTCTAGTGAAGAAGCTTTGATCTTGTGCATCCATAATAAATCCTTCAGTTTCAGCTTTTAGTCCTGTGCACGCAGCCACTGATGGGTGTTTATTCTGTCAACATCAGCATGCTAGGTACAGATGGGGTATTGTCCATGTAGTAGTTTATTTTTCCAGTTTTCTTTTATCTTTTTCAGTCATTCCTTCTTGGCTTTCTTTTTGATGTTCTTTGCTTGTTTAATACTTTTCAGTTCTTTGTTAGTAGTGGTTTCAAGGTCTAGTTCTCTTACAAACTTGCTGTATTCATTGCTGATGGAGTGCGTTTTTAGTTCTTTCGTGAGCATTTACTAGTTGTAGCATCCAACCATTGCTTGTATCTAGGTATTTTTTGAAATCCAATAGTTATTTTATATATATGAGTTCTAGTTGAAGGAGTCCTCTACCACCTTCTTTCCTTGGTATATAAAGCCTGTCTACATCAGATTTTGGATGGTGCATATGATTACATGTTAGCAATTTACATATTTGCTTATCAAATTTCTTAATGTCTGGTATTGTCCAGTTAATTATGTTAAAGCTGTAAGTTACAACATGTATAGTTAAAATGGTGTTTATTGCTTCTATCCTGTTGGCAGAATTCAGTTCAGTCTTTCATATAGTATGAACACTATGGTAAAGGGCCCCATACACGTTCAAAAAAGTCGTCAAAATTTTGTATCAAAATTTTGATATCAAAATTTTGATACAAAGTTTGATCGTGTGTAGGGTGTTTTGATGTCAAAAATTTGATGTCAAAATTTTGAACCCAAATTTTGACATATCAAATCACTTTGATATTTTTTGAAGAGTCGTCAAATTATTGATGCGTGTGTGGGGGCTGAACGCATCACAGTGTCTTCTTTCAATATCAATGGCTTGACAAGGTCCAATAATTCATCGAAGGATGGGGCATCCATCCTAAAGGAAATTACGGAAGTCCTCTGGTTCTTTGAGACGAAGTTCTCTGAGGAGGTTGACGTGACCGTACGTTCGCCATTTCAAAAACCAGTTTTTCGACCATTTCCGTCGATGCCGAGGCGGTTCATTGTCCAAAGCGAACACAAGTGCTACGGCCACTGCTGCGTCCATGTCAAAGTTTTTGACAATACTGAATTTTTGATAGAAAAAACATTGAATCGTGTGTGGACATTTTACATCAAAATTTTGCATCAAAATTTTGATATCAAAATTTTGACACAAAATTTTGACGACTTTTTTGAACGTGTATGGGGCCCTTAACATTCTTTTTTTATCTTCTCCTTCATGATCGCATGTTGAATTCCATTACCTTCATTTATACCTAGATACTTGTAGACTTCTTCCTGGTCCAGTGTTTTTTTTTTAATCACATTGTCTCTGTCTAGGCATATATCAGATGAACTAACCAGTTTTCCTCTCTTGATTGTCACCTTTGCACATTTGTCAAGTCCAAATGACATACCAATGTCATCACTGAACTTCTTCACTGTTTGCAATACTCCTAGATTGTTGTCATCTTTTGCAAACAGTTTCAGATCATCCATGAAGAAAAGATGAACAATGCTTCTGTCTTGGACCTTGTAGCCATACCTAGTGCTGTTTGATTCAAGTGATAGCGGTATCAGTGCAAGGCAGAAGAGGAAAGGTGCTAAAGAGTCTCCTTGAAACATGACACACCTGATATTAATGGGGTTGGATTGCAGATTTCTGCTTTCCTGGGACAGGAGTAGGATGGTTCTCCATAAGGACATATTAACCCATAGGAAGTTGATGAGGATAGGTGAAACTTTGAACAATTCTAGTGCTTTTAATATCCAGTCATGCAGTACGCTGTCAAATTCTTTGCGATAGTCAATCCATGCCATATTGAGATTACTTTTTTTTAACTTTTGCAGTTTTCAAGTATTATTTAATTTATTAAGAGTTGATCTTTGCATCCATATGACCCTTTGCAGCAGCCTTTTTGTTTAATCAGGAAAAGATCATTGTTTTCAAGAAATGCATATATTCTTTCAGTGAGAATTGAGATGAGCATTTTATAGGTGGTGCTGAGGCAGGTTATTGGCCTGTAGTTCTTTGGGTTTTTCATTTCTTTTGTTTTGGCAAGCAGGTATGTAATCCCTTCTGACATCCATTGTGGGGTTTCTTCTGGTTCTCTTAAGATTTTAGACAGTAATTTTGTTAGTAGGTGATGTGCACTGCTAAAGGAGTGCAGCCAAAAGTTATTAACTTTGTCTAGGCCAGAGGACTTCCACTTATGGGCCTTTAGAAGTGCATTTTTTTTTACCTCTCTGTTGTAATATCTGTTCATTCTTGTTCTGGTATTTCATTATTATCTTCCGTTTTCTTAATCCAGTCTGCTTGATTGTTGAAGCCTACCTCTTCATTGGAGGGAGTTTTCTTTACGACTATAGTTTCTTTTCCAACTTCTTTGTAAAATTTATTTGCCGCAGTTTTAAAGATCTTGTTCTGACAATAGAATTTCCAAATTTTTTCAAACCTTGGTTTTCTTTGCGTTTTTACCTGCATCTTCTGTTTGATCATTTCTTTGAGTAGATTTTCACTGTCCAGTTTGTATGTTCTCTTTAACTTTTTACATGCCCTACTTTTTACATTAATTCCTCTTTCAAACTCACTGAGGATCACTCTCCTCTCAGCTGCTCAATTTCTTTGTCAATTTTCTCTTTCCAAGATGGTTTCTTTCCATCATTTGATCTCCTTTTCTTCTTATTCATACACAAATCAGTGACTGTCTTACTCACTGCGTACATAATTTCATTCAGTTCTGTTATATCAGGTTTAGTCATCATTATGGGCTTCAAGGTTGGTACAGCTGGGGGTGGTAGTGGGGACAAGCTCCTTTATCTATAAAATGCTCCCATATGACGTGTGTCTCAAATAGCCTCTGACAACTGAAGTCCAATTCCTGGCCTGCCCGTGTAGCTTAGCTTCTAAGCCCGGTGGAACCTGCTTTTACTGACAGGAGAAGGGGCAAAAGTGGGTCACTGGCACTTTAAAACCAGTTGCTTTTCAGGTAGATGGGGCTTGTCAACCTTGGCTGGTAGCTCATCTAGGAGAAGGAAAACTCTGATCTCAAACCTCCGCTGCCATGCAGCCATACCCACTCATGGGAAAGGCTTTGGGAGTAAACCCAGAGGACAAAATCTGGAGTTAGAGTCCCTCAGGCAGTTCAGTCTTGTTCACAACCTCATCCTGGCAACTTCTATGACAACAGTGATGCCAGGATGTATTGGCGACTGCCCCTCCCCTGGATCACATTGGTGGAGTGGAGGGGGGGGAACTGCTGCATGGGCAATAGTTTGTTCTCCATATTTAACTGCCCAGGCTTGCACCCTGGAGAGGACACTCCAGCATTGCTTTGCAGCATTGACACAACATGGGGAGCAGCAGTTTACTGGTGATAAGCCTATGCACTCAACTGCCATAGAGTGAGGTGCCAGGGGTTGCTCAACAGTGGGAGGGATTCTAGGATCCCATTGAGCAGCTACCGTCTGCTTCAAGCTGGGCAGTCCCCTTGAACTTTGCTGCCAACACAACCTCTGCATCACCAATACCTTTTTCAACACCAAGTCCCAGCACAAGATCTCATGTAGGCACCCAAGGTCCAGACACTGGCACCAGCTCGACCTTGTCCTGACAAGATGTGTCAGCCTATGAAATGTCAAGCTGACCTGCACCTACCGGAGTGCTGACTGCAACACTGATTACTTGTGTGCAGCAAGGTGAAGCTACAACCGTGGAGACTTCATCGCTCCAAGAAGGAGGGTAGGCCACGCATTGACACCACCAAGACTCGCGGTCCCACAAAAGTGGAAGAATTTATTCACGCCCTTGAGGAAGCATTACCTGATCCCCCTGACGCAGACATCAGCAAGAGATGGGAACACCTGTGGGACACCATGTACAACACTGCGATGTCGACATTTGGGATGAAGGCTACCAATTCTGCTGACTGGTTTGAAGCACAATCTGTGGAGTTGCTACCTCTGATTGAGGAGAAGAGACATGCACTGGCAGCATACAAGTCCACCCCCAGTGAGAAGAACTTGCAGTCACTCCAGATAGCTCCAAGTAAAAATCAGCAGGCTGTCAGGAGGTGCGCCAATGAATATTGGCTCCATCTTTGCTCCAAGATCCAGACAGCAGCAGACACTGGCAACATCAAAGGGATGTATGATGGGATCAAGCAGGCCATTGGCCCAATGCAGAATAAAACAACCCCACTCAAGCCATCCACAGGAGAGGTCATCAAGGACTGGACTCAACAGATGGAATGCTGGGTCAAACACTACTCAGAGTTGTATGCCAGAAAAACTGTTGTTATAGAGGCAGCCCTCAGTAGCATTGCTTCATTGCCTGTTATGGAGGAACTGGTTGCTGACCCCACCCTTGAGGAACTCCGAAGCACTGGAAGCACTTGCATCTGGCAAAGCATCAGAAAAAGATGGCATTCCTCCAGAGGTCCTCAAGTGTGCCAAGGGCACCCTCAAAGAACTACATGATCTCCTTGGCCACTGCTGGCAAGAAGGCATGGTGCCACAAGACATGAGGGATTCAAATATAGTCACTCTATACAAGAACAAGGGAGACAGGAGTGATTGTAACAACTAACGTGGAATTTCACTTCTCAGCATTGTGGGGAAGCTCTTTGCTAGAGTCATTTTGAAGAGGCTGCAGGTCCTTGCCGACAGAGTCTACCCTGAATCTCAGTGTGGGTTCAGAGCTGAGCAGTCCACAATTGACATGGTCTTCTCCATCAGGCAACTACAAGAAAAGTACAGAGAACAGAAGTAACCTCTGTATCTGACCTTCATCAACATGACCAAGGCGTTTGACCCTATAAGCAGAAAAAGCCTATTCGTCATCCTGACCAAAGTCAGCTACCCTCCTACCCTGCTCAGCACTGTCAAGTCCTTCCATGAGGACACAAAGGGGACCATCATCTACGACAGCTCCACATTTGAGCCATTTGACATCCACAGCAGAGTGAAGCAGGGATGTGTGCTTGCACTGATGCTGTTTGGCATTTTCTTTGCATCCTGCTCAAGCACGCTTTTGGAACAGCCACAGAAGGCATCTATCTCTGCACAAGATCTGATGGAAAACTCTTCAACCTCTCCAGGCTCAGCACAAAGACCAAAGTGCAGACCAGATGTCTCAGAGACTTTGTTTGCTGATGATGCAGCTGTTGCCACCACTCCCAACAGGCGCTACAATCTCTGATATCCCGCTTTGTTGATGCCTGCAGAGAATTTGGCCTCACAATCAGCCTGAAGAAGACACAGGTGATGGGTCAAGATATTGAACAGCCACCATCCATTAGCATTGTTGACTATGAACTGGAAGTCATCGATGATTTTGTGCACTTGGGGTCAACAATTTCAGACAGCCTGTCGCTTGAAAATGAGATCAACAGATGTATTGGAAAAGCGGCCACAACCTTTTCTCAACTGACAGAGAGAGTCTGGTCAAATGGCTGACTCACAGAGCACACCAAAATCCAGGTTTCCTCAGCCTGTCCCTTGAGTATCCTCCTCTATAGCAGCAAGACATGGACCCTGCTTTCAAAGCAAGAACAGAGGCTGAACTCCTTCCATATGCGCTGTTTGAGACGTATCCTGGGCATCACCTGGAAAAACAGGTTCACCAACAACGCAGTACTGGAGAGGACACAAACCACCTCCATGTTCACCCTTCTCAAACATTGGCACCTGTGCTGGTTGGGTCATATCTCTCACATAGATGATGGCCAGATCCCTAAAGACCTCCTGTTCGTTGAGCTGACGTAAGGAAAAAGGTCAACAGGACAGCCCCAGCTGCACTACAAGGACATTTGCAAGCATGACCTCAAAGCTACTGCCATCAACACCAGTACCTGGCAGCTGCTTGCCTCAGAGAGAAGCACCTGATAACAGGTGGTGCACAAGGGCCTCTTTGACTATGAGACTACACTGAGGCGTCAAGCAGACAATAAGAGGTCTCGCAGAAAGTCCTGCCCCCAAGATGCCAGTTCTGCCCCACCTTTTGCTGCATGAGATGTGGCAGGGCCTGCCACTCTCGCATTGCACTTTATAGCCACAGGACACACTGCTTGGAAACATCCACTGGCACATGTCCATGATCCCCTGGGATTGATGGCTGCCTAGTACTAGTCATCATTAAAATTCTTTCATTGTAGCATTCCCTAGTTTAAGCTAAGCATTATTTTTCTGGTTGTTTTGTATTTTTGTAAGGTACAGTTGTGGTCAGAAGTTTACATACAGTGACATGAATGTCATCTTGGATATGAATGTCATGGCAATATTTGGGCTTTCAGTAATTTCTTTGAACTGTTCTTTTTCTGTGGCAGAATGATTGTACAACATACATTTTTAATTAAAAAAAATAAAAATAAAACACACAAATACACTAGAATTTGGTGCACAAGTTTTAATTTTCTTGGGGTTTTCTGAAGTCAACACAGAGTCAAAATTATACATATAGGGTCAAAAAAATTACATACATTCACTTAGATTATTAATTCAGAGGTGCTGAAACTTCCAAAATGTCTCTTATCTTGCCAAGGCCAAAGTCTCTTAACTTCCTGTTAGTGATCATGATTGACTAGAGCTGGTAGCTTCTCTTTGTCTTCATAAAAAGGGTTTGTTTACAGCACTCACTGGATTGACCAGCACACAGTAAAATGGGAAAGTCCAAGGAGCTCAGTGCAGATCTGAGAAAGAGGATCGTAGATATACACAACTCTGGAATGTCTCTTGGAGTCATTTCTAAACAACTGCAAATTCCAAGATCAGTTCAAACAGTTGTATCCAAGTTATTGTGAAGTGTAGTCACTTTTCCAAGCCACTTTGTTTAAAGAAAGCCCAAACTGTCAGCTTCAGCTGAAAGGAAATTGGTTTGGATGGTCAGGAACAACCTGGGAACCACCATGGCACAACCCTGCCATGAACTCGAAGCTGATGGTTTACTGTCTACAGTTCAGATCACCATGGACTAAGAGGCTGCTATCCAAGAAATAACCCCCTGCTCCAAAATTGACACCTTCAAGCTTAACTAAAGTTTGAAGCTGACCACACAGACAAAGAAAAAGCCTTCTGGAGGATAGCTGTATAGTCAGATGAGACAAAGATTGAGTTGTTTGGCCACAAAGACCACCATGTACAGAGGAACACTGTACCAGCTGGTGGTGGTGGTAGGATCATCATGCTCTGGGGCTGTTTTACTGCCACTGGAACTGGTTCATTGCACAAAGTGGATGGAATAATGAAGAAGGAGGACTACCTCAGAAT
This sequence comes from Neoarius graeffei, assembly GCF_027579695.1. NCBI lineage: Eukaryota > Metazoa > Chordata > Actinopteri > Siluriformes > Ariidae > Neoarius > Neoarius graeffei. Next base: position 40,616,808 of record NC_083587.1, on the reverse strand, counting down.
TCTTCAGCATAAGCCATCAGAAACTTGAACACAACTTGGGACTTGGGAGTTACAACAGGACAATGAACCCAAACATGCATCACAGCTGGTTGTGGAGGATAAAGCAGGCTAACATTAAGGTTAAAACAAGTCCTGACTTCAACCCTATTAAAAATATATGGACCGTGCTTATAAGTTGAGTCCATACCAAGAAAAAAAAACCAAATTTATAAATAAGTAAAATATATAAAATATGCCACATTTTACCAATCAGAGGTACTATAATAAGAACAAAAACATGTTTTTAGTCATTACTCTTAATATCTTGGGTTTAAAACATTGTTGTCATATGAAGTCATGCCTTTTTGAACCCGAGCTCCTCACATTTTGCCAGTCCCTGTTCTGCAATGGTATTCAACGGCAAAGTTGCCAAACAGGAAGTGATGGGTAAAATTGAGGTATATTACAACATGTAACATTTGTACAGTATGAGGGAAATTAAAAATGAATTAATACTGAATTTTGAGTCAAGCTGAGTTCAATGTACTCAGCGACATCAGTTTCCACCATACTGGAATTACTGCCATTTTGAATTTTATAAACACAGTGTTTTGTTCTCTACCACATAACAAACCTTGTAAAATCTTCACCACATTTGTCAGGAATGATCTGCAGACTAAGATTCACAATAGTTATCACATGGATTAGTGATTTTTGAAAGCCTTTGTCTGTAACAGACAATTAAAATCGTTGGCAAAGCCGCCAAACAGGAAGTCAGCCCAATCTTTGCAACACATGTACTGTACAGTGCTCAGCATACATGAGTACGCCCCCTTTGAAAAGTAATATTTTAAACAATATCTCAATGAACACAAACAATTTCCAAAATGTTGACAAGACAAAGTTTAATATAACATCTGTTTAACTTATAACGTGAAAGTAAGGTTAATAATATAAACTTAGATTACACATTTTTCAGTTTTACTCAAATTAGGGTGGTGCAAAAATGAGTACACCCCACAACAAAAACTACTACATCAAGTACTTTGTATGGCCTCCATGATTTTTAATGACAGCACCAAGTCTTCTAGGCATGGAATGAACAAGTTGGAGACATTTTGCAACATCAATCTTTTTCCATTCTTCAACAATGACCTCTTTTAGTGACTGGATGCTGGATGGAGAGTGATGCTCAACTTGTCTCTTCAGAATTCCCCATAGGTGTTCGATTGGGTTCAGATCAGGAGACATACTTGGCCACTGAATCACTTTCACCCTGTTCTTCTTCAGAAATCCAACAGTGGCCTTAGATGTGTGTTTAGGATCATTGTCATGTTGGAAAAGTGCACGATGACCAAGGGCATGGAGTGATGGTAGCATCTTCTCTTTCAGTATAGAGCAATACGTCTGTGAATTCATGATGCCATCAATGAAATGCAGCTCCCCAACACCAGCAGCACTCATGCAGCCCCACATAAGGACACTGCCACCACCATGTTTCACTGTAGGCACCATGCATTTTTCTTTGTATTCATCACCTTTGCGATGCCATACAGTTTTGAAGCCATCAGTTCCAAAAACATTTATCTTGGTCTCATCACTCCAGAGTATAGAATCCTAGTAGTCTTCATCTTTGTCAGCATGGGCCCTGGCCAACTCTAGGTGGGCTTTTTTGTGCTTGGGCTTTAGGAGAGGCTTCTTTTGTGGACGGCATCCATGCATGCCATTCCTCTGCAGTGTACGCCGTATTGTGTCACGGGAAATAGTCACCCCAGTTTGGCTTTCTACTTCTTTAGATAACTGCAGTGAACTTGCATGCCGATTTTCTTCAATCCTTCTCATCAGAAGACGCTCCTGTCAAGGTGTTAACTTCCGTGGATGACCTGGACGTCTCTGTGAGATGGTTGCAGTTCCATCTTTCTTAAATTTTTGTACCACTTTTGCTACAGTATTCTGACTGATAAGTAAACCACTCTGCAGCCGATATGTACAATACAGAAAAGAGCAATAAGGACAATAAACAAAACAGGATACAGAGATCACACAAACCCACTATTCATAAAATCACACATGTTGAAATTTATGGATCTGGTCAAATTCAGAACAGCACTAATAATGTACAAAGCAAGAAATAATCTATTGCCAAAAAATATACAAGGAATGTTCAGTGAGAGAGAGGGGGGATATAATCTAAGGGGAGACCTAAATTTTAAAAAACCAAAGGTTCGAACAAATATGAAAAGCATGTGCGTATCGAGCTGTGGGGTGACTTTATGGAACAGACTGGAGACAGAAATAAAACAAAGTGCAAATATAAATCTGTTTAAAAAAAGGTACAAAAAAATATTTTTAAACAAGTATATTGCAGAGGAAATATGTTAATGGAGGATGATGAGGGATAAATAGAATAGGGTTGATTGTTATATTAGAACTAGCTTAGTATATGGTATATATTTATTTATGGGGATAGATATCTTCATATTTACAGGGATAAGTATGTAGTAGATATTTTTTTTTTGTAATTATATATTTATATAGATAGTTATGTGTATATGTATATATATATGTATATGGATATGGTATGTAGTATATATTTATTTTTGTAATTATATATTTATATGGATAATCATGAAGTGTATATGTGGTATATATTTTTATAAGTGTATTAATGTAGTTTGGATTTCGGGGTAGTTAAAAAGGGGTGGGAAATTAAAAAAAGTATTGTACTTCTTCCCACTCCTTTTTCGAACAATGTGCGGTGTATTGTAATGTATTAGCTCTTTATATTATTTTATTTATTCTTTTTTTGTCACTTTTTTCATTTTCTTTCTTTTGTATGTATAAATAGTTACATACATTTTTATACATGTTCGAAATAAATAAATTCATTCATTCATTCATTCATAAAGCTTTGCTGATCTTCTTGTAGCCTTCACCTTTGTGGTGGAAAGAAATTATTTTCTTTGGGGAACTCTGAAGAGACAAGTTAAGCATCACTCTCTATCCAGCATCCAGTCACTAAAAGAGGTCGTTGTTGAAGAATGGAAAAGATTGATGTTGCAAAATGTCTCCAACTTGTTCATTCCATGCCTGGAAGACTTGGTGCTGTCATTAAAAATCATGGAGGCCATACAAAGTACTCAATGTAGTAGTTTTTGTTGTGGGGTGTATTCATTTTTGCACCACCCTAATTTGAGTAAAACTGAAAAATGTGTAATCTAAGTTTATATTATTAACCTTACTTTCACATTATAAGTTAAACAGATGTTATATTAAACTTTGTCTTTTCAACATTTTGGAAATTGTGTTCATTGAGATATTGTTTAAAATGTTACTTTTCAAAGGGGGTGTACTCATTTACGCTGAGCACTGTATCTACAACCCCAATTCAAAAAAAGTTGGAATGGTATTTTGAAATTGAAATTAAAATTGAAATCAAATGATTTTCAAATAATCTTTGACCTGCATTGCATTGAAAACAGAGCTGCCCATTATTTGATGTTTTACCTCATGATTGTTTGGGTTTTTGTTTTGTTTTCAAAATAAAAAAAACACATTTAAAGCCTCACTCACAACCTGCCGTATGTGCAGCTACGGTTGGTCTATGGTAAAAAATTTGGCAAAACCGTGCTTGAGACTTGCGCGACACTTGCGTGTGTTCAGTGCCGTAGAAGGACACAGACTGCCCGTGGAGACTTTTGGTCCTGCACATGCAAATTCTACGGGTCTTGCAACAAATCAAGAATGCATTCACTATGTACGGGACCCGTACTCCTTTTGTAGCCTGAACCAAGTCAGCAGCGCAGCTAGTAGGGGCTTTTTGCGATGACAGTAAGACTCATGAGTGACGCACGATCATTGTATGAGTGACGTGCCTCAGTACTACACAGTATCCCACACTTGCTATTTGTGCGGCGCGCAAGACAGAAGTACATCTCACTTTTTACCCCTATGTGTGGCGTGCAAGCAGTGCATGCGACCTGCACGCAGCGCACGCGACCTGCACACGACATGAGGGGCAAGACTCTGGGTATATATATTGGGGAGGAACCAAGGAACCGATCGTGCAGCATGTAGCATTGTAGAAAGAAAGAAGACCACCTCGTTTGCTGTTTTTATCTGAGTATATGTTTAATTTAGGGTGGCACGGTGGTGTAGTGGTTAGCGCTGTCGCCTCACAGCAAGAAGGTCCGGGTTCGAGTCCGTGGCCGACAAGGGCCTTTCTGTGCGGAGTTTGCATGTTCTCCCCGTGTCCGCATGGGTTTCCTCCGGGTGCTCCGGTTTCCCCCACAGTCCAAAGACATGCAGGTTAGGTTAACTGGTGACTCTAAATTGACCGTAGGTGTGAATGTGAGTGTGAATGGTTGTCTGTGTCTATGTGTCAGCCCTGTGATGACCTGGCGACTTGTCCAGGGTGTACCCCGCCTTTCGCCCATAGTCAGTTGGGATAGGCTCCAGCTTGCCTGCGACCCTGTAGAACAGGATAAAGCGGCTAGAGATAATGAGATGAGATGAGATGTTTAATTTACCATGCAAACATCAAATAATAAAAACATGAGTATAAGGGAATAACCCATTTTATTACACTGTAAAAAATCCCAACTAAATAGCCCAACATTTTGAGCACTGAAACACACTTTGACTCCGAGCTACTGTCCTGCTCCTGCTGAGTGGTGGGACGGGGTGTCGGGATGTTCTTGTCCTCATCATTGAGCATGGCATAATGGCCTGACAGTGATGATGGGCGTCATTAGCTGAAACATACATGAAAATCAGCATATATAATATTAATTACATAAGCATATAGATACTGAAATGAATGCTTAAAGCATGTGTATTTACCTGTGAAAATACCTCTGGCGGGGTACTGTGCCTTCTGCCGGCTTGAAGGCATACTTCTCCCTGTCCGTGCAGGGCTCACCGGTGCTGCTACCATCATCATCAAATTCTTCCTCCTCCCCCTCTGCTGTTTCAGGCTGGGTTACTTCACTTTTGCTCGCTTCTTCTTTGGTCCCATTTTCTAAACTTTAAACTGAAAATTTAAAAAATTTTCCCACTAAACATCCAATGTTCTTCAGCCGAAAGACAGATGCAGAATGCTGTAGACACGCTGGTTTTATACCCACTCCTGGCTTGCATCACACGCAAGTTATGAGTGAATGTAATGTGCTAATCACATGCGTTACACATGCTTCACAAGTGCAGCCCGAACTCATAGCGCAGGAAATGCAAGTAAAATGCAAGTCTCACACATTCCACACTCATTGAACACACACTGATCATGTGCGTCAGATATACACTTTCCACGGGCGAGCGGCACAATTTTTCCCATGCCTCGAGGAAGTCAGGTGTGCCTGTATTTGACAAGTACTTTGCCTGTACTCCTCCCCCAAACTTTCTCCCAGGTTCACCGCGACCCTGCGGCATGGCTGCGAGCTACCAAACCCTGCGACCCATGCGTGTCCAAAACACTTACAGCAGGTTGTGAGTGAGGCTTAAATTGATTTTTGCAACAAATTTAAAAAAGTTGGGACAGTAAAGCATTTACCACTTTGTAATGTTGTCATTCCTTCTCACAACATTTAAAAGATGTTTAGGAACTGAAGACACTAAGTGATGAAGAGATTCAGGTGTTATTTTTCCTGCAAACAGGTTTTTGGGTATGCAACAGTACGGGGTCATCATTGTCATTTTTCGTTATAAAATTCGCCACACATTCCCTATTGGGGACAGGCACCCTCTACTTCGGCAGCCATGCCTTTGTAATGTGTGTAGGATGTGGTTTTGTACGGTACTCTCTCATTGAAATATCCCTGGAAAAGTTGTTATCTTGAAGGCAGCATATGTTGCTCCAAAATCTCAATGTATTTTTCTATACATGCAAGTTACCTTTGCCAAGGGCACTGACAATGCCATACCATGACAGACCCTGGCTTGTTGCTGGTAACAGTCTGGATGGTCCTTTTAATGTTTAGTCCAGAGCATACAGTGTCCATTTCTTCCAAAAAAAAATACACATTTTCACTGTGATTTTCCAGATGCTGGTCCAGAAGTGTTTTTATAGTTACTCCTCAGACAAATTTGTTCAATTTATCAAAATTTGTCAGAAGTGATCTTCAGACTAAGCCTCACAAAAGTTATCACATGGATTTTTGATTTTCAATTGAATGCAGCAGTACCCTGATTCTGTCCAGCAAGTTTCCTATCCACCCTTCAGGAATTCCAGCGCCACCAACATTTGAAAGTTGGAGGTCCATTCTTACATGGAATTTTGAACCATATGAGGGAAAATTCAAAAATCATGTCAATGCACTCCATGGGAATTGGAAGTGAGGCTATTTCTCAGTAATGTTTTTACATATCTACAGCAAACTTGGTGAACTGATTCTTGATTCAGTTGCTGGATTTCTTCAGGGCAATTACCCCATTTAACTCTCCAGGGGTGATATAAGGAAAAACATGTCTGGAGATCATATTTGATGGCAAAGCCACCAAACAGGAAGTGAGCTCACATCTTGGCCAATCTTGTCAACTGACATGAAACTTGCCTTGAGTGCATAGAGTCATGCCCTTGACAAAAATCACATGACATTTCCATGGCAACTATGGTCTGAAGAAACAGCAGTCTGCATTTACTCGCAGCCGTGAGGTCAGTGATGGAGCAGTGAAAGCTAGCTACCTTATTGCAAACGAGTTGGTGCAAGCATCCAAGCCATTTTCTGATGGTGAACTTGTGAAAAAATGCATGCTGAAGGCTGCAGAAGTCATGTGCCCTGAAAAGCAATCTGCCTTTGCCAACATTAGTGTGGGGAGTTGGTTCAGGTTGTTAGATGTAAAAATGTATTCACTCAACTGTATAAAAATAAACCAGTTGTTTGAGAGTGAAATGCATTTTATTTCAAATCCATTGGCCTCTCTGTGAATAAATGTGTAATAATCTAGATCCCTTGTGATCAGTGATTATGTAGGCTACAAATGTAGGCTGAAGCATAAAGCATAGCCTACTGAAAAAAAACAATGCTAAAGATTTGGAGTTGACAAAGGTTATTTTGCAATTATTTTACTGGTCTGGCCCACTTGAGATCAGATGGGCTGTATGTGGCCCCTGAACCAAAATGAGTTTGACACCCCTGGTATAGATAATTGTAATTCTGCCTCTCTAATAGTGAAAACTGGTGTTCTACAAGGATCAATCTTGGGACCCATTTTATTTTCTATTTATATAAATTTTCTATTTATATAATCTTGACATGGGTTTAGATCCAGCAAAAGTACATCTTTACACAGATGGCAATTCTTTATACTACTGCATCATCACAAGAGGCAATGGATTCTTTACAGTCTGCTTTTATTCTATTACAGATGTCTCTAGTCAAGTTAAAACTGGTATTAAACACCAAAAAGACCAAATTCATGGTATTTACACATTCATACTCGTCCTTTGACCATACAGTTTTGACACTAGATGGCACTCATCTAGAGAGGGTAACCTCTTATAAATACCTTGGCATCTGACTTGACAAGAGGTTATCCTTTGGAGTCCATATAGATAGCCTTTAAAAAAAAAAACTTTGACCGAAGCTAGGTTTTTATTTTTGTTTCAAGAAATGTTTTCCTTTTACTGCTAAAAAAAAAAGGATTAGTTCAGAGTGCCTTCCTATCAGTATTAGATTATGGTGATGTAATATACATGCATTTTTATCCTCTTTGAAGAAACTGGATGTTGTTTATCCTTCTGCTTTGAGGTTTGTGACTGGTGTTACCACAAGAACACATCACTATGAACTACAGTACAGTATATGAAATGGTTCAATGGACATCATTATATCTGCGAAGGAAAATTCATAGCCTTTTTATTGCAAAAGCTTTAATGGGCAAATTATCTCAGTACATATCTACTGACACTTCGTACTAATACATACAGTACTCGCTCATCAGTCAAACTTCTCCTTCAGTCTCCAACAACACGGACAGAACTAGGGAAATCTGCCTTTTGTTCATATGCACCACATGAATGGAATGAGCTGCAAAACATTCCAAATTTGGATTCCTTGCCTTCTATAAAGGTGTTTAGAAATCTCTTAAACTCAGTTCTCAAAGAACAGTGTCATTGTTTCAAATACGTAAGTGTCCTTTTTCCATGGTTCATTTTAGTCATTGACTCCCTTATGTCTGTGTCTGTTTTGAGATTTAGAGTGTTTGTGTTTTAGTCTGTGTTAATGTTACCTGTCTGTTTGTATACGTTTATGAAACTTTATTTTATTTGCTGCCACCTTGGCCAGGACTCCCTGGAAGAAGCGATATTGTATCTCAAATGGGACCTTCCTGGTAAAGAGATAGATAGATAGATAGATAGATAGATAGATAGATAGATAGATAGATAGATAGATAGATAGATAGATAGATAGATAGATAGATAGATAGATAGATAGATAGATAGATAGATAGATAGATAAAGAAAGCAGTGCCCTTGTGCTGCCGAATCTAATGGCTTGAGGAGATCTATCCCAATTCTTTAAAGGGGGTTTCGATTGGCAAAGAGGGCGCAGTGGCAGTTTTGGGGTGGCAGCTGGATTCACCAGCTGGTATTCACAACATACCGCACACCACCTACGGCTATCCCCACCAATCCCTGGCCAGTCAAAACAAGTAATGAGATGTGTTAATGTTTTATCTTGTCCTAGGTGTCCTGCCATAGGGTTATAATGAGCCACATGGAATAGAAATTACCTGCAGCTCTTCAGGACCAACAACTGTTACTTTTTTGCCAATCTGAGTGTCCTGCATCACTCAATACAGTCCATCCTTAATTACTGAAAAATACAGGTAGGCAAGTGCAACGTTGGGCTGAAGGGTTTGGCCATCACTTGGTCAAAAGCATGTTGCAAATACTCACCCCTCCCCTGCTTGAGAGGGAAATCCATTGGGAACCCCCTGAGAGAACGAGAAGGAGGAGGGCTGGGGGTGCTCTCCACTCTCTGTGTCACTGTGATGCAGAGTTGACATAGATGGCTCTGGGACAGCTTCCACAGTCAATGCTACAATAGGATCCCCCATGATGCATCACTGCAGGACCCACCCACCACTACTCACTCCATTAAATAATTAAACCCAAGCCAATTGGTTCTCAGAATTAGTGGGTGGACAAGGTATGGACTAACCCCCACTTCTACCGGTACATTATGCCTTTTCCCTTGAAATTGGATCTGGGCCACCACCAGTGGGTACTGGTGAACATCCCCATGCATACATAGAACATTCACCCAACATGCTGTACCCAATGCCTTACCTTGCACCAAGCTTTGTCAGATGGAAGTCTGATTACAGCCTGAATCTGCCAAGGCATGGCAGGTACCCCCTTGGATACTCACAGGTATGCTATACGTTCCAGCTTGATCAGGAGCAGTTTCTGGGATGTTGGAGATCTGGACCAGTGCCCCCACCTCCCTGGCATGGTATGGGTCCTGGAAGTGCCCAGGCTCCCTGCAATGCCAGTACACCATCCCAGGCCTCACCTCTGCACTGCTGGGGTGAGGATTGCTCACCTGAGGCAAAGACACAGAAGCATAAGGAGAAGAGGAACCACAGGCTCAGGAATCTGGCTGCAGGGAGTCGATCCCCACATACGTGGTACAGGGAGGGGACAGGAGGGAAGGACAGAACAGAAAGGGGCAGGAGAAGAGAGAGAGAGGGGGGCAGGATATCTGCCTGTCACTGGAATGGCTGCCAGATGGTCCTCCATCAGCTCAATTGCTCGATCCAGTGACGCTGGTTGGTGGCACTAGACCCACTCTGCAGTCTCACTTGGCAGATGAACTGCTCCAGTACCACCGTATCAATGATCCCCTTGATGTCACAGACTTCTGCCCCCAGCCACCGCCAGCAGGCATCCCACAGCTGCTGGCAAACAGCCAGCTGACTTCCTCCAGCATCAGTATGTGGAGGTGCTGACAGTGTTGCTCAGGGATGTGGCCAACTCACTGCAGGATAGCACATTTCAGATCTGCATATACCAGCCTGTTGTCAGCAGGCAGCTGCTGGGCCACAAGCTGCACTTTACTGGTCAGGAGTGGCAGTAGCCAAGCTGCTTGCTGCTCATCTGGCCATCCCCATTCCTCCACAGCTTGCTTGAAGAGCACCATCAAGGCCTTGTGGTCATGTTGCGGCCCCATTTTCACAAGGGGATGTGGGGGAAGCCTGCAGTCTCTGTGGCTGGTGCACCTGCAGATGGGATGAAATGCAGGAGTGCCTGGTAAGTCCTCCTGCTGGGCCCACAGCAGGGCCTCAAAGCACCACTCCTACTGATTGTTCATTGTGACCAGCACTTGGTGCTGGTTCTGATGGGTAGCAGCAAGGGTATGGATGAGCTCCTGGAATGGGTAAGACTCCATGACAGCTGTTCGCATCAGTGTTCCTGAGTTTCAGTACCAGTGTAATACCCTTGAAGTGAGTGGTGGGACACTGAAGCACTCGGACAGGTGGGCTTGGTATTCTGGCACCTTTTATTTTTGCTTTTCAGCTTTCAATGAAAAAAATAATCCTACTCTCACACACGGGCATGTACACACACAAAACAGTGCACAGGGAAGCTCTCCCTTCCTTCTCTCCTCTCCACCCTTTTATCTGCTCCTGGTCACTGGAAAAAAAACCACACACACACACACACACACACACACACACACACACACACACACACACACACCACAGAGCACATTAATTACACACTGGGGCAATCATTGTGCCACTCACCTTCCCTGGCTTTGTTCTCCAGTCACAAACCGGCACTCAACTGTGTCCCTGCTGCCAAATGATCAAATGAACAAAATTCCCAGAATACCAGGATAATATAAACTGTAGGTGGTAAAAGAGAGCAACTGGACTTGCTTGAAGATTCTTGAAGACGTTTCACCTCTCATCCAAAAGGCTTCTTCAGTTCTGTCTGACTAATAGGGAGTATCAGGTATTTATCCTCACATGGATGAAAAGCAATCCTAAGGTGTCGTTGAGTCATCCTGTTGGTGTGGGTCACTGGGGGCTGGGTGTGAATGGCCTAGAGAGTCATTGGGGTGATCAATGGATTGTTGGTTCTCTCTGTCCTCCTGTAAGTCCCAGTTGTCTGGGAAGTGTGCCAAGGACTGCATTGTAGGTGGCTGATAAATGATGTCTTAGACCACCACCTCTGTTCAGTGATGGCCATTCCAGGTTGACAAAAATGGCTTCTTTAACTCCTTGCTCCTACCAACGATCCTCTCTGGCTAAAATGCATACGTTGCAATCCTGAAATGAGTGTCCTTTGTCATTAAGATGAAGATAGACAGCAGAGTCCTGGCCTGAGGAACTCCTTCAAGACAGCACCTTACTGGATAGAACAAACCTCACCACGGACCAGATTTGCACCCTGCTTGACCTCTGCCTGACCACCACCTATTTCCAGTTTAATGAAAGTTGCTACAGACAAAAGCATGGATGTGCCATGGGCTCACCGGTGTCCCCTACTGTGGCCAATCTTTACATGGAGGAAGTGGAACATAAAACTTTGACCACTTTTTCAGGAGTTGCTCCCAGCCACTGGTTCAGATATGTGGATGACACCTGGGTTAAAATCAAAACCCATGAGGTGGAAGCCTTCTCTAAGCACATCAATGCAGTGGATATCAACATCAATTTCACACAGGAGGATGTCAGTGGGAATAATCTAGCCTTCTTGGATTGTGATGTACACATTAGACAAGACAGAAGCCTTAGCATCGAGGTCTACCAGAAACCCACACACACAGACCAGTACCTACTCTTTGACTCACACCACCCACTGGAACACAAATTGGGGGTCATTAGGACCTTGCAACACAGGGCTCAGAACATTCCTACAGTGGTAGAGGGAAAAGAGAAGGAGCAGAATCACATCAAGAAAGCACTTCAGAACTGCAGGTATCCCAACTGGGCCTTCAAGAGCAGAAAAAGGAACATAATGGACAAGGAGGATAACAGGAACAAATGCAAGAACATTGTCATTCCATACATTTCTGGTCTATCTGAGAAACTCAGGAGGATCTTCTATAAACACAACATTCCAGTACATTTCAGACCCAGTAACACCCTGCTACACCTTTCCACCAAGTTTGATGAAAACTGGGCTAGTAGGTTTTGTGTAATCCTGCTTATAGTCAAGTAAACAAGCAAACCAAAACTATTATGTCTTTGGTGGAGTGTCGTGACCTGAAGGCCACAGGAACAGATTGGACCCAATATGCAACTACTGGAAATGAACTGAGGCATAACTGATGGGTAGGCTCATTAGGAGAACAGGCAGGAAGCAGGCACAGCAGCACAGTCCAAAACTCACTTAGTGAAATCCAGGAAGACAGAGTGAGGGCAGAGTGACAGATGATGATAATCCAGGAAGAAGAGAAAAAAAGCCAGAAAAATAACAAAGTTCCAGCAACAAGTCCCAAAAATCAGCAGGTAAAAATCATAGTCCAAAAACATAATCCAAGTCTGGGAACAGACCGTGAGCATGAATGTGACTGTGAACCTAACAAAGCTTATGACGAGTACTTATTCGCATTGAGTAAGTCTCCTCTGTATGTTTATATAGCGTGGCCAATAGCAAATGTGCTGCAGGTGTGCTAGTGTAGTATGGGGAAAACGTGGAGTGGAGCACAAAGACTCAGGTCAGAACTTAGTAATTCCAGGCTGGATCATGACAGTGGAGGTAATTAAACTGTGGTGACTGGCACATTAATAGTTAACCCTAAATTTAAGAACACACTCACTGAAAAGTCAAGCAACCCCATAGTACCAGGAAAAGAAAATCTCTGGTGCCACCCCTGAAAGAAAATGATCTCGTCTCTTCCACAGAGCACTCCTGGCTAGACTTTTCACTGCTCTTGAGAAGACTCATGTTCTGTAATTTTAACAAAGTGTTTAGAGTTCATGTTTATCACAATGGCACTGAATTTCTTGCAGTAGCCCCTCCCATAGCCACTGAAGTCAGTGTTTCCAACTTGGGGACCAGCAATTTTGTGGCACCAACACAAGTGTTTTATTCAGTCAAAATACATGCAACCTGTTCTAGATTAGGTACTGGCACCGCATCAGTGGAAAAGGGCTAATAGAGAGTCAATACTCCTAAAAGGTGATTTGTGAAAATTTTCACAAATCAGTATGGGTTTAAAATGTTTTAAAAATGTTTTAAAATGTTTAAAAAATGTTTTTAAAATTTCTTTCTATTTTCTGAATTTGACAACTCAGCACTAACAAAATAAGTCTTTTTTATTGAAATGTTTACAATGTTCCTCAAAGACAGATAGGAAGGGATTTGGATATTTCACCCTCTGCAGCACATGATATAATTAAATGATTCAAGGAATCTGGAGGAATTTCAGTGCATAAGGGGCAAGGGTGCAAGCCAAAGCTGAACACCCATGATCTCTGATCCAGATGACATAGCATCAAGACTCGTCATTCACCTACAGCTAATATAACCAGATGGGTTTGGGATTACTTTACCAAACCTTTGTCAAGCACTACAATACAGAGTTAAACTTTATTGTGCAAAAAGGAAGCCTTATATTAATTGTGTCCAGAACTGCTGTTGACTTCTCTGGGTTCTGAGGCATCTGGGATGGACCATGAATCAGTATTCCTGATCTTTTTTGGAAGAAATGGACACCATGTTCTCCAGGCCAAAGAGGAAAAGGACCATCCAGACTGTTAGCAGCAACAAGTCCAAAAGCCAGGGTCTGTCATGGTATGGGGTTGTGTCAGTGCCCTTGGCAAAGGTAACTTACACATCTGTGATGGCAGCATTAATGCAGAAAAGCACATTGAGATTTTGGAGCAAAATATGCCGCCTTCAAGATGACATTTTTTTCCAGGGTTATTTCAACAAGACAATGCAAAACCACTGTAACCAGTTCGAACGTGTGGGTGGAGCACAGAGGACGCTGCCACAACCACATTCTGCACACACTACAAAAGCATGGCTGTGGAAGGAGAGAGTGCCTGCCCCCTCTATCCCCGATATAGAATGTGGCCAATTTTGAAAAGAAAAATATGACAATGCTGTATGTACTGTTGCACACCTTAAGATCTGCTTGCAAGAAGAATGGAACAAAATAACATCTGAAATGCTTCATCACGTGGTATCTTTAGTATCTAAGCATCTTTAAGTGTTGTGAAAAAGGACTGGCAACATTATAAAATGGTAAATGCTTTACTGTATCAACTTTTTTAATGTGTTTATTTTGGGGGAAAAAAACTAACATTCATGAGGTAAAATATCAAATAATATGCTGTTGTGTTGTTCTGAATGAAATACAGATCAAGGATTATTTACAAATAATTGTTTTCAGTTTTAATTTCAACATACTATTCCACCTTTTTTTTTTTATTTGAGTTGTAGCTGTATTGTGTCAACATGCAGTCAATTCTGCAGTACTGACTGTCTGTGCCAATTGTGTTTACAGCTACTAGAAGTGAGGCGAAGTGTAATGCAGTTGGACAGACTTCTGGATGGGCATCACAACTGATATGATGTTTATGCATTTGCTATTTCTGCTATGAATCAATAAAACTCTTACTTTTAATCAACATGTTCCTTCCGAATATTTTTCCTTCCCCAATAAATTAACATTGATGTCACTGTCATGTACATTTTAGTGTAGCCCATAAGCTTACAAGAACATGAATATATACATGTATATGTATCACATGATTATATAGTCTTCAGTGTATATTATTTACTAATTATACATCTCTCTCTTTCTTTCGTAAATCATCAGATGGCCAACTCAGTGTCATGCAGCCACACCCTCGTCTCTGGTCCTAAGTCTAAAAGGCCAGCTTCTGAGGGTGGGCTGTATAGGGCCAGCCGATGATTATGTGCTCGGCAGTCTGTTCAGGTTCACCACACTCGCATGCCGCACTGTCCGATAGGCCCTACTTCTTCAGAGATGACTTGAAGCAGCTGACCCCAGTGCGTAGACGGTTCAGCGAGGTCTACAGGTGGCGTGGCAGGTCTTCTCCTTTTACACTACCTCCTGGGTCCCTGATGTATCGTTGGATGTGGGAGGGCCCAGCCGTTTCCCACATCTTTTTCCAGGATGCTGCCAGCCAGGCGTCTCTGGACAAGTCCTCAGGGATAGACTGTAGCATCTCTTGTGCTGCCTTGTTGTAGGGATGGTGAGACTTGAGCCTGCCTGGTGGAGCCAGTGTTATTGTGGCTTTGTGCAGGATATGCCAGTCGTACTTCCGGGCTTTTCTTGCCAGGGTGAGGGTAGCTGCATCCCGTCGGAGACTGGCCAGGGCGATTCCAGCAAGGACTGGCAGGTGGGGCACAGGGGTGGGTTTCAGACAACCAATTACTATCCGGAGGGTGCTGTTGATGGCAGTATCTACCTTATTCATGTGTGGACTGCTGCTCCAGGCAGGGGCACAGTATTCGCCTATGGGTCAGACCAGGGCTTGCATGGATATGTGAAGGGTCTGGGGGGAAGCTCCCCAAGTCGAACCCACCAGACGGCAGATGAGCGAGACCCTTGCTGTTACCTTGGCCTTCACTTCATCCAGATGTTGCTTATAGGACAGTGTCCGATCCAAGTGTACACCAAGGTACTTGGGGGCTTACTGGAACTCCAGGCGGTTGTTGCCAACATACATGTCCAGTTCCCTTCTTGCTTCCCGATTGTTGAGATGGTATGCTGCAGACACTGTCTTGCCCATGCTGAGCTGAAGGTGCCACTTCTGGAGGTAGTCTGCCAGGATGCTCATGTCTCGGTTGAGACCATCTTCCATTGCCTTCCATGTTGGGCGTTGAAGTATGATGGCCAAATCATCCACATAGCCATACTTGGTAGATATTATATCTGGCAGGTCGTGAATGTAGATGTTGAACAACATTGGTGAAAGGACAGAGCCTTGCGGGACACCGTTCTTCAGCCTTCAGAACCTGCTGGTCTGGCCATCGCTAGTCTGTAGGATAAAGCTACGGTTCAATAGCATCTCCATGATGAACCTCACCATGTGCCGGTCCGGGATTGTCCTCAACAGTTTCAAATGTAGTCCACGGTGCCACACGGTATCATAGGCAGCTGTCAGGTCCAGGAATACTACTTCAGCTTTCTCGTTATCCTGAAAGTTGTCTTCAATGTCCTGAGTCAGTAGGGTTACCTGATCCACTGTGGACCTGCCTCGGCAGAAGCCGGTTTGTTCTGGTGGGAGTTGTGGGTCCACCACTGGCTCAATGCGGCTGTGAATCAGCCTCTCCAGGATCTTATATGGGACACAGAGCAGAGAGATGGGCCTGTAGAACTTCGGATCTTCAGTGGGTTTATTCAGCTTTAGCAAGGCTATGACGGAAGCACAGCGCCAGGTCTTTGGAAGCTTTGATCTCTGGAAGTATCCTGAGAAGAACGAGCATAGCCAGCAAGATGTTCTTTCACTTTGGTGGATGACAAACTCTGGGTGGATATTGTCTCGACCTGGTGACTTGCCCGGCTTGTTTGTTAATTGCTGCACTTAGTTCAGCTGCTGTTTTTTTATTTTATTTTTATTTTAATTTTTATTGAATTGCAACAGTACAATACAATGGACAACCCAGGCAGCGGCACTGATTTCGGGTGCCATAAACATACATCGGGTCAACATTAACTTAACTTGTACTTTAAAAAGAACTTGCTTGCACTCAGAGTTCCAATTTCAAAGTAACGCAATAATACATTTTTTTTAAAAAAACACCACATATCAAACATACTTATGGAATCAAACTTCACGATAGATAACATAGAAAGACATAGACATCATAACCCAATATTCACAATAAGTAACATAGACATAATACAGTTTTAGAGCTTTGGGAGGTCAGAGGTCATAATTAATCTTAGCTCAGAACTTTGAATAACAGGTGTTCAAATTAGAAGCTGGTTTAAGACATAGAGAGAGGTCTGGGGTGGTTTAACTGGAAGAAACATCAAATCATTTTGTAGAGGAAATGTAAGTTTCAAGTGCCTGAAATACTTGTTTGTTTGTACAGTTACTATCACAGCCCGGTAGCCCCTGTAGTAGAACTGATTTGGTCAGACGATCTTGTGTGAGCTGTTCAACAGTGGCGGCTAAGACTTCACGCTGGTTGTTGTAAAGCGGACAGTGTAGCAGATAGTGGGCGACAGTTTCAGAGGACGAACCACAGGAACACGCTTTGTCTTTTATCTTCATTACATGCAAGGTGGCATTTAATGGGCTCCAGTCCATTCTTAGTCTGACAGCAAAGATGTTGTAGTGCCGGATACCCTGTCGTCTGTACGCCTGGTGTTGCCTTGGAGTCAAGAGGTAGTCCTTGCACATTCTCTTGAAGGTGTTTATGTTGTTGGCGTCCTTCAGTCTCTGTGGAGGTTGATTCCAAAGGGTTGATGCATGTGGAATGAAGGTGGACCTGTACAACTTTGTTCTGCAACAGGGTACGTGAAGATGAGTTGTGTTGCGGAGCTGAAGTTGAGTCGTTCTCTGTTCACCTCTTGTTGAGGGGATGAGTGACTGCAGGTGTGCTGGTACCAGTCCATTCATGAGCTTGTACATTCGGCTGCTGTGAAGTCTCCTGAGAGGTTGGCATTGACGCTGGCTGCCCTGGAGAGAGATGATACCTCACACAAGATCAGTCATGTGAAGTTTTTGTCTGCATCTGGGAAGCGGCCATTTTTCAGGAGCTTTAAAGCAATGGCATCTGCTATCACTTGACACCTGCGGGGTGTTGTTTTTCTCCCTGAGAGCAGGTTGATGGTCTGCCATGCCTTCCAGCTAGAGTGGAAGTCCACCTAGTCCTTCGGGTGTCATCCAGCTTCTGCAGTAAGGTTGTTGCTGTTGCATCCATTTCTTCCCTGGAGCTCGCCTGCTGGTATTGACACAGCAGGCAGCTGCACTCCTCATCCCAGCCCGGGATGTAGTCCTTGTTGTAGCCACACGGGATGTTGTGCTTTGCTGCCCTTAGGAAGACTTTACAGTAAGTGGCATATGCAGCATCCACATCAGCTGCTTCTGGATCCAGCAGACCAGCAGTTCTTCTCTCTATTTCTGCCATAAACAACTGCCAGTTCACCTTCCTGAAATTCCATCTCCTGACCAGTTTGCCAGCTACCGGCTGTACCAGCGATGGTACTTTGATGATGGATGGCTGGTGGTGTGAACAAAGGAACCTGTCCAAGACATGTCTCTCCAATTTCAGGTTGTTACTGCAGCATACGGCGAAGGGTTGGTGTAAGAATTCCAGTGTGCAGAAAAGAAGCTTGGGGGCTTGGGGGCTCTTTTGGGTCGAAGAGCAGCAGTGCTTCAATGTTAGAAGCCCACTCACTCAGCGCTTCACCATCATGTGATGTGCGCTTGTAACTCCAATCTGTATGTTGGCAGTTGAAGTCACCGGCATAGATGGCAGGAGCAGGCACAGGTGGAAGTGATGACACAGTCAGCGCTGTTGGTGGGGGCTTGTATACATTCACAATAGATGTTTCTTGGATTTTGGTGACCAGCCACTCAATGTTGCAGCCAGGTGGAGAGTGGCTGGTGGCTGACCAACTTAATCCTTCCCGGACAAAGGTTGCCATTCCATGCGTCTTGCTGTGGATGGACCCAGCGAGGAGGAACCCAGACAGCTTGAGGTTGTCATCAGAAACCCAGTGTGTCTCTTGCAGGAGAACAACTGCCACTTTATTGGAATCGGCGAGATGTCTGATGACTTCGAGTTTGGCGATGGTAAGGCCCTCAATGTTCAGTTGGAGCACTCACAGGCCTTGGTTTTCAATGGTGGGGGTATCCGCCCATCCTAAGGAGGACGTTCTCTGCTTTGGTCTTGACCTTGGCTTGTACCTTGGTCTGCCAGCTCAATGATTCTTCGGCGACATTAGTTTCATGAGTTGGTCTTACACCATTTCTCACTACTCGCAGGGGAGGCCGCGGGGAGGCCGCGTGGAGGCTGTCGTCTTCTCTCCCACTAATTATACATGATTTAAAAGTACTAAGTATAAGAATTTGGCTACCTGGCAAAGTCAAGTCAGTTTATTTGTATAGCCCTTTTCACAATAGATTGAATTCATACTCCGCATTCCAACCGTATGGGGCAGGATATCACCAGAATGTACAGGTGTTCAACTTTCACTGACTCCTAGTTAACACACTGGATATTTTCTCATTCCTACAGACAAGTGGTGTTTTCTCAGAATGCCATAATAATAATAATAATAATAATAATACATGATTTTCTGCATTGCATATTTTTTCAGCCAACTTCACCAAGTTCATTGGACCCTAGAGACCCTGGAAAAAGAGAGAAGGAGTAACAAGAAGTAACCAAACAATGTGTGGCTGCTCTGGTTTTCCTGTGATCATCATGATCTCCTTCATGCCTGGTTTTGTGGGGAGTGAGCTAAAACTGTCAAGACAAGGACAGACTGACAGTCAACTCACTAAAGGCCTCCATGGATTCAGAGTCAAACGTGGCTGGATCTGGGACCAACTGTCAGTTGAGGAAGAAGATCCTACTCCAAAAATAATTGGTCAGGTAAAACCAGAAAAATCTTGGGAAGAAACATTTCTCAGAAAATGTATTGTTGTCTGCTATAAAATATTACTGCAAAATATTTCAATTCTGTATTATGAATTTATAGCAATTATGTGATATTGTGATGCACTTTCCTTATACATTTCAGAAAATTTCTGGATATCAGCTTTTCCTTAAATTTAAATTTTTTTGCCTTGTTCATGCTCAGTTGGACATAGACTTACAAGTTATCAAGATCAGTTTGTCCACCATTCAACAAATATTAGTCTTCATAAAGTCCTGGTTCACAACTCCATAGATTTTAAATTCCCTTGAATATTAGCTATTTTTAGTGACCAACAATATTCAAATGTTGCAATTGGACAGATATAAGCTTATGATCCAGTGATTTGCTCACCTTTCTAGATTGCACAGTTACACAGTCATGGGGCAGTGCAGTCACTACATCACTTAGTTCCCATAGAGTTATTATTGCATGTATAATACAAACGTGGTAATTGCAACAAGTACTAATACAAGGCCTATTTAGGGAAAGATTCACACTGCCCACCAGCAGAGAGACTGGTAATGACAGGGTTGCCAAATTCGACTAGTTTGAAAATACTTTGGGGAAAACAAAATCTTGTTTTTAGCAAATAATTTGCATTACATCAGATAAATTTCCACAAAAAAAGACAAAGTGCAAACAGTGTGTCCATGATGTATATAATTTCTATTAAAAGATGCACTTCTTCTTTTGGATGCTTCTGTTAGGGATCACCAAAGCAGATTATCATGAGCCACATATTTGATTTTTATTTAATTTACACTGGATGCCTTTCCTGACACATCCCTCCCCAATCTATCTGGGCTTGGGACCAGCACTAAGTAGACACAGGCTAGTGCAATCCCAGGGGCTGGGTATTTTTCCTTTATCTGCATGTCTTTGAACTGTGGGAGGAAACCCACGTGGACATGGGGAGAACATGCAAACTCCACACAGAAAGGCCCCCATCATATATATATATATATATATATATATATATATATATATATATGACTTGTTCAGGGTGTACCCCGCCTCTCACCTATAGTCAGCTGGGATAGGCTCCAGCTTGCCTGCAACCCTGCACAGGATAAGTGTTTATATTTATATATATATATATATATATAGATATATATATAGATATAGATAGATAATTATCTCTAGCCGCTTTATCCTGTTCTACAGGGTCGCAGGCAAGCTGGAGCCTATCCCAGCTGACTACAGGCAAAAGGCAGGGTACACCCTGGACAAGTTGCCAGGTCATCACAGGGATGACACATAGACACAGACAACCATTCACACCTACAGTCAATTTAGAGTCACCAGTTAACCTGGCCTACATGTCTTTGGACTGTGGGGGAAACCGGAGCACCCGGAGGAAACCCACACGGACAACATGCAAACTCCGCACAGAAAGGCCCTCGCCGGCCACAGGGCTCGAACTCGGACCTTCTTGCTGTGAGGCGACAGCGCTAACCACTACACCACCGTGCCGCCCTATGAGAATGAAAACTGCTAGCCCAGTTTTCATCAAACTTGGTGGAAAGGTGTAGCATGGGCCAAGGAAAAACTCCTTTAGTTTCCCTCTTGCTAATATTTACATGTACAACATTTGCAACATTTGGCCTTGGTGGAGGACTTTGCTCTCCCAGTGCCCTACTAATTTCTACAACACCCCCAACACACATACATACAAGCACACACACATGCAGTACCCACTTAGTTACAATGCCATTCTTTGTTAAACACAAGGCAAGACATTCAGCTCATGGGATGTAGATGTGAGGTTCCCAAGCCAGTTGACAAACATACCTCTGAATATAAAAATTTCACAAAATTTAGCCACAGCAAAGGCTTGCGCACAACCAGCAAGCACCACCACACATAGGTTTGTGCGAAAAAAAAAAAAAAAAAAAATATATATATATATATATATAATTATTATTATTATTATGGCTGCTCTTGATTAGGGGTCGCCACAGCGGATCTTTCGTCTCCATTGCTCCCTGTCTTCCGCATCCTCCTCTACCACACCTGCCACTTTCATGTCCTCTCTCACCACATCCATGTATCTCCTCTTTGGCCTTCCTCGTTTTCGTGTGCCTGGCAGCTCCATCCTCAACATGCTCTGCAACTCTTCTCAGGATGTGCCCATACCATCTCAGTCTCAGCTCTCTTAGCTTAATTCCCAAGCTCTCCACATGTACTGTCCCTCTGATGTGCTCATTCCTTATCCTGTCCAACCTTGTCACTCCCATTGCAAACCTTAACATCCTCAACTCTGCCACCTCCAACTTTGCCTCCTGTCTCTTCGTTAAGGGTACTGTCTCCAATCCATACATCACAGCTGGTCTCACTACTGTCTTATACATCTTACCTTTCACTTTTGCTGGGACTTTCCTATCACAAATGATTCCCGAAATCCTTCTCCAACTGCTCCACCCTGCCTGCACTCTCTTTCTCACCTCACTATCGCAGCCCCCATTTTCCTGCACACTTGACCCCAGGTACTTGAATTCACTAACTTTCTTTACGTCTACTCCTTGCATCTTCACTACACTCTCATCCCCATTCTCATTGATGCACATGTATTCTGTTTTGCTACTGCTCACCTTCATTCCTCTTCATTCCAATGCATCCCAGTCTCTTCAAACCCAGCTCAACCTCCTTTCTACTTTCACCACATATCATGAGATCATCCGCAAACATCATGTTCCATGGTGACTCTTGCCTCACTTTGTCCGTCAAGCTATCCATCACCATGGCAAACAAGAAAGTACTCAAAACAGATCCTTGATGAAGTCCCACCTTCACCTTGAACCATTCAGTCGTTCCAACTGTACACCTCACTGCTGTTTCACTGTTCTCATACATGTCTTGCACCACTCTAATATACTTCTCATTCACTCCACACTTTCTCATACAATACCATAACTCATCTCTCAGCACTCTATCGTATGCCTTCTCCAGGTCTACAAACACACAATGTACTGTAGCTTTCTCTGGCCTTCCCTGTACTTCTCCATTAACATTCTTAAAGCAAAAATTGCATCCGATGTGCTCTTCCTTGGCATAAACCTGTACTGCTGTTCACAGATTGCTATCTCTCTTCTCAGTCTCGCCTCCAATACCCTTTCCCATAGCTTCATGGTGTGGCTCATCAATTTTATCCCTCTGTAATTACTGCAGCTCTGTACATCTCCCTTATTCTTGTATATTGGGACTAGCACACTCTTTCTCCATTCATTCAGCATTTTCTCATTCTCTAAGATCTTATTAAACAATCTCGTTAGGAACTCCACAGCCGTCTCACCCAAACATCTCCAAACCTCAATCGGGATACCATCTGGTCCAACTGCTTTCCCAGTCTTCATTCTTTTCATGGCTGCCCTCACCTCATCCTTACTAACCAACTCTGGTTCCTGATTTGCTGTCTCCAACGAATCTGACCTTTTCTCTCTTGGATTCTCTCATTTAATAAATCCTCAAATTACTCTTTCCACCTTCTTAATACACTCTCTTTGTTTGTCAGCACATTTCCATTTACATCTTTCATCACTCTTACCTGCTGTACATCCCTCACTTCCCTGTTTCTCTGCCTAGCTAGTCTGTACAGGTCTTTCTCTCCTTCTTTGGTCTCCAGTCTTTCGTACAACTCCTGGTATGCATCTGCTTTCACCTTTGCTACCGCTCTTTTTGCCTTCTGTCTTGTCTCTTTGTACCTGCTTTCCTCATCTCTCTGATCATCCCGATTCTTCTTTGCTAGCCTCTTCTCTTTTATAATTTCCTGCACTTCTTTGTTCCACCACCATGTCTCCTTGTCTTCCTTCCTCCTTCCCGATGACCACCTTCACACCTTCCTTGCTGCCTCTCTTACTAGTATAGGAGTAGTATCCCAGTCTTCTGGAAGACTTCCATTACCACTCAATGCTCATTTCATTTCTTCCCTAAACTCCTTCTGATGTTCAACCTCTTTTAGTTTCCACCACTTAATCTTTGGCTCCACTATTTCGCACTTCCTCTTTTTCACTTTCAAGCTCATCCTGCACATGACCACTCGATGTTGTCTAGCTACACTCTCCCCTGCCATCACTTTACAGTCTTCAATCTCCTTCTGGTTACCCCTTCTGCAGAGTATGTAGTCCACCTATGTAGATCTTCCTCCACTCTTAAACGTCACCCTGTGCTGCTCTTTCTTCTCGAAGTATGTATTGACTATTGCCAAATTCATCCTCTTTGAAAAATCAACCACCATTTGCCCTTCCACATTTCTCTCTCTTACACCATATCTGCCCATCACGTCCTCATCTCCTCTGTTTCTCTTGCCAGCATGCCCGTTGAAATCTGTTCCTATCAGTACGCGCTCCTCCCTCTGTATACTTTCTACCACTTCATCCATCTTTTCCCAGAAAAACTCTTTCTCTTCATTTTCACATCCAACCTGTGGGGCATACACACACACAACATTGATTACCACTCCTTGAATCTCCAACTTCATGCCTATCACTCTATCTGACACCCTCTTCACATCAATTACACTGTTGACCAACTCTCCCCTCAAAACAATACCAACACCATTTCTCTTTCCATCGACTCCATGATAAAACAACTTGTATCCACTTCCAATGTTCTTGGCCTTGCTTTCCTTCCACCTCATCTCCTGCACACACAAAATGTCCAACTTCCTTCTTTCCATTATACCTGCTAACTCTCTCGCTCTGCCAGTCAATGTTCCCACATTTGGTGTTCTCACCTTTGATTCTAAGCTCCTTCCCTTCCATCTTTCACGCTCTCTCCTAACACACCTCCCCCCTCTCTTTCTCCTTCTCCATTTTGGCACAACAGTAGCATACTTTCCACCGGCACCCTGTTGATCAACAGTACTGGAGGCAGCCGTTGTTAACCCGGGCCCTGACCAATCCATCTTACTGTCTCACCCTGACACCTTTAGGCCAACGGCCTGTAAGTTGTCAGCCTCTTTATGAATGCTCTCCATACTGTTCTATCCTCAGCCATTTTCTTGACTGCTTGGAAGTCTGGTTCTTCTCTTCTGGTTATCTCAGTGATCTGATCCAGACATCTTTTTCTTGGTCTACCTGCTGGCCTTTTCTTTTTGGATGTCCAGTTAAAGATTCTCTTTACATCTCTGTCCTCTGGCATCCTGTGCAGGTGTCCAAACCACCTCAGTTGATTTCTTTCAACTAATGCCAGTATGGACTCAACAGACAGCGTTTGGCGGATGACTTTGTTTCTGATTCTGTCTTTTCTGGTAACCCCAAAGATGAGTCACAGCACTCTCATCTCGGTGGCTTGTACCCTACTTTTCAGTTTTTTAGTTAGAATCCAGACTTCACTCCCGTACAGAAGGACTGGTCTTAAAATGGTTGTGTATATACATATTTTCACGTCTTTGGGTATACTCTTCTCCTTCAGGAGAGGATACAGGGCACACAAATTTTTAGTGAATTTTGTGATCCTGTTGTTAATTTCTTCCTCGGTCAAGTTATCCGAAGTCATTTTGCTACCTAGGTAGTTAAAACTAGTAGTTTTTTTTGAGGATGTGGTTATTTATGGAAATGCTGCCTCCACCTTGCTTTCGACCTACTCTCATATACTCCGTCTTTCCATAGCTGAGTTTTAATCCTGCTGTAGTCAGCTCTTGGTCCCACTGGGTCATAACTCTTTGTAGCTTTCGTGTGCTGTTTCTGGTTTGTGCAATGTCATCTGCATACCCAAAGCATTCGATTTTGAAGTCTTTCCTTTCTATATTTTGTATAGACCCCTTTGCAGTAAACGTCATTCATACGTAAGAGGAAATTGCGCACGCAGCCTGGACTCAAAAAAGACTCAGCGATGCCGAGTTGTTGTGTTGTCGGGTGTCAGAATCGTAGCAGTGATGGGGTTAAAATGTACAGACTTCCAGCAGGATCTCACCCATTCCAAAAAAATCGCCGACGTCTATGGCTACAAGCCATCAAACGTGCAGACTGGGATGAAAGCACTCTCAAAAATGCGCGGGTTTGCAGCGCCCACTTCATCACAGGTAAGATCAGGCTATTTATTAAATCTTTCTTTTTTTATTCTTTCTAGTCTTCGTTTATTGATGTAGCAAAATACTTTGGTAACGTTTGTCTGATTAGCTGGGTCATAGTTACACAATGTAATGAATATTGTTAGCATGTTAACTTAGCTTTGCATGCAATTTTGTTTGTAGGAGAGGTCTCGCTTGACTCAAGCAGTCCAGATTTTGTGCCATCATTATTTGTGTATGCCGAAAATCACAATTTTAAAGCAAGGATGGAAAGGTAAAATTGTGTGCCCTCACTCTAAATGCCAACTTACGTTGACTGCTCTAACCTAGCTCCCGCCCCGTTCAGTTTCATTTCTGCTCTCTGCCTCTCGCTTTTTACGCAGCTCTGATTTCTCTTAGCTGCACTCTTTACACTATCATTCCTTTCATGCCATTACCTCCTGCAAATTGCTGTTTAGTGTTGGTATTTGCTGTTGTAGCTAAAGCCACATTGCCATCACATCACTGGCATAATTTGATTAAAACAAAATGAATATGAATGTCCCATTGTTAATCAAGTTGTACATGCCCGCACATAACAATCATATGCGTCTAAAGACTTGTAGGCACGAAGTTTTTCGTGGGTGTACACTGAAGTCTTGTCAATAAGGTACGAGTATATATCTGGCCATTGTATACCAGGGAACTTACTAACATCGTCTGTCCACTCTTTAATTAAATACGGATCCGGTAGGCGATGTCCACTTGTTAGAGTTAACTTATTTATGTAGCATTCTCGGTCTTGTAACGACAATTGTTTTGCATAATCTGACAGCTCATAATGCCGGTCTATGGGCAGCGCCATTGTTTCTGAGTCCAGGCTGCGCGCGCATCTTGGCAATGGTTGGTTTGTTTACAAACATGCGAAGGGGTCTATAGTACGGTTAAAGTAGATAATGAACAGAAGTGGAGAGAGAACACTTCCTTGGCGTACACCGGTGTTGGATTCAAAGTAAGTAGTGCCTCCCAGTACATACCCGACCAATCCGGTATGGTATTTCTCTTTTCAATCCGCATGTTAGATTTGGCAGTTTTACGCCGGATGCCCTTCCTGACACAACCCTCTCCATTTATCCAGGCTTGAGACCAGCAACAAGAGTACGCTTATGCATCCCCAGTGCCTGGATTTTATATATATGTCTTTTCCACTATAGGTCTTTTCCACTTTGCCACAGTCCATTTTAAATGAGCCTTGGCCCAGAGAAGACGTCTGCGCTTCATGTTTAGACATGGCTTCTTCTTTGAACTATAGAGTTTTAGCTGGCAACGGCGGATGGCACGGTGAATTGTGTTCACAGATAATGTTCTCTGGAAATATTCCTGAGCCCATTTTGTGATTTTCAATACAGAAGCATGCCTGTATGTGATGCAGTGCCGTCTCGACTCGAAAGTGTCATCGCCGAATCGGCGCTTGGCGAACCATATCATGCCATGTTTCCCTCTGTCTTGCCAAGACCCAGATGTCTGCAGGGGTGAGATCAAAGTTCTCGAGGAATGTTTTCCTCTGACCTCCCCGGGCTTTCTTTCCCACGATCCTTCCACTGAGGCTGAGGTCTTCAAGTGCTTGTTTTCTCACACAGTGACCAAGAAACTTGAGCTGCCGTTGATCAATCGTACGGAGTAGCTCACGCTCCATACCGACCCGTCGGAGGACCTCTTCATTTGTAACGTGGTCCACGTATGAAATGCAGAGCATCCTGCAGTAAAACCACAACTCTGCTGCCTCAATATTTCTACGAGTCTCAGTGGTGAATGTCCATGATTCACAGCCGTACAGAAGAGTTGACCATACATAGGACTTGAGCAGCTAGATTTTGATCTTCATCGAGAGCTTGCGATCAGTGAAGATCGAGCGCATATTGCTAAAAGCATCCTTCCCTATTCCAATTCGTCTACAGATCTCTTTCTTACATCGCGCGTCCGAGGTGACAATGGCGCCGAGGTAATTGAACGAGGATACTTGGTCAATAGAGTTGTTTCCATGGCGTAGCTGGCACGTCGATGGGATCTCCGATTTCGAAATGACCATGGTTTTTGTCTTCTTTGTATTGACATTAAGACCAAGGCGCTGGCTGGCATCAACCGTAGCATCAAAGAGGGACTGGAGCTCTTCCTCAGACCAAGCCAGCAGGACAATATCGTCAGCGTATCTGAGATTGTTTATCTTGACGCCGTTGATAATGATGCCTTCAGGTCTTTCTTCAAGCTCGCGTAGGATCATTTCTGAATAAAGATTAAAGAGGTCCGGGGACATGACACAGCCTTGTCGTACTCCTTGTTTGATTTTGAACCAGTTCGTTGTGCTGCAAGGGAGACGGACGGCCGCTAGTTGGTCACGATATACCGACTGTACAATGCGGAAGTCCTTGTCATCTACTTGGATACTGATGAGCATCTTAAACAGTTCAGAGTGGCGCACCTTGTCGAAAGCCTTTTGATAGTCAATAAAACAGAGATAGATGTCCTTCTGGTGCTGGATGGCTCTCTCAGACAGCATTCTCAAGACAAAAATCGCGTTCCTTGTTCCTCTGTCTTTCATAAATCCGAACTGGACCTCTGGTATTTCTGGAAGAAGCTTTCGTCTAATGCGCTGTAGGACAATTTTCAGCAATAGCTTCAGCATGTGCGACATGAGGCTGATTATACAATGCTTGTCGCAGTCAAGTGTACCAGAGATTTTCGGCAGGGTCACAAAAATTGACTTGAGCAACTAAGGGCCCGAAGATCACGGGCACCCAGTATGGTTTTCCGGCCTTGACCCTTACACACAGAGATTCTTTCAGATTCTCTGAATCTTTTGATGATATTATGCACTGTAGATGATGATATGTTCAAACTCTTTGCAATTTTACACTGTCGAACTCCTTTCTGATATTGCTCCACTATTTGTCGGCGCAGAATTAGGGGGATTGGTGATCCTCTTCCCATCTTTACTTCTGAGAGCCGCTGCCACTCCAAGATGCTCTTTTTATACCCAGTCATGTTAATGACCTATTGCCAATTGACCTAATGAGTTGCAATTTGGTCCTCCAGCTGTTCCTTTTTTGTACCTTTAACTTTTCCAGCCTCTTATTGCCCCTGTCCCAACTTTTTTGAGATGTGTTGCTGTCATGAAATTTCAAATGAGCCAATATTTGGCATGATATTTCAAAATGTCTCACTTTCAACATTTGATATGTTGTCTATGTTCTATTGTGAATACAATATCAGTTTTTGAGATTTGTAAATTATTGCATTCCGTTTTTATTTACAATTTGTACTTTGTCCCAACTTTTTTGGAATCGGGGTTGTATTATTCCTTTGTATGTATGAGCAAAACTACTGTGCTACAGTCTGTTCTAGGATTTTGGAGATAAAGGGGAGGATTGAAACTGCCCTATAGTTGGACGGCTCACAGGGGTTGACATAGGGATTTTAATCAGAGGTTTGATAACTGCTAGTTTAAAGAATTTAGGTACATTGTTAGTGGTTAGGTAAGAATTGATTATTTTTTAGAAGAGGTTTGATTGCTTCTGGTTTTATTTATTTGATGAAACATATCAGCAACATATAGGAAGTCAGTGAAATTAGTTTTGTCTCTCAAAGGGCAGTAAAACACAATTTGTCATGCTTCTGGGCTCACCCTACGTCTGCCTCAACCCTCAGGACTCCGGTTCCCATAATCCCCCTCACTCACCAGTCACTACCATGTGCACTCTGTCACCCAATCCGGAACCACTTCCTAGGAGTGGTTCCCCCGAGTTCTAATCACCATCACCTGTACCTTTCATGGTTCAAAAAAAGATCTCAATTGTGCATCTGGCATTGTAATTCCAAGTCTAAACATTCAAAAAGATTATAAAATCTCAAATGGTACTATTTTTAGAGCTGAGTTACTAGCAATTACAAAGGCTTTGGAACTTCTTATTGATAAACCTCCCTCTCAAAGTGTGATATTTTCTGATTCCTTGTCTGTCTTACAAAAAATTCAAAAGGAAGATAATGACATAGAATTATTAGATTTCTGATATCTTATGTATCAGTTTAATCTTATGGGTGGTAAGGTTGTTTTTTGTTGGATTCCAGTTCATGTGGGTATTATAGGAAATTAAATGGCTGATAAATTGGCCAAAAGATCAGTAAATAAAACCTATTATGACATTCATTACTCTTTTGCCACTTCTGATATTACAAAACATATCAAACATGTTATTTTTACAATATGGCAAGACAGATGGGATAATTCTCAAACTGGTAGATTCTTCTACCAACTTGAACCACAACACATGTCATATATTCTGACAAAAACAGAAACAAACAAAGGATAATTACAAAGACTTAGATTTGGAAAATGTCTACTTAATGATACACAGTTTCTTTAAAAAAAAAACCCTTCTAATCAATGTACAACTTGTGGTGTAAAAGAAAATGTCAAACACCTGCTTCTAGATTGTATCAAATATCCAAACTTTCATGATAAAATTATTCAAAAAATGAGAAATAAACAATTAGAAATTAATATAAAAACTTTACTTTTACATAAAGAATTTTATGGGCGGCACGGTGGTGTAGTGGTTAGCGCTGTCGCCTCACAGCAAGAAGGTCCGGGTTCGAACCCTGTGGCCAGCGAGGGCCTTTCTGTGCTGAGTTTGCATGTTCTCCCCGTGTCTGCGTGGGTTTCCTCCGGGTGCTCCGGTTTCCCCCACAGTCCAAAGACATGCAGGTTAGGTTAACTGGTGACTCTAAATTGACCGTAGGTGTGAATGTGAGTGTGAATGGTTGTCTGTGTCTATGTGTCAGCCCTGTGATGACCTGGCGACTTGTCCAGGGTGTACCCCGCCTTTCGCCCGTAGTCAGCTGGGATAGGCTCCAGCTTGCCTGCGACCCTGTAGAAGGATAAAGCGGCTACAGATAATGAGATGAGATGAGATGAGATAAAGAATTTTATGACATAAGTTTATTATTGAAAAAGAAATAATTTAATTTTGGAGGGGAAAAAGAAGAAACTCATATTTGATGTGTGTGTTCTTTGCACAGTATTGGCTCTACTTTTCGTGAGCCTACTGAGCGTTATTGTACTGATTGGTTACCTGTATATGACCCTTTTTGCCTTCCGTTTTTTCCCCCGTTTCGCCTTGCCCTTGTGTTTTGATTGCCCGTTTCTCTATCCTCGCCTGTTTTCTGATTACGATTTGCCTAGGCCTTGTGTTGAGTTTGCCCGTGGCGACTCGCTCGTTCACAACAAATATAGTAGCATTTTTTGTCAACATTTATCTTTTTTTATAAGATTATCAAAAATCTTATAAATTTTTGCCAGCATTTCTCAGGAGAATAGCATTAATTTTACAGCATGGATAGTGATAACAGTCTTCACAGCAAAAGCGTGTTTTACTGCCCTGAGGAAGAAGAAATAAAATAAAACATTTCAGGAGAAAGCTAAAAACCTGTAATTTGCTAATGCCTAGCAAAAACATGGCTGAATCCTGAATGACTCCTATTTGTATAAACAGGGGACTACATAGACGGCAAAATGTAGGGGTCTTTTTTCCTGCCATGGAAGTGCACTTGTATACAGAGGAGGAATCAAAATAGCATTACTTTTACAGCATGGACAGCGATAATGACAGTGCTCACAGCGAAAGCGAGTTTACTACCCTGAGGAAGACAAAATAAAATAAAACATTTCGTGAGAAAGCTAAAAACCTCTAACTTGCTAACGCCAAGCAAAAACATGGCTGAATCCTGAATGACTCCTATTTGTATAAATAGGGGACTACATAGGTGGCAAAATGTAGTTTTTTTCCTGTCATGGAAGTGCACTTGTATACTGAGGAGGAAGCCATTTGCATTACAACCGTGAATGAGGATTCAAAATGGCGGCTCGGCTCGGTTTTCCCTTTCGGGCGCTCTCGTTTTCTGTTAGAATTTGGTAAAGAATTATTTACCAGCTTAAGGTCGGTCCGTATGGTGGAATACCATGACCTTGGCCTTGAATACTCACCTCGGACCAGAGGGCCTCGATCGGTACTTTCAAGACCTCGGTCACGGTATTTCATAATACAAACCTCCCAGCTGGTAAATAACATTTGTTTTTTTCGCGGTCCAGTTTCCATCAAATCCTGCGCTCTGATTGGCTGGCAAGCGGGTCCGTATCCTACAATACGGACCCCAGTTATGGACCCCTGGTGACTCGCTCATTCACAACAGCAACAAACATCATAGCAATTTTTGTCAACATTTATTATCTCATTTCGCCAGAGAATAGCATTAATTTTACAGCATGGATAGTGATAATGACAGTCTTCACAGCGAAAGTGAGTTTTACTACCCTGAGGAAGAAGAAATAAAATAAAACATTTCAGGAGAAAGCTAAAAACCTGTAGCTTGCTAATGCCAAGCAAAAACATGGCTGAATCCTGAATGACTCCTATTTGTATAAATAGGGGACTTCATAAGCGGCAAAATGTAGGGTTTTTTTCCTGCCATGGAACTGCACTTGTATACCGAGGAGGAAGCCATTTGCATTACAGCCGTGAATGAGAATTCAAAATGGCAGCTCAGCTCAGTTTTCCCTTTCGGGCGCTCTCGTTTTCTGTTAGAATTTGGTAAAGAAAAAAATATATTATTTGCTAGCTTAAGGTTGGTCTGTATGGTGAAATACCGTGACCTCGGCCTTGAATACTGATCTCGGCCCAGAGGGCCTCGGTCAGTACTTTCAAGACCTCGGTCATGGTATTTCACCATATGGACCGACCTTAAGCTGGTCGATCCTCGCCTCGGCAGTACAGCCAGCAGGAGCTGAGCTCCCTCTGCTTCAGTGTTTATAATAATATAATACTTTTATTCATTTTCATCTATTCTAAAAACACCATGAATATGAGAGTTCGTCAATAATGATTTAGACAACAAAAAAATAAGCTAAAGTGAATTACACCCATCAATTTAAAAAAAAAACATTTTCATTGGAATTATCATTGAATGCACATGCGCTGCGAGAACATGTGACATCACACAGCATCATACGTTTAATGTTAGTTATTGGGCTTCAGCTTGAGAAATTGGCGCCACTGTTTTCTATCAGTCCATCATGCTTTATATTTTATGAGGATTTATGTCATACAAAGTTTTAACTATCTGCTAAACACGATGCCTTAGCAAAGTAGACAGAGGTAAGTCATGGTTCTTTTGTCTTTAGTTGAGAAACTTTCTCAGGCAAAATATACTAGTGCAGCAGATGACATAAGTACCGTTAGCTAACACTGACAGACAGGATGTTAGTCGAAAAATTCACGCCTCCATTTGTTGAAGTTCAGATCTTTTTGTCTGTAGTTCTGTCATATTTTATCTTCATTTACTAAGTTGTAGCTGTTTTCTGTGTTTTTAGCTTTTAGGTAAATATCAGAAAATTGAGTTAGCTAATTTAATGGATGCCTGCTAACCTATCTTTGCACATGGAACGTTAGCAAACCTCCCTCGTGATCATGAGAACTGGCAGCCTGGACTTTTCCATTGGCGCGCGCGCTCGACTCCCAATCCAATGTTGCTTTGGTCGGCCAAAGTTATGAGGCTGCTGTGGGGTACTAAGACTAGACTAAATAACAAAATTAAATGATTCAGACATCCCTAGTCTCCCGGACACTCTGGGAGTCTCTCGTATTTAGATAGTGGCCCTCGCATGCCCACAAGTGATATAAAATTTCCCATAAGTCGGGGTTTTTTTCCATTCGCGCTAAAGAAGCTATCATTTTAAAGATGAAATGATTTGATGATGAGAGAGATAGAGGTCATCTGTTAAGGTATACGTCTGCAAAAATACTACACTGGACTGATCACAGTCTCTCGCTCCCCCCATCTCACTGTCTCCGTTAGAACAAGTGGCGGAGGCAGCGCAAGTGAGTGATGGTGAGACGGGGGAGCAAAGGAGAGAGTGTGTGTGAGCATCAGTCCTGTGTAGTAGGCTATTTTTATGCCTCTGCCACCTTAAGGTGCAGGAGGCATTATGTTTTCGGGTTGTTCGTGCGTGCGTCCGTCCGTCCATCCCGAAACCTTGTGAACACGATATCTCAAAGGCTAATGAAAGGAATTTCACCAAACTTTCACCATTTGTGTGCTTTGGGACAAACATGAACTGATTAGATTTTGAGATCAAAAGGTCTAAGGTCAAGGTCACTGTGAGGTCAAATGTCTGTCCGAAAACCTTGTGAACACTATCTCCAAGGCAAATTAAAGGAATTTCACCAAACTTTCACCATTTGTGCATTTGGGGACAAAGATAAACTGATTAGATTTTGAGATCGAAAGGTCTAAGGTCAAGGTCACTGTAAGCTCAAATGTCTGTCCGAAGACCTTGTGAACACTATCTCCAAGGCTAAGTAATTTCACCAGGTCAAGATTACTTTGAGGTCAAATGTCCATCCCCAAATCACAACTTAATAAGGTTTGTCATCTACCAGGCGGAGGCATCCCCATCGACGCCGTTGGCGTCAAGTTCTATTTAGTTGCAGATGTGAAATGAGTTTCTGCAGCTAGGTTGGGATGCCTGTTGGCTATTCCCATGGACAGGTAGAGAGGTAGCCCACTTCAGGAGACATGGTGAAAGGTGTACATAGCAGTGTGGATGGAGGCTTTTGTAAGCTGGTCTGGTTTTAGATGCTTGGCTAGTTAAGCATTGCATCAGATATGTTAACTGCCTGTAGCATAATTCTTTAATACCGTAGCTCATGTTTAATTTATTCGGTATTTGAGCCAGTGCAATATGGCCCTTTTCCACTACCCTTTTTCAGCTCACTTCAGCTCGCTTCAGCTCACTTCAGCCCGACACGGCTCGCGTTTCGACTACCAAAAAACAGCACGACTCGGCTCGCTTCAGCCCTGCTTAGCCCCTAAAACTCGC
The DNA here is from genome assembly GCF_027579695.1 of Neoarius graeffei. Classification (NCBI taxonomy): domain Eukaryota; kingdom Metazoa; phylum Chordata; class Actinopteri; order Siluriformes; family Ariidae; genus Neoarius; species Neoarius graeffei. Next base: position 40,582,316 of record NC_083587.1, on the reverse strand, counting down.
ACCGTTTTGGAGTGGGGCTGAAGCGAGCCAAAGCGAGCCGAGTGAGGCTGGGGGCATGAGCAGACACTCCCCTGTGCACTGATTGGTGAGGAGGAGTGTCCTCACATGCCCACACACGCCCCGCGAGCACGCTGGGATCTGTAAACACCGTAAACCCGGAAGAAGAAGAATTACGAATTACGAGAATTTCTGAAGCCTTATGCGCCTCGCCTCATCTATACGCTCTTGCCAGTATCTGTTGGCGCTGTCGGTGACAACAAGCCACAGAACCAAGACCAGCAACACTAACGACTCCATGTCCATGTTTATTGTTTACTCTCCGGGTCGTGAGACTACCGCTTAAAAGCTCACTGATGTCACTGTTTGCGCTGCTTAACGACATCACGTGACGTCCACCCACTTTCGCTAACTCCACCCAATGTGTCCACCCACTTCCAGCCAGCACGGTTCAGTGCGGTTGTAGTCGAAATGCAACTCCAACAGCCCCGCTCAGCTTGACTCAGCCCAACTCAGCACGGCACGGCTCAGCCCAACTCAGCCGCGTTTGTAGTGGAAAAGCAGCATTAGACTACCATATTTGCCAGTCGACTCATAGTTGTTTGATTAGCAGAACTGATTGTGTCTATTTATTCAGACGCTGTATGAACATATTTCTGAGACAATGAAGCGGACCTTGAGAGACTTTTTCAAGGGGTATGTTGAGGTCATTTTGACAAAGAATAAAAATGATATTTAAATCCATGTTTAGAATGAGTAGGCTAATCATGATATTTTATGAATTTAACAGTAGTACAGTCAGGAGCAGCAGCAAAGTCCTAAACAAAGGTGCAGATGTCAGCAACAGCAATAGCAGCCCAGACAGCAGTGGTTGTACAGCCCGCAGCAGTAGCAGCCCAGGCCCAGTCTTACGCAGCAGCCCAGGCCCAGCCCTCAGCAGCAGCAGCCCAAGCCTAGCCCCAGCCCTCAGCAGCAGCGCTTTGCCAATATGCTGGACTCTGGGACAATATGAACATTTCAAGACCAAATTTCCTTTCATATTTGCTTCAAATAAAGCTCTAAGGTGTGAGGTTTGTAGAGATGCAGGTTCATCAGGGGTGTTAAGGTCAGGGTCCAACAAATATTCATTTTCTTCTGAATGGCAAAATGCCAAAGTCACTCCTTATGGCGACACAATAGAAAAACAAATGAGGGTCGACTTCCGGGTTGGATATGGCGTGAGCGGCAAGGCGTTGTTGTGGCTCCCTAATCTTTACTTTATATTTTCTTGTTTACCCCATTAATATCTAGTATTATCGTTTACAACAGTAAGTTAAAGCAATTCTTGAAAGAATAGACCATTTTAATTATGTCTAAAAAGCCTCTTCGCGACAGAAAACCGAATGATAAAGAGACTCCTAATTTGACGACAAGCAAGACTAGCCAAACCTCAAGTATGGAGCTAACCGAGCAGTTTGAAAAACTCCGCTCTGCGCTTCTTTCAGAACTTACTCAATCTATTCACACGGTCATAAAGCAGGACCTTGATGCAGCTTTATCTCCTCTTAATTCTACGTTAAGCCAAGTGAAATCGTTATACAAGTCACATGAGGAGCGGATTGGTGGAATCGAGGCTACTCTTGACCAAAGCGAACAGAGACTTTCTCTCATCGAAGCTAAACTTGCCGCTGTTCAGTCTGAAAACACCTGGCTGAAGGATAAAGTTGATGATTTGGAAAACCGTTCTCGCAGGCTCAACTTAAGAGTGGTTGGCATTCCGGAGAGGGTGGAGGGTTCTAACCCAGTCGCTTTTATGACACATTTCTTCGAAGAACTATTTGGGAAAGATTTTTTCCAGACCCCCCTCGTTCTCGCTCGTGCCCATCGGCTCGGACCACTTGCCACATCAGAAGCGGGCGGTAACCAACGCCCACGAGTTTTCATCGTTGCATTCCACAACTATCAAGATAAACAACGGATTTTTACACACAGACGTCAACGAGAGATGGCCTTTCGGGGCCACAGGATTTTCCTTCACGAAGATGTCAGCGCTGAACTGGGACGCAAGCAAGCGGCCTTTAAGGAGGTGAAGGCTCTACTCTATGCAAAGAAGGTCAAGTTTAGGATGGTGTACCCAGCTCGTCTCCGAGTGTCGTTCAACAATACGGAGTTGTGTTTCGATACTCCTGGAAAGGCGATGAACTTTTATCACGAACATTGGGGTTCCAGCACCTCTGGTGCATCAGAATCTCTTGACTAAGGTAACATAACCTAGTGTTAGCCTAAACCGTGAACAGTGTGTGGTGCATTTTGTTTTGAAAGACGTTTTAAAGTGCATTGGACTCTGTTATTATGGACCACGCACAAATCGTTCTTCTCCCTCCTAAAGTCGATACCAAGTTGAATGATTTTGGTTTTCTGTGATTATTAGCATGCCACTATAGCTTAATCAGCCTACTATGAGGGAGAAACATTGGCTGGGCTTGGCTCAGTTTCGTTTTGAAACCTAGAACTTTATTTTTTAATTTTTCTTAGAGCTTGGGTTGTTTTCTACTTAACTCTTTCCTCATCTTATAATGGGGCATTTAGATTATTAAACACTCAACATGTATGGGGTTCTGTTTTACATACGGCCTTGGGAGCCACTTAAGTGTTTTTTCTTTGTGTGTGTGTGTCAACTTTGTTTCTTAGGCGATGTCAAATCGGATAGTCTTTAGATTGGTTAAGCCTGCGATCCTCCTCAGGTTCTTTAATAGAGGTGGATCTAGGAAAGTGTTCTTGTTTGAGTTGTTTCTGTTTTTTTACTTTTTTTATTATTTTTTACATTATTTTTAGTTTTCTCCCCCCTTTTTTTTAGTTCTTACAATGCTAATAGTAAGCCTAGGACTCAAGCCTACAGTATATTACAGTCATACTTGGCCTATGTAATGTGTGATATCCTTTCTCACTCTACTGACATCTCTACACCTCTTTTAGGTCCCTTTAACAAAATGTGTCATCACTTCTTTTATATTTTTCATCCATTACTACCCTTGACAAAATGAATAGCAGCCCAGTAGTACGTTTTGTTTCATGGAATGTTAAGGGACTAAATGGTCCAATTAAACGCTCTAGAATTTTCTCCTACCTTAAATCTCTCAATGCTGATATACTGTTTCTACAGGAGACACATTTACGAGTAAAGGATCACATTCGTTTACGTAAAGCTTGGATTAGCCAAGTCTATCACTCCAGACACGATGGTAGTTCAAAAGGGGTTGCCATCCTAATTAATAAAAAAGTGCAGTTTACACCGACAGAGGTCATCACTGATACTCTTGGTCGTTTTATCATAATTTGTGGATGTCTCTTTCATACCAGAGTTATTCTTGTAAACCTTTATGCCCCTAATTGGGATGACACAGACTTTGTGAATAAACTGTTATCAACGCTCCCAAATTTAGACACTCATAAGCTTATTTTGGGAGGTGATTTAAATTGTGCAATTAATCCTGTATTAGACAGATCATGCTCCAAAACATCAACCCCTTCAGGCATGGCAAAGGCATTCTCTGCTTTCATGGCTCAAAGTGGTTGTATAGATCCATGGCGATTTCTCAACCCAAATTTGAAACGGTTCTCCTTTTTTTCTCCAGTGTACCACTCCTTCTCGCGTATAGATTATTTCTTTGTTGACAGTTCATTCATTCCTTCAATAAAAACAGCCGATTACTTAGCTATCATCATTTCCGACCACGCCCCGGTTGTTCTGGATATTTCCTTCGCTCTGAATATAAAGCAACGTCCATTATGGAAACTAGATCCTCTTTTGCTATCTGAGGAGGACTTTTGCAAATTCCTGGCAACCAGTATAGATGTTTATATTGCCATAAATAAAACTGATCAGATCTCATACTCTACACTCTGGGACTCACTTAAAGCCTACCTTAGGGGGCAAATTATTTCATATACAGCCTTTAAAAATAAGGAGCGTTCTAAGGAGATATCGGGCTTAACTGAATCTATAAGTAAGCTTGACCAGCTCTTCTCTGAGTCACCTAATGCAGAGTTGAACAAGAAACGGATAGATTTGCAAGCTAAATTGAACATTTTAACCACTAAACATGCAGAACAACTTTTGTTTAAAACTAGAGGGACTTTCTATGAATATGGAGATAAATCCAGTCGTTTACTTGCTCATCAATTAAAACGCCAGGCTGCATCTTGTCTTATCCCTCAAGTAACGGATGAACATGGTACATTAATTTCAGACCCTAAACACATAAATGACATATTTGTCACTCATTTCATCTCACTTTACACCTCTAATTTCCCTACAGATACCACCCCTATGATGACTTTTCTGAATAAAATGAAAACCCCTTCCCTTAGTCACTCTGATGCATCTACCCTTGAACGAAATTTAGAGATAGAGGAGGTCCTCAATGCCATTATGGCCATGCAGAACAGAAAAACTCCAGGCTTGGATGGGTACCCTGTCGAGTTTTATAAAAAGTTTAAAGACCAGCTTGCCCCACTCCTCATGGCAGTTTTTACTGAATCATTGGAGAGAGGTTCCTTACCCCCCACATTTTCTCAAGCATCTATCTCACTTATTCTCAAGAAAGATAAAGATCCCACCCATTGTGGTTCTTATCGTCCGATATCTCTTTTAAATGTGGATGCAAAGATCCTAGCTAAAATTTTGGCCCGCCGGATGGAGAATTTTCTTCCAACAATCATCTCTGAAGATCAAACTGGTTTTATTAGAGGTCGGCATTCTTTCTCGAATGTACGTCGCCTTATCAATATAGCATATACAAAAAATACAGACTGTCTGCCTGAAGCAATTATTTCTTTAGACGCAGAGAAAGCGTTCGACAGGGTCGAGTGGAAGTATTTATTTGCAGCATTGAATAAATTTGGCTTTGGTAAAAATTTCATTTCGTGGATTAAGCTCTTGTATAAGGATCCACAAGCAAGCGTGCAAACCAATGACTTGAGATCAGTTTTTTTTCCCTTGAATAGAGGCACAAGACAAGGTTGCCCACTCTCCCCACTCTTGTTTGCCATTGCGATTGAACCACTTGCCATAACCTTACGAACCACAACAGCATTTCAGGGTATAGTAAGAGGGGGGTTGGAACACAGGGTTTCATTGTATGCCGATGATTTGTTGCTATATGTCAGCCATCCAACCACCTGCGCAGCTAAAATTGTTTCCATATTAGAAGAGTTTGGGAGATTTTCTGGATATAAATTGAATTTGCAGAAAAGCGAATGTTTCCTACTAGATTCTCCAGCACCATCTGGACAAGCACCATCTGGACAAACACCTTCCCTTCCTTTTCACATTTCTGGTTCAGGTTTCAAATATCTAGGAGTTAAGATTACGAAGTCCTTCACTTCCCTTTCGTCAAATTTTACAGCACTAGTTAATCAAACGAAGGATGACTTCAAAAGATGGTCTGCTTTACCTCTTACTTTAGCAGGCCGTATAAATACTGTAAAGATGACGGTTCTCCCAAAGTTTTTATACCTCTTTCAGTGTTTACCTCTCTTTCTTACCAAGTCTTTCTTTCGACTGCTAGGTCAAGCTGTGACCTCATTTATTTGGGGCAATCAAGTACCGAGAGTTAAGGTGAATCTTTTACAAAGGCAACGAAGTGTAGGTGGATTAGCCTTGCCCAGTTTTATCCATTACTACTGGGCTGCAAATGTCCAGAAGATACTTTATTGGTTACACGCCGCTAACACAGACTGGTGTATTTTGGAAGAACAATCATGTAGACATTCAAGCCTTAGGGCTTTAATTTACTCATCCTTACCTTTAAAGCCTTCTCGCTTCTCCTCTAATCCTATAGTTTTGTCCACACTAAAAATTTGGAACCAGTTTCGTTCACATTACAAATTTCTTTCTGCCTCTATCCTTGGCCCCATTCACAATAATCACTTATTTCCTCCATCTACCATGGACTCGTCATTCATGGAGTGGTGGAAGAGGGATATTTACTGTTTCCAGAGCCTTTACAGCTCCAAGACCATGGACAGTTTTGAAGATCTACAGAAAGAACATAATCTACCCAGACAATTATTCTTTCAGTATCTCCAAATACGACATTTTCTCAAAACTAGTTTCCTCTTTTTCCCCAATCTACCAACACTGGGAGCCTGGGAAGACTTAACTCTTTTAAAACCAGAAAGAGGTATAATTTCTGTTATATATCAGAAACTATTGTCTTTGGATGACCACAATTTAGCCAGAATTCAGTCTAAGTGGGAGGATGAGTTAGGAATGGAGCTGGGAGACTATTGGGACTGTGCACTTACAAAAGTTAATTCATCATCATCCTGTGCACGCTTGGCTCTTATTCAGTTCAAAGTCTTACATAGAGTACATTATAGTAAAGCCAAATTGGCTGAAATATATCCAGGAGCGGATGCAAGCTGTAATAGGTGTTCCTTTTCTCCAGCTAATCTTACACACAGTTTTTGGTCCTGTCCTTCCCTTGAAAGATACTGGTCTGGAGTGTTTGGGACTTTGTCTGAGGCACTCAGTATATCCATTGAACCAAACCCCTTAACTGCAATTTTTGGTGTTCCGGCGGACACAGTTTCAAAGACTCATTCTGATGTCATTGCTTTTACCTCACTGCTCGCCCGCCGTAGAATTCTCTTAGGATGGAAATCTTCTACACCCCCTTCACTAGCCCGATGGCTGGAGGATACTATGCTTTTTCTTAAATTAGAAAAGATTAAATTTACTCTTAGAGGGTCAATGAAAAAATTTTACTTGAGATGGCAACCCCTTATCACTTATTTTGATAAGTTAAAAGAACTAAAGGCTGAATCCACATAGCTTATGTTACCTTCCCATGATCTTTTTGAGTGTGTAGGTCTAGTACATATGAAGCTGCTCTTGAACACCTGGGCTTATTCAATTATTATTGTTGTTGTTGTTATTATTATTTTTTATTTTTTATTTTTTAAAAATCCTTGTTTCCCCAAATTATTATTATTTTACTTTATTTTTTATTCTTTTCTTGGCTTGAAATTTACTTTATGGTATTGTTTATTGCTGTTCTATGTTTTATAAAAGGAAATAAGGTGGAAACTGCTTTTTACTATCTTTGTCTTAGTAGACAATGTCTACTTTACCCTCTGTATCACTCTGGTTTTCATCAATAAACAGATTGCCAAAAAAAAAGAAAAACAAATGAGATCACTGAGAAAAAAACTACATGACCACAAAACATCACACAGTCACAAACTGGCTGAGTCAATTTGTCAGAAAAAAGCTGAGAGTCCATTAGATGCCAGCTTTCTTAGAGCACAACAAGAACAACTGAGCACCACTGAAAGTCTTTAGAATGGTGTATTACATTGCCAAAAGTAATAGACCATTCACAGATCACCCTGGCCTTATAGATTTGCAAAGAATCAATGGACTTAACATGGGAAGAGTCCTGCACACTAATGTTTTGTGCACAGATATTGTACATTTCATTGCAGAAGAAATGAAAAAAGCCCTGATGGTGAGTGTCAGGTGTACAAGGCCCAAGGTGTCTATTCTGATCGATGAAAGCACTACAGTTAGCAAAAAATCTTGTTTGGTTGTATATGTGCGAGCAGCTGTGCAAAATTCAGACCCACTTACCTTTTTCTTAAATGTCATTGAGCTGGAACAGACTACAACAGATGGCATAACTGATGCATTGCTCAACTGCCTCATGGACAATGGATTAGATGATGACTTTCTAAAGGAATGCTTTCTTTTTTTGTAAAGATTTTTTTGGGGGCTTTTTTCACCTTTATTGGATAGGACAGTGTAGAGACAGGACAGGAAATGAGTGGGAGAGAGAGACGGGGAGGGATCGGGAAATGACCTTGGGTCGGAATCGAACCCGGGTCCCCAGATTTATGGTATGCCACCTGAGCCACGACGCCCCAAGGAATGCTTTCTTGGGTTCTGTTCAGATGGGGCATCAGTGATGCTGGGTAAAAAGGCAGGGGTGTATGCAAAGCTAAAAGCAAAATATCCTGACATTGTTGGCTGGCACTGTCTCAATCACAGGCTGGAACTTTCAGTTGGCGATGCAGTAAAGTGCTGTACTGAGACTAATCACTTTAGAAGTTTCCTAGACAAACTACAGTCTCTACAACCAATCTTCAAAGAACCTTAGAGAACTAGACAAAGCCGCAGCATCAGTGGGAACACAGTTGCGCAAGGTAGGTCGTGTTTTAAATGTAAGGTGGGTAGCTTCCTCCTACAGAACTGTTGAAGCTGTGTGGAACATGTATAGTGCTCTGCATAAGCACTTCATAAGTGCTCGTCGAGATGTGGCTAGGCCCTCTTCAGAGTGGTGCATGTATGAAGGGCTGGGAGAAAAACTGTCCTCTGCAGACTTCATTAAAAATCTGGGACTTATGTTTGATGCTCTAGAAGAACTAAAAGACTTGTCTGAAGTATTACAAAACAGGGACATCCGTTTGTCAGAAGCGATTTAAAAAATTAAAAGACAGGCTGACATTTTTTCAGCAATGACAGAGACAAAAGGGCCACACTATGAACTTGCTTGTCAGGCTGTTGAGGAGGGTGTATTCAAAGGGGTGTTAGTAAGAATAGGTGGAAGACAAACAATGATTCCACCCCAGAAATTCTTTGATGCTTTGAGTAATAGTATGCTGTCCAGGATGGTCACAGAGGAGGAAATAGAACTTTATGAACAACTAAATGTCCTGAAACTTGGCCTACTCCTATACCCATGCTGTTTGGAGAGCTGGAATTAAGGCAGCTATGTAATCATCTGAAAATAAATTACTCTAGTGTGAAACAAGATTTCAGGGACTTTAAGAACAATGGAAGAATGCCACTCAGGGGAGGACTCATCAAATTTAAACAAGTTGCAGATACACTGGCTGTAAGCACAGCAGAATGTGAGAGAGGATTTTCACTTATGAACACTATTATTTCACCTATTCGGAATCAGCTTAAAATTGATGATCTGTCTTGTTTGATGTTTATAAACCTAGTGGGTCCACCACTAGACATGTGGAATCCAACCAAACATGTTAAGAAGTGGGTCATGACCCGGAGGTCGGCAGATCATATAGCATGGAGACAGGAAAGGCAGGAGAAACTTGATCTAAGTCCTATTTAGAAAGTTGTAAATTAAATTGTAATGACTGGCTATTGCTGATATATGGTTTGATGTTGTGACATATAAGTTTAGCAAACAATTGATTTGATTGATGTAGATTTATGGTGTGAGATGTAAAGAACTATTGTTAATATGTGAATTGATGGTGAGATGTAAACAAGTAATGCAAATAATAGTGTAGACTGATGACATGTAAATAACTATTGCTAATATGTGAATTGGTGTTGTATATTGTGAATAAGTTTTACAAATTACAGTGTAGATTGATGGTGAAACATAGGCTTAATAAGTTACCAATATGTGCATTGATGTGAGATATAAATAAGTAGGCCATAAGTTGATAAAATGTATTAAACCGATGGTGCGATAAATAAAAATGTTTTGAGAGATATTGACCACTGTGAGTGAAGAAGGGCTCCCCCCCCTTCCAAAAGCCAATTTAACCACTGCTTATGCCCATATAATAATTTGAATGGGGAAAACCCTGTGGAGGCTTGTGGGATCTCTCGTACTGCAAATAACAGGGGCTCAAGCCATTTATCCCAATTACATTTGTCTTCACTGACAAACTTACAAATCAAGTTTTTAAGACTTTGGTTAAATCATTTGACAGAGCCATCTGCCTCTGGGTGATAAACACTGGTGCGAATGGACTTGCACGTAATGCTTGAAAGTTCACGGCATTTCTGACTTCATCTGCTTTGCAAAATGTATCATGCGTTTAACGATTTTTTATTCCAAAAGAAAATTAAATCCAAAGCATGCCTCTTAAGAGGAGTGTCGTTCAAGGCTGTTCAAGTGTAGCCGATTAAAAAAAAAGGGGGGGGAATTTCAATCTATTATAGCCCAAAGTCAGCAGGACACTTATGGAATGAATGGGCTCAATTTGTACAGACAAAGGGAGGGAAAGTCAAGCCAACAGGATGGTTTGGTGTCTGCTGCATACATTTTGAAAAAAATAAATTTGTGAGGCAAATTCACGTAGAAGGATTTGAGTGAAGTCTGGTATGCAGAGCAGTTCCTATGATCAGGAAACAAATGTCAGAAGCATCATCCCAAAGAGCTCACCGCACAGTAAGTGTCAAGCTTGTGTTTAGTTTGTTGCTTCAATTTATTAGTTGTCCTTAGTCAGATCAATAACGTTCTAAGATAGTTTCTATGTGGCCAAATATAATATTTAGATATGGGACTTCAACATTAACTCCGTCCTTACAAAAGCCCAGCAGAGGACGTACTTTCTGCAACAACTCGGGAAGTATGATCTGTCGCAGGAGCTGCTGACACCGTTCTACACTGCTGCCATTAAATATTGCCCATATTGTACATTACATATATAAATATAAATTTTTTCCTATATTACATATGCATATCTTACACACACACACACACACACACATATATATATACACACACATATTCACACTTTTTTCCCCTCCCCTGTATCGCTAGAGAGACACCAACTGCTGAAACAAAATTATTTGTGTCAACATACTTGGCCAATAAACAGGATTCTGATTCAACTCCTTCATTCATTTGTGTACAAAAGTGGCATGTGTTGTAGAATAGGGAAAACATTGCTTTTAATGGCAATACAAAACAATTTTATTTGTTTTGCTCATAATGTATCATATATTAATAATAAAAATCAACAAAGAGGTATGTTTTAAAGTAATACAACAGTTTTATTCCATTGTCTTTATTGGTTACAAAGATCTGCGCAAATCTGTGCACTGACCTTTTTGGAAAGGTCAGTGCACAGATTTGCGCAGATCTTTGTAACCAATAAAAACTTTGTAATCTTTGTAACCAGTAAAGACTTTGTAACCATATGAAATATGGATTCCGCTGACATTGCTAACTACATATTATTATTGCAGTGGGCAGGAAAGACTTCCTGTTGTGGTCCTTCTTACAGCAGAGTTGAAGGACCGTCTGACTGAAAACACTCTTCTGTCTGACCAGTAGGTCATGCAGGGGATATGAAATCTTATCCATTATGTTGAGCGGTCTGTGCAACATCCTTCTCTAACAACCAAATCTAGAGACTCCAAAGTAGTCCCCAGCACAGTGCTAGCCTTATTTATTAACTTGTTCAGTTTCTTAATGTCACTGGCTCTGATGCTGCTGGCCCAACATACAGCTGCAAAGGAAATAAGAAAACAATAGACTGGTAAAAGGTGTACAACATCTTGCTGCACACATTAAAGGACCCTAGCTTACAAAAGAAGTAGAGTCTGCTCTGTCCCTTCCTGTAGACAGCCTCAGTGTTGCATTTCCAGTCCAGTCTGTTGTCAAGGTGAACAGTCAGGTATCTGTATCCCTCCACCACCTCAACCTCTTCTCCCAGGATGGAGATTGTGTTCAACCTACTCTTGGTCCTCCTAAAATCCAACTCAACATAAATTTGTATTACAATTTATCATTGCTCAGTATATTATTACATACCTAATTTCTATTGGGTCAGGACTTAGACTTTAGTCTAGTCGTGATCCCCATAGGCCCAATAGTAAACCCAGAAATGTAGAGTACCCTAAAGTTTTATTGCATAAATGTCATCTATAGGCCTATTGGATGGAATTTAGCTTGGTTGCCCAAAGTTGCACTTTGAGCAATTTGCATAATTAGCATAAATAGGCGATTAATGTGAGATTATTACAGGTGAATAGGCAAAAAAATGTAAATAATAGATATCACCATGAAACTCTCTCAGTTGATTACTCATATTAAGATGAGAAAAAAAATGTATTGCATGTTTTTGTAATTTGATGTTTAAATATGCAAATGAGGCCATAAATCAACAAAAATATGCTAATTAGCATACAAACAAAACTAAATTCGTTTGATAAAGCCAGGGTCAAAAAAGGTTTCTAAGGGTAAATATGTGTACTTGGGGGGGTCTGAGTTGGTGAAAACCTTTTGAGGAATCTAGTAGACAGTAGTAGTAGTAGTAGACAGCCATAAAGGCCAAGTCAGACCAAGAGAACTGCCGAAAGTCGCCAGAAAAAGGATTCTGACAATTCAGCTCCACTTTCCCAGACATCTGTGAAGAACACAGTTCACCAACTACACTTTTTACCACAGCCTACATTCTGTGCTTGTGTCAGTCATCACAAGCATCCATACACATGCATCCACCTAGATCTTGCTAGTGGAAAATAAAGCTCTGACTTGTCAAATTCAGGACATTAATTAAATGTTAAAAACTGAGACTGGGCTGAGAAAGAGAATAAAAGTCTCATTTCACTGACCTCTCCAGACTCTCAATCCTGATTTTCTGCTATGGTATTACACATTTAGCTTTTACTTAGTTATTGTTCTATGGTATTACATAATTAGCTTTTACTTGACAGTAAAATATTTAGTCCAGACACTGACACATTCACTTGCTACTTGACTCTACTTGATCACTTTTCTTTCCCATGGTGAATGACTATACCCCTAACATCAACAATTCCATCTGGACTGGATAAAGTAATCTAAGTGTAAAGAATCTACAGTATGTTGGAAAATCTAAATTAATGCCTTACCAGATATACTGTAGTGCAGGGGTTTTCAAAGTGTGGGAGAGTCAGCCCCCCCTCGGAGAGCAAATAAACAACAGCGCCCCCCCCTTACAATTTTTGTTGTTGCTATACTTATAATGTTCCATTCGTATTTAAAAAAAAAAATGGTTGTTTTACACATTATTTTTTTCTTTTTCACATTTTAAACATCTGTGCTTTTTTAAAACATCTTGTTTTACACATTTTAAACATCTCATAGCATAGTTAGCTAGCACCTCTTGGCAGACAACACACTGTAGCAGTGGAGCATCTTCAGATCCAGTCCATGAAAATCCAAACTTTAAATAATCGTGGTCATACTTCCTTCTTTTTCCAGTCCCCCAGGATTCCGCGGGCCATTTTTGTGATTGTTGCAGGCTAAAATGTCTGCTGTTGCGGGGGTTTCCAAAAAAAATTGCGATGAAAGTTGCGGTGTTTAGGTTTTTGTTGCGATTACATTGCGGGAGGAAGTGAAAGTTGCGAGAAATTGTTGCGATTTTCTCTTTTTGTGATTAAAATTGAGTGATATGTTAAATATTAAGTTATTACTGAAAAACTATTGATTAAAAAAACAAAGACACTGAGAAATGGTCCTATAAACAACTTTACCAATATAAAAGATTACCAGGACTACAAAAATGCAGAAAAATAGGCTTTACTTATCCAAATGCACCTGTTGGTTCAAAAGTTAAAGTGCAGAGAACCTCACAGCACAACATGAAGTTACCTTAAAATATAATATAAATGCCTCAGCTTTCATGTAAGAAAAAAAAAAACTATTAATACTAGTACCGTGTGCAGACAGTCTCTCCTGAAGACTAAATTAAACAATAATTATAAACTAATAAAATAAATGGCTCAGGCTTCATAGAAGGAAAAACAATTTGAACAGAATCTCACAGTATGATGCTGAAGCTGCCTAAACAATGGAAAATAAAATACCATTTTGGCAAAAATGTTGGCATCCATTAATTTCTTGTATTAAGTAAAAAAAAATAAAGTGCACACAGTCCTTCACTGTAAACATAACACACTTTCAGTAACAGAATTTAAGCCTACAGAAACACTGACTCGCACATCGCATGCTGCTTCTCTTGAACATAGACATCCGGAAGTAAGGCGGAAGGTAGTTTGTCGATGTCACCCCAAGACGACGCCAACGATTGGTCAAATTTGCGGGAAAGTTGTGGTGATTGGATATAATTGCAGCACCGCCCTGAATTCGTGGGGATTGGTTGAATTTGCGCTGAAGTTGCAAATCGCAACATCCTGGAGGCTCTGTTTTTTTGCTTGGCTGTCTCCTCACTCCCTGTAGCTTTAGGTACTAAAAATCGATCCATTTTGTCTCGCACGTTGCGCCCCCCCTGAAGAACTCTGGCGCCCCCCGGGGGGGGGCGCGCCCCACACTTTGAAAAGCCCTGCGTGGATACTGTAAGTGTTTCATTAAAGTGCAAGCAATTGTTTATCATTTGCTTGTATGGATAATATGAATGTCATTCATGCAGTATCTTTAACTTCCCTGATGCAAGGTCATATTTTGTTGGTATAACACCTATCACGCCTTCTGTGCACTTTTGACCTCACCACTAATAACATCTTGTTTGTGAACGACACAGACTGCATTGTGAAGCATGAAGAGGCTGACATCACCCTAGTTAGCTACATGTTCCATGCAGCTGAAGCAGGAGCTCCAATAATACGTATCCTGAGTGATGACACTGATGCATTTGTTCTGTTGGTGTACTGGGCTTGGAAGGCCAATGTCAAATCAACAGTGCAGATGGAGAAGTGGAATGGCACCATCCTGGATATAAATGCCACTGTCAGAGAATTGGGTGACAGGTGTCAAGGTCTCCTGGGGATGCATGCACTATCGGGATGCGACACTGCTTCCTATCCCTGTGGAAAGGGCAAGACATCTGCCCTGAAAGTAATCCTAGGGAATTCTATCCCTGGTCTCAATACAGTGCTTGGTGAACCTGATGCTACTCACAGTGCCCTAAAAGATGTTGGGACTGAGTTCTTTGTCGCACTGTATGGGCAGAAGAAGGCCAAGTCGATGAATAGCACTCATTACCAGATTTACAGTCGCAGCAAAAAGCCTCCTAAACTTAAAAAGCTTCCTCCTACTGATGCCAACCTGATGCTACACATACTGCCCATCTTCAGGTCATGTTGTGGAAGGCTGCAGGTCAGAGAGAGCCACCTGTAGAAGCAAGAGACATCACTAAGTTTGGATGGGAGGTTGGTGGAAGGGTTATCATGCCTGATCTTGCCATCCAGGCAGTGGCTCCAGTACAGCTGCTTGATGTCACCAGCTGTAGCGGCAGCACATTGAAGGCCTGTAGTAAAGGAAACTGTAGCTGCCATGCTTCAAGTATCAGTTGCACTGACTACTGCAAGTGTGAAGGGGATGAGGTCGGCTGCTGCAACCCATTCACAGTTCATACAGATGAAGATGATGAGACTGAAGGGAATGAAGAAACAAATTATGAAGATGGTGAAGGCTATTAAGTGGGATGGTGTGGTTGTTCATGCATACTATATATAGTTATTTTACAGTTTGTTTGCACATTTGCAGTTCATGTACATAGTTATTGTGTTATTGTTCTTTTGGGTTAGTTTGGGTGTGTTTGTGCATGCTGGATACTTGTTCTGCATGGAACACTCCTTAATCTTAATCCATACAGTAGTCCAAACACTGCCACCTGATCAGATTCCTTAAAACGTTTTTCACCAAATCATACCCCCAAGTATACATTTTTACCCTAAGTAAAATTATTTTGACTCAGGCTTCATCAATGAATATGATTTTGTGTGTATGCAAATGAGTGCATATTTGATGGTTTATGGCCTCATTTGCATATTTAAACATTAAATTACAAAAACATGCAATACATTTTTTTTCTCATGTTAGCATAAGTAATCAAATGAGAAAGTTTGATGGTGATATCTATTTTTTTTTTTAGCCTATTCACCTGTAATAATCTCAGTTTAATTGCCTATTTATGCAAATTATGCAAATTGCTCAAAGTGCAACTTTGGGCAACCAAGCTAAATTCTATCCATTAGGCCTATAGATTATATTTCTGCAATAAAACTTTAGGGTACTCAACATTTCCGGGTTCATGAAATCACAACTAGACTACTTGGCCATTCCAAAACATTAACTTTATTCTTCTTTAACCATTCTTTGGTAGAATGACTTGTGTGCTCAGGGTCATTGTCATGCTGTGTGGCCCACTTTCTCTTGAGTTTCAGTTTATGGACAGATGTCCTGACATATTTCCTTTGGAGTTTGCTGGTATAATTCAGAATTCATTGTTCCATCAATGTTGGCAAGCCATCCTGGCCCAGATGCAGCAAGATCGGCCCAAACCATACTACCACCAATACCTCCACCACCATGTTTCATTGGGGGGGGGGGGGGGGGGGTCCTCATCTACGTACACTTGTACATTTGTACACAATCTGTCTAAGTGTGAATTGGTGCAGTCCAAATTCTTTAGAGATGGTTTTGTAACCTTTTCCAGCCTGAGGAACATCAGCACATCTTTTTCTGAGGTCCTCAGTAATCTCCTTTGTTTGTGCCAAGATACACTTCCATAAACTTGTTGTGAAGATCAGACTTTGATAGATCTCTGATCTTTAAATAAAACAGGGCACCCACTCACACCTGATTATCATCCCAATGATTCTACACCTGACTTTAATTTCACCTTCAAATTAACTGTTAACCTTATTGGTTCGTATACTTTTGCCACTCACAGATATATAATATTGGATAATTTTCCTCAAAAAAAAATAGTCAAGTATAATATTTTTGTCTCATTTGTTTAATTTGGTTCTCTTTTCCTCACTTTTAGGATCAGGAAAATCTGATATTTTAGGTCATATTTATGAAAAAATATATAGAACATTTTAAAAGGTTCAGAAACTTTCAAGCACGTATTTTGCATTCAGTTTTGTTCCAAAGTTGAAGTGTGCTGCTACTGTTGGAGCAACTACAAACTGCAAAGGTTCTTCCTGATTTCCTATATGTTGTGATCAAAAGTAATATTACATAGACGTTAAAGTAAAAAGTTTTACACTTCTGAGGACAGCTTGCATTTGCATGCACACATGTTGTTGACAGATGCCACTGCAGTAATGGGGACTTGTTTCTTCAGCATAAACCATCAGAAACTTGAACACGACTTGGGAGTTACAACAGGACAATGAACCCAAACACACATCAGAGCTGGTTGTGGAGGATAAAGTAGGCTAACCTTAAGCTTAAAACAAGACCTGACTTCAACCCTATTGAAAATATATGGACTGTGCTAATAAGTCAAGTCCATGCCAAGAAAAAAAAAACTAATTTAGTTGAACTCTACTAATTCTACCATGAAGAGTCATGAAATATCCGACCAGAATTTTGCCAGAAGCTTGTTCATGGTAAACAAAAATGTTTGTTCAAGGCGAATCATGCAAAGAGACATTTTACCCAAATATTAGGTGTGCTGCATGTATATCTTTGACCCTGTATGTTTAATTTTGACCCTGTGTTGATTTCAGAAAAGCCAAAGAAAATTAAAACCTGCGCACCAAATTCTAGTGTTTTTTTAAAGAAAAGATGTATGCAGTACATTCTGCCACAGAAAAAGAACAGTTCAAAGAAATTACTGAAAGCCCAAATATTGCCATGACATTCATATCCAAAATGACATTCATGTCACTGTATGTAAACTTCTGACCAAAACTGTACCTGGATGTCGCAGTTGGCTGTGATGCATTTATCAAGTTAGCATCAACCTGTAAACACTGCAGGCATACACATATCGATTGAAAAGATTTGCAGTTGTGTATATATACACTCACTGAACACTTTATTGGGAACACTATACTAATACTGGATAGGGCCTGGCTTTGCTCTCAGAACAACCTCAGTTCTTTCTGGCATGGTTTCCACAAGATGTTGGAAAAATTCCTTTAAAATTCTGGTCCATGTTGGCATATTGCATCACACAATTCCTGCAGGCTTTTCAGGTGCACTTTCATGCTGTGTTCTCTCCCATTGTACCACATCCCAAAGGTGTTCTAATCGTTTCAGATCCTGTTGCCGGACACTGAAGAACACTGAACTCATTGTCATATTCACGAAACCAGTTTGAGACTAATTTGCTTTGTTACATGGTGCACTATCATGCTGGAAGTAGCCATTAGAAGATGGGTAAAATGTGGCCATGAAGGGATGCAGATGGTCAGCAATGAGCCTGCAACTGACAATTTTTTTTAAATCAATTAATCTATCGATCTCTCTCACTCTCTCTCTCTCACACACACACACTACCCCTAGTTTAGTGGATTAGTCTAATGATTATTTTTCCAGTTAATCTATTGAGTCTTTTCTGATTAGCCAATTAATCCTTTAGTTAACTCACCAATAAAAAATAATCATAATTTATATCAATCATTCAACGAATCAAAATTAAAATCAGTGACAAATTTTAATCAGTGAAAAACTTTATCTTTTACCTAATGATACTGTTCATTACAAAAGTTGAGATTTATGCAGGGTAGGCTTAATTAAGAAAGATGGCTTTTACTATATCTTGCCATTACCATAGATAGCATTGAGTATGATTTACTTCAGTGGTTGGTGCCGACTGTAATCAAAAATGGATTTATTTATCTGTAAAGGTTACTTACACCAACTTGCAGTGTAATGTTAATAGAAATCTATGTTTTTTGTTTTTTTTTTAATTTTATAGGGCCATATGAACATAAACAAACTGCTTACAACTTGCAAATCCGTTGGAAAGCAGTACTAGCCATTAGGAGTCTTCGTTGAGTTCTTGTCTGCAGCACAACAACCAACCATTGCACTGATACCAACCAGCAATCAAACAAAACTCACTGTAATAAATACTTTTGCTGCTGTCTCATCTTTTTGAGGTCACAGAGCCCCATGTATTTTTTTTTAGATGTTTTGCGATAATTGGGGATGGATTTATACTGTGTGACACATTGGTGCATTCTCCACAAATTGATGTATTTATGTAATTAACCTAATCGATTACACCAAAATATTGTTCCAGTAATAATGTTCAAATAGGCTGTGGCTTTCAAGTTATGATTGATGTATTAATGTGGCCAAAGTGTGCCAAGAACGTCCACACATAGCAAAACAGCAATTTATTTCAAAGAGGAATCTTACCTTGTTAATGGTGGAGAGAATCAATCCTGATGAACATTTCCACAGCAGCAGCATTTGACTGACTGGGGTTGAGTTCTGTAAACTCAAAGATATTCATAGATTTACATTTTCTGGATTGATTAACAATAAGGTAAAGATTGTTAAAACACAAGCAATGCCTCTTTCCGACTGTAGTAAGGTAGATAATGAGCTACAACCTAATTTTCATCCAAATGCACCATCCTCCGAACTGGACAAATAACATTTGGTCTCTATGCAGTCACAGCTGTGACATGAGTGCTCAGGGACAACAGTCCTGTAAACAAGAAAATAACTATAACTGAGTAACTGACATTTCCTAGATAATAAGGTCAAATATGTTGTTTATTTTTGCTCCATCAATGAAAATAGCTCCCAAAGGAGCCACAGCTGAACAGAACATTGTGTGTTGCAAGACACAGAATAACTGACAGCTCTTTTGGTATGCCATTTGTCCAATCAAATTTCATGGAATGGAATTAACTGTTGGATAATGTGTGATTTAATAGTAATCATGTTTGTATTGAGCTGTTTCTTTCATTACTATAATCTCATCTGCACATCACTGACTATATAATTACTGTTATTTCACTGCTGTTAAAATATTTTTCATTCAGCTGAAGTCAACCTACGACACAGGAGACTTTGCCATCAGGTATATCCTGTCTGGAGAGGGCGCAGGAGAGATCTTTAACATTGATGAGTTCAGTGGTGAAATCCATATTCATAAGAGGCTGGACAGGGAAAAGAAGGCGTTCTATGTGCTCCATGCCGAAGCTGTTGACCGCAGAACTGGTCACCCAGTGGAGCCTGAGTCAGAGTTCATCATCAACGTCCAGGATATCAATGACAATGCGCCACAGTTCATAAATGAACCCTACACATCCAGTATCCCTGAGATGAGCCCAACAGGTATAGTATAATCTAATTTACTATTGAAGATTCATTTATCATTTATTATAGACTCTTTCTCACATTCACACAAATGATAATTTTACAATTAAGAACGAATATGAAATCTAGGAGGAAGAAAGCAAATAATAAAATGGTGAAACAGACTCTGTGGGCCACAGGGCTGAATTATAAGGTCCAGAATATTCTTAGGAGGCACCATTATACCAGCAGAGGAGAACTAGAATGTAAGGAAGCTCTGCTACACTATATTGCCAAAAGTATTTGCTCACCCATCCAAATTATTGGAATCAGGTTTTCCAATCACTTCCATGGCCACAGGTGTATAAAATCAAGCACCTAGGCATGCAGACTGTTTTTACAGTTTGGAGCTGGCCCCTTCCTCTTCCAACATGACTGTGCACCAGTGCACAAAGCAAGGTCCATAAAGACATGGATGACAGAGTCTGGTGTGGATGAACTTGACTGGCCTGCACAGAGTCCTGACCTCAACCCGATAGAACACCTTTGGGATGAATTAGAGCGGAGACTGAGAGCCAGGCCTTCTCATCCAACATCAGTGTGTGACCTCACAAATGCGCTTCTGGAAGATTGGTGAAAAATTCCCATAAACACACTCCTAAACCTTGTGGACAGCCTTCCCAGAAGAGTTGAAGCTGTTCTAGCTGCAAAGGGTGGACCGACGTCATATTGAACCCTATGGATTAGGAATGGGATGTCACTTAAGCTCATATGTGAGTCAAGGCAGGTGAGCGAATACTTTTGGCAATATAGTGTATAAGTATGGGAGCTGGTAGGCAAGTAAATTCAGTGAGGAAAGAAGATCGAGGTAGCCATATCTAATCCTTATCACATGCATTAAAGCCAAAATGAGAAACAGCTGAGAGTTCCACAACTGCCCTGGGAGATCAGCTCTGATTAGTTTTGGTGTGTGTATTCTAGGAGATGTTTTTTTTTTTATAGTGTATGAGATTTTTGCAACTAGAAACTCTACCTCTGAATCCATGGTAATATGATTGAGTTAAACCCAAACATTATCATTAATAATCATTTTACTGCTTGGAAAGTAAATTTCCAATTCAGTTTGACTTTACACCCCCTGTTAAAATTGAAGATGTAAAAAACAAAACTAATAAATCATGTCCAGTCTCTTTTCACTTTTAAAGTGATAAAGCAGCCAACAAAATTCAGGTGAAAAACAAATAGAACCATTTTAGAATGGAAAAAAAAAGAAAAAATTACAATTGCCTGGATGCTTAAGTGTGCACACCCGTAACAAGCTTTTGCTTGTAATACAACACTGTTTTTTTGGGTAAAGGCCTACCAATTTAGCACAGCCTGTATTTGTTACACTCTTCTTTGCAAGGGGATCTTCAATGCACAACCCTCTTCAATGCATTCTACAGGTATTTGATTAAAGATTTACTGTCGAGCTGGGCTTTTACTGGGTCATTTCAGAACATCCATGTACTTCTTCTGAAGCCATTCCTTTGCGAACTGAGATTTGTGCTTTGGGTCATTATCTTGCCAGAAGAATAATTTTTTTCTTGATCTTCGGCTGCCTGAGAGAGGCCTGTAGATTTAGTTTTGTTTATTAATACTTAGCACTTGTGTACATTTGGGCGCTGGAAAAATAGGAAGAGAAACAATGGATCTTAAAGTGGGATCTGGGGACCACCATGGGTCCAGAAAGCATATCTAAGGGGTCTGTGATATTTAAAGAGTCATACCAAAGACCATCATAAAAATGGTACCTACTGCCATCTGACAAGGCAAACCACAATAGAGATGTGAGTAGGAAGCCAAACTCTCAAGGTTACCAGAGGACTGGCTCCCTACTGTAACCCTAGCTATGTAATAGGCAAGAGGCAGAGGGCTATGGAAACAGGGATTGGCGCCGCCCAATGTGCCTTAAAGGTCTGGTTAATACCAGGACAGGAGACTGCCTGGGAAGATCAGGTCCTGGCATGGGAGGGACACTGACTTTGTGATTTTTAAAATTGTTTTCAATGGTGGAAGCTACCATGATCAAAATTATATTTATTATTGATTTATTAGTCGGCGGCACGGTGGTGTAGTGGTTAGCGCTGTCGCCTCACAGCAAGAAGGTCCTGGGTTCGAGCCCCGGGGCCGGCGAGGGCCTTTCTGTGCGGAGTTTGCATGTTCTCCCCGTGTCCGCGTGGGTTTCCTCCGGGTGCTCCGGTTTCCCCCACAGTCCAAAGACATGCAGGTTAGGTTAACTGGTGACTCTAAATTGACCGTAGGTGTGAATGTGAGTGTGAATGGTTGTCTGTGTCTATGTGTCAGCCCTGTGATGACCTGGCGACTTGTCCAGGGTGTACCCCGCCTTTCGCCCGTAGTCAGCTGGGATAGGCTCCAGCTTGCCTGCGACCCTGTAGAACAGGATAAAGCGGCTAGAGATAATGGATGGATGGATGGATTTATTAGTCATTAGTCTGTTTGGTGACTTGAATTGAATATGTTTAATCCAAACCTCAATAACTCCAAAACAGGTAGGCCTATTAATAATCTCAACATTTAAATAATGAACATTTGTTTGTTTGTTTGTTTGTTTGTTTGTTTGTTTGTTTGTTTGTTACTGCTACTACTGCTGAGAGTATACTATCTCCTTCTCTGATTAGGGACTACAGTGGTTCAAGTGACAGCTATAGATGCAGATGACTCCATGTTTGGAAATAATGCCAAACTCATCTATTCCATTTTGCAAGGAGAGCCCTACTTCTCAGTGGAACCAAAGACAGGTAGTGACTGCAAAGATATGCTACAATTTTACACCAGCTAATCCCTCTTACATATCATATACGAGTGCATCTCAAAAAGTTAGAATATCATGAAAAAATCCTTTTTTCCATAATTTAATTCAAAAAGGTAAACTTTCAAATATTCTATATTCATTGTAGAAATATTTCAAGATGTTTTTGTTTTAATTCTGATGATTATGACTTATAGCTCATGAAAATCAGAAATCCAGTGTCTTACATTATTAGAATATTTCCAAAGATCAATTTAAATAAAAAAAAAAAGATTTACAATACAGAAATGTCCAACTTCTGAAAAGGATGCTCATCTATACATGCAATACTTGGCTGGGGCTCTTTTACCATGAATTACTAAATCAATGTGACATGGCATGGAGGCGATCAGCCTGTGGCACTGCTGAGGTGTTATTGAAGCCCAGGTTGCTTTAATAGTGGCCTTTAGCTTGTCTGTATTTTTGGGTCAGGTGTTACTCTATGGGGTTCAGGTCAGGCAAGTTGGCTGACCAATCAAGCACAGTAATATCATGGTCAGCAAACCATTTGGTAGTAGTTGTGGCACTGTAGGCAGGTGCTAAGTCCTCCTGGAAAAGGAAATCGGTATATCCATAAAGCTTGTCAGCAGATGGAAGCGTGAAGTGCTCTAAAATCTCCTGGTAGACGGCTGTGTTGACTTTAGACTTGATAAAACACAGTGGACCAACAACAGCAGATATTATGGCACCACAAATCATCAAGAACTATGGAAACTTCACACTGAACATCAAACACCTTGGATTCTGTACCTCTCTACGCTTCCTCCAGACTCCAGGACCTTGATTTCCAAATGAAATGCAAAATTTACTTTCATCTGAAAAGAGGACTTTGGACCACTGAGCAACATTCCAGTTTTTTATCTCCTTAGCCCAGGTAAGATGCTTCTGATATTGTCTCTGGTTCATGAGTGGCTTGATATTAGGAATGTGACAGTTGTAGCCCCTTTCTTAAAAAAAAAAAGTCTGTGCATTGTGGTTCTTGATGCACTGACACCAGCCTCAGTCCACTCCTTGTGAAGCTCTCCCAAGTGTTTGAATAAACTTTTCTTGACAATCCTCTCAAGGCTGCGGTCATCCCTGTTGCTTGTGCACCTTTTCGAGCCAGCCTTTTCAGCAGTTACCTTTTGTGGCTTTGAGGGTGTCGATGATCATCTTCTGGACAACTGTCAAGTCAGCAGTCCTCCCCATGATTATGGTTGTGTACTAAACTAGACTGAGAAATACACAGTATTTATACTGCTTTACTCAAACTCAAAAATTCTAATATTTTGAGATTTTTTTATTTATTTTTTTGCTGTAGGGCATAATTATCAAAATTAACATAGAAAAATGATTGAGACATTTTAGTTGACATGTAATGAGTCTAGAATATATTAAATTTTCACTTTCTTAAATAACTGATGGAAAATATTGAACTTTATCACAATATTCTGATTTTTTGAGTTGCACTAGTACTATTTTATATATCTTGGTCTGGGTTGCGGGAGCATATACTATATTATAAAATTTTACATTGACTTGAAAGATGATGATTTTCTTCCATCTCATTTTAAGGCATAATTGTGACCTCTTGGCCAAACATTGACAGAGAAGCAAGCGATATGTACCTTGTTGTAATTCAGGTGAAAGACATGCTTGGAATTACTGAAAGCTACAGTGCTACAACAACAGTGACCATAACCCTTACAGATGTGAATGATAATGGGCCTACCTTTCAACATAGTGAGTAAAAAGCAATGCATTATTACCAACTAACAACTTATCATGCTCACAACTTATTAAACACTGGACATGTACTTACATGTACATACATACTTTTGTTTTATTTGGGTTATTTCAGGGTTGGCACAGACAAAACACCAGGGCCAAAAATTGTTGGGAGAGGCAACTGCAGGAATATCAATAATCATAAATGTAATAATAACTAGGCCTCCAAAGGGAAAAAAAATACAAGAAACACAGGCAGAGAAAGGCATTAATACTTCATATTCAGATAAACTATATGGCCCAAAGTATGTGGACATCTGATTATTGCATTCATATGTGGGCCTTCCTGGTGCTACAAAACATAACTGGTCAGGATGTATTTGTATGCTGCAGCATTAAGATTAACTGGAACTAAAAGGCCCACAACTGATTCATCATGACAATATCCCTGTGCACAAACCAAAGTCCATAAAGACATGGTTTTGCAAGGTTGATATGGAAGAACTTGAGTGGCCAGAGCCCTGATGTCAACCCCAGTGAACACCACTGGGATGAATTGGAACAATGACTGCACACCAGGCATTCTTGCTCAACGTCACTGCCTGACCTCACAAATGCTCTGATGGCTGAATGGGCACAAATCATCCTATCCATTATCTATACTGCTTATCTGTCAGAGTCATGGGGAAGGTTGGAAAAATTGGAGCCACAGGCTGTGTAGTAGAGAGTTATAGCCAGCCCATGTGTAGTAGATACAGTTGGACAGCAGTGGATTTGCCTTTCATCTCATGCATGCACTCATGATGATTTATCAAAAATATGACACTTTGGCTAACCCAAAGTGTTATATACAAAGTACAACACTATTACCTAACTACAGCACTTTGTACCCAAAGCACAGCACAATTAATTAATATGTAAAATGCGAAATTCTAATCATATCATTTTCAAAGGTACAGTCCGATCTGAAAGTACAGGAACAACAAAGCCAGTTCTTTTGCTTTTGCTATACACTGAAGACATTTGGGTTTGAGATCAAAAGATAAGATGGTAGATTAGAATTTCAGCTATCATTTCTTGATATTTAGATCTAGCTGTATTGAATAATTTAGAACATGGCGCCTTCTATTTAAACAGCCATTTTTCAAATGATTAAAAATATTAGAACATGTTGACAGTTGCCCAGCTACCTGGGTTTCACCTGTGAAGACTGCATTTGTTGTTGATAAAGCAACATTAGGAATAGAGAGCCGTCTATGTGAGAGAAGCCAACCATTCTGAAGCTGAGAAAAGAGGGAAAATTGATCAGAGCCATTGGGTCATTCCATGCCAAATCAACAAGAGGTTATGCTTGACCATCTCAGATTTCAATGAAATTTAGAGGGCTCAGAGATACTATTAAAAGAAGTTAATCCCCAAAACTTGAGCTTCCTATCACCAATAGTTTCAGAGATACAGGCATTTGAATTTTTCGATTTTTTTGTTTTTTGCTCAAAACATACATATTTCAAAGTGCAATATAATCTTTATTATGCAAGGTAGAAACCTAAAATTTTGCACAGAGAGACTCAATGTCTTGTACTACAAGCTTCAACTTAGAATTTCAATGGTCATTGTATATTAGATGGTGATTTTAACAAGGAAATTAAAAAGACAAATTTGCATTTTTGCATTTTTAACTCATTCTGGAAGCTTGCGTGTGGCAGTAATGCTTAAACTAAGAATGTTATTCAAATCTACACAGAAATATCTACCAATTTCAGTTTTACCAAGTCTCCACTATTCCTAGTTTGTCTGTAATAGGGTTTTGAAATTCGCCGATTTCTAAAACATGCCATTTTCAGTAGCAAGAAATCCAATGTGGGATAGCAGTTAGGAACTTGTAAATTTTTTTCAGTAATCCCCAAGATCCATATTTTATATTTCCAAATTTTTGTTCTGTGTCTCTCAAGTATTTTTAAACTACAGGGGTTTAAAAAATCCATTTTCACCAAATTTGAATTTTTGATATATTTTCATATAACTGATATTTGAGGGTTAATAAATGCTTCAGTAAGGCTCAAGTAGGTTAGGAGACATGTTTCTTCCTCAATTTTAAATAAAATTTCAATTAATGCTCAGTATTAATTATTTGTAAATTGATTTTAATCTAAGACTGTGTAACATTAGCAATCAATGACCAGCTATTGTGTACCAGTCAACAGCCAGCCTTATCAATATCAACACAGCACAATAGGTGACCTTTGATACCAGAACAGGTGGCTCATATCTTATAGTTTTAGAGTCTGTAAACAGCATACTTGTTCAGATAACATTATATTGCTTGGATTATATTAAATACATTGTAATACAGAGCACTGAGAAAATTTACCAATGTTATTAACTGAATGTGTTTCTTTGCAAGGATTGGATATTTTGAATAGTTGACTAGGGAATTTAATTGTAGTTGCTTTCAATTTGAGATCAGTATAAATGAGTTTGTTCTTAGACATCTAGAAATGGCTGAACTTCCTCCCTGTTCTATAGGAATTGGACTAAAGAAAGATTCTGACTGCCATAAACTAACATACAACAGAAATTGTAAGTTAAATACACTCTCTCAGTATAGTTTGGAGCAAATTTCATTAATTAAACAGAGAAGTGAACTTGAGAACATTTCAAGCACAGACACAGTATGTCTGCATCATGAGAAACTGTTTCTGATGAAATATGAAGAGCTACAGAAAAGTTGTGATCCATATGAAAGGCACAAGAAAAAAGTTAAAACAGAATTACGTTCAATTCTTCCTGAAACAGCAGATTCACTTTCAAAACTGATAAAAAAAATATATTAAACCTGGACAAAAATTGTGTTCTAAATGTTCACAGAGAGTGAAAGAACATTTAAGCCAAGCAGGTTCAGCAGATTCTACAGAATGGGAACAAGAGAGCATGTGTGTAGATGTGGATCCAACATACACTGGTGAGGTAGCTGAATCACTTGACAAAAGCCTTGTGTCAACTGGTTGCTCTCCACTGAAAATTGCCAAGTATAGCCACAAACAGAAAGCTGCATATGGCAAAGCAAAGTTGCAACAAGTAGAAGAAACTTTACGTTCTAAAATGAAATTTTATTAATTAATGAAATTTGCTCCAAACTATACTGAGAGAGTGTATTTAACTTGCAATTTCTGTTGTATGTTAGTTTATGGCAGTCAGAATCTATACTGATCTCAAATTGAAAGCAACTACAATTAAATTCCCTAGTCAACTATTCAAAATATCCAATCCTTGCAAAGAAACACATTCAGTTAATAACATTGGTAAATTTTCTCAGTGCTCTGTATTACAATGTATTTAATATAATCCAAGCAATATAATGTTATCTGAACAAGTATGCAGTTTACAGACTCTAAAACTATAAGATATGAGCCACCTGTTCTGGTATCAAAGGTCACCTATTGTGCTGTGTTGATATTGATAAGGCTGGCTGTTGACTGGTACACAATAGCTGGTCATTGATTGCTAATGTTACACAGTCTTAGATTAAAATCAATTTACAAATAATTAATACTGAGCATTAATTGAAATTTTATTTAAAATTGAGGAAGAAACATGTCTCCTAACCTACTTGAGCCTTATTGAAGCATTTATTAACCCTCAAATATCAGTTATATGAAAATATATCAAAAATTCGAATTTGGTGAAAATGGATTTTTTAAACCCCTGTAGTTTAAAAATACTTGAGAGACACAGAACAAAAATTTGGAAATATAAAATATGGGTCTTGGGGATTACTGAAAAAAATTTACAAGTTCCTAACTGCTATCCCACATTGGATTTCTTGCTACTGAAAATGGCATGTTTTAGAAATCGGCGAATTTCAAAACCCTATTACAGACAAACTAGGAATAGTGGAGACTTGGTAAAACTGAAATTGGTAGATATTTCTGTGTAGATTTGAATAACATTCTTAGTTTAAGCATTACTGCCACAGGCAAGCTTCCAGAATGAATTAAAAATGCAAAAAATGCAAATTTGTCTTTTTAATTTCCTTGTTAAAATCACCATCTAATATACAATGACCATTGAAATTCTAAGTTGAAGCTTGTAGTACAAGACATTGAGTCTCTCTGTGCAAAATTTTAGGTTTCTATCTTACATAATAAAGATTATATTACACCTTGAAATATGTTTTGAGCAAAATGCAAAAAAAAATCGAAAAATTCAAATGCCTGTATCTCTGAAACCGTTGGAGATAGGAAGCTCAAATTTTGGGGATTAACTTCTTTTAATAGTATCTCTGAGCCCTCCAAATTTCATTGAAATCTGAGATGGTCGAGCATAAATTTGTCAGATCTTTGTTGATTTGGTATGGAATGACCCCATTGCATAAGCGTAGCCAATGCAACAATTTGAAATGTCCATTTAGTAACATGAGAATAGGCTGGTTAAAAAGTGTAGTGAGCCAGTAGAGGGCCTTGGAGACATTTTTGACTCCTTGTCACTATGTCCACTCTGTGTGTGTGTGTGTGTGTGTGTGTGTGTGTGTGTGTGTGTGTGTGTGTGTGTGTGTGTGTGTGTGTGTGTGTGTCATTTTCATACCAGATGCTCAGATTATGGATTTTGAGTTATACCTGCTGCATTAAACTACTAAGCCTCCATATGCAGGAAATCCAAACCAAAGTGAAATTGGACCAAGGGAAGTTACTGCAAATCTGACCTGAAATCATGTGCGCGCAATCCAAAATGGCCCATTTTCCAAGCAGGAAGCCTTCAAAATGTCCGTGATGTTTCAGCTAAGTCTAAAGTATATTTTTGGACCAGAATGACACTACTTTTACTATGAATTTGCAAAACAGCAATAGGTAATTTAATTTGATGCCTCATTGATGGGTTGGCACCATGCCAAATTTATTTTTGGCACTGTGCCAATTGTGTCAGAATATTAGTTGCTGATACTTTGTTTCTAATATGGGACCAAATTTAACCTGTACAAAATGTTACCAACAAAGCTAGAACTGTTGTTGATACAAGATAGAAGAACTGACCTCTGAACATGCAGTGTTGAAAACATGGAGACCAGGACTCAGAATCAGTCAGTGCATGTACAGTGGTGCTTGAAAGTTTGTGAACCCTTTAGAATTTTCTGTATTTCTGCATAAATATGACCTAAAACATCAGATTTTTTTACACAAGTCCTGAAAGTAGATAAAGAGAACCCAGTTTTTAAAAAATGAGACAAAAATATTATACTTGGTCATTTATTTATTGAGGAAAATGATCCAATATTACATATCTGTGAAGGGCAAAAGTATGCGAACCTCTAGGATTAGCAGTTAATTTGAAGGTAAAATTAGAGTCAGGTGTTTTCAATCAATGGGATGACAATCAGGTGTGAGTGGGCACCCTGTTTTATTTAAAGAACAGGGATCTATCAAAGTCTGATCTTCACAACACGTGTGGAAGTGTATCATGGCACAAGCAAAGGAGATTTCTGAGGACCTCAGAAAAAGCGTTGTTGATGCCCATCAAGCTGGAAAAGGTTACAAAACCATCTCTAAAGAGTTTAGATTCCACCAATCCACAGTCAGACAGGTTGTGTACAAATGGAGGAAATTCAAGACCATTGTTACACTCCCCAGGAGTGGTTGACCAACAAAGATCACTCCAAGAGCAAGGTGTGTAATAGTTGGCGAGGTCACAAAGGACCCCAGGGTAACTTCTAAGCAACTGAAGGCCTTTCTCATATTGGCTAATGTTAATGTTCATGAGTCCACCATCAGGAGCACACTGAACAACAATGGTGTGCATGGCAGGGTTGCAAGGAGAAAGCAACTGCTCTCCAAAAAGAACATTGCTGCCCGTCTGCAGTTTGCTGAAGATCACGTGGACAAGCCAGAAGGCTATTGGAAAAATGTTTTGTGGATGGATGAAACCAAATAGAACTTTTTGGTTTAAATGAAAAGCATTATGTTTGGAGAAAGGAAAACACTGCATTCCAGCATAAGAACCTTATCCCATTTGTGAAACATGGTGATGGTAGTATCATGGTTTGGGCCTGTTTTGCTGCATCTGGGCCAGGATGGCTTGCCATCATTGATGGAACAATGAATTCTGAATTATACCAGCAAATTCTAAAGGAAAAAGTCAGGACATCTGTCCATGAACTGAATCTCAAGAGAAGGTGGGTCATGCAGCAAGACAACAACCCTAAGCACACAAGTTGTTCTACCAAAGGATGGTTAAAGAAGAATAAAGTTAATGTTTTGGAATGGCCAAGTTAAAGTCCTGACCTTAATACAATCAAAATGTTGTGGAAGGACCTGAAGCGAGCAGTTCATGTGAGGAAGCCCACCAACATCCCAGAGTTGAAGCTGTTCTGTATGGAGGAATGGGCTAAAATTCCTCCAAGCCGGTGTACAGGACTGATCAACAGTTATCGGAAACGTTTAGTTGCAGCCTATACAGATAAAAGAGTAATCATAAAAAGACGTTATACAATACAAAAATAGCTTCCGTTCTAACAGCCTTTTCATTAGTGCTGGTAGAAATTGCAGATCTATAATGTTTCACATCTATACCAAATTCAATGAAGTTAGGTTTTTTGTTTTGAAATGTATATTTATGAATGTAGTATTTGCATAAAAATAACAAAAGATTAATCAAATAATATTGAGAGCCCACATACTCCTTTTCATGAAAACCAAACAAGACATTTTCCCACTTTAATGCAAAGTCTGAATGAATGGAGTCTATGATCACACGAGCAAGCTTACTCCACAAAAGTTTTGAATAAGGGCAAAGCCAAAATAAATGAGTGATAGTTTCTCTTTCAGCCCCACAAAAAGAACAATTTATATTAATATCTTTTTTGAATTTCTGTAAATAAAAATTTGTTGGATAAAATCTATGTAGCAACTTAAAGGATATTTCTTTAACTTTGTTGGTTAAAAAGAATTTTTTAGGCAATAACCAAACTTTTTTCCACCAGATGTCCCCCACCCACTTGGACCAGTGTGACAGACAAGAAGGAGTAGTAATGTGATAACTTTGTTTACACTCTTGAATAGCTCTTCTTCATGACGACAACTGGAAGTGTACCAACACGATGGGGCATGTAGCGCCACCTGTGGCTCGGGTGCACAATGTACCTCACACAATAGCTCGATTTCCTTGTGTGCATGTAGGATTGGATTTCTCTGGCACCCCTGCTGGGACCCTTTGCTCGATTACCAACAGCAGCTCGATTTGGATGTGCATGTAAACATACTGACTGTATGCATATATCCCTGACCACGTATACACCTCACTTCACTGCTCTTGTTCAATCGGAAAAAAAAGTCATTTCTCTCATTAGATGGCAAATGTTGGCTGATTTTTTTAAATGTCTGATGCAAGTTCAATAGAATTGCTTTGCTTTGATAAAATACTGCACTGCTTTTTACAAAAGTCTTATCTTTGTTTTCAGAAACAAATCAGCTCTTATATTGAGCTCAATCTCTTTTTCTTTCTCTTTTTTTTCTCCTAAAGGGTTTTTTGGAGAAACAAGTTAGAATTCAGTAAGATCTGGCCAATGTCTCATAATGTTACTTCTTAAACTCCTAAGAAATAGCCTGTTGTCAAAGAACAATTACTGCAAGTCCAATTTAAGTTCAAATTAATATCTTAGTTTTTTCTAGGGAAAGCCGTGTGTATGTATGTGTGTATATGTGTCACATACTGTAAAAATCTTAGGTACATGCAATGAAATGTTGTAGAGCAATGGTGCCTTCAAAAATAATGAAATTAAATCTCTCTACTTTAAATAAAAAAAATACCATAAAAATCAGTAAGCAGTAATGCATGAATAAAAGTCAATGTTTGGTGTGATGACCCTTTGCTTAAAGATAAAATAACAGTGTCAGGTACAGTTAGTGCAGTTTTATAAGGAACGGAGCTATAAATTTTACTGAGCATCTTACAGAATCAGCCACAGTTATTCTAGAGACTTTGACTGTCGCACTTCCTTCTTATTTTTGTAGCAAACCCCAGCAACCTTCATTATGTTTTGTCTGCAAAGTGGTCTGTTCTGTAATATGCTGCTTTCTTTACTGACATACAAACATTTTTCTGTAACATTTAATTTTGTGCTGGAAAACTCATGTTTGGAAATCTAAAGTGATTTTGTACTGGTTCCATAATGTAGAAGTCATAAAATAAAAGTCCATAACAATGTTTGTACTAAAAATTAGGATGCCTCAGATTTTTTAACAGTAATATACAGTATATATCCTGTCAGTCAGGTTCAATGCCCGAACTGATAATCTGCATCATCAGTTTTTCTTTGGCTAATCAGACACAAGGTGCGCCACCACTTTTGCCAAAGCGGTTGGGGGTTAGGTGCCTTGCTCAAGGGAATTGAACCAGCAACCTTTTGGTCCCAAAGCTGTATATATATATATATATATATATATATATATATATATATATATATATATATATATATATATATATATAAAAACACAGACAGGTAAAGGGAATTACATTGATTTTGTTACAATGGCACCTGTCAAGGGGTGGGACATATTAGGCAGCAAGAGAACAGTCAGTTCTCAACGTTGATGTGTTGGAAGCAGGAAAAATGGGCAAGTGTAAGGATCAGAGTGACTTTGACAAGGGCCAAATTGTGATGGCTAGATGACTGGGTCTGAGCATCTCCAAAATGGCACATCTTGTGGGGTGTTACAAGTATCCAGTGGTTAGTACATACCAAACGTGGTCCAAGGAAGGGCAACCAGTGAAATGGCAACAGGGTCATGGGTGTTGAAGGCTCATTGATTTGCATGAAGGCTAGCTCATATGTTCCAAGTCCACAGAAGAAAAGAAGTTAATGCTGACACCATTCTGTTTTAGCCAGCATTAACTCTTTCAGCAGTTTGTGCTACAATAGCTCTTCTGTGGGATTGGACCATATGGGCTAGCCATATGGGTGGTGCTAGAGCACTCAAGATGCAAACATGAAACTTGGTGAAAAGAATCAGGGCTGGTCACCAAACAGTGTGTCAAATTGCATAACTGTTTACCATACAGTTCTATAGACTGCCATAAACACTTTAGCAAGATGATGATGATGATGATGATGAGTAACTGCGATGACCTGGCGACTTGTCCAGGGTGTACCCCGCCTCTCGCCCATAGTCAGCTGGGATAGGCTCCAGCTTGCCTGCGACCCTGTAGAACAGGATAAGCAGCTACAGATAATGGATGGATGGATGGATGGATGGATGGATGGATGGATGGATGGATGGATGGATGGATGGATGGATGGATGGATGGATGGATGGATGGAAGATGATGAGTAATAAGAAAAGGCAGAAACACAATGGTTGTCTATGCAGCTTCATTGCTTGGCCCCCAGGAAGAAAAGGTAGAAACATAATGGGTGCCTACGCAGCTTCACTGCTTGGCCCCCAAATGCATCAGTCTGCAAAGGGTTACAAAGCTATTTCTAAGGCTCTGGGAATACAGAAAACCACAATGATAGCCATTATTTACAAAATGGGGGGAGAAAAACAGTGGTTGAATCAGTGGTGAATAATCCCAGAAGTGGCCGGCCTACCAAAATTCCTCCAAGAGCACATTTGACAACTCATCCAGTAAGTCACAAAAAACGAGATAAACATCTAAGGAACTGCAGGCCTTGCTTGGCTCAGATAAGGTCAACATTCCTGATTCCATCATTACAAACAGACTGGGCAAAACTGGGAGCCATGGAAGAGTTGCAAGGTAAAGGGGAAAAAAAACCTCTGTAATAATCAAGTCAAACATGGTTGTGGTTGAATGTAGGATGCTTTAAAGAATCCTGGGTGACTTGCCATTGATGGAATCATGAACCTACTAGAAAATCCTGAAGGAGAATGTCTCTAGTTACCAGTCCATGACTGCTGCACAGCTGAGCTTTGCAGCAAAACAACACTCTGAAACAATAGAACAAGTCCGCTTCTTATTGGCTCAAAAAAAAAACCAGAATTAAGGTTTTGGAGTGGCCTAGTCAAAGTCCTAACTTGAACCCCATTGAGATGCTGTAACACAACCTTAAACAGGGAGCTATTGCTTGAAAGCCCTCCAGTGTAATTGAATTTTGCAAAGAAGAGTCTGCCAAGATGAAAGATAGATCTCCAATTCTCAGACGCATTGGCTGCAGTTCTTGCAATTACTTTTCCACATGGATGATATAGGTGTTGGATAAGCTTCCTTCCTTCAAGGAATAAAATAATCAGTTGTATTTCCTTATGTTATCCTTGTTTATATTATATTTTGTATGAGGATCTGAAACCATACATAGTGACAACTACGTAAAATAGAGATCTACAGGCAATTTAGCATAATCAGTCCACATCATACATTTGGGAGGTGAGAAAGAAACCAAAGAAGCTGGAGGAAACCTACACGGACATGGGGACAACATGCAAAGCTTTGCACAGACAGTAATATGAATTGATGATTGAACTGAGGACCTTGTTGATGAGCTGTGCCACTGTGCTGCATGTTAATAACGTTTAAGATTGATTATAGCCATTGATAGTAATATAGTTTAGAGAAGAAGGAAAAAAAATCAATAGCCCAAGGACAGCCTTGGGGAGCACCACACTTTGCTTTTGTATGCACAGATAAATCACTGTTAACATTTTGTCATATGTCACATTGACAACATTTTTATGAAGTTAATATTCTCTTCTTATTCCGGCAGACCTGTACATGTTTGCCATAGTGGAATCAGCACCAGTTGGCACAATAGTTGGTAGGGTCATGGCAGAAGATGCTGATATTGGCATGAATGCCAGGATGAACTACACTCTAGATGACCTAGAGGAAAACACCACTTTCATAGTCCAGACAGATCCTGCCACACAGGAGGGTATAGTGATACTGGCCAGAGTAAGTATATTTACCCTTATAGCAGCTTATTTACAGTTGTGAAAAAAAGAAAGTACACCCTCCTTCAATTCAATGTGTTTGTGAGTGCCTAAGCAACGATTGGGTGGTTCTCACCAATTTCTATAAACAAATCATCTCAGGAGGAAAACAAACAAAAGAACAAAAAATATTTCCATATGTAGTCTTTTTTTCTCTAAAAGTAAGCTAACATTAAGAAACCAGGTGAAGAAGAAATAAATATGTCCTTCCTACTTCATTAAGAGAGTAATTAACAGGCAGGTGTTACTAAAAAATGCACAAGATTAGTTAAACATCAAGAAGTGTGATTACTAGGGCTGCGTACCTAAACGTAACATCAGGTACAGGCACCGGTACAGAAGTTTAAGTACAGGTCCGAACCTGTGCCTGAACAATTTGACAAATTAATGTGTTCTTCTGAACTTCTTCAATAATGACAGAAACATTAATAAACTGTTGACAACTTGTCAGTATCTTTATTCAAAGAAAACCGAACATAACTAGGTTTCCTACCTCACTTCTCAGTCACCCTCTCAGTCTCACACTTGGTTAACTTGGGACAAAAAGTCATAAGTTGTCTCACAGCGAGCAGTGACTACACTAGAGTACTACAGAGTACAGACAACATATAGTTCAAACTTTCAAAGTACGGTACCTGAGAAGTTGTCTCACAACGAGAAGTGACTAGAGTAAACAAATTCACTCCGTGCAGTCCGCGGCCTTTAACTTACGCGCCAAAATTACACAAAGCAACAAAGGCCGCCAATGCCAGCAAAGGAAAAATGGCTGACCTGCTTTTGAGTCTTTTTGACCAATCAGAACGCTGGATCAGCCAAGCTCTCGCAATGTCTCGTGAGACTGTGGCGAGAGGATCTCAAATCAAAGATGGCTCTGATTCCAAGTTTCAGCGCGGCATTTTACGTCTTTTCCAGTGTTAAATTTTCGTCTTTGTGGTAGGATTTACGCATCTTCAGTCACAAAATAAGCATATACTTGGTGTAAATTTATATCGGTACAGTACCGGTACTTCATAATCCGGTATTTTGGACCTGTACCAAATCGATTTTCACGGTACAGTACCGGTACACAGTACCGGTACACAGCCCTAGTGATTACCTCTATAAAACCAGAATTTCTGGCAGTTTGGTGTGTTGGAGCACTCGGATGTGTGTCTGTATCATGCCAAGAAGAAAGGACACCAGCCATGACCTTAGAGAAGCAATTGTTGCTGCTTATCCATCTGGGAAGGGTTAGAAGATCATCTCCAAACAATTTGAAATTCACCATTCTACAGTAAGACAGAATATTTACAAATAAAGAGCCTTCAAGACAGTTGTTAGTCTTCCCAGCAAATCCAAGAACATACTGTTTAATGCTTAGATATACAACCCCGATTCCAAAAAAGTTGGGACAAAGTACAAATTGTAAATAAAAACGGAATGCAATGATGTGGAGGTTTCAAAATTCCATATTTTATTCAGAATAGAACATAGATGACACATCAAATGTTTAAACTGAGGAAATGTATCATTTAAAGAGAAAAATTAGGTGATTTTTAAATTTCATGACAACACCACATCTAAAAAAAAGTTGGGACAAGGCCATGTTTACCACTGTGAGACATCCCCTTTTCTCTTTACAACAGTCTGTAAATGTCTGGGGACTGAGGAGACAAGTTGCTCAAGTTTAGGGATAGGAATGTTAACCCATTCTTGTCTAATGTAGGATTCTAGTTGCTCAACTGTCTTAGGTCTTTTTTGTCGTATCTTCTGTTTTATGATGCGCCAAATGTTTTCTATGGGTGAAAGATCTGGACTGCAGGCTGGCCAGTTCAGTGCCCAGACCCTTCTTCTACGCAGCCATGATGCTGTAATTGATGCAGTATGTGGTTTGGCATTGTCATGTTGGAAAATGCAAGGACTTCCCTGAAAGAGATGTCGTCTGGATGGGAGCATATGCTGCTCTAGAACCTGGATATACCTTTCAGCATTGATGGTGTCTTTCCAGATGTGTAAGCTGCCCATGCCACACGCACTAATGCAACCCCATACCATCAGAGATGCAGGCTTCTGAACTGAGCGCTGATAACAACTTGGGTCGTCCTTCTCCTCTTTAGTCCGAATGACACAGCGTCCCTGATTTCCATAAAGAACTTCCAAATTTTGATTCGTCTGACCACAGAACAGTTTTCCACTTTGCCACAGTCCATTTTAAATGAGCCTTGGCCCAGAGAAGACGTCTGCGCTTCTGGATCATGTTTAGATACAGCTTCTTCTTTGAACTATAGAGTTTTAGCTGGCAACGGCGGATGCCACGGTGAATTGTGTTCACAGATAATGTTCTCTGGAAATATTCCTGAGCCCATTTTGTGATTTCCAATACAGAAGCATGCCTGTATGTGATGCAGTGCCGTCTAAGGGCCCGAAGATCACGGGCACCCAGTATGGTTTTCCGACCTTGACCCTTATGCACAGAGATTCTTCCAGATTCTCTGAATCTTTTGATGATATTGTGCATTGTAGATGATGATATGTTCAAACTCTTTGCAATTTTACACTGTCAAACTCCTTTCTGATATT
The DNA here is from genome assembly GCF_027579695.1 of Neoarius graeffei. Classification (NCBI taxonomy): domain Eukaryota; kingdom Metazoa; phylum Chordata; class Actinopteri; order Siluriformes; family Ariidae; genus Neoarius; species Neoarius graeffei. The sequence continues at coordinate 40,544,514 of NC_083587.1, read as the reverse complement.
GCTTCACTATTTGTCGGCGCAGAATTAGGGGGATTGGTGAGCCTTTTCCCATCTTAATTCTGAGAGCCGCTGCCACTCCAAGATGCTCTTTTTATACCCAGTCATATTAATGATCTGTTGCCAATTGACCTAATGAGTTGCAATTTGGTCCTCCAGCTGTTCCTTTTTTGTACCTTTAACTTTTCCAGCCTCTTATTGCCCCTGTCCCAACTTTTCTGAGATGTGTTGCTGTCATGAAATTTCAAATGAGCCAATATTTGGCATGAAATTTCAAAATGTCTCACTTTCGACATTTGATATGTTGTCTATGTTCTATTGTGAATACAATATCAGTTTTTGAGATTTGTAAATTATTGCATTCCATTTTTATTTACAATTTGTACTTTGTCCCAACTTTTTTGGAATCGGGGTTGTATAAAGAAAACCCCAAAGGCTACATCATGTGGCCTACAGGCCTCTATACAGTGGTGCTTGAAAGTGTGTGAACCCTTTAGAATTTTCTATATTCCTGCATAAATATGACCGAAAACATCAGATTTTCACACAAGTCCTAAAAGTAGATAAAGAGAACCCAGTTAAACAAATAAGACAAAGATATTATACTTGGTAATTTATTTATTGAATAAAATGATCCAATATTACATATCTGTGAGTGGCAAAAGTATGTGAACCTCTAGGATTAGCAGTTAATTTGAAGGTGAAATTAGAGTCAGGTGTTTTCAATCAATGGGATGACAATCAGGTGTGAGTGGGCACCCTGTTTTATTTAAAGAACAGGGATCTAGCGAAGTCTGATATTCACAACACGTTTGTGGAAGTGTATCATGACACGAACAAAGGAGATTTCTGAGGACCTCAGAAAAAGCGTTGTTGATGTTCATCAGGCTGGAAAAGGTTACAAAACCATCTCTAAAGAGTTTGGACTCCACCAATCCACAGTCAGACAGACTGAGTACAAATGGAGGAAATTCAAGACCATTGTTACCCTCCCCAGGATTGGTCGACTAACAAAGATCACTCCAATAGCAAGGCGTGTAATAGTCGGCGAGGTCACAAAGGACCCCAGGGTAACTTCAAAGGAACTGAATGCCTCACTCATATTGGCTAATATTAATGTTTGAGTCCACCATCAGGAGAACACTGAACAACAATGGTGTGCATGGCAGGGTTGCAAGGAGAAAGCCACTGCTCTCCAAAAAGAACATTGCTGCTCATCTGCAGTTTGCTAAAGATCACATAGACAAGGTTTGGGCCTGTTTTGCTGCATTTGGGCCAGGATGGCTTGCTATCATTGATGGAACAATGAATTCTGAATTATACCAGCAAATTCTAAAGGAAAATGTCAGGACATCTGTCCATGAACTGAATCTCAAGAGAAGGTGGGTCATACAGCAAGACAATGACCCAATGACACAAAAGTCATTCTACCAAAGAATGGTTAAAGAAGAATAAAGTTAATGTTTTGGAATGGCCAAGTCAAAGTCCTGACCTTAATCCAATCGAAATGTTGTGGAAGGACCTGAAGCGAGCCATTCATGTGAGGGACCCCCCCCCCCAACATCCCAGAGTTGAAGCTGTTCTGTACGGAGGAATGGGCTAAAATTCCTCCAAGCTGGTGTGCAGGACTGATCAACAGTTACCGGAAACGTTTAGTTGCAGTTATTGCTGCACAAGGGGGTCACACCAGATACTGAAAGCAAATGTTCACATACTTTTGCCACTCACAGATATGTAATATTGGATCATTTTCCTCAATAAATAAATGACCAAGTATAATATTTTTGTCTCATTTAACTGTGTTCTCTTTATCTACTTTTAGGACTTGTGTGAAAATCTGATGATGTTTTGGGTCATATTTATGCAGATATATAGAAAATTCTAAGGGGTTCACAAACTTTAAAGCACCACTGTAAGCATATTCCATGCTTATATTCATGACAACGCAATCAGAAAAAGACAGACTGTGGGCTCCTGTGTGGCACAGCCAAAAAGCATTCACTCTATCACCCAAAAATCATGAGTTCAAAGCCCAAAGATTCCACATCCCTCTGTGGATGGGCACAAAATTGTCATGCAGGAGATAGATGTGTCACAGGGTGTCATGCCCTGTTGTTTAGAGCAAGACAAGCCAATCATGGGCATCTGTGAGCTCATGAATGCTGAGGTGGCATGTGTGTTATATGTAAGTTTGAAAAAATGTGTTCAGTAAGTGTTATGTGAAAGCATGTGATAGCCTGCTCTTTCCCTGGTTAGTAGTTCTTGTGTGATTTAAAAAAAAAAAAGACTGAACAAGTATGGCCTTCATGGAAGGGTGGTTAGGAAAAAGCCCGTTCTCCCCAAAAAGAATATGGCAGCATGACTTATGTTTGCAAAATTACATCTGAAAAATGTCATTTGGACTGATGAGATCCTTTGGTCATCATGCACAGCATCTTGTTTGGTGAAAACCAAACACAACGTATCACTACAAACACCTCATTCCAACCGTCAGTGGTGGAATGATGATTTGGGCTTGTTTTGCAGCCACAAGACCTGTGAAAACTGCAATCATTGAGACAATGATGCACACTTTATACCAGAATATTCTTGAAAGAAATGTGAGACCATCTCTCCAGCAGCTTAAGCTAGATCAAAATTGGGTCATGCAACAGGACAAACACACCAGCAAATTGACCTCTGAATGCCTAAATAAAACAACCCCATTGAGATGCTGTGCTGGGATTTTAAGAGAGCTTAAAAAAAAAGACTGAACAAGTATGGCCTTCATGGAAGGGTGGTTAGGAAAAACTTGCATAAAAAAATGATGTGAGAAACTGACAAACTCGTACACAAAGCATTTACTCCAAGTTATTGTTGCTAAAGGTGGTTTACATGTTACTGAATTATAGGGAGTACTTATTTTTCCCCACCTGGTTTCTTAATGCTGGTTTAGGTTTTTTTTGGGGGGAAATGACTACATATTGCAATCTCTTGTGTTTTTTAAGGTTATTTGTTGGTTTATAGAAGTCAGTAATGACCACACAATTATTTAGTCCCTGATAACTAAAACATGGAACTGAACAAGGGTGTACTTTCTTTTTCCCATGACTGCAATTTCTGTGCACCATGTTGGGTAAAAAAGTAATGTTAGAAGAGTTAACATTGCTTTTTTAACATTTCAAATTCCTGTGGTCCCATGGTTCATTCAGAATTTGAGGTAAGTGTTTAAGTTCAATTTTTAGATTAATTTTAAGCATTTTCAGAGATTATTTGGACCAAAAGGCACTGTATAGTGGGAATGACCCACATGCATTTGGCTAGCAATACATGGGGGAATTTTTGCATTAGGAGCTAATAAGAGTTCAGTAATTCATTCATACTACAATATATGTTCAATATTTTAAAGTAAGTTTCAGTGTTTACCCTTTTAGTTATCATTAATTAGAAGCTAAAAAGCACTAAAGTTTTCAATATCAAATTGCATCCCGAAAGTCAAAAATGTTTCATGAATTATTGGAAGCCAATGATTGAATACAAGGGGGTCCAGAAAGTATTTACTGGCTGTAGGTTTAATTTAAAATAGATTAATCAGGCATGTGATTGGCAAAAAATGAAAAAGCAGGAAAACATACAAAGCACAGAGCATGGCACAGCACTTTGTAGTGGGTGTCTGCAATGTTCGTATAAATCCTGTACAGTAAAGCAATGTTTGTTTACCCTCTTTCTTTGTTGCCGCGGGGGTTGGACTGTTTACCACGGTAATTATGGTAGGCTAGCCTGGTGACATCCTGATGAGGAGGTTTTTATGAATGAGTCAAAAGTGTAGTGGTCGGAGGCCGATGGTGGATGACCGTGCAGCGGTAATTCTAAAAGTCAATAAGTCAAGTGTAGTAGCCTCTGGAACCCGGTTACTGTTAGATTTTCCCTGGGAGGACACTTCAATCAACTACAACCGCAATCGGAGTGAGGATTTTATTGCTACCAAACTGCATGTTTCTTGGGAAGGGGAAGGGGACGGGAACGGTGACAGGAAGAAAATCACCGCTGGACAGATGGGTTGGAAAGGCATTTTTTCTTACTATTTCCGCTGACCGAATTGCCCTAAACTACTACTTCCACAAAGTTATCTCTTTCCCTCGCTTTTCCCTGCATTCCACTGGCTTATCTGCATACAACTCTTCGGTTCATTTAAACCTCTTACCCCCAAACATTAAACCCCAGTTTATGTTGTGCCCTTTGTCTTCCTAAGCTGAAAGCAATGAACTTCATTTCTAAATTTATTTCTTTTAATTATCATTACACAGGGTTCGTCCAGTTTAGTTTAATTTAAGTATTTAGTTTTTTGTTAAATACGATGCTGCATGCAAGTCCGACGTTGTCGGGCCTTGCCTGATGCGATGACTGTTTTGTTACCAGAAATACGCAAGGGTCAACGAGTGTAATGTTTTGATTTACAGCAAAAGTTGATTGTTGGCAGTGGTGCAAAGCAAACTTTTTAGAGTTTTGAGTTGGGAATGATTTATGCTCGTTTTTTTCTTTTATTTGTGTGCTTGAAATGGTATCGGCATCATCAAGCCGCGGCCTTCCCTTTGTATGAAACCATGTGCAAATCTCAGTTTCTAATAATTATTAACTTCATTCTACATCTGCAGTATATGGATTTTTCCATTTAAAACTAGCGTTGCTGTTTTCTTTGATGAGTTTGAACTGCTGTAGCGGATTTAAAAATTGGCAGTATTGTCTGCGTGGCGCCCTGGACTAACGAGCGTAAAAGAAAATAAAAAACATAAACAACTTAGCTTTAACCTGGCTGGGATTTTCGATGCTACAACTTACACCCCTTACATATTTATTTACAAAGATATTACACAGTAGGCACCAACTACAACACAGATAAAATAAAACATGCAAAAAACGAATACTAGTCCTAAAATAAATATAAATGGTTATTGCAAATTCCAAAGAAGACATTACCAAACCCCTCCTAGAACTGCCACCTTATTGTGGTGGAGGGGTTTGTGTGCTTGAATGATCCTAGGAGCTATGTTGTCGGGGGCATTATGCCCCTGTTAGGGTTTCCCAAGGCAGACAGGTCCTAGGTGACAGGCCAGACCAAGAGCAGTTCACCAAAAAACCCCTATGGAGAAAAAATCCAGGACCGTGACGTCGCCCGGTAGGACGCAGCCGGGGCCCCACCCTGGAGCCAGGCCCGGGGTTGGGGCTCGTATGCGAGCGCTTGGTGGCCGGGCCTTTGCCCATGGGGCCCGGCCGGGCTCAGCCCGAAGAGGTGACGTGGGCCCGACCTCCTGTGGGTTCACCACCCACAGAGGTAGCAGTAGGGGTTTGGTGCAGTGTGGATTGGGTGGCAGTCGAAGGCAGGGGCCTCGACGACCTGATCCCCGGACACAGCGGCTGGCTGTTGGGACATGGAATGTCACTTCGCTGGGGGGTAAGGAGCCTGAGCTTGTGCGGGAGGTTGAGAGGTACCGGCTAGAGATAGTCGGGCTCACCTCCACGCACAGCTTGGGCTCTGGAACCCAGCTCCTCGAGAGGGGCTGGACTTTCCACTTCTCTGGAGTCGCCCGTGGTGAGCGGCGGCGGGCTGGTGTGGGCTTCCTTATAGCTCCCCAGCTCAGCCGCCATGTGTTGGAGTTTACCCCAGTGAACGAGAGGGTCGCCTCTCTGCGCCTTCGGATTGGGGAGAGGGCTCTTGCTGTTGTTTGTGCCTACGGGCCAAATAGCAGTATAGAGTATCCGGCCTTCTTGGAGTCCCTGGGAGAGGTACTGAGGGGTGCTCAGACTGGGGACTCCATTGTGCTACTGGGGGACTTCAATGCTCACGTGGGCGATGACAGTGAAACCTGGAGGGGCGTGGTTGGGAGGAACGGCCTCCCCGATCTGAACCCGAGTGGTGTTTTGTTATTGGACTTCTGTGCTAGTCACAGTTTGTCCATAACGAACACCATGTTCGAGCATAGGGGTGTCCATAAGTGCACGTGGCACCAGGACACCTTAGGTCGGAGGTCGATGATCGACTTTGTAGTCGTGTCATCTGATCTCCGACCCTATGTCTTGGACACTCGGGTGAAGAGAGGGGCTGAGTTGTCAACTGATCACCACCTGGTGGTGAGTTGGATCCGCTGGCGGAGGAGGAAGCTGGACAGACCTGGCAGGCCCAAACGTATGGTGAGGGTCTGCTGGGAACGTCTGGCCGAGCACTCTGTTGGGGAGGTCTTTAACTCCCACCTCCGGGAGAGCTTTTCCCAGCTTCCGAGGGAGGCGGGGGACATTGAGTCTGAGTGGACCATGTTCTCTACCTCCATTGTGGACGCAGCTGTTCGGAGCTGTGGCCGCAAGGTCTCCGGTGCCTGTCGTGGCGGCAATCCCCGAACCCGGTGGTGGACACCGGAAGTAAGGGATGCCGTCAAGCTGAAGAAGGAGTCCTATCGGGCCATGTTGACCTCCGGGACTCCTGAGGCAGCCGACGGGTATCGGCAGGCCAGGCGTGCTGCAGCTCGGGCAGTTGCAGAGGCAAAAACTCGGAACTGGGAGGAGTTCGGGGAGGCCATGGAGAAGGACTATCGGTCGGCCTCGAAGAAATTCTGGCAAACCGTCCGGCGCCTCAGGAGGGGGAAGCAGTACTCTGCCAACACTGTTTACAGTGCGGGTGGGGAGCTGTTGACCTCGACTGGGGACATTGTCGGGCGGTGGAAGGAATACTTTGAGGATCTCCTCAATCCCACCATCATGTCTTCCACTGAGGAGACTGAGGCTGATGACTCAGAGGTGGACTCGTCCATTACCCAAGCCGAAGTCACTGAGGTGGTTTGCAAGCTCCTCGGTGGCAAGGCACCGGGGGTGGATGAGATCTGCCCTGAGTATCTCAAGTCTCTGGATGTTGTGGGGCTGTCTTGGTTGACACGCCTCTGCAACATCGCGTGGCGGTCGGGGACAGTGCCTCTGGAGTGGCAGACTGGGGTGGTGGTCCCTCTTTTTAAGAAAGGGGACCGGAGAGTGTGCTCCAATTATAGGGGAATCACACTTCTCAGCCTCCCAGGGAAAGTTTACTCCAGGGTACTGGAGAGGAGAATTCGACCAATAGTCGAACCTCGGATCCAGGAGGAACAATGCGGTTTTCGTCCTGGTCGCGGAACACTGGACCAGCTCTATACCCTTCATAGGGTGCTCGAGGGTTCATGGGAGTTTGCCCAACCAGTCCACATGTGCTTTGTGGATCTGGAGAAGGCATTCGACCGTGTCCCCCGTGGTATTCTGTGGGGGGTGCTTCGGGAGTATGGGGTTCGGGGCTCTTTGCTAAGGGCTGTCTGGTCCCTGTACGAACGGAGCAGGAGTCTGGTTCGCATTGCCGGCAGTAAGTCAGACCTGTTCCCGGTGCATGTTGGACTCCGTCAGGGCTGCCCTTTGTCACCGGTTCTGTTCATAATTTTTATGGACAGAATTTCTAGGCGCAGCCAGGGGCCGGAAGGAATCCTGTTTGGGAACCACAGGATTTCATCTCTGCTTTTTGCGGATGATGTTGTCCTGTTGGCTTCTTCAAACCAGGACCTTCAGCATGCACTGGGGCGGTTTGCAGTCGAGTGTGAAGCGGCTGGGATGAGAATCAGCACCTCCAAGTCCGAGGCCATGGTTCTCGACCGGAAAAGGGTGGCTTGCCCTCTCCAGGTTGGTGGAGAAGTCCTGCCTCAAGTGGAGGAGTTTAAGTATCTCGGGATCTTGTTCACGAGTGAGGGAAGGATGGAGCGTGAGATCGACAGGCGGATCGGTGCAGCCTCCGCAGTGATGCGGTCGCTTTACCGGTCCGTCGTGGTGAAGAAGAAGCAGAGCCAAAAGGCGAAGCTCTCAATTTACCGGTCGATCTACGTTCCGACTCTCACCTATGGTCATGAGCTTTGGGTAATGACAGAAAGAACAAGATCGCGGATACAAGCGGCTGAAATGAGTTTCCTTCGCAGGGTGGCTGGGCGCTCCCTTAGAGATAGGGTGAGAAGCACAGTCACTCGGGAGGAGCTCGGAGTAGAGCCGCTGCTCCTCCACATCGAGAGGAACCAGCTGAGGTGGCTCGGGCATCTTTTTCGGATGCCTCCTGGACGCCTCCCTGGGGAGGTGTTCCAGGCATGTCCCCCCGGGAGGAGGCCCCGGGGAAGACCCAGGACACGCTGGAGGGACTATGTCTCTCGGCTGGCCTGGGAACGCCTCGGTGTTCTTCCCGAGGAGCTGGCCGAGGTGTCTGGGGAAAGGGAAGTTTGGGCTTCCATGCTTAGACTGCTGCCTCCGCGACCCGGTCCTGGATAAGCGGAAGAAGACGAGACGAGACGAGACATTACCAAAATTACATTTTGACGAAGACCATTCTGACTTTAAATTGTATGCACAAACAGACACTCCTACTTTACTTCCACCTTATTTCCTTTCAACTTAACTGTTTTTATACAACCCCAATTCCTAAAAAGTTGGGGCAGTGTATAAAGCATAAATAAAAATACAATGTGAAGATTTGCAAATCACGGAAACCCTATATTTAATTGAAAATAGTACAAAAACATCATATCAAATGTTGAAACTGAGAAATGTTATTGTTTTATGAAAAATATATGTTCATTTTTAATTTGATGTCAGCAACATGTTTCAGAAAATATGGGACAGGGTCAACAAAAGACTGAAAAAGTTGTGTATTACTAAAAAAAAATAAACTAAGTTAGTTAATTGCCAACAGGTCAGTAACATGAATAGGTATAAAAAAGAGCATCCCAGAGAGGCTGAGTCTCTTGGAAGTAAAGATGCAGAGGGATTCACCACTCTGTGAAAGACTGCAGGGGCAAACAGTGCAACAATTTAAGAATAATGTTCCTCAGTGTAAAATTGCAAAGAATTTGGGGGTAAAAAATTTGGTGATCTTCAGGCCCCAGGCAACACTGCATTAAAATCAGTCACGTGTCTGTCATGGAAATCATCATATGAGCTCAGGAACACTTCAGAAAACCACTGTCTTTGAAAATGGTTCATTACTGCATCCACAAATGCAAGTTAAAACCATATATAAACAATATCCAAAAACACTGCCACCGTCTCTGGGCCTGAGCTCTTTTACAATGATTTGAGGTGAAGTGGAAAATTGTACTGTACCATGGTCTGATGAATCAAAAGTAGAAATTCTTTTTAGAAATCATGAATACCACATGGGCGGCACGGTGGTGTAGTGGTTAGCGCTGTCGCCTCACAGCAAGAAGGTCCTCGGTTCGAGCCCCGGGGCTGGCGAGGGCCTTTCTGTGCGGAGTTTGCATGTTCTCCCCGTGTCCGCGTGGGTTTCCTCCGGGTGCTCCGGTTTCCCCCACAGTCCAAAGACATGCAGGTTAGGTTAACTGGTGACTCTAAATTGACCGTAGGTGTGAATGTGAGTGTGAATGGTTGTCTGTGTCTATGTGTCAGCCCTGTGATGACCTGGCGACTTGTCCAGGGTGTACCCCGCCTTTCGCCCGTAGTCAGCTGAGATAGGCTCCAGCTTGCCTGCGACCCTGTAGAAGGATAAAGCGGCTAGAGATAATGAGATGAGATGAGATGAGATGAGATGAGATGAATACCACATCCTCCAGACAAAGGAGAGGGACCATCTGGCTTGTTATCAGTGCACAGTTCAGAAGCCAGCATCTGTGATGGTATGAGGGTAATTAGTGCACATGACATGGGTAGCTTGTATATCTGGGAAGGCATCATGAATGCTGAATGATAAATACATGTTTCAGAGCAATATGCTGCCATCCAGACAAAATCTTTTTTCAGGGAAGGCCTTCCTTCTTTCAGCAGGACAATGCCAAACCGCTTTCTGCATATATTAAAACTGCATGGCACCATAGTAAAAGAGTCCAGGTGCTAAAATGGCCTGCCTGCAGGCTCAACCTGTCCCCCATTTGAAACATTTGGCGCATTATGAAGCTCAAAATATGACAAAGGAGACCCTGAGCTGCTGAGCAATTGAAATTGTATATCATGCAAGAATGGGACATTTCTCTTTCAAAACTACAGCAACCTAGAAATTTGCACTGGGATGATAGCACAACAGTCAGTGGTGTGTATTATGCAGTGCTACACTGTATGCTCTTACACTACATTCAGACTGCAACCTGAAACGACCCATATCCGATTTGTTGTGAAATCCGATTTTTTTGTTAGGCCGTTCACATTACCAATTATATGAGACTTGTATGCGATCTCCAATATGAACGGAAAATGACCCAAAAGTGTCCCGCATGCGCAAATTGACATGTAATAAGCACATCTACATAATACGTAAACAAAAAAAAGCGCACTCTTCAAGTTTGCAAATAAAGCATGGAGATGAGGTGAGACCTGGCGATGTGGTTTTTGTGGCGGCGGCGGAACTCACACAATAATCTGATTAATGTGGGCAGCAGACTAATGAGACCGAAGGTGTCAAATTACTGGAAATTTCCAGAACAATCTTATAATCTTGTAATACAGGATGGTTTAAGTTATAAATCAGTTATAGAAACTGTTTTATTTAATCAGGCTAACAGATCAACATCCAGGTCCCTACCAAATCCACCATTAGCTTGATCAATTCTATAAAAGTCTATTTAAATTCTGAAAACTGTACAAATTTTGTTGTTTTCCACCAAAGAGGCGGGATTAGCCAACGCAGAATAGTGACGTTTGTCTCTTGTTGATGAAGTGTAGGTCGCATGAATGCGACCTGTCCGGTCAGACTGCAGTCGCATGTGAAAATAACGGATATGCATCGGAATTAGGACCACATATCCAAGCGGCCTGGGTCGCATGTGAAAAAAATCGGATCTGTGTCGTTCAGACTATCAATAACAAATTGGATACAGGTCGCATATGGGCAAAAAAATCGGATATGGGTCGTTTCAGGGTGCAGTCTGAACGTAGTCTTAGATTCCTGTCTCAGTAGCTGCATTGCTATCATCAGTGGCGTGCACAGATAGACACGAGGTGGTGCTCAAGCACCTGCCCCTCTGCCCTCTGTCCAAAAAAGTGCCCTTTTGAATTTTTTTTTTTACAGTTTACTGAGGCCAATGTCGGCGTGATCTTTTAGAAAAGCCGCGGCATTAAAAGCGTGTGTGAAAATAATGTCCCAATGTGTGCCCCCTCCGCACACACACCGGACCTCTGTCTCTCTTGCTCTGTCATGTGAACAAGCGTGCAGTGCATTCAATGTGAGGTTGCAGCAGCATAGCGTCCTGGAAGCCACGGCCTTGTCGTAGTGCAGACAACACATCGGGCAGTCAGTCAGCTCTTCCCCTGCCCCACCAGCCAGGTAACACATGAATCGAGTGAAAATGTATTGTTTGCCCTCTAAGCCCAAGCTGTAATTATTTTGTAGTAAAGTAGCCCATCGCATACAGAAACAACTGCACATGGCAGCCTTTGCCAGCTTATTTGCTCCCTTTCCATATGGAGAAACAAACTGAACAACATTTTAAATGTAGCCTAAACCATTGAGGCAACCCCACTCTCCATCAATTCCGACCTGTTTTTATAACATGATTAAGAATATCACGTTATGCTAGTATGCACGCCGTTATGCAAATAAAGGAGAGCTCCATTGAGCCCATTGAGTGTGTATATTTCGTTACAAATTTTAAGATGATTTCACGGAAATCTGTGAATAGTCTTGAGACTCAAGTCAGTGACGGGAAGATCAGACTTTCAGACTTTATCAGACTTTTTAAAGATGGAACTACAGAAAAATACCCAAAACTTTGATATGATTATGAACACAAGAGGAGGGTTAAATCTCAGACTTTTATAATAAGGTGTTCCACATGCGCAAAAAAGTGCCCTTTTTTCCCCCCAGAGCACTTGCCCCCCAAAATGTCTGTGCACGCCACTGGCTATCATCTGGGCTTGTTGCGGTCACAAATATCTGTAAGTTTGACGCATTTACTTTCTCTAATGCCTTTCTCTTCTTTAATCTGACTTTTCCTCTCCCCTTTTCTTTTTTGCTATCCATGTTGATGAAAGGCTAAGACGGTTCTCTTGACTAACTGTAAACCTGTGCATCCGTCATGTCGTCTGAAAACAGTCGACCAGTTAGGAATCTCAGAGGGCTGCTCTCAATGGTCCTAATTTACAAAACAAATGTATGACAGAAAACTGGGCATATGGTAATTTCCACTCAAAGCTCAGCATTTATCAATGTGGACATGAGTGGAGGCTATGATCAAATCTCACCTAAGTCTCACTTCATTTATGCAAGTTTTTGAGTCAGCACAGACATGTGGTGCAGTGCAGAAAATCTGGCTGAGTGGAGAATTTTTATAAGACTATATATTCTGACTGGCCTCTAAGCATATGCACCCACATATTCATCATTTAAAAATATGTAGCATATGGCAAAATAATATATTTCATGAAGGCTTATATTGACCATGTGTCATATATCCCTAACATAAGCTCAATAAATATTTTCAAATTGTTTGCAATTAACAGGGTTAACTTTTTTTTGCATAAGATTAAATTCTCTTTCATTTTGAGAAAGCCTACTTATTAGGCTAGGCTACTAGTGACATAATTACAAATAAAATTAAGCAATTAAAAGCTATCTGTAGGCTACTTGATTTATAGTGTTATAAGTTAGATGTTAATTCAGTCACCTGTTTAAGAAATTTTCTTGTCATCAGATCTCAACAATAGCACATCTGTCTCTGTTAGAACAAGGGTTCTTAACCTTTTCTGCTTTACGGCCCACCTATTCATACTTGTAACGAGTCAAGGCCCATTAAAAAAGATCCCCAATTATTTTGGCTCAACTATTCTATTAGAAACTAATAATTTATTGTAAAGTGTATGGAATGCAACATCATTCCTTGTTACAGATGGAAGTCCAGGAATTAAATAATTGCAATAAAAACTTTTTTTTTTAATGTAGGTATTGTATATTAAATTGTATGGATACATCCAATTGTTTCTTAATCACTGGCTGCAGCCCGTGATTGAGAAAAAAAAAAGTTGTCCAGTGTAATCTAAGTGGGTGCATGTATATTGTTAGCCCTGTATTGATTTCAGAAAAACCAAAATAAATGAAAACGTGCACCAAATTCTTGTTTTTTTTCTCCTAAAGACTTATGCTGTACAATCTGTAAAATCCTCCACAGAAAAACAGGAGTTCAAAGAAATCATTGAAAGTCCAATATTACCATGACACTCATGTGCATGATGAGTTTATCTAAACTTCTGACCACAACTGTATTTATGTATATTATATATAGACTTTAAGTTTACATAGTGCTACTATTTGCACTACTGATACATTTACGATATTTAACAGACACACTTTTCCAGAGTGACTTAGAGACTTCAAAGCACTTCTTTATTAATAAAGACATCCTGATGGTTCATCTAGGTCATAAACTAAGAATACTCTCAGTCTAAAAACTCTGTTGAGGAAGTAATATCTCATCTCATTATCTCTAGCCGCTTTATCCGGTTCTACAGGGTCGCAGGCAAGCTGGAGCCTATCCCAGCTGACTACGGGCGAAAGGCGGGACACCCTGGACAAGTCGCCAGGTCATCGCAGGGCTGACACATAGACACAGACAACCATTCACACTCACACCTACAGTCAATTTAGAGTCTCCAGTTAACCTAACCTGCATGTCTTTGGACTGTGGGAGAAACCAGAGCACCCGGAGGAAACCCACACGGACACAGGGAGAACATGCAAACTCCACACAGAAAGGCCCTCGCCGGCCACGGGGCTTGAACCCGGACCTTCTTGCTGTGAGGCGACAGCGCTAACCACTACACCACCGTGCCGCCCAGGAAGCAATATAGTAAAAATAAAATGAACACAGATGACAAAAAGACTTTTTTTTTTAATCACATGCTAATTTAAAAGATAGACTGCCTTTCAGATTTTTCAAGTTTAGGTCATAAAAAGAATTTTCCCTGACACCCACTTTTGTTTAGTGGACCTAAAGCTACTGAGTTCAAATCACAGTCTTCCAAATTTATTCCAAGTTTTTTTTGTTTAATAGAACAATAATAAATTTAGGGCCACATGGCCCTAAATTCTCCGCTGTTTTTTCTTGCTTCACCATGACCCAATTCAAGATACTACGTCATGCATCACGTGGTGGGCTTTCCACATTCACGCAAGGCATTGTGGGATACAAATTTGAAATAGGAGAGGAAAATGGAGGATGAAGATGAAACTTGAAAGACCGACTACAGTAACGGAAAGCGAGAAGAAAATACATTATGTTGCAAAGAAAAGGAAACGCAGGACCAAACTAATAAATATCAGTCAGTGAGCACCTTGGTGTGATCAGCTGTTCATATAGCGACAGAATGATGTAACTGTCAGTGCACAGTCAAGGTAAACCTGTAGAAGGCATTAATGCAACACTGGATGCCAGGTGCCATAAAACCCAAAAGAAGAATGAAAAGAAGAAGAAGCAGGTAAACTTGCACGTGTGCACACCAGACTTCCTCTGTCTGCTTGACTGATTTCATGGACATTATTTGCTAGGGAATCCCTTCAAATTAAATAACTTCCCAGCCACAGAATGGCCTGTATTGTTTGTTTGTTTGTTTGTTTGTTTGTTTGTTTGTTTTTTGAGATATTGCAGAAATAAACACATCACAATGACCACATTTCAGAGGGAACTAAATTTCACAGACTTTATGAAATCAAAAGGCCATATAGCTTTAAGTACATCCTGAGAGATAGGGCTTAGTCATCATTTGAAGACAGCTAGTGACTCATCTGGCTGGACATCTAGGGGAAGATCATTCCAGGATGTAGGTGCCAGAACAGTGAAGAGTCTTGATGCATGCCTTTCTTATACCCTAAAAGATGATGAGACTACTCAAGCAGTGTTGGAGGATTAGAGGGAGCATGGTGCAGTGCACAGTGTGATACAGTTGTGGTCAGAAGTTTACATACAGTGATGTGAATATCATCTTCGATATGAATGTCAGGGCAATATTTCGGCTTTCAGTAATTTCTTTGAACTGTTCTTTTTCTATGGCAGAATATGCAACATACATCTTTAATTAAAAAAAACACTAGAATTTGGTGCACAAGTTTTAATTTTCTTTGGGTTTTCTGAAATCAACACAGGGTCAAAATTATACATACAGAGTCAAAAAATACATACAGCACACCTAATATTTGGGTAAAATGTCCTGTTGTAACTCCCAAGTTGTATTTAAGTTTCTGATGGTTTATGCTGAAGAATTCTGAGGTAGTCCTCCTTCTTCATTATTCCATCCACTTTGTGCAATGAACCAGTTCCACTGGCAGCAAAACAGCCCCAGAGCATGATAATCCTACCACCACCACCATCTGGTACAGTGTCCCTCTGTACATGGTGGTCATTGCGGCCAAACAACTCAATCTTTGTCTCATCTGACCATATAGCTTTCCTCCAGAAAACTTTCTCTTTGTCCATGTGGTCAGCTGCAAACTTTAGTTAAGCTTGAAGGCGTCAGTTTTGGAGCAGGGTTTATTTCTTGGATAGCAGCCTCTTAGTCCATGGTGATCTGAACTGTAGACAGTGAGCCATCAGCTTCCAGTTCATGGCAGGGTTGTGCCATGGTGGTTCCCAGGTTGTTCCTGACCATCCAAACCAACTTCCTTTCAGCTGAGGGTAGCAGTTTGGGTTTTCTTGAAGCAAAGTGGCTTGGCAAAGTGACTACACCTCACAATAACTTGGATACAATTATTTGAACTGATCTTGGAATTTGCAGTTGTTTAGAAATGGCTCCAAGAGACATTCTGGAGTTGTGTATATCTGTGAGCCTCTTTCTCAGATCTGCACTGAGCTCCTTGGACTTTCCCATTTTACTGTGTGTTGGTCAATCCAATGAGTGCTGTAAACAAACCCTTTTTATGAAGGCACAGAGAAGCTACCAGCTGTAGTCAATCATGATCACTAATAGGAAGTTAAGAGACCTCAGCATTGGCAAGATAAGAGACATTTTGGAAGTTTCAGCACCTCTGAATTAATCATCTAAGTGAGTGCATGTAAACTTTTGACCCTGTATATATACTTTTGACCCTGTGTTGATTTCAGAAAACCCAAAGAAAATTAAAACTTGTACACCAAATTCTAGGGGTTTTTTTATTGCTTTTAATTAATTTGCTTTTTCTCTCCGTGCTTCCATGGAAGGCGGTTGCATTCTGCTCTCCCTCTCCCTCCTTTTTTTCCCTGCTTGTGCTCTGTGTCTTGTCTCGTCTGCTGTACTTTTTGAAGAGACTCTTCCTGCATTACTTTCTAAACTAAAAAGCATGGACTGAACTGGTCTCCTACCGAAATTGACACAGTTTTAGGTTCAGGGGAACCCGTTTGTCCTGCCGGAACGTTTGCGGCTGGTTACACGATGGATGCGTGGGAGCGGTGGCGGGTCGTGTGCCTGGCGATTCTTTCTGTGGAGGACATTGAAGATATCTACCTATTCGGAACCATGATTACAGGACTTTTGCTGACTGGATTAGGCATTGCCCTGGTATATCGAGGAAATCAGACAACGGTGACAGCTGTTCAAAGCCCCACAAAGCTGCCCGATATTGGAGTGGTGGGCAAAGCTGTTAGCACTCGGACTGTGGACATTCAGAACTTTTAACCACAAAATGGTTGTTATCTCGGAGCAGCTTTCAGCTTTGCAAGGAATACATTTTTCGGAGATCAATTTGAATTTGAATAGAATGGACAGATATGGACGAGCGGTGAGGACGTGCAAAGACTGCATTTGGAAAGACCAAACAATTCATATCTTATCGACATTCGGCGCCCTGAGACAGAACAGGCCTTGTTTTAGGCCGTTGCTGAGAAAATATTTCCCCCTGAAGGTCAATGCCGGGAGACAGTCTCATTTTTCGAATTCCTCTCTAACTCTCCACGGTCGCCATTTTTACCCCCAGTGTGACAAGCGGGTGCGTGACCAGCGCCGTCATGGCTGCAGGACCGGACGGCTGCTTGCTTGCGCTGGATTACCTCCTTCCCTTCCCCCCCCTTATCCCTTACCCCGATTCCCCCCCTTAAGTCCCGTGTTTAAAGTGTATCTGTGTTGTAGTTGTGCTTATGCAAAGGTTTTTTTAAATGTTCCCACACTATACTCCTGACAGGAGCATAGTGGGGGGGGTGTTCTTTTTTTCCTTATCTCTCCTCATGTTGTATTTTTCTTTTTATCTTTATTCCTGTCTTCCTGTCCTGTCTACCCTATGTCAATTGTATGTTGTATATGTACAGACAGGTTGACGGCTAATTTCGCTGGTACATGTGACTAGTGACAATAAAGGGCTGATGATGATGATGATGATGATGTATGCTGTACAATCATTCTGCCACAGAAAAAGAACAGTTCAAAGGAATTACTGAAGGCCCAAATATTGCCATGACATTCATATCCAAGATGGCATTCATGTCACTGTATGTAAACTTCTGACCACAACTGTAAGTGATTTGAGGAAAATATCTCGCAAATAAACAAACTGAACTAAAAGTCAGTCTTTGTCTGTCCTTTATAAAAAAAGCTACATGTTTAATTTGCTCTTAACGATATAATCACAAAAGTGATGAATAGGCAGGATTATTTTTTGTCATGAAGGCCACCATAACTCC
The DNA here is from genome assembly GCF_027579695.1 of Neoarius graeffei. Classification (NCBI taxonomy): domain Eukaryota; kingdom Metazoa; phylum Chordata; class Actinopteri; order Siluriformes; family Ariidae; genus Neoarius; species Neoarius graeffei. Next base: position 40,526,908 of record NC_083587.1, on the reverse strand, counting down.
ATCATGTATGATGTCATTTTCCGCAAGCACAGCAGAGGTGTACAAGTGCATGCTATACTAGACTATAGTATAATATAGTCTAGTGTGACTTCTGTTTGCATTTCTCCACAAAAATTATGGCAATGTAGTATTAGAAAAGGAATCAAAATAAAGTAGTGGCTAGTTTATTGGCTGTTTATTTAAAAATATTTGCCTGCTTATCATACATCTGTTTGATGCATGACACAGTATGCTGCCGTGCTGCTGGTGTTTTGTGGTGAAACAAAGTCAGGCTGGCTTCACTTGTCATTTCTGGCTCATGTCTCACTTCTTCCCAGTGATTTTTTTTCCATACAAGTCCTCTACAAAATCTTCTGTAAAATGCTCACCACACAATTTGCTGCTTTTTCCAAGAGTAAATTCTTGCTTTACTTGATGAAGCCACTCGGCCAAACGTCTTGGATCCAGGATGGAATGAGGAAGATGTGCAGAACCCTTCGTCACGCAGCACCACCCTCGTTTTTGTATCCTAACACATCCTTGTATCTGGCTAATCCAGTATGGCTGCACCCAGGGAAGTGGCCCAATGGACTGATGTTACAATTTTAACATGTTTAAGCTAAGGTCCACTTAATTTTTTTTCATCTAGAACATCTTGTATTAATGTATAATGATATTTCATAACCCTGTATTTTCAAATGTTCCTGGTTAATCGCTTTAAGGTAGGTGGGTACCGGTCTGTTTTTGGATTTGTAGGCAAGAATCAGTGTTTTAAATCTTATTCGTGCAGCTACAAGAAACCAGTGGAAGGAAAGTAACAACTGGGTGGTATGGGAGAACTTAGGAAAGTTGAAAACAAGTTGTGCAACTAAATTCTGGATCAGTTGCAGAGATCAACTGGTGCCAAGAGCCAGTTGCATTAGTCCAGTCTCAAAATGACAAGGGACTGACCAAGCTCCTGAGTTACCTGTGTGTATAGAAATGGACAAATCCTTCTAATATTGTAAAGGAGAAATTGGCATGAGCATAACAGGTTAGCAATGGGAGAAGAAAAGTATAGTTGATTATCCATGGTGACCCCAAGGTTGCATACAGTGAGAAGGTGGGATATGAGAGTTGTCCAAGGAGATCACAAGATCCCAACATGGGGATACATCACCTAGGATGAACAAAAGTTCAGTTTTGCTTTGATTAAGATTCTGCTGAAGAGCTGCCATCAATGATGAAATGTCTGCGAGACATTTCTGAGCAGATCTGAGTGGAAACATGAGTGTTTGATGGAGGAAAGAAGAGGATGAGTTGAATGTCATCTGCATAGCAGTGGCATGAAAACCCATGTGAAGATATCACCTCACTAAAAGATGGAGTATAGAGAGAGAACAGAAGAGGACCAAGTACTGAGCCTTGTGGGACACCAGTGGAGAGTCTTTTTGAAGCCTCTTCACGCCACCTGATATAACTGACCCTCCAGGAAGGAAGCAAACCCTTGCCATGCTGTGAAATGAGTTCCAAGACTCATGATGATCAACAAGAGTCTTGTGGTTGACTGTGTCAAATGCTGCTGAAAGGTTGAGGAGGATGAGGACCAATGACCGTTTTGCTGATCTAGTAGCATAGTAGTCTTAGTGATTGCCACATAGGCAGTTTCTGTGGAATCTGCTTCTTTAAAGCCAAACTGGTTAGGATCTTGGAGGTTGTTCTGTGAGAGATTGAGACAGTTGATTTTAGCAGTGGTGGATTTAGGTACGGGCGGCCTTGCTGGGGGTGGTACGGGGCACCCACAATAAAAAAAAAGAAGAATTTGAACAATGACACAATGGCATGTGCGATCAGTTTTCTGTTGCTCATTTACATGTCACAATGATATCATCATGTGGGTCAATTAAACTGTTGGAGTGGTGCCCTGATTCTAGTTTGTGAGATAGGCAGGCTACTCCCTGGTCTCCTACTCAGAAGTACGAGATGGGGAAGGGGGTGGGGGAAGGTTGACCTTAGGTCTTCCCACTGGAAGCCCTAGATAGGGGGAGCAGGGGAATCTCTCAAATAACACACCTCTGACTTTGTATCCAATTGGAATAGTGCAGTTCGTAAAATCAGAGGAGAAATGTGCAAAAGATAAAAGGTATGCAGCTGTGTCATCTCTTTATAAGTATATTATGCATGTAATGAAATAGGCTAGTATAACACTTTAGTGTATGTTGCCATTTTGCTTGCTCTGCTATTACACGTAGGGTAACTGTATTCCATTTTCTGCCAAACTAGCAGTATATTTCAGATCTGTGGGAAACACTGCTCATTTTCTCACTCCACACCGTGTCTGTTGTTCTGTCACATACAGTATCAGTGGTGCAACTGAACAATACACCTGTTAAAAGATTGTCTGATTCCATGTCACTCATAGCACGCTCCATTATTAAGGGATATGATTGGCTGTTTATGAGCCAGGGAGACAGTGCTTGGGATTTGTTCATGCAGCCAAACTCTGCATATTTCATTATGTCCTTTTCTGGCAGTTTGCATTTTATGCATTTGAGTGAAACTATTAAACATTCTACCAAACAGTTTTCTTATTGCTATTGATGAAGTGCATCAATGATACATACCAGTTTCATCTTATTGTCCAGGTCTACTCAGGAGTAACATGTGTAGCTTGACAGAGAAAGAGGGAGAGAGAGTGAGAGAAAGAAACTCAACAAACTTTTTTTTTTAAAGATTTTTTTTACCTTTATTGGATAGGACAGTGTAGAGACAGGACAGGAAATGAGCGGGAGAGAGAGAGATGGGGAGGGATCAGGAAATGACCTCGGGTCGGAATCGAACCCGGGTCCCCGGATTTATGGTATGGCGCCTTAGCCACCTGAGCCACGACACCCCCGAAACTCAACAAACTTGAGGGGGGGCTGTAGCTCCTGCTGTAGCCTTCACCTTTTGATCCAAGTAGGAAGTAGGTGTGGCAGGTCATAAAAAAAAAAACAGTAGGCCATGCAAGTACTGTCAGGTACAGGTCAGTGCTTTATAGGTCAATAGTAGCATTTTATAGTCAATGCAAAATTAAATTGGGAGCCAATGCAGTTTGGAAAAGATAGGGGTGCTGTGGTTGTATCTGCTGATTTTATTGCTAACTCGGTGCTGGATTCTGGACTAACTGGAGCTTGTTTATGCAACTACTAAAACATCCAGATATTTATGAGAAATTTCTCTCATCTTAATAATCTGCATGAGCATCAAAATGAAAGACTGGAGTTAATCATCACACCAAGGTATTTTACTGCTGCACATGATGGCCTTTCTGTTTCATCTAGAGCCATTATGTAATCAAACTTACTTCTAGCTGCATGTGTTCCTTAGACACGTACTTCTGTCTTGTCAGAATTAAGTAGAAAGGAGTTAATAAGCATCCAGTGTCTAATGTCCTTCACATGTTCCTGAATTGTATTACATTGGTGTCTCTTATCTGGCTTTGCTGAAACATACAACTGTGTGTCATCAGCATAACAATGGAAGTTAATAGCATGTTTATGAATAATATTACCCAGAGGTAGCACATAAAAAGAAAAAAAAGCACCAAACTTTACCTTAGTATGTATAGAGATCTCATCTCATCTCATTATCTGTAGCCACTTTATCCTGTTCTACAGGGTCGCAGGCAAGCTGGAGCCTATCCCAGCTGACTACGGGTGAAAGGCGGGGTACACCCTGGACAAGTCGCCAGGTCATCACAGGGCTGACACATAGACACAGACAACCATTCACACTCACATTCACACCTACGGTCAATTTAGAGTCACCAGTTAACCTAACCTGCATGTCTTTGGACTGTGGGGGAAACCGGAGCACCCGGAGGAAACCCACGCGGACATGGGGAGAACATGCAAACTCCACACAGAAAGGCCCTCGCCGGCCACGGGGCTCGAATCCGGACCTTCTTGCTGTGAGGCGACAGCGCTAACCACTACACCACCGTGCCGCCCATGTATAGAGATGTCATAATATATCTTAAATGTAAACAGTAAATACAAACCTAAATGTTAAATATAATTCTAAATGATAAATGTAAATCTTAAAGGAGATATGCAGAACCTTTATTTTTAAATACATTTCTGAGTGGATAGTATCTCCATCCTTGACTCTTGTATTCTGCATTATTGAGAATTAAAAAAATATCTTTTTGAGAGTTAAAATCAACCACAAAGTTGGCATTCGAGCTGCCCCACTGAGCGAGCCAGCCAGCCCTGGGTGGGTGACGTCACAGCGGGAACTGGTGCTATAGACCAAAGCCAGCCTCGGCAGGCAAGATTGGTTGCAATGGCCTCTTCATTCAGATTTATTGGAGATTCTTCGGATTCCTCAGATAGTAATACATCTGACTGTGATAGTCCTGAAATTGGAGTGTGTGTACATGCTACTGCTATACACATAGAACCGTATTAGTTCGAACCAGTGGAAAATGAATCCGATAGTAACACATCAGCCACGGAGGCCCTCACCTTACAAAATAAAGCCAGAGAACAAAGCCATCTAGAGAATTGGATGGAATTGAACAAACAGTCCCATGTGAAACATTAAAACTCATTAAAACAGGATAGGCGTTATAACTTATGCGGCATACATGTACATGCATGCATTTTCACTGATAAAACGTAAAAGGCTAATTAAATAATCAGATGAACTGAGACAATCACAGTCTGAAGCAAATTAAATAATCTTATACCAGTAACTTAAATACACAATACAAGTTACATGTATTAATCTAAATGCAGGTAAATAACGAGTGTTGTTTTTTTGTTATGTAACCAAATGAGAGTCGCATCTTACCCATATGTGTTCTCGCTTCTTGAAGGCCAAGCTTATGGCTGATTGTTTTGAAACAATCTGACTTTCAGTTCTTCGTTCATTTGCTTCTTCAACGTAAGGGCGAGATATTGCTGCTGAGGCAAGCATATCCAGCAGGGGAGGGGAAGCATATCCAGCAGAGAAATCTGACAACTGGTCCACTAATTCTCCATTTTCTCCATACTGAGTACTCTGCCATTACTGCTCAGCTCCCACTCCGAGAGAACTGGTGCAACTGAACTTACTTTCCTTTTCTTGTAGTTTTCTTTTCCTTTAATTGTTGGTACTGCACCCTCTTTTAATACAGGCTTATAGCCAACACTCGAGTCCCCAGTAAAATGTGCAGAGCAGAGGAGAGACCACTTCGTAGGTGCCCAATCTGTGAATTTCTCACAAAACGTGTCCAAATCTTTGCAGTTTGAACATTCTTGGGCCATGAATGCAACATAAATCCACCTTCTGTCATGTTGCTGCACCCGCCAGCAACACATCTACGTGGCATGGTGATAAATTAGCTCAAAATGGGGGATCAAAGTTGCAGTTAGCTCTGTGTTTTAGTATAGCGTAAAACTTTTATATTTAACAATTAGGGTTTTTTATTGTTTACATTTAATATTTACATTCAACATTCAGATTTATATTGTGAAGGATTTTCCAGGCCGCTAAGCATGGAATTTCTGGCAAAGAAAATACCATCAGTAGGACTTCAATTTGTGATGCAAACTCATCTCATCTCATTATCTGTAGCCGCTTTATCCTGTTCTACAAGGTCACAGGCAAGCTGGAGCCTATCCCAACTGACTACGGGCGAAAGGCGGGGTACACCCTGGACAAGTCGCCAGGTCATCACAGGGCTGACACATAGACACAGACAACCAATTACACTCACATTCACACCTACGGTCAATTTAAAGTCACCAGTTAACCTAACCTGCATGTCTTTGGACTGTGGGGGAAACCGGAGCACCCGAAGGAAACCCACGTGGACACGGGGAGAACACGCAAACTCCGCACAGAAAGGCCCTCGTCGGCCACGGGGCTTGAACCTTCTTGCTGTGAGGTGACAGCGCTAACCACTACACCACCGTGCCGCCCTTGTGATGCAAACTGACATATTGAGAAGTCCTTCAGTGCTTTTTAGCTTAAAAGGATTTGTCACTAGACACTATCTAAAACTTAAGGGATTAATGTGTTACCTATTGTAGACTAATATGATGTGAATTTTGATGGTTGATTCATACTCAATAACAAGCTCATACCACCATATTTAAACACAAATTATGTCAAGCATTAGGTATATTTCTATGTTGGAGTTAACAGCTCTTTTTCCTCAGCCTTTAGATTATGAGAGCAAGAGGCACTTTGTGATTGCCATAGAGGCCATCAATTCTTTTGTGGACACACGATTCCTAAGCATCAATGAATTTCGGGATAGGACAATGCTCAAAATTCTGGTGATGGACGTGGATGAGCCACCTGTCTTTTCTGCACCTTTCTATGAGTGGAAAGTTCTAGAGAATGCACTTGTTGGTACAGTGGTTGGCACAGTACTTGCCAGAGATGCAGATTCTGCCAATAACCCTATCAGGTAAAATAAACATGCATTTATTCATTTTTATTTTGCACATGATTTGGGTCTTTGTTTAATGCATATATTAATTAATATCTCTAGTGTGGAAATATTCAACCAAGAGGGAAATTATAGTATCCCCTTCAGGTGGGTATGTGCTATTTCATTTGGTTGAGTAGAGGGTGCGATGTAGGACCTAACATTCAAGTTATAAGACCACCCTATCTTTAAGCCGTTTGTGTAAATTAAGCTGTGCTCTGCATTTGGTGGCCATATTCTTTTTAAATCTCAACATGCTTTTGATAGTTGAGTTTCAGACTTTGCTGAATAATATGACACCAGAATTGTAGAGATATGGCAAAAATCTGAGAACTCAAGTTCTCAAAAGTCAGCTTGCCATTTTTTTCATTTTATTGTATACTGTTGACCAGAAAATGTCTTATATTATAATCACTATGTGAATCGCTAAAAAAAGAAAGCTGCAGCTCAGTGGTCACTGAACCCTTCTGAATATCATCTCCGTTTCTCAGAGGTAATCCGTAGATGCTAAAGAAGGCAACTGGACTTGTTTGAAATCCTTGAAGATGTTTCACCTCTTATCAGAAAGGCTTCTTCAAGTCTGTCTGACTGCTAGGGAGTTTCAGGTATTTATCCTCTAGTGGACCAAAAGCAACCCTAAGGAGAGTCGTTGAGGTCACATGGGTCATTGACCCTCTCAGCCATCCTGTAGGTTGTTAGGGTCAATAGAGGCCAGGTGTGAACAGCGTTGGCAGCCTCAAGGGTCATTGGCTCTCTCTGCCATCATGCAAGTCATTGAAGTCAGCTGAGTTTTGGTGTGGATGTATTCAGTTGTCTGGGAAGTGTGCCAAGGACTGCATTGTAGGTGGCTAAATGGTGTCTCAGACCACCTCCTCTGTTCAGCGATGGTTGTTCCAGGTTGACAAAGATGGCTTCTTTTACTCCTCTTTCAAACCACCAGTCTTCTCTGGCTAAAATGCATATATTGTACAACCCCGATTCCAAAAAAGTTGGGACAAAGTACAAATTGTAAATAAAAACAGAATGCAATGATGTGGAAGTTTCAAAATTCCATATTTTATTCAGAATAGAACATAGATGACATATCAAATGTTTAAACTGAGAAAATGTATCATTTAAAGAGAAAAATTAGGTGATTTTAAATTTCATGACAACAACACACCTCAAAAAAGTTGGGACAAGGCCATGTTTACCACTGTGAGACATCCCCTTTTCTCTTTACAACAGTCTGTAAACGTCTGGGGACTGAGGAGACAAGTTGCTCAAGTTTAGGGATAGGAATGTTAACCCATTCTTGTCTAATGTAGGATTCTAGTTGCTCAACTGTCTTAGGTCTTTTTTGTCGTATCTTCCGTTTTATGATGCGCCAAATGTCTTCTATGGGTGAAAGATCTGGACTGCAGGCTGGCCAGTTCAGTACCCGGACCCTTCTTTTACGCAGCCATGATGCTGTAATTGATGCAGTATGTGGTTTGGCATTGTCATGTTGGAAAATGCAAGGTCTTCCCTGAAAGAGACGTCGTCTGGATGGGAGCATATGTTGCTCTAGAACCTGGATATACCTTTCAGCATTGATGGTGTCTTTCCAGATGTGTAAGCTGCACATGCCACACACACTAATGCAACTCCATACCATCAGAGATGCAGGCTTCTGAACTGAACGCTGATAACAACTTGGGTCGTCCTTCTTCTCTTTAGTCCGAATGACACGGCATCCCTGATTTCCATAAAGAACTTCAAATTTTGATTCGTCTGACCACAGAACAGTTTTCCACTTTGCCACAGTCCATTTTAAATGAGCCTTGGCCCAGAGAAGACATCTGCGCTTCTGGATCATGTTTAGATCCGGCTTCTTCTTTGAAGTATAGAGTTTTAGCTGGCAATGGCGGATGGCACGGTGAATTGTGTTCACAGATAATGTTCTCTGGAAATATTCCTGAGCTCATTTTGTGATTTCCAATACAGAAGCATGCCTGTATGTGATGCAGTGGCGTCTAAGGGCCCGAAGATTACGGGCACCCAGTATGGTTTTCCGGCCTTGACCCTTACGCACAGAGATTCTTCCAGATTCTCTGAATCTTTTGATGATATTATGCACTGTAGATGATGATATGTTCAAACTCTTTGCAATTTTACACTGTCGAACTCCTTTCTGATATTGCTCCTCTATTTGTCGGCGCAGAATTGGGGGGGATTGGTGATCCTCTTCCCATCTTTACTTCTGAGAGCCGCTGCCACTCCAAGATGCTCTTTTTATACCCAGTCATGTTAATGACCTATTGCCAATTGACCTAATGAGTTGCAATTTGGTCCTCCAGCTGTTCCTTTTTTGTACCTTTAACTTTTCCAGCCTCTTATTGCCCCTGTCCCAACTTTTTTGAGATGTGTTGCTGTCATGAAATTTCAAATGAGCCAATATTTGGCATGAAATTTCAAAATGTCTCACTTTCGACATTTGATACGTTGTCTATGTTTTATTGTGAATACAATATCAGTTTTTGAGATTTGTAAATTATTGCATTCCATTTTTATTTACAATTTGTACTTTGTCCCAACTTTTTTGGAATCGGGGTTGTAGTCCTGAAACGAGTATCCTTTGTTTTTGAGATGAAGATAGACTGCAGAGTCCTGGCCTGAGGAACTGGCTCTCCTGTGTTGAGCCATATGCTTGTGAAGCGGTTGTTTCCTTTCCCCCAATGTACAGGTCTGTGCATTCAGGTCTGTTTTGGCAGCAGTTTCCCCAGGCTGCCGTCACACACTCAATACTTGGTTGGGTCTCCTTTATCATGAATTACTGCATCAATGCAGCATGGCATGGAGGAAGTTAGTCTGTGGTACTGCTCAGGTGTTATTGAAGCCCAGGTTGATTTCAGCTTGTTGTATTTTTGGGTCAGGAGTTTCTCTTCTTCTTGACAATACCCTGTAGAGTCTCTATGGGTTTCAGGTTAGGTGAGTTGGCTGGCCAATCAAGCACAATAATATCATGGTCAGCAAAGCATTTGCCAATAGTTTTGGCACTGTGGGCAAGTGCTGGAAAAGGAAATTTGCATCTCCATAAAGCTTGTCAGCAGATGGAAACAGAAAGTGCTCTAAAATCTCCTGGTTGATGGCTACATTGACTTTGGACTTGATCAAACACAGTGGACCAACAACAGCAGATGACATGGCACCCCAAATCATCACAGACTGCCGCAACTCCACACTGGACTTCAAACACTGGATTCTGTGCCTCTCCACTCTTCCTCCAGACTCTCCA